>NC_133702.1:5010000-6210000 GCF_048934315.1 Petromyzon marinus
GGAATTTACAGGCCAGTGCGCTATCCACTGCGCCACCATCCATCCCTTATGACAAAGTAATCATTCGCAGTAAAAATAATAATCAAAACACATGGGTTAGTGGCTTTGTGAATGGCTACAAAGCATCTATAACTGAAAATAATTTCATATTTTGAAATCATTCACAGGAGGCTTTTCTAAAGGTTAAATATATATTAAAAAACTGATTTCAACAGCAGCCTAAACGTGAAAAAGGGCAGCTAAATGAAACATTATTCCGTGCTAAGGAACAGCACACAACAAACATTCATCGAAAAATCCTTCTTTCCGAAGGCATGTTACAGAGATAAGCAACTGTTTAATTTTGTAAGAGTTATACATCAATGTACAGGTTCTTTAGTCACTCAACAACATTGGTTGTGAGTTGGTGGATTTCTTTGTTGCTGCCATTACACAGTATTGATGTGCAAAATAAAAACTATAAACTATTTTAATTGTACCAGGTAAGGCCCACTGAGCTATATTGTTATTTTTCAGAAGCGACCTGGCCACAAATGGTAGCTTAACGAAGTGGCTTTTGTGGAAATTGAAAGCAGCCGCATACTCTCAACGCGTTTTTTTTTTTAAATGTGGAGGTGAAAACCCGGACGACCCGTAGAAAAATCCACACGACCACGGGGAGAAAATGCAACCTCTAAATATCCAGCAGCAGGCGTCAGGGTCGGGATCGAACCCACGGCCCTCCTGCACACCAGGCGAGGTAGCTAACATATCACCGCCGTGCGTGGCGTCCAAATGGACCGAGTAGAATATTTCCAGAGCATCCGCCTGTACCTGGTTAGGGCAGCAAGGACTCTAATGCAAGACAGCCACAACCCCGACAATGGTGACGCTTACTTTTTAAAACAGCCCTTTGATAAGACACGTGGAGCCCCCTTAACAGCCCATTTCACAGACGCACCACATGCATCGGCGTAAGGCGCGCGTGTGCACGCTTAAGAATTTAACGAAAACATCTTACATTCCTTAAAAGGACAGGTTTTTTTTTACGAACATTTGAGCTTTACCTTTGAAGTTGATCATCGTATACTCCACATGATGTTGCATGGCAAACTGTAAAAAAATTCCAGCTTACAGCATTTTACAATGTCAGTCCTGAGTACGGGTTTTGTATTTTCACTTATCGGATACATGTAGCGAACACACGACATGCTTTTATTTGCATGTGAACTGCCAATGATGATTAATTGACATATCCAGCATAGACATCACTGAACTTCTCAAATATTTATCAGAAGGATCCTGCTTTATGTTTTTTGACCAGTAGTTTATTTATTTATTGTCCCCACGTGGGAAGAAAAGGCAGCACCCAGGAGAAACATTCGTATACAAATGTGTTCCACTGAAATGCCACACCTAAGGAGTGCCGCGGTGGCGATGAGATGTTAACTACCTCACTCAGTATACAGAAGGTCGTGGGTTCGATCCCGACCCTGACGTCTGTAATATTTGGAGTTTGCATGTTCTCCCCGTGGTTGTGTGGGATTTTTCTCCGGATCCACCGGTTTTTACCTCCACATCTAAAAAGACGCGTTTAGAGGATTCGACTGCTATAAATTTCCACATGGGAAGCCACTCCCGTTGACATGTCATTTGTGGCAGGGTCGTTTCTTAAAAAGAGGTACACAGCTCAGTGGGCCTTAACTGGTACAATAAAAGTGTAGTTTATAGTTTTCCTGCTGTTCTGACTTACATTGGAGTTTGGCCGTCTGTGTAGATATGGATCGCGTACTATGGATTACACTTTTTGAACTCCCTAAGATTGGCGAACATGTTAAGGATCAGACCATAGTGGGTTGAGGAGGACTGACATTTGGGAAGCACTGATACAGAGGGCACCGGACATGAAATGACCTCATCAACACAGAAGATGCGTTTGACACAGGCTCATTGTCACATCTTCTTGTGCCATTCACTGCCGTTGCACAGATTCCTGTGGTCAAAGCATCCGCTTGAACCCAATCATTGTAATATCCACACACACACACCCCTCTGCCTGCAGGCGGCCTAGAGCGTGGTCCAGGTTAGACACGTGAAGGAACTTGCAAATCGCTGCACAATAGTCACACAATTCAGCACCATGACAAGTCATTGCTGGAGCCTCCTGTAATCAACCATTTTTGGTAGCAGTCAATTGTGGTGTCACTAATGTGCCCCAGTAATCACAGTCGGGGTGCAATAATTCACCCCAGCCCTCCAGAAAATTGATGAAACGTCACAATTTAGAGTTGCAATTAAATAAAAAAAATCGATAACAAAAAATGTGCTGAATGTACCGGCCTCTAGTATCTGTAGGAGTCATGTAAACCCATGATATACAAAACATTAGAATTTGGAGGAAAAAAAAACATTGATAGCAATCGCACGCAATTCGATGAGCGATGTTAAGAATGTACTGTTGGTCACTCCGTGCACCGTTAACACCACTGCAATTGGCAATAGTTTCTTCGCTGTCTCCACACATGCACAAAAATAAAATCTCACCACAAAACCAGGCCGAGGGAACACAACCAAAGCATGACTTGTGCAACCATGGCGGGTTTGAAATCGACTTCGGCCCGATCATCCATCCACTCAACTACCATTTCGGGACCCGTGGTCACGATTCAAGAGTCACGATATGGACCGCAGCGTTGAGAGAAGCAGGCCACTTTGGACCCTTTTGAACCAGCAATGAACGCATCAAGGAACACCTCATTGAGTTTCAAGAGGACTCACGCATTCGAGGGTGTAACTCTAAGAGGGCCGCATGGCCGGATTCATTAGCCTACTTGCTACGCTGCCATCTGGTGACCACAGACCACCTGGCTTGGGAGTTTCACAAATTTACAACTGTGATCCACCGACCGACGTCTTTGAAAGTGCTCCGTTACAAAGGTGAACCTCGCAATTAATGAAGCCAAGTAGTCTAAACAGAATCATTGTCAACATCGGCAGCAGCTTGAACAAAATCATCATCAACAGCAACGGGATCATCACCATCAACAGTAACACCACAATCTTCATCAGTAGCAGCAACAGGATCATGATGTATGTTGAACTTTTTTCGCACCGTACGTAGCCAACCGTGCTCATCATTAACAGGAACAGGGGCATAATTATCGGCAGTAGCGACAACACGCAGCAGCAATGGGATCAAGGTCACAAAGATGCTCATCATTATTATCAACAGCAACGTGATCATCAACACCATTGTCATCAGCAGTGATGGTGCACAATGGCTTCAACAAAAACTTCAACCACAAACTTCGGGCATCTACGAATCACTCAAGTCACCCACGCACCGACCCACGCGCTCACAGACTCGATCACTAACCCACTCACCCACGTACTCTCTCACCCACACAGGCACTCACTCACTCACCGTCGCTGTCAAAGCCTCCGACACACGACACGCTCCTCCTCAAGCCGTGCATCCCACCAGGATGGAGGTGCTGTGCTGCTGAGAGATATTTCACAGCGATAGGCGGTGAGAAATTAGGAGGGAGTGGGGAGTGAATCCGGGAGTTCCAGACGCACACCCAACCACACCTGGCATCCAAAAGTTAGAGCCCACCCCTGCATTGTTGGCTCCATGCATAGCACCTACCCTCCTTTCCAAAGACAACATTCCCCCATGTAACCTTTAACAGGCTATTGGGGACAAGTGCTTTTAGCGAGTACCTCTGAAGGCCAAAACGTCACGTGGGTGGCAATCACCACGCCCGGCGATCTTTGTCTCTCTCGTGTTGCACCAGGAACACATTTGAGGATGAGTCGACCTTGGGGAGACCCAAATATTCGCCACCGATGCAGGTCGAGAGATGGAATTGAACTCTTGTTCGCTGGGTTCGCAGTGCAGTGTGCTAACCACTGCACCACCGCTCCCAACCCCAGCTCTCACCACACACACACACACCGAGACATTTGCATGCACGCTGAGCTTAATTGCACGCTGATAAAACATCACGGGTGTTAATTGCGCATGAAAGAAAATCAACTGCAAGTACACGGCAAAAGCGAGTACAGTCGTTATAAATTCAAACGGTACACGATTAAAGTTTATGGCTGCACAGAAAGCTGCCACGAGACGTTAACTACCTCGCCGGGTAAATGGGATGGTCGTGGGTTCGATCCCGACCCTGGCGCCTGCATAATTGGAGTGGATTTTTCTTGGGACCGACCGGTTTTTCCCTCCACATTTAGAATCAACACGCGATTAGAATATTTGTCTGCTATACTTTTCCACATAAGCCACTTCTATCATTTGTGGTGAGGACTACTGCGAGGCGACAGACGATTGGTTTGCTTATATTGTAAATGTGTAATGGCAGGGTGCCACCTGTCGGCTTAAAGGGGTAATCGCCGTTATGGGCATGTTACGTCTAATTATGAGGAGGGCGTATCTGGGGTGAAGGTGGGGAGGGGCAGGGTGGGGAGGGTGGGGCAGGGTGGGGAGGGTGGGGCTGGGTGGGGGGTGGGAGGGGTGGGGCTGGGTGGGGTGGGGCTGGGTGGGGCTGGGTGGGGTGGGGCTGGGTGGGGTGGGGCTGGGTGGGGAGGGGCTGGTCACCCCATGGTGCCCTTATATGGACTGGAAGCCCAACCGGGATTAATTCACAGGAGGCAGGGGATTGTGTATGTCTGTGGATGTCTGTCCACGTGTATCCGGACACCCGGATATATAACAAATGTGCTCCTAGTTGGCATTACTGGTAGGAGACGTAGTGGACTGGAAGCCCAACCGGGATTCTCACAGGAGGCAGGGGATTAATTGTGGATGTCTGTGGATGTCTGTCCACGTGTATCTGGACATTCGGATATAAAAAAAATGGGAGGGGTGGGGCTGGGTGGAGAGGGGAGGGTAGGGAGGGGCTGGGTGGGGAGGGGAGGGTGGGGCTGGGTGGGGGGTGGGAGGGGTGGGGCTGGGTGGGGCTGGGTGGGGAGGGGCTGGTCACCCCGTGGTGCCCTTATAAAACGCAACGTTTAACCTACTCACGCCGGCTTGTGCCCGCCCTCAGTTGGGCATATTTGCGGAATACACCACGCCACCGTTGACCCTGGCCACTCCGAGCAACCAACGTTCCTACCAGCCCCCTCCGCAGGAATGTGTTTGGAGCAGTGGAAACCGATTACATCATGCTTGATCCATATCATATTGTGGCGTGTTCCTAGCACGGCACGCAAGTGCTCCACTCCATGTTCCATCAAGCATGATCCATGCCACGTTGTGGTAAGCTCCTGGCAATTATAGAATCGTTGTTTAAACATTGTGGTGATTAGCGGCAGCTTCTAGTAGCTGCAGGGGTTTACATGAGTCCATTACAAACATCAACAAAGAAATTGTTCTCAGAAGCCAGGTATGATATTATGAGCATACGTATATATTTTAATGCATGATCGGATGCATCTTTAGAGCCCAGGAAAGAACCAAAGAGTATGGAGCCCAGGTGTTGTTTATGTAAGTCTCGTGGAGCCTAGAATTAGAATCGCTGCAGCACATTGCAAAATAATGCAGTTCGCCATGCAACAATGTGAAAGTGATTTAAAGCTTTCGTGACTGCAATAATTCATATTCTTGTTTTATATATATTTTATTATTTTATTGTTTCCCTTCAACGTGACTTTACCGAAAGAGCTAAGAAAAATGTGAAAGTGGTAACACGGAAAATAAATTAGGGGGGCAGCTCCGACCGATGCAAATCAATAAACTAAAAACAAGACACGTGCGAAGTCCGCAGAACAATATTTTACTTTTCATCAGAAATGTAGCGGATAAACAATTATAACGTGATGGCAAAACGTACACTGGCAAAGCAGTGAAATCATCTCGTATGTGTTATTAAGAAACTTTAGATATCTGTAATCGATAAAAAAAAATCCAACATGAAATGTTCAACTCTTACGTTGTCTGTTGAACAGAAAAGTAAACAAAAGAGCTGTAGAGGGTGGTCCAGATATTGTTCTCGAAAACGTTCTTTTTTTCAAAGTAAGGTTTTATTTAAAACATAAATTGTTATGCAAAGGGAAAAAATGTTAAGGGTCAATTAATTGGAGGCCACAAGACATCTGCACCACCCTGTACACTGTCCTCATAATGCCACCAAACTCATGTGGGGGGGGGGGGAATGTCCAGGTATATCCGTTTCCTTAAAAAAAACACATCGTTATTTCCATTAAAACCAACCCATTGCTTTGCACGCGATTCAATTCTTCGTCTTTCAGAGCTGGGGTCGGGTAACCTGAGGGCTCCGGAGCCGCGCATGTGGCGACTCTGCAAGGACTGCTGCTTCCAGAGTTATTTAGTCAGGACTACCACAGTCTCGTATTGACCCCACGGTGCACTGCGGCTCTTGAGGTATTGAGTGATTCTTTTTTTCTTTTAGCAAATTCAAGAAAACGAATTGTTGCCAAGCCCTGTTTCAGAGTGTGACCTTATATTTTTTCAATTTGTTGTCAATGTTCAGCTCCACACCTCCTACCATAATAACCCCACTGTGCCCCCCCTCCACCGTTAAATGCTGCGCACGATATATCTTCCCCCATCTTATTTTGAGGACCACTATCCATAATAAGTGTTGCTCGCAAGCAAAAAAAAACCCGCGAGCATAAAATACAATAAAAATTAGTTTTCAATATTATTTTGATACTTACAAAACTGTAAACCGAACATTAACTTACTTTTTTTTTTAAGTAGCAGCGCAAAAAATATAATTCTTCGCTGTCCCACGTCTCCGGGAAAATCAGGTTGCATTCAACAAAGTCGCTGTATTATTGCATCCGCTTCATGTTGTTGAGAACAAAGTTGGAAGCGGGGTACTGCTCATCAAAGACACACCACCATGCGATCCGCAGTCACGCGCACCGCGAACAATATCGAACGATGCCCTGCCATTGTGCGATAGGCCCACGAGCATCTCAATCACCGGAATTCTCTCTTCTCTGTCGTTGTACTTATTACCGAGCAGTCACGAGCCCGGTTGATGAAGCTCCTCTCTACTGCGTGATTTTGGCTTTGCTACAGAGCGTTGGTACATGCCGTGCTCCCGGCTACATTCGCAATGCTATCCAAGTCAAGCAGCCTCCCTCTGCTCCTCTTCTCTTCCCTACCGCTTGTCCAAGAGTTAAATGTCTCTACAAGGATTCCCCCATTACACTCAGCCCCGTGGAATTCCAAGTAGGATACATTAATCCAGTGAAACGTATACAGGAGGCCGTGGGTTCGATTCTGACCCTGACGCCTGTATATTTGGAGTTTGTATGTTCTCCCCGTGGACGCGTGGATTTTTCTCCAGGTCCTCCGGGTTTTCCATCCACATTTAGAAACATGCATTTAGAGTATTTGGCTGCTATAAATTTCCATATTTGTGGCCAAGTCGATTCTGAAAAAGAGCTACATAGCTCAGTGAGCCTTACCTCGTAAAATAAAATAAATAACGTATGCCTTGTTAGTAACATAAATCTGAATGCATACCCTTGAAATTTTTTTTAATGAGTCTAATGGGAGACATTTTAGGGAGATGTTGTGTTTCCAAATATTTTTTCAATGAACCCAGTGTACGTTTGTTAGTCAACAAAGAGAAATATTGAAACCATTGTATAAAAAAGCAGCAAGTGTTTCCCCGTTGGACAATTTCTCCGAATGAGTACACGGCAATATACTCTCCAGATTTGCAATATTCATTCTGCAAGTGCAGCCACATTGTTACAGGTTCTGGGATAGTTAGTATCGTCAGTAATCGCAAAACAATATAACAGATATTCTTGGCTCTTTCGGTAAAGTCACGTTGAAGGGAAACAATAAAATAATAAAATATATATAAAACAATAACATTCTCACGAAACGTCGTGAGAATTGTATTGTTTTATATATATATTTCATTATTTCCCTTCAACGTGACTTTACCGAAAGAACCAAGAATATGAATCACTGCAGTCACGAAAGCTTTAAATCAAAATATAACAGATGTTAAAGTAACCCTGGTGGAAAAAAAAACTGGCATCGTTCTATCCACCGGCTCTGTTCTAATTTCGGTTTACAGCAAAATGTGAATGTCAAGTTTCCAAAAGTTAACAATATAATACGAAACGTCATACAAACTGGAGATACGTTTTCGTGGCAATGGAAAAAAGCCACAGAATGCATGCACAAATTACAAAAAAATACCACTTCATCAATACATTTGCATTGCAAAGGATAAATTATAAACTGGCAAATCGTGGCTACATATGGTACAAAAACACAGCCATGCTACATCAAGGCTAAGTTGTCAGCAGACAGGAGCGCAGCGAAATATTTTTCTTTACTCTACGAGATCTGATCTATGCTGTCGGCCTTCACCAACCTGCAGTGACCAGCGTGGTGCAGTGTGGTCAAATGACTCGCACGACCCAAACAGTGTTTGTAGTCCCTAATGGAGCAAAAAGTGCCGTACATGCATGCAAACATGAGATATATCTCGACACACATTCTGTTTGTAATTCCAGTACCACGAAAGTCTAATTTCTGAACAAAAAAATAAGGCATTTCAGATACTACTGCTGAGTTTTATTCACGCCTGTGCTGTATAGCTCTTCGATATGTTTTCGGGTCGTGCCGCGTGTTGTTTGGTACGATGTCCGACGTTTCGCTCCACGTGCCGGTAGCTTTTTCGGGAAGCTTTCCTTCCGGAAGCTCTGGGGGCGTCGTGCTGAACGACAAGCGGTACAACTCCGAAAACGCATCGGAGCGGCTAAGGCATTTCAGACATTGTAAACAGCTTGCAGAAAGTTACTGGGGGGGAGGGGGACGACGACTGTCCACACAAATAAATAATCAAGCGTCGCCTCCCGTGGCCCCGATCCCCGCACCGTCGTCACGAGCGCCGGCGCCGTCGCTGGCGGCGGTGGCGGTGGCGGTAGCGGTAGCGCGCTCGGCGTACGGGGCCACACGTTCGCGGTGCCCTGGGCCAGGGCCGTCGTACGGGGCGGCCGTGCGTCTCAGCAGGAACACTCCGGCGTGCAGGCCGCCCACATTCACCCACACCGTGTGCGCCTTCCGCCACAGGTGACCCATCTGCATCAGCACCTGTGGGACACCGGGGGGGGTGGAGGGCGAGAGAGTTGTTCGCAGCAGGGAGAACGAGTGCTTTGTTCGACATATTCCTTGGCTGTGTGTCCGGTGCTGCACGAGGTGATAAAGCTTCGTTAATGAGAAACGAGACTTTAAAAAGGGGGGAAGGGGAGGTGGGCAGACTCTTTTCTGTAGCAAGGACCGAATAGGTCTCACATGGTCAAGATGCCACGCAACGTCATTACGTCTCTTCCTGTGATACTGACGAGGCCTGCCAGGCACACGCGAATTTTATTTCGTGGCCCACTCGAAAATTAAGTTGAAGAACTCTGCTTGAAGAGTAAAGAAGGGCTTTTATCATCCGGGTAAAAAGCAAGAAATTATAGACTTCATAGTCCACCACATCACTTGAAATGCGCACCCGATGTGATTACATGTGCACATTTGACTCTGAAAAGAGCATCGGTTGGTCAGCAAAAATGGGTCACCATCCCCTTGGAAGTGTCTGTCACAGGGCATCATTTGGGTGGCGGCCCAGGCAGGTTACCTTGGACATGCATTTCTTGTCTTGCGTGAGGAGGGCCGCGCGCCCCGTGCCAGGCCTGCACACGCGAGCGAGCTCCAGCAAGCACGCCGGGTACAGGTCCCAGTTCCTCCGGCGCGATCCCATCCTACGAGCCAGGCACAGGGAGGGCGATTGTGAAATTTCGCGACGATAAGAGTACGCGATTTATTTTCATTTTGTCCAAAAATAGCTATGAAAGAGTCTCAATAAGGATTTTCTTTTTATTGGAATGTTTTGGACGGTTCCATTTAAGTGTTTTTTTTCATGTATCGTGCGGAAACAAAGCGAGAGTGCCCTGAGAAAATCCACGCGCCGCAAGGCGATAACAAACATCTGTGCATGTGGGATTACAAGCAGTTTCTACTGCGCCCTCTCCAAGCCACATTGCTGAAAGCGTGGGGGTTTCAAGTGTGCGGGTCATGCGCCAAACCCTTGCCTTCGCAGTGCTGGATTAAAGGCACATGTGCCACCACATCTGGCTACAACGAAGTTGCTCCTGGTGGCCGATGAATGGCTCAGTCAGGTAACAGTCAAATTGGCCATCCTGAGCCAGCACATGTGAGATAAATGAGCCCTTTTTTTAATACGACAGTAAAACAAAATAACTGAAAGAAACTATATTAATAATAATGCCCTTTATTTATCAAAGACAATCTGACCAAGTCTTGAGGCTATTTATCAGGATTGATGAGCAATTGGATTGTGCCAGCAAACTGGATTATCCAAAGGAAAGATAACCTCCACATGAGGAGATGTTACGGTATTCAAAGGTGGATTAAACCAATTGCACCATAGCCATTGGCCTGGCTACTTCGACAGCTATGAGCGCTATGAGCCTACACCACCTGGTGTTTCCCTGGCAGTCTCCCATCTAAGCAGTCACCATTCTCATCGCTGCTTATCTTCAGAGATCTGACAAGACTGGGTGCTTTCAATGTGATTTGGTCATTTATATTCGACTAAAACCTTTTGCACAATATAAAAAAACGATATATTTAGTTGTCTTTATTTTTAAAACATTTCCGAGCTTTCTCCGAGCTTACATTTACAAGCAAATTTCTTACACTGACACGCTAATCTCTCTTACATTGGCACGCTAATCTCTCTTACATTGGCACGCTAATCTCTCTTACATTGGCACGCTAATCTCTCTTACACTGACAGGCTAATCTCTCTTACACTGACACGCTAATCTCTCTTACACAGGCACGCTAATCTCTCTTACATTGGCACTCTAATCTCTCTTACATTGACACGCTAATCTCTCTTACATTGGCACGCTAATCTCTCTTACATTGGCATGCTAATCTCTCTTACATTGGCACGCTAATCTCTCTTACATTGGCACGCTAATCTCTCTTACACTGACAGGCTAATCTCTCTTACACTGACACGCTAATCTCTCTTACATAGGCACGCTAATCTCTCTTACATTGGCACTCTAATCTCTCTTACATTGACACGCTAATCTCTCTTATATTGGCACGCTAATCTCTCTTACATTGGCACGCTAATCTCTCTTACATTGACACGCTAATCTCTCTTACATTGGCATGCTAATCTCTCTTACATTGGCACGCTAATCTCTCTTACATTGGTACGCTAATCTCTCTTACATTGACACGCTCATTTCTCACGATACAATGGCCACCCCCACAGCTTCGTTTGTCAAGATTTCTCTGATCTTTCATTTACATGCAAATTTCATCTCTAACCCCGCCCGCTGACCCTTGGGCTACACCCATCCCAAAGCTTTATAACTCCCTGCCTTAGCAGCGCCACCACCATATATTCTCAGCAGCTCTCCCGCTATATTTTTCACCTGATGACGATTGCTTATGTTGCGATCGAAACGTCGTGATATTGTTATTATTTTTATTATTTGTTCTATCTACGTGGCTTTACCGAAAGACCCAGAGAATATGAATTTCTGCAGTCACGAAAGTTTTAAGTCAAGAAAAATTTTTTTGGCTCAAATAAACGGTTTATTTTCAGTGAAATGGTTTATATCCACGTGAAAAAAGTGACCACCATCTCCATGATGAATTCGCGTAAAACCTCATCCTAAACGAGACTGCTCAAGCGCAGCGAATGAGGCCACCCAAGCGCACTCGTAAGCACGCAAAAAAATCAATCAACCAGAGTGTACGTGTGTGCAAACACAGCAGCCCGATTGAAAACAACGGAGTTGACTGAATCTCAGAATCAGAATATTTATACTGCTGGAGGAATCCGATGAGCTATAAAGCTCTTTATCGCAGCTGGCCAGTTGGGGCGGGTCAGAACGTTACAACAGCGACAACTCACCGAGGCCCCGTGGCCACTCGATCCCACCCCTCTCCCCCTCGTACCTCTTTCCGAACGGCATGTCGGTGACACAGGCGTCCACGGAGGCCGTTTTGAGTGGCAGGCGGCACACGTCCCACTGCACAATGTCGACGGGAAGGCTTCTTCCCCTGAAACGGCACGTGATTTAAATGGTCGTTGCAATGTACAACACGCGTAGACAAATGGGTACTGATGTGATGACCTTGCGTCCAACCATAACCTCTCTCAGCTGACGCTCGCTACCTGCACAGGAACGTCAACTATGGCACTTGGGTCATCCCCTCCCCCCCTCTTTCCCTTCCCCCATCTTCCCTTGTATGTTAGTCATCTTCTCCCTTACCTTCCCCCCATAGAAAGTTTCACTTCTCTGCTAGAGGCTCCCCACCTGGGTGGGGCAGAGAGCCCAATCCCACCCCTCTTCACCAAGCCCGGCCGCGTCGATCTCGAGGCTTTTTGTTTGCGGGATTTATGCCCCCCCCCCCACTCCTCCCCCCCTTCTTGTTCTGTGATCGGTGCTGTGCACCGTGCTCGTGGTGATTTAAAAGATAAATAAATAAACACTATGCCACTTGGGGTGCGTGCCTCGCCTCCCCTTTGGTTGACCCTGCCCACCAGGTTCTCCGTGCTAGCGCAGACGACCCGGAGCGTCACGTTCATTCTATTCGACCAGGTGAGAGCTCGAGAGACGAGAATAGACGATTTTGCACGAGTGACCGGAGAACCTTGTGGGTGGAGCAACAGAAGGGTTGAAGGGTCAGCCACAGGCCTGAGTGGCTGCACCAAACCGAACGTGACCGCCGGGACTCGGGGATAGGGAGGGCCTTTGCCCCAGAACGCATCGTAGCATTCCCAAAGTGCTGTAGTTGGCTTTCCCCGAGCATGCAGGTAGCAAACCTGATCTTAATATCCGGCGGGAAATCAGCAATAGCGACCTCCGATTAGCACGGTTGGCTACGTACGGTGTGAAAGAAGTTCAACATACATACAAATGTAAAGGACTGCAGCGCAAAAATGCGGGGTGTTCTAGAAAACGCTACTGTGGCCAATCAGTAGGCCTAGCCTGATCTCTGACGTCAACTCTATACGTTCCCATTTTCCCCCCACACACGTTAAAAGCGCATCCATTAACCACACGGCCATTGGGACCAAAACTCTTTGGACTGGCCAAGGCGGCGGTATTCTCCGCAGAGGAGCGAACGCACCCGCTGTTCCGCTTGCTGTTGAGGTGGTTGACGTTGTTGACGGAGCGGTTGGTGGCCATCGGAAAGCTGTCGCCGCCGATGTGGAAACTCCGGGGCCACTCCATGCCACACTGCGGCGTCACGCGCGTACACTCCCCTCGGTGATTCGCTCGCGGCCACCAACGTGAACATCATTACACAATACGACGTGGGTTTATAACAAGTCAAAGTGTTTGCGCGCTGTATGTCGTGGGAGGGGGCATGTGCTAGGAAGCGGCCGAGTGTGGACGACACGGGCACTGATGAAAGGAATGAAACCTCCCCCCCCACACCCACTCCATCCAACGTCCGCCCCCCTCTCTTCGTAGCCCAGGTTCTGGGCCGCTCTTGTCTGTGGACCCTGGTGCAGTTGCACTGCCTAGACACTCGATAGCTATGGCACTGACACTACGAGAAGGGTGATGACGCGGGGGGCAGTAAAGGGGGGAGGGTAGGTAGAAATTCGAGGGGAAAGTGTTATTAGAGAAGTGACGAGTCAAAGGCAGTCAAAGAGAGAGGGGGACGGGAAGGTTCTAAACCAGGGGACGTAGTCGGAAAGACAGGACGACTCGGGGAGCTACTTCCAGACAGCAGGGCGGCACGAGAGGAGCGATCGATCACAATAGTGAGGTTGGCAGTGGCTTTTACAAACAGGAGTCTATAAAAAAGACTTGAGAGAGATGAAGTGGGCGAGGTATGTGTGTATGTTGAACTTCTTTCCAACCGTACGAAGCCAAATGTGCTCATTGGAGGTGCAGGGAAGGACAACAATAGAATCCAAGACCTTGAAAATGCAAAGGGTGACCGTTGTAACTGCCCCAAGATTTCATTGCGAGTCAAAGAGGAATCGGAGGATAGGAGTGATGTGATCTCGCTTGCGGGCACGAGTGGCGTTGTGTGTCACTGCACTGAATGGTTATTAAGGGGACAGATTCCAAGTAGTTTCTATGCTCGGTGACAGCGTGCCATCGTACCTCCACAGGTATGGCTCCTGTGCCACACATCGGGTCAATGATTATATCACCAGGCTGCGGGCTGCAAAGTCTGTAAAATAACAAACGCATCGGGTAACAAGAACATTCGCTTATACTCCTGCCAATGATGATCAAGTAAAGCATATACCAATAATGAGTGTTTGAAAACCAGAATACCTGGAGAAAACCCACACGATGGAGATGGTAACAATTAACACTGCCACCTCTTGGCTACCATGCTGCCCCATGCCTACAACACCTGACAAGGCCAGACGGTTACCCATACAAGTACCGACCAGGCTCCACTCTGCTTAGTTTTCGAGATCCTATCAGATCAGGCACACCAAAGGTGATTTTAGGCATAACAAGTTCATGTCAATTTCCCGCTGTGCTTATTAAAATCTCATCTGAAAAGTAAAAACTCACTTTATAATTTGCATACGCAGAAGATAGGCTGTATTCTTTGGGTCTTTTGGTAAGGTCACGTAGATAGGTTCAAATAACAAAAACTACGACGTTTCGATCGCAACACAAGCGGTCGTCATCAGGAAAAAGGGTGATGACGGACCGCTTGTGTTGCGATCGAAACGTCGTAGTTTTTATTTTCTTTGAACCTATCTATGTGACCTTACCGAAAGACCCAAAGAATGTTAATTCCTGCAGTCACAAAAGCTTTAAGTCAAGCAGATAAACTGTTCCCTAAATATATTCTCATGTTATGAAATGAAAAATAAACAAAACTGCATTGGAACTCTTTCAGCTAGCAGAGAATGGATCAGTAAAATGGCATCACAGAACAACTTCTGATGTCAAATCAATAGGCCTCTTTATCCAGATACGGGGTGGGTTTCACATACCCTGCAAAGAGTGGTTATCGCATGTCTACCAAAATCTAATTTAAGAAGTCGATTTCCCAATTTTATTCCAATTGCGCTACTGGCATCACCACATGAGATGAAGAATCCATTTGGAACTCTGGTAGTGTAGATCTTTGCCCCGTGTTAGAAAGTGGCTAGGGGGGTGGGGGGGGGAGGTGCTCTGGCTCAGCGGTCAACACAGATTTACCGGCGATTTCATGAGACGCGGGACTAGGCTCGCGGTGTGTGCATTGCCTGAGCATGCCGTAGGCCAGGGTAGAGCGCAGGGTAGTAGGACCGAAGTGCGTGATGTTTCTCCGATGAAGGCTCTCCTCCGTGAGGGCGATGCCCACGCACATCTCCTGGTCGTGGATGTTCACCAGCACCTGCAGCCAAAGGCCGGGTTCATCGACCAAACGGCTCACCGAGGGGCGCTCACAAACAACTGTGACTATACCCCGCATGGCAAACACATGGAGATGCAGAAAGATGAATCGCCGGAGAGGTGTTTAGATTCCACTTGCCTCCACGTCAAAGTTCTTCATGTCCGCCTTCCAGCCGAAGTGATCCTGCACGGCTCCACCAAACTCACGCGCCACCTCCATGGAGGTGAAGCTGTGTCCGTCGCCCGCGCGATTGCAGGTCACGCGAAATCGCAATGTCCTCCCGCCATCCCCTCCCGGAAGCTCCTCCGGCTCCTCCGGTGCCGCAACATCTTCTCCTGAGGCAGGGCTCTCGGTGTCTCCGGCCTCCACGACGTCCTCCCCCTCTTTTGCGGTCGTAGCTGATAATGCTGCTGCTGCTGCATCTAAGATGGGACGGTGAATAAGAGTGGACGTTCAGCGACTAGATCAAGCGTTCAACAAATTGCACAAGCAGTGAAGTTGTGATGGAATGAGGTGTATTTAACGGCAGCACGGACAGTGGTCGAGACTAAAGATGGAGTAGCAGTCAAAGAAGAGAACACACCCGAGAGGAAGTCCTCGAATCGCATGACCATGAGAGATGGCATAGGGATTACTTTACACACTATATAAGACACGGCGTCAAAACCGAAGGTATATACAATTAAAATCGTTTCCACAAAACACCCACTCCAAATCACACTTAAGAGAGTGGATTAAACCGAGATGATGCCACTGCACCTTGCTCATCACGGCCAGTGGCGTCCGAGGAGTCGTGAACTTTGAGACGATGGACGCCATCTTCCACGCTGCCCGTCGCCCCTGGTGCTGCGATGCCCTTTGCAACGCTGCCCCGTTGCTGCCCTTGCGGCTGCCCACGTCGTTGTCCATGCGTCTTCTTGCGCTTTATGTCGTTGTTTTGCCTCCAGAGGCCCAGGGGGATGTCCCATGACAGCTTGCTCGGGAGCGCGGTAAAGTCTGCCAAGGCCTCCTCCTGCAGTGCGTGGAGACTTTTTACGAGCCCACATAAACATCCAAGCCCCTCCAGCGCAGGCCCTCGTGATACTGCAAGTGGCTTTCCACTGACTATTTGCCGAGCTGAACCAGAACTAAACTGTGAAACTCTGGCCTCACAAAAATCTGAATCGGAATCTGGCTCACGGCCTAGCTAGGTGGAATAATCATAATTGCAATTTGAAAATTATTAACATCAGTGGCATAGCTCGTGTTGCGCAGTGGAAAAAAGAGCTTTATAGCTCATTGGATTCCTCCAGTATAAATAAACATTGTGATTTTGGAAAATAACTTGGTGCATGTTGATCTGCACCAGACTGGCTCAGAACAACGCCGTTACGGTTCAATTGTAGAGTGGAAAAGAGGCACTCGATTAGGATTCACACAAATACACACGGACACAAAATCCTCAATATAGCTTGCAAAGACTCTTTGAAAAGGCTGCCATTGGCTGCTGAAATAAAAGTCTTAAATAACAAAAATATCTGCACGTAAATAAAAATATAATAACACGCACATATGCATGTATGTATGTTGGACTTCTTTCGCATCGTACGTAGCCAACCATGCTAATCGGAGGTGTGGATACACGTGCCACAATTAATAAATTTTAGACCTTACCTTGTTCTCTTTAAACTGGTAACCCTGGAACTCTTCCACCACCACAAAGAGATTGTCAACTGAGCGCAGTTGATGCACCTGCAAAGCAATCACAAGACAATTCATTAAATTCGTAGTCTGTACGCTCAACTACTTCGATAAGAACTTGCAACACTCCATAGGATTTTGAAGCATTACAAGCCTATTGCAGTGAATTAAAGTGCAATATTTAGATTTAGACACGAAATATAATTAAACATTTTTTTTTACAGCTCTTTGTGAATTAAATTTTGCGTGGCCTCCTCTCCACGTCATCCCGGTTATGGGCAGAAACATGATTTTGGACGTATGATTTGGGGGTCTTCAAAGATGTGGTAATCAAAACCATGAAGTGGTATTTTACTTCGGCATAGTATGTCAAACGATTAGGAATAAATGGTCATATTTACCATGATGTTGGACGTACTTAAATGGACTCATTCATCCACGCCGGGGTGGTGATGGTGATTTCAGTTTCGTGTTTGTGCCATACCATTGAATGACTTAATCAATAACATATATTTTATAAACCTATAATTATTATCAATATAAACACCGTTTTGGAGTAAACACGTTTTGACAGTATACCCACGGTGGACATTCAGTGAAGACATCAGCTGGTGTGCAGGAGATAGATGTATCGTTGTATTACCGGACCATGGCGACGGCTGTGAGAAGACCTTCATCCAGTAGTGGATAGTTGCCGGCTAATGACGACGATATATTATTAGGACGATTTGAAAACTTTGGACCCCAGCTTTGCCCAATTCAAGGTCTTGAAGATCGGCCGATGAATGTTGTGGAACTCCTTACTGGTGACCCCCTGGTCGCGGAGCTCCCAAACTCTTTGGTTCTATTCGGTAAAATCCTCTGTACAGGTTGGTCCCTTCACCTGATGAAGGCAACTTGTGTTGTGGCTGAAACGTCGTGATTTTTGTTTTATTTTTTACCTACGTGACTTTACCGAATAGAACCAAAGAGAATGGATCCTTGCAGTCACGAGAGCTTCAAATCTAGAGCTCCCAAACGTTGGAGATCAGACTCTCGGACAGTGTTGACATCTTTCCGTCCTGACTAAAGACACATCTTTAAAACATTTTTTTATTTAAATAGATTATTGTTAAATTACTTTCGCACCGTACGTGGCCAACCGTGCTAATTGGGGGTGCGGTTTTTGTTCCTCTCCGGCTCTTATTCCGCCAACTGGTTCCTTCTTTATCATCTCTGTTCACTCCATGCACGGCACCTCGAGACATTATTGTGAACGGCGCCTACACAAGTGCTAACTTATTACAATAATCATTATTACAATAATTATTCATTTGTGGGACTTCTCGGTGGTGACAGTCCATCCCCCCCAGGCCTGGCTGGCGCGCGCTCTACCTCTCGCAGCTCGGAGCTGGGCACCACGAACGTGATCCGCCCGCGGTCCTTGCTGACCAGCGCCTCCACGCCGATCTTCTCGCTCACCTCATCGGCGGCCGTCCCCTCGAACCCAGTGGGCACCGTAGCGCCGATGGTTACCTGCAAACGGCAATAAGGAAAGGAGATATATAGCACACCTCTAGCCTCCACGCCAACGCAGTCGCCTGCGTGCAAATGCAGACTACGTACACGGGACTCTGATCATCGAATACAACGGAGAAAAGCGAGTACCTGCACAGCATCTCCTGCAGGAACTTTTGCACTGGTTTCACCGCTTGACTGTTCGCCATCCATTTTATCCTTATCCCTGAGAAGGAAGATTACAACAATTAGCAGTGTTGAGTCACTGCTCATTAGATAGTCCACAGCACTTCAGGGTTGCTTACGTGGCAAATGGCAGCCCAGCAAAATGAATCTCTTTATTTTGCAGATACACGGCTAAGGCTGTGTGTCCTGGGCTGGCTGACGTGTGATTGCACCATCGTTAATGAGGCAAAAGCCTTTAAAGGTGGCTTTGAGTCACGCAGTCATGGCATGGCAATACATCTTTTATTAACTCACCGCGCTTCGACAGCACTCATGGTAACTTTAAAGTATTTTTTATCTCATTCACCAAGCCTCAATCTGGTGATGGTCAGTCTGGGTCATGTAGCCTTGTTGATATCAACCAAGAGCTATCGTTGTTTTTGGGTTGTCCCTTCCTTTAAGCAGGAATTAAGTTGTTTCGTGAAATGTTTTAATTGCCACGTAATTTAAACGAAGCTTCATTAAAACAAAAAAACAATGAAAAATTGCAGCACAATATTTCATTGCATTTTGGGACAGCAATGTGGACCAGGTGTAGAAATCATTACAACGCATCAGTTAATGAAGACGAATGAAGAAACAATACAAAATTAAGGACAATGAGACCTTTTGTATTGATGTGAAAGCTAAATACTGCGTGGCCATAGCGTGCACTCTAAACACTTAAATGTTCTAAACGTGGCTGATGAGAATGGAGCTTATCTTCACGGAAGCACATTGACCAAAAGGTTCGACCATATCAAAACCTTTTATGTTTCTCCTTTAAACGTATCGGTGTGGATTTTTGTCAGAAAAATGTATAGTTTAAAAAAAATATATAACGTTACAATGAAATATATTTACAAGCCTATAACCAAATACTGTAGCCCGGAATGCATTTGAACCAGTGCGGTACCTGGCTAGCGCTTAGATGGGTGATCAGGTTACGACCCAGGCACAGCCGTCAACCCCTTATCAGTGTCGTTACCCTATTACAGACCAATTCAGATACCTTATTGGTCACTCCGTACCATTATAAATCTCAACGTTCATCCCACAAAATCCCATCGCAAGGGAGAAACGCAAATAGCCAAAAACAAATTGGCCCAATTGAAACGGCCGTAAGCTGTATGGATCTGCAGACTCAATTTCCCCGTACAAGAAACGCGGAGTGAGCCGTGTGGGTTGACAGCTCTGCTCACGCTGGCCAGCAGTGTAGCAAAACCGATCGTTGTACTGAACAACGCGCACTCAACTTCTACGCTGCTTACTCCCTCACCAACTAGCGTGTGGTCAAATTTATACGGCGTAGCCAGCACCACGCCCCACCGTCTTTGTATCCCCCCGCTGCTGATGTTATTTATACACCGGCGGGAACTCGATGGATGAATTCACCCGCGGCACTTGGGAGATGCGCTCACGATCGTCCGCGCCGGCAATGACTACAAACGTGTAACGTGACGAGGGGATGGCGCATCGAGTGAGTCAAAGGAGGAATTTGTAGGATGGAGCTTTTTGAAGCCCTAAAGAGGCAAACTCTCACCAGCACGACCACCACCAAACTCAGGACCACCACCAAACTCACGACCAGCACCGCCACCAGCACCACCACGTGTGTGGTCACCCCTCACCCCCAACCTCTAACCCCGAGTTTGCAACATTTCACTTTACCATCGCGCAAAACACACAGCCCACGTATAATCGATTACGAATAACAACAATAACAACAACCGTGTGTTTGAATATAAAATTGTTGTGGTTTTATTTTTTGTTTAATAACACATTTTTGTTTATCAATATCGGAGGTCAAAGGTCGCCGCGTCACGTGGAATGCGCATGTCGACCGGGCGCCTTTCAACTTTAGTTTAATTTGCGAAATAAAAATAAATAAACAATTCACAGGCAAAATTAGATTGCCGATCGTGCGAGCTGTCTGTATTCATCCACGGATGCATGTATAGCAGCTCAAAATCCCAGTGGATGTTATGAACATATACTCCGCCGCGCAGGCCTCGGTTGGAGCATCCGGGCTCGCCTAGGATGCGTGCCGGGATCGGAGCGACTTTGCCCGCGGGGGAGAGACGGCCGACGTGGGGTAGGGGTCGGAGTCTAAAACCGGTTTCCGAGGTCGGGGCTCGCGGGGTCAGAATCTGGGGGTAGAGAGATCGGATCAAAGTTGGGATCAGGGTTAGAGCAAGGGTCAGGGTTAGAGTAAGGGTCAGGGCTAGTGTAACGGGCCAGGGTTAGAGTAAGGGTCAGGGTTAGTGTAAGGGTCAGGGTTAGTGTAAGGGTCAGGGCTAGTGTAAGGGTCAGGGCTAGAGTAAGGGTCAGGGTTAGAGTAAGGGGCAGGGTTAGAGTAAGGGTCAGGGTTAGAGTAAGGGTCAGGGCTAGTGTAAGGGTCAGGGCTAGAGTAAGGGTCAGGGCTAGTGTAAGGGTCAGGGTTAGAGTAAGGGTCAGGGCTAGAGTAAGGGTCAGGGTTAGGGTTAGAACCAGGGTTAGGGTTGAGGTTGATAGAGCGGCTGGGGGTGCCGGGTTGAGACCGGGGTCCCGGAGCTCCTCGGGACAAGAATCTGGACCAGGTTCTGAGATATCGGTTCACGTTTGTGATTGGATTCCGAAGGAGAATCAGCTCGTCGCAGGGCCTGGGTCGGCCGGGGAGTTGAGCGAGGATCACGGGTCGAGTTCGGGACCAAGAGACGCGTGAAAGGACGGGTGATGTGGAAAGGGCGGTGCTCGGGTTTATAACAATCCGGTGGCCGCGAAGCCTGTAAGTAGTAGTAACGCGTCGTCATGGAGGACACGTCCAACGGGCCGGAGATGCAGGTGCTGCAGGCGTTCTTCTCTCACGTCGGCGGCTTCGCGTGCGACCGTGCCAAGGACTACATCGAGAGGGAGAAGGAGAGCAGCAGCAGAGGCGGTGGCGGTGGCGTGGCATGGGCGTCCCTGCTGTCGGCCCTGGCGCACCTTGCGGCCACCGAGAGGGCCTACCACTCCATGACCTTTCTGGGCCAGAAACCAGGTGCAGCAGCAGCAGCAGCAGTAGGAATACTTAAGATCGAAACGCGAGGACGATTTCTCCACAACACTGGATGTCACCTGATGAGGCTGGTTGTTGTAATTACCGGCGAAAACGTAAATGTTGCTGTGGGTTTACTCTCCAACACACCGAATTGTCTGGCATATTTTGTTTACATGACAAACCTTACCAATTGCCAAATAATCTGGTGCATAATTGCATGTAAAAGAGCTCCCAGCCTATCCAGAACACAATCTCAGAAGGACCGAATATGTGGGCATCATGTCGATTAAACAACCAACACAAAGAGATCAGCTGTTTGGATAATGCTGAGAGCTGTGTGTGGTGTTAATTCAATTTGTTTCCAGCCTCCATTAACGTTTCTGTTATGATGGGTTTTCTTGTCAATTCAATATTTGAAGTACTGTACTTTAATGGCAGTATCAGTAGTGGTAGGGCCAGGATAAGTAGTTAATAAGTAATATTTAAAAATACTTTTTTTTAAAAACACGCTTTAATGAAATGTACCGTACTCGTAATTCCCGAACTCCACGACTCCAGGAAGTGGCCGTGGTGATTTACAGCCAATGTCAGTTGAGCGTGGACAATTACTGTAGACCCAAGCCGAAACATAACATGTAAAAAAGAATGTTTAAAAAAATGATAGAATATGGTATTGTCATCAGTATGACATAAGTATACCAAGTTTGCAGTCGATACCGCATTGGGAAGTGGCTTAAAATTGAGTTACAAGATTTGAGGATACGACAACAACAAAAGACAGTGAGTTAAATAAAAGCGTGTAATAATAAAATAATAAAAAGCAGTAGCAGTGACGGCATTATCAGTAGCATTAGTTTCCCTGACCTTTAATTTGGGCGAAATGCATGGCTGTGCACGTGTGTTAAAAGTGTTTTAAGTGTTTGCTGTGTTGAGTGCTGACCTTGCAATCTCTTCCAAAATATCTCAGGCGTTACACTTTATGGGATGTGCTTTGGCAGTTAAAACCTTCAGTTATTCATCTACAGTAAAATGTTTATATTGGCCGACGTAAGGAGATACTGCATTTGCTCAAATCAGATTTCAATGATAAGTAACGCCTGCTTTCGCATCTTAATCATTGTTAACGTGATTGAGAACTTGCATGCCCACTTTTTACTATAATACATGGTTTAAACTGCAAGGAGATGCGTCCTTAATCAAGTAGAAACACAGAATAATGACATTGAGAGTATTATTTTACTGATCAAATGAACTGGAATGCAGCCGATCTCGACAGAGCTAAGCTGGGGTTGAGCCTGTGTAAAGGACTCCCCACTTGGATGGACAACAATCACGCCCAAAACAGATGGCTGCAGGGTTACCCTGTGTGCTGTGGAAGAGCAAGAGGTGCAGAAAAATCAATTTCTGCGATGTGCTATGGATATTAATTTACATTTGTAAGGCGCATTTCGTCCGTAGATGCCATGTCTGCTCCCCGCCTTCAGCCCGCACTGACCAGCGCGGTGAAGTATGGTCAAATAGCCCCCCACGACCCACGAGATTGTGGGTGAGACCCTCATCCAGCAGTCGATTGACAAAAGGTCTGCAATTGTAATTCACTTTATAACCTAATAACCAGACTAATTGGTTAATATTCTACTCAGTAGTGGTAGTATCCCTGTTAATACCCTGTGTGTGATGACTTGTGTGACGGTGTGTAGAGGGAGATGTCCCTTTTTTGCTTCTTCGCTGGTTTGAAGGTTAGTGATCAATTCCGAAAACAAATTAATATCGGTATCTGTAAAAAACCGATACTGTGATTCAAACTGACCTACTGCTTATGCTGGTGTCAACTTTCGGTGTTCGTTGTCGGAGTATGAATTAAACTCCACCCTGGCCGAGCGGAATGAGCCAGCCACAACTTTCCTCTTTCCTTCTGGAGTTGCTGCTGAAATATTGAACGTATTTGGATGGCTATCTCATTCTCTGTTTATTATTCACTTGAGCTTTGTAAGAGTCAGGCTGGCTCTTTTTGCGACGGTTTAGGGGTGCGCTCAACAGGCAGAGCGCTCTGTCGTGGGCGCTACAAGGTGGAATTTAGCTTCTATTGAACGGTGCGTTAGGCATGCTGAGAGCATTACTACGACGGGTGATGTCATGTACATGCTATGGCCAATGAGTGTGCGCACATTGTCTTCTGTAAATTCTCCAGCGCAGGAAGGTACGGTGCCTCCGAATAGCTGGATTTTGACCCTCATGCCTAACGATCAGAAGGCAGTGAATCAGACATTTAGCTCCTGTTGCAATGTGCTCTGGGCTAACAGATCGTTCAATAGAAAAGCGCTTTGGAGCGGTCTGCCCATTGATCGCACCCCTTTTTTTTTTACTAATGAGTTGCTATTAATAGCTTGCAATGGGTTGGACATAAGCAAATTCAATTTCTTCACTCAAGCAATGTAAACAACAATGCTTACATTTTTATACAAAAACACCATGGTATTAATGATCATATTTTTAATATGGCTCATATTGAAGCATTCTAATACAATATGGTATTTATATATTATAATTAAAAATTATATCACAGAGCCTTATGTTACATCGCCATCAGTTCAATATAGCAAAATAACACTTGGCATCACAAATGCAACATTGGGACTGCAGGTGGAGCCAGCTTTATTATATTATTGATCAAAGCAATAGCAAACTTAAGTTTAGAATTTTTGCTTATTACATGAAAGAGATTGGTTTAGGCAGTTTGGTCAGATAATCTCACAGTGCTAATAGGAAAAAAACACTTTAAAATAACTGTAGGTCATTAAAGCACAATTAAAAGCAAGGCGGAGGCTTTTGTGGTAATGCGACAATTCCTACTTAAATTGCAGAAACGACTATTTAAAATTATTTGATACTCTTGCAAAATTCAAGACATCTTAGATAATGCTAATATAGCCCCTTTCCTCTTTTCAGCTTCACAGTCGCAATGCTCTTCAGGGCTAGCATTTTGGGTGGCTTTTCTAGCGGTGAACAACACAATGCTGCAACTTTTCAGCCTACATTTCAAACAACTATTATAGGTGCATTATTGTTTTCAAACAAAAGCATGAGCTACTGATCATGTGATGGTACATAGCCTTGGGAACTGGAAATATGATAATCTTTGCATTTAACTTATTGTGTAGTGTTTTGTTCATATGCCTGCCATCTGCATGAACGATAATTAAACACCACTTGTTGTATAAACAAGTTATGATGTACAAAATTAAAAAAAATTAAGACACCGATATAATTGTAAAAAATTGTAAAAAATTTCTTTCCCAATGTCCTCATCAACAATTTTCAATTCATCCATGTCTAAGACTACCTTTACCTTCAGCCACGCATTGTGATTGCAAGCGTTCCACAACTAAACTTTTTGCATTGCCCCTAACACCTCGAGCCTTGTCCATCGAATCTGATCAGGCCTGCCCAAAGAAGCCGGCGGTGGTGTTTAATTAATCCCGGTCAGTACCAACCTTCTCGATGCCGGTACCGCGTGCCGCTATGTACAGGCGGACAATCTTTCTTCTCGCGCAAGGACACTCTGCGCAGCATGTACGGCTCCTTGTGCTCCGAGCTGCGCCGCGTCACGGGCTCGGGCACGCAGGCGGCTGCCGGCAGTGGCGGCAGCGGCGGTGGCAATGCGGCCGTGCACTCGGAGGATGTCCTGGGTCACCTGGCCGAGCAGCTGGGCCACCTGGTGCAATCGAGGCAGGAAATGGCCGATCTCTACGAGAAGCTGCACGGGCTGAGCCTGGGACGCAACGCCGCGCCCGACGAGCTGCTAGCCTCGCTTGGAGCCATCACGCAGAAATTCTCCTCCAGGTGTCGTGGTCACTTTACACCTCCCCCCCCCCCCAGCTCATGTTTAATCGCAGTTGTCGAATAAAGACCCAAAATGCCAGTTGGCCAGCAGTAAAACGGCACTGTTGAGGGTGTAATGGATGGGAGTTAATATACCCATTTAATATGTCTTGAATTGAACAAAGTCAGAAGAGTTTATGGAAAAAAAGACGTTAGGAGAGAATTCTAAATGTTGCAGTGCAAGGATTCAGGTCGCAAGAGAAGGGTTTTGGATACATGATAGTGGTTGAACACGGTATGAATGAGATGGAACAGTCTGTTCAGGGGGTGTCCAGGAAACAGTTACCAACCTAAACAACCTCATTATTCAGATAGTTGTATTTTCTGCCCACTCGCAAGAAAATATTACTTTGGATTTTATTGACAGTTGTCAGATGAGCTGGATGGCAGACATTTGTGGGGAGATAGAAAAGCCAGACGGAAAAGTGTCCCAAAGAAGAAAGTATGGATTATATAAATACTTCCCATTTCAAAGAATGGAAATTACGTTTTTATGACATGAGCACATACTCTGTTGGGCAAAAGGAACATCACCATACAGCATACACTATTGAATCGTAATGTTCTTTGAGGATATCGCTAAAAAGTTGTGAATTAGTTATTGTCAGAGGGTACAGCCTATGGTATGTTCAGGCATAGTTTGTGTTTAATAATGCGTGCTGAATATAAGTGCTACGGAGACACAGGTAGCCAGTGCTGCTCCCGGGCATACTACCTTGCTGTGTGCCATGCTGACCTTAACTCTTTCCTGTTCGGAGACGTCTGCAAGTTGCAGGGTGTGTACCGTTCACCGCTCAATCTCGGAACACGCAAGCAGTTAGCGGAAATGTTGATGTAGAGGGGCGTAGCACTGTTGTTTTTAAAGACACGCTCATCATTGGAACGGGAAAGGTTCAAGGCGGCACCGACGCCCGCGGTTGTTTGCTTCCCCAAAAGTGACCTAACTGCCATCGGCCATTGACTGCGGTGCTCAGGGTTCACCACCCGGTGCTCAGCGCCTTGAGCAGCAGCTTCCAGCACGAGACGGAGGCGCTGGGTCACCTGCTGCGCGCCCAGCGCGACGTCTCCTCGTGGCTCTTCCTGCCGGCGCTGCTGGAGCTGCACGCGGCTCACGCCAAGCTGGGGGCGTGGGCGTCCCGCGGCTCGGAGCGAGCGCGCGACGGCGCCGCGGCGCCGCAGCGCAAGCCGCTGTTCGGCGGCGCTGCCCAGCGCGCTGCTCCCACGCCACACCTGCACCAGTGGATGGTGCGTGTTCTCTCGGGGTGGCCTCGTAAGAGTGTGTTGTTCTCTGTTATGTACGCATATATATATATTTTTTAAGTGATTCATTTACCTTGCCTATCATTTGTTGTAACGTTCCGACATGCCCCCACTGGACATGTGTAAAAAAGAGCTTTGTAGATTATCAGATTCCTCCAGTATAATTAGACTGATTCTGATGTATGTTGTACTTCTTTCGCACCGTACGTAGCCAACCGTGCTAATTGGAGGTGCGGGGGAAGGACAACAAACTAAATTAGAAAGCCTCGCTGCATTGGGGAGATTTGGCTATTTTCCTTCGTCATTGTCATTTTCAGCCATGCTCAATTTGTTTCTGGATAAAGGCCTCCCCAAGATGCCACCATATCTAAAAGTCCCATGATATACCAATACATCGAGCACCTGCACGCGAGCTGATTTTTATCGCTGCATATCCACAGTGGACGTTCTCTGGGGCACGTTCCCTCCTCTGGATTCCACTCTTACGGTAGTCTGGACCACTGGCCATAATCCCTTGTGCTTTGTCTGGGTATTATGAAAAAAGTCATACAAATGTCTGCTGTGCTTCCTACTGCAAACACCCACTTGCTGCCCAGCATGTTAGGAGTATAAAGCAATGATATTTGTGTGATCCAGTAACCACCCTTCAAGAAGGGCGGGTTTTGTCATGCTACCAGTACTTTCAAACAGCACTTGTCCTGCCAGTCCACCCAGACTAAAACGGGCAATATCTGGTTGTGCTGGTGAATGCTCACAGGCCAGCGCTTTGGAGTCAAGGGATGATGGATCAGATTTGTTTTTAAATTTACAAACCTGCTAGATGACAAGGTCTCGAGGAGACGGTACGAGCATCAAGTTAATTCGTGAACCCATTTAAGCGTTACGCCCGCTCATATGAATATATATTATCCAGTGGTTTAGAATTAGTCGGATAAGCCAACACACACCTTGGGACCTTTTTTGTGAAATAAGCGTCTTGAGACTCGGTGAAATTATCGTGGAAAAAACATTTATGCCAGTGTATACGTTCTTTTTTTTTCACCACCGCACAGGTGAAGTACAAGACGTTCCTGCTGGCCAAGTTCAGCTTCTACTTCCACGAGGCGCTGAGCCGGCAAGCGGGCGGCGAGATGAAGTCGCTCACGGCGAAAACAAGCCCCGACTTTTTTGGCAAAGTGTCGAGCTTCATCAAGAAGACGGATGCTGCCAACGTGTCTCTTATCCTTGACACGCGTGGCCTGGAGGACAGCTTCAAGGTGATTGTGGATTCACGATCGTGGTTCCACGACCATGATTTGTGTCAAAGGGGGCAAATGTCCCGAGGGTGAAATGCTTTTTCGACAATTCTCAGCTCTCTAGGTGTCGTTGAGTTCGTGGTGGGAGTAGCACCAACTTGTAGCCCATCTATTGAACAACTACTGACTAGTTACCGCCAATTGGAGCCCATCAGATGATTCCTTATTTACATTTTTTATCCAAGAAGGATTGACTTCACGCTGGCTGAATTTTTTTTACAAATGATCTCAATATCAGGGACCTTGCTGTTCTGCCCAACCTAAATCAGCTGTCGCGTATGAATCAGGTATTGTAAATGTGAGGAGCACAGCAAGAACAAAACTATTGGCTATAGCATAGTACTTGGTACTGGTAAATGGACTGTTGTGATAAAAGTTAGTGTTTCAGACAGGCTTATAGTTGTCTTAGGGTAGAGTGTTGGTGCAGTGTTTAGTGCTCTGAACCAAGCAACCCGAGTTCGATTTCCACAGTGAACACAAGTGGTCAGTGATAGTGTAACTTGTCGTATGCCCTTTCTTCGCCAACCTCCATTAGCCATCTTGGTGAAGTATGGTCAACTAACTCCCAAGACGACTTGGGTGAGAAACCTTCATCCAGTAATGGAATGGCAAAGAGCTGTACATTAATAGTTTTAAGCATCAGCCAAACTTACCTATGCAACATATGAGTGTTGTGCATGGTGCACATTCTCCCATGCATAAAAAAGCATGAAATGGTACAAATATCCCAAAACTAGTAAGCCTGTCAGAAAAACCAATGTGTGAGACAAAGCTTCTCTGTGTAAACATTCACCCGTGTAGACTTGCTACGTCACCTTACCTGCCCCGACTCCACGTGCTGCGCAGGGTCACGGCTACCACTACCCCGGGTCGTACCCGGAGGGGTTCAAGGTTCCGGCCGAGGGCTTCGTGCCGGTGCTGTCGCTGCCCAGCGAGCGCACGGCCATGCACTGGTCGGCGCTGTCTATGGTGCTGGCCGAGCGTGCCTCCGAGCTGGCGTGCGCGGAGCGCGTGGTGCACGACTACGACGAGAAGGCGCAGAGCACCTACTACCTGGCGCGTCCCGAGCCGCGCTTCACCATCGCTGTCGTCTACGAGAGCCGCCGGAGCGAGAAGGACTCCGGCGTACACGCGTTCCTGCTTGAGACCGCCGCCGCGCTCAAGCACAGCAAGCCCTTCGCCAGCCTCAAGCCGGGCTCCAAGGCGTAGGTAGTCCAGCCGTGGAGGAGAGATGGCCCCCACCCCCACCACCTCCCACCCCGAAGCTGACCTTTTAACGGAGCTCCACTTCTTTCGTATGGCCAATGTAGATGCAGAGCAACGCCTACAATTTCACGTTCAGGTGGTCAAGCCAGACAGCCGCGTCAGTAGCGGAGCTCGACTGACCGACCACCTCACCAGCCTCAAGCTGCAATTGAAGGTGTAGGCCGGCTTTGACTGAACACTCTTTGACAAGAGCTAGACTCATCTAAGTGGCCGAGCCAGATTCAAAGTCATGATCTGGCCGTGGATTTGGGGAAAGGTGGCCCTTGCACTGGAAAGGTGGGCCTGCCCCGACTAAGTTGTTTGACCAAGACCAACATTGATAGCCAAGCAGGGTGAAGACTGGGTGGTTGGTGCCTTCAAGGGTAGCTCCCTTGGAAGACTGTGTTCATGTAAGGGTTCATAATCATCATTTTCATTCTTCTCAGCCATGGTTTAACCTCTACTGGATGAAGACCTCCCCACGTCAGTGCCATGCGAGATAGTTATGTCATGTTCCAATCCAGCTCGCTCCCATACATCGATGAAGTTGTTTGAGTAATCTTGATTTGTTTGAGTAACCTGACTTGCACGGGTGCCCTTAAACAGTTAAGTTCCTCATCTATTCTGGGTTCTTGAGCTTATAAGTCACAGCTTGGTAGTGGCCACTTGAAGAAGCTTGCACAAATAAAAAAACTTGCCGAAAACAATGTGAATGTGCCACAGAGGGATGAAGCGTGCAATGAAAAGTGCCATACAACTGTAAATTGATTTGATTACTTCCGAGAGGAAAGCAGAGCATGCTGTCCAGCCTTAAGGGCAATCATATGGTGAAGCAACTATAGCAAAGTGTGCGTGCATGCAAGGTGCCAGTGTGTTTAGTCGGATGCAGTTTGATTGAGCAGCCCTAAATATTGTTGGCTATTAAAGCAAATCCAGGATTTGTAAAGACCGTCAGAAGTTCAAACGTATGTGTGAAAGCTATATGCAAAAAGTGGTGCTTAATAAAATATCGGTGGCGTTTCTTGCACTCGAGAATACAGCATATCATTCATGTCTATGCAGTTCCTTTTAAGGTGCACGCAAGTATACGTGGTCAACCGATTTTGTATAATGTAGATATTACAAAACAATGGATTTTGTGAGGATTTGGCAGTACCCACAGATTTTGCCAACAAGTATATTCAACCAAGCCAAGTATATTCAACCAGTTTGCTCAGGATGGCCAATCATTCCCTGCTATCCCTATTGCAGTGGACAGTTCAACTGAGATAATGTAGCAAGACAAACAATGCTTATACACATATACAGACCTTCCCTTTTATATGCCTGAATGCTTTAAAGCAAACAGTAGTCGAGCAGAACCAGCCTATCCACTGTAAGGTTAGGTTTCACTTGACCTGCCCAGCATGCTCGACTGACCATCGGTGTTTGCAGACGAAACTTATCCACACATTTTCATGCTGTTGAGATGGAGAGGTGGCAAGGATCTGTGGGTGCTGCCAAGGTCGTACAAAAATCATTTTTTTGCAGAGGAATTACATTATTTTTTTGGCCTGGTAGCAACCAGCGGTTGCCAGATATTTGGGAAAACAGCAGAAAGTACCATCCTGTTGAAGGCTACATCTGCAGAAGCCAAGCATTGTATCGATGCTTCAGTGCCAGATTAAGGTGTGCGATGTTAACCAGACAGCCATCTCGTGGCTGGTGCTTGGGGGGGGCGGGGGTTGCGACAGGGGGTCAGGACCCTTCTCTCCATTTGAGCAGGCTGATGCTAGAGCCATTCTCTTCTGGTCAATCAAATGTCTGGGGGCAAGACCCAGAATATTCTGGGTACGAGGAGGAATATTGTGAACTTCCCAAGGAATGAAGCACCACATGTTGGTATATGAGATCCAGTGCTTTGCATAAGGGCAGGCCCATCCAATTGTGAAGATGAAGAAAGGAAGCTCACAACTAGCAAAAAAATTGTCTCAAGCCAGGCTCTGCACTGCTGTGCAGATAAAAAGTGAGTTTGGTTGAGCCCTGCCCACTCTTGTAGGCACTGAAGGACGATGGTGGTCTTGTAAAAGAGTTTTCTCATTGCATTGTTGCACACTTTTAATTGTATGCTGAAATACAAATATTGAAGTTTGACCCCGATATGTATTAACTGCATTAATTACAGGTAAAGGGTGATGCCCTGCAATTTCTCGCTCGCAGAGGGCCTTCTCCACTGGCGCCCCTCTAGAGGGTGTTTTGGCCTACTTTGCCATGCTGGCCAGGCATCTTGGAAGATGAGAGCACCCACACTTGATCCCACCACGCACAACCTGCCGATCAAGTAGCGTGACCAGTATACACCTGGGTGGACGGAGGGGGGCCGTGGGTGGTTACAAACCTTGCCCATCGTTTCAACTTGCCATGCCGGGGAGATTAAACGATACATCTTTGGATCAATTCCAGTGTGCTGTCGATTACACCACAGCAGCAGCAGCTTCCAACTCGCTTCATACGAAATGCAAATTCAAAACAAAGCAAGTAGTATTGCATTATTTTATTTACACTGTTGCCATACGATGCAAAGGTACGTGTTGGTGATGTTTGCACTCAGTGTATGTATCAGACAGTGCATAAACACACAGTTTCTAACCCACCCATGCAGAAATAATTACACATAGCAAGCCAATTTGGCTTGCTATATCGCACGTCTAATTAGGGAATGCTGGTCACTCTGCTAATCGTCACCCGTCTCAATTTACCAAACCTAAACCACAGCACTTGCAACACCAACACAGCATCCATTATTAACAATGGAAAGGACATTTCTGCTACTGTGATTGACTGCTATCATTAATAACGAACAGACATCTCCATGAATAAAGAAAACAGAACAAAAAACCCCCAGGTTAAATGGCTAGCTGCAAAAATTCATTAGAACGTAACACTCAACACAGATTTGTGACATCTTAAGCACTGCACGTACTCTTGATGACCAACAAAGAAAATAATACTTTACAGAAACCATCTCAAGTCATGCCTTTTCACCGTATTCAAAGGTAAACAAAGTGTAACTAAACATATATACAGGTTATACCTTATATTCAACCACATACGCTTTTACAAAGCGCATGGCTAAGAATCGTGGGGTGTTTGGGTATATCATATTGGTTTACAAAACAGTGCCCTTTGTCAGATGTTGGCATACGTTCCAGCTACAGATGTTGATCATGATAAACTCTTCACACACTCGAGCACCACAACAGGTATTTCAGGGGGGTGGGGGTGCATTTTCAGCCGTGAGAGTGGAAAGGGCATGGTAGAGGCATACATGACGAAAATCCTGCAATGAAATCGGCTGCCTATGGAAATGGTACATTTAACTTATTATGTCTGTACACACTGGCAATGCGGGGCAATCATTTTGTATGCAAGCTTGGATGCAAACATTTTTACACCCTGCAATGCATTTTTTTGTCCCCTCTGCCCGAGACATCGGTAATGATATTTCAATTGCAAGGGACATGTGGGCTTCCACTTGACCAAGTGTGGTTCATGCAGGTGCCATACACACAGCCACATTACAGGCCCCTCCCCACAGCGAACAAAACCTGCAGACAAGGTGAGGGCTTAATATTTAACCAAAAATTCCTACAGTAGGATCGTGTTGCACCGAAACTGTTGGCTACATTGATACAATAGTAACACCAAATGCCCAAAGTATATGCACTTAATACATCGTGATGCAAACGGAATATCTATGGGTACACCTCCATTAAATTGCTTCAGTTACGATATATTGTACATTTAGAATTATTTAACATTCGACATTCTTAAGAATCTTCGAATCATTTGCCTTACAAAAGTTAAGCAAAACCGGTGTACATTTCTATGGTCCCTCTGTTTTTCTTATTCTTCTTGGCACGAACAATTGATTATTTCTGGTCCCATTTTGCCAACATTTAGCATTGACAGTCTCAGCGCTCAAAGGCGAGTGGTGTCGGAAGAGAAACTTCCGCAGAGGTTAATAAATACCCCCCCCACTCCACCCCCTGTCGCGCAAATTAATTTTACATCTCTGTGCATACGATGAAACATCTGTGGCTCACCGCTTGTCCCAGCGAGCCACGGACCCAAGGTCAATGCCCTGTGCTTTCGCTGACTACGGCTTTTTAAGACTTCAACACGCACAACCGCATTTGCGGGCACGCCGTGTGTCCATTGTTTTGTACGTCAAAAATGATGGAGAAGCAGGCGAAACGCACTCACCAAAACCCCACACAAATATAGATTACGCTAATGTATTATATGGAGCTTTGGTAGAAAGTACTAGCATTAACTACGTAAATAGTGAGAGGGTTTTAAAGTTAACAAGTTGGGCTCAACGGTGGAGATAGCACTGGACTTGACACTGCAGTGAACAATCAGTAGTTTAATCTATCCATCATTTAATGTCAACGTTAGAACAGGCAGTGCGGTACGTTAGTACGATTCGAAAATGTACACCATCACGCTATAATTCCATAGCCTCGCTGCATAAAGTTTAAGGTGTAGGCACGTGCGATGGAATCTTACAGCGTTTGATAGAGGACAGTAGTCAAAAATAGCATAGGGTAACAAAACAAATTGGCAATGCATCGGCTTTTCAAATGCTCTCGCACTAAAGCATTTGTAACTTACAGAAAGTTTGAAATTAAGGATTCAATACAAACGTACAGAGTTTGCACCTCCATATTTTGATAAACAATACAAACATGCAAGAAAACATTTACAAATTATATTAATAACAATAGCATTTCTGTGGCTGAACACAACAGCTGTATCCAAATGTTACGAAAACTGGTAATCGCTCAGTTTAAACAACGTTTCAACAAAGTGTGTGATACACTAATACAGTACAACGCCATTAACTTCAACAGACAGGCTCAAGCTGTGATGTTTCTGCATGGCTCTGACGTATCAGTGAGCCGAGTGGTGTTTTCCGTGGTCAACCTATGCAATTGCAAGCCGAGCAACTCGCCTAACTGGAATTGCTCGAGGTTCCAGCTCTCGTCAGGAAAACGCAGACATCTGATATTGCAGTCCAGCTGCAGGTCCGCCCCCACCTTCTGACGGCACGCTTGGCTAAATGCAGACGAATGGTCAACCGTGCCAAAGCAAGGGACCTTCTGAAATCCAAGTCTTGAGATTGACTTGAGAATGTACTGGCTAAATAAAGAACTATTATTCTAACGAAATTTTTTTTGATGTGGCAACCTCCATAATGAAAATGTCTTTAAATAATAAAATAACTGGTATTTACCCCCCCCCCCCCAACCCAATCATCCTAAACAATAATTGATAATGCTTATCTCTACCACAAAATGTGTTTATTAAATGTTAATTAAATACAAAAAACTGGTTATAATCAAACAAGAGTACTGTCGCACAACGCAGGTTTTAACGGAGTGGATTATTAAGTGCATTTAATTTTTCCACAAAAATATTGTCGGTAAATTTGTCTCGATTCTCGAAATGTAAACGTGCAGGATGTGAATGGGTTTTTTAAAGATATTTTTAAGATGGTAGGTTAAGTGGAGAAGCCTTCACCTGGATATTATTGGTTATGTTTAAGTCAGGTGTTTGATACGATTTACTGCTATACATATACATTAAGAGAATGAACATTTAAATACATCTATGATGGTCACAATAACGTTTTTCATAAGTGACGATAGAATAATTCTAGCAAACAATGCAATGTTTTTATAGGTAAATATGCCGTTCTGTAAACATTAAAAATGTCTAAAAAATACTGCATTAAGAGTATTTTAAGCTCCACACACAAGCCAGGTAGACAGAAAACCAACAAGCACAAGTGTGACTTCAACTATGCTGCAAAATCATGGAAAGGTAGCCAAAGCTTTAAAGGGCAACCCTATCTCTATGTGGACGACAAAGGTCAGATCCATCAAGTGCTTAACGACTTGTTTCCTATCGCAAGAGAATACGACATTCCCGTGTGATTTTTCAAAGCTATTAAACGAAAGCCCCCAACTTCACTAAGGATCTTGCGAAACAAAAACTCGGGACTCTGGCAAACAGCTCACAATGTGTGTCCGGGCTTTTTTCGTGAGTCTCTCAACGTGTGACCTATTACGACCACATTACGTGGAGCGAGATTGCAAAGCTGAAGCGGGGGTCCATACGTTGCGCAATCCGGATATTACAACATGTGACTCAATGCAGACCCTTTAACAGAATTGGCAACCATGTCGTATGGGTATTTTGGAAATGTTATGCATTAATAATATTTCGCTCATTTAATCCTCAAATGTACATCCAAATTGGTGAATATTAATTGTATGTTCCAGCGGGATATTTAACTCAAAACGAAATGTAATATTCGTAATATTTTTGTTCACCTTGATTTAGTATATGGTCCCATGGGTGCGGTTTTTAAGGACTGACTGAAAGGAATACACTGGGATGTACAACTACGGAAAAGGTAGGAGGAGGCGGTGACAATAACAGGAAACAGAGGACGCATCAAGTGAAGCCGTACAGGAAGGAACAATGTGCTTTTCACCGGTGGTGAGCGGCACCTATATCAACAACACGGCACGTTGTTACGATAGTACATGATGCACCGACAACTCCATGGCTATCCGCCGGCCGGCGGCTGCACGTACCAATGCACCGATTAGAGGCGGGCATGAGACAATCGGGGCGCCTCACATAGTGCACGACTTGTCGGGCGTGCCAGGCGCTGCCGGCCTTGGCTGCCCTGCAGCCCCACCTCCCTGCCTCGGCCTTGCTCCCAGCTGCTGCTGCTGTTGCTGCTGTTGAGACTTCAACTGCGAGCTCAGTTTTGCTTCCAGGAGTGGGCGGAAGGTGGTCATGATCTCGCTGGCGCTGCTCGCGCTGCGGCGTACGGATGGCCCCGGCGGGGCTGCGGGAACGCCGAGGCGGTGCGAGGGGCTGCCAGGGATGGGTGCCGCGGGACCTGGCGGTGGTTTGAGAGTATCCAGCGTGTCCAGTACCACATCTGGCGTGTGCCGCGCCGAGCTCTGCCTCTGCAGCTCACGGAGGTCGCTGAGCGCCGAGTTCACAGAGTCGTCCATCTCCTGCGGGGCAGGAAACGGAAAGCAAACATTGTGTTGGGTGCGGTTAACACCCGATAACGCTGTGCCACCAATGACTGAAGCTTAATCCACGTCACATTAAGTTCTATTTAAGAACTGACTTTCACCAGGTAAACTAAGGATTTAGTGATATTGGCTTCTCAAGTTTTGGATAGCAAATTCAATAAATAGCTGAATAAATTAGTAAATGTAGGAAATTATAGTTGCAAGTTTAATAATGGCGACAATGTATAAAGGTCAGAAATAATACACTAAACACACTGCGTTACATTTCCTAGCATTTCGCTTAATTCCCCCAATGTATTACTGGTACCCAAACTGGTCAAATAATCAGGATGGGTCAGTCAACAGCACGTGTTGGTCACCTGGGCAATGGTAGTGTACCTGAGCAGGTGTTTTGAGTTTCTACCGTAGTCACCACTAACTGAGCAACAGCACGCTGCCGGCATGTCTCACCTCGGCGTGAGTGATCTTGGGCTCGTCGAGGCTGCTATGTCGACTCGATGACGTTGAACTTCGCCCCGTGGGGCTTTCGGGCGGCGCGGCCAATCTCTGCGGGAATCCGCCACCCACAACGCCACTGCTGCCACCGCCGCCACCACCGCTACCCGTGCTGCCCAACCTCCTCCGCTCCGGGCTGCCTTGCGCCTGCGTGGCCGCTGCCACGGCCGCCCGCACGCTGCCCACCCTCGGCTGCTGCAGGTGGTGCTGGTGGTGTGGCAGGTGCGAGGGGTGGTGGTGAGGGCTCGCCGCGGAGGAGGGCGGCCGTGACGGGGTGGCGTCCGCGGAGGGAGGGGGCGGGCCACGCACGGGGCTGCGGCCGTCGCTGCTACGCCGGGCCGGGTCGCGCATGTTCAGCGCCGCGCCCTCCGCGCGCAACCGATGCCTGCAGAAAGCAGCGTATGGAAGGTAAAGGTGCAGCCCTGTAATTTATTGACCGCGCCACTTCTGGAAGAAGGGCCTCTACTAGAGGCAGCCCGAGAGAGCCTGCTCTTGGAAGGTATTTGGGTCTACTCTTAGACAGTGGCCAGACATGTTGGGAAATCTGGGGAATACCCACATTTTAAACCACCACATGGAACCTGCCGATTGACTGTGGTGAACCCACTTTTCACTGAATGTACCATCTCTATAATTGCTGTAAAGTGGCTGGATAAAGGTGCTATATAACTCTAGATAACATAAGATACTGCCAGGTGGACAGAAGTTGGAGGGATTTAAGAGAATTGCACATTTGTTTGATCTCCCACAAATTCTAGATTGCAAAACAAAAGTGCTAACCATTATATCCCAGCAACACCATGAAGCCACATAACGAGGACTTACTGGTAATCGGCAACTGATGCTGGGGTTCTGGTGTATGTTGAGTGTTTGGTGTTCATGCTTATTTGTATTGCACATAGTGATTACGATGTGCAAATGTACAGTGAGGGAAAAAGTATTTGATCCCCTGCTGATTTTGTACGTTTACCCACTGACAAAGAAATGATCAGTCTATAATTTTAATGGTAGGTTTATTTGAACAGTGAGAGACAGAATAACAACAAAAAAATCCAGAAAAACGCATGTCAAAAATGTTATAAATTGATTTGCATTTTAATGAGGGAAATAAGTATTTGACCCCCTCTCAATCAGAAAGATTTCTGGCTCCCAGGTGTCTTTTATACAGGTAACGAGCTGAGATTAGGAGCACACTCTTAAAGGGAGTGCTCCTAATCTCAGCTTGTTACCTGTATAAAAGACACCTGTCCACAGAAGCAATCAATCAATCAGATTCAAAACTCTCCACCATGGCCAAGACCACGGAGCTCTCCAAGGATGTCAGGGACACGATTGTAGACCTACACAAGGCTGGAATGGGCTACAAGACCATTGCCAAGCAGCTTGGTGAGAAGGTGACAACAGTTGGTGCGATTATTCGCAAATGGAAGAAATACAAAAGAACTGTCAATCTCCCTCGGCCTGGGGCTCTATGCAAGATCTCACCTCGTGGAGTTGCAATAATCATGAGAATGGTGAGGAATCAGCCCAGAACTACACGGGAGGATCTTGTTAATGATCTCAAGGCAGCTGGGACCATAGTCACCAAGAAAACAATTGGTAACACACTACGCCGTGAAGGACTGAAATCCTGCAGCGCCCGCAAGGTCCCCCTGCTCAAGAAAGCACATATACATGCCTGTCTGAAGTTTGCCAATGAACATCTGAATGATTCAGAGGACAACTGGGTGAAAGTGTTGTGGTCAGATGAGACCAAAATGGAGCTCTTTGGCATCAACTCAACTCGCCGTGTTTGGAGGAGGAGGAATGCTGCCTATGACCCCAAGAACACCATCCCCACCGTCAAACATGGAAGTGGAAACATTATGCTTTGGGGGTGTTTTTCTGCTAAGGGGATAGGACAACTTCACCGCGTCAAAGTGACGATGGACGGGACCATGTATCGTCAAATCTTGGGTGAGAACCTCCTTTCCTCAGCCAGGGCATTGAAAATGGGTCGTGGATGGGTATTCCAGCATGACAATGACCCAAAACACACGGCCAAGGCAACAAAGGAGTGGCTCAAGAAGAAGCACATTAAGGTCCTGGAGTGGCCTAGCCAGTCTCCAGACCATAATCCCATAGAAAATATGTGGAGGGAGCTGAAGGTTCGAGTTGCCAAACGTCAGCCTCGAAACCTTAATGACTTGGAGAAGATCTGCAAAGAGGAGTGGGACAAAATCCCTCCTGAGATGTGTGCAAACCTGATGGCCAACTACAAGAAACGTCTGACCTCTGTGATTGCCAACAAGGGTTTTGCCACCAAGTACTAAGTCATGTTTGCAGAGGGGTCAAATACTTATTTCCCTCGTTAAAATGCAAATCAATTTATAACATTTTTGACATGCGTTTTTCTGGATTTTGTTGTTGTTATTCTGTCTCTCACTGTTCAAATAAACCTACCATTAAAATTATAGACTGATAATTTCTTTGTCAGTGGGCAAACGTACAAAATCAGCAGGGGATCAAATACTTTTTTCCCTCACTGTATATGCCTGTGTGTTGTGCGGACCTGTGTGGTGTGTGCTGAGAGTTTGTTGTATGTACTGTGCATATGTGTGTGTGTGGGGAGTGGTAGTGTAGCGGTTAGCACATTGCACTACGAGCCCAGCGAACCGAGATCGTTTCCCACTCATAGTGACTCCTGGGCCTCCCCTAGGTGGACTAAGCCTCAAATGAGTACCTGGTGCGATGTGTAAACATCGCCACTGGGGAGTCAAAGGCAGCCGGACGTAGTGCTGGCCTCCCACCCCCTCGTCTGCCACGCCGGTCTTCATGGGTGCTCGCTAACATCAATTGCCCCAAGAGTCTTTTAAAACTATGTGGGATCTTTGTCTTACACAGATGTGTGGTGTGTGTGCTGAGAGTAAGTGTATGGTATGAGTAAGTGTATGGTATGAGTAAGTGTACAGTATATGCTGTGCTAGTGTCATTGCATGTCCTTTAGCACTCGCCGTTCAAACTGTGGCTCGTGCAGCTGCTCAGTGGGGGAGTGAATGTCGTGCTTGGAGGACGTCTTCTCATCCAGGAGGGGGCCGCTGCTCGCCTCGCTGTCTCCCTTCTGGCTCAAGCTGTCGGACAGCGTGTCTTCACTGTGGCCAACACGGACGAGACCAACTACAGCGTTAAAACAACAGCAGCTGACAATCGTGATTTTCGTTCACGTGTGCAGAAGGGATGGGGAAATTGAAATGATTGGGCGATTTTGACCGTGGTCGTGTCTGGCGCGAGCGCGTGCAGCGCGCATCCAACTCACGTGTCCTGCACCACGATGTACTGGTGTGGGATGAGGCCGTCCACACCGTTGTGCCGCCCCTCCCACCAGTCTTCGGACGCGCGCTGGTACAGCAGCAGCGACGAGCCCTTCTTGAAGGTGAGCTCGCGCGCCGATCGCCCCACATAGTCAAACTTGGCAATAGCCTCGATCGGCTCAGACTCTGCGGGGTCGAGGAGGGCAGAGTGGGAGGTCAGCGCGGTACATACGACAGTCGGTGCATTCCGCCCGCAGTTCACACAACAAGACTTTAGGTGCAGAAGTTTACTTAGTTTTTTTAAATCAATCATTAATTATTTGTTAGTGCCTGTGAAGAAATCACAAAGAACGTGCTCGATCTCATTAGATCTCAGAAGCTAAGCTTCTGAGATCTAAGCTTCTGAGATCTGCCCTCATCAACCCCACAATTTACAATCAGCAATTTGAGCATGCAGCTCACACAAAAGGTGGGTTGGTCCAAATCTCAGTTGGGGGTTGACACCAACCTTTAATATCTGAGGTTTATACATTGACTAGCGGGAGGTACCCGGCGTTATCCTGGGGGAATAATATATTTCAAAACTTTAAAAACATAACATACATACATACACAAATCCTAAGCTATCATGAAAGCCTGGCATGCGGTTAGTCTGTCCATTTGTCCGTCAACAAGATTATAAGTCAAAAAAGTTATAGAAAGTGGGGGGTAAAAAGGTGATCTAAAAGGTTTCCGAAAATTGTCGCCCCCCCCACCACCCTCAAAAAATATTTTTACCCCCGCATAGGCATATATATCTAAACACCCTACATACCATAGAGTGAGTAGTATCTAGTGTCTCTATAGTAGTATCTGACTCTACAGTAGTAACTACTGATTCTGCAGTAGTATCTAATGACTATAGTGGTACCTACTGAATCGAAAGTGGTATCTATTGACTCAATAGTAGTATCTACTGACTACAGTAGTAACTACTGACTCCATAGTAGTACCTGCTGACTCTATAGTAGTATCTGCAAACTCTATAGCAGTATCTACCGACTCTATAGCAGTATCTACCGACTCTATAGTCGTATCTACCGACTAAGCAACAGTATATACTGACTATAGTAGTAACTGCACACATTGGGGTGGGAGAAGAGGGCCTCACACTTTGAAGAATTACCTGAGCCTTGTCTTTTTTTGCATTAAAGCGAATGATAATTTTTCCCCGCCCCCACCGATCGTGCGTGTGCGTTGCTGTGGGAACCACGACGTTTCGTGCATGCCAAGATGCGTGCTTTGGAGCGCGCTCAGCCTAGTAATATAATAATGTAAAGTACTACATTGTCAATTTAACTACTTTAAAGTTAGAAATGTAAACCCCAGTTTGTGAGTTAAAAGCGTCGCAAGTTGCGTACACAGACAGACAGAGGGACACACAGACAAAAAATGACTTTTATAGGTAAGAATTAAAAATACTTGCAATAATAATTTACCTAAATAATTTTTTTACAAAAAAGACCCATTGGCATTGTACCGTTTAGCCATGTTACTTCGGGGGAAAACGTTTAACGTGCTACATGTAGAGTTTTACACACAATAACCCTAATATTTATAATTCATATAATTATATATTTAAAGCAATTTTATGATAAATGAAAAGAACTTTGATCATTACCTGATTAATTAAAATAAAACCCAACGTGCGGTGGAAAAAAAAGCGCCAAGAATCGATTCTTTAAATCGAGCAAAGGAATCAAAGGTTGTAGATTTCTTTAGAATCGGCCTATTCCCGTTTAATCGATACCACAAAAGCTCACCAGATATCGATTCTCGCCAGTCCTGTATGCGGGTTGACGTCTATTTTTATACTTTTTGCATTGTGTACAGTCTGGAAACTACCCACATGCCAAATTTCAAGTTTGTTGCATGTCGGGAAGCATGCTAAACATTTCGAACAGACACACATAATCACAAATTTCCATTTTATATATAGTATATAGAACTACCGTTTCGTGGGAAATCAGCAGCGGTTGCCCTATTGCCCTATGTGTTGACTATCCAAACATGAAAAGTGGGGGTGGTGGGCAGGATGTGTTCAGAAATCACTTGCCACTGATTTGCAGGAAATCGAACTTTGGAAGTCAGGTTCAAAGTGCAGTGCGCGCTAAGCAATGGGCCACCGCTCCATCCGTATATAGCCATGTGTTAAACATAATCCCCATGAGCAAAACACTCGCATGTATATGCAACATTCAATGCAGCCAGCTTAAAATTCAGTGTAATTAATAAGTTCCATATGCTACCACCGACATAATTTAATTATTACAATGCCCTATTCAGCTGTTTTTCAATCACCTATGTTTTGGCATTCCAGAAATAAAACAATTAACAACAGCGTCGTTTATTGGCCTCCCGGCACATTCCCAGAAGCCAGGCGGACAGGCTCATGCAGCAGAGCCGAGGGCAGTCACAACACACACCCGGAGACGGCCAGGAATGTGAATTGCCTCCAGACACTAGGGAAAAGGCCGCGAAATTAAACGGGTTGAGGAAGTAGAACATTAAGACTAAAGTTATGGGCAATCAACGTTGTGTCAAAAATTGCCCTGTGCCACAGCCAATTGAATGCCAGCAGTTCAGAATTTGCGCGAGACAATAAACGGGTGACTGTGAAAGATGTAGCAGGCTCACGTACGCACGCGCAGTAAGGTAGGTGCGTGCGTGCGCAGATGAGCGGGCGCATGCCGTGCGAAGTTAAGCAGGCGAGCGCTCTGCACACACGCCTCGTTTTTAATACCAGTTTGTGCGTGTTCATGAGGGTTATCAAGCTACAATGCAGATCTGTAACCCCGAAGCTTACCGTCACAAGCGCCTCATTTGATTTTGGCACCAATCGTTAATATTTCATTTATATATTTTGTGTGAGACTCCTTTCATCGCCACGAATTTTTTTATGCAGGAAAGAAAAACAAATCCTCAAGAGTGCAATTTTAGTAAAAAGGTACGCTTGAGGAATAAAGCGGCGTGTGTCTTTTTTGCCGAGCTAAGTGTCCCCCCCATGTGAGATGTTTTTACCATCATCGCTGGAGCGAGGCTCTGTGCCAGTGTCAACGTCCACCTCCTCCGGCAGCGTGGAGCCACAGGGCAGCCCATCACTGGCACACGCATACAAGGACAACCGTTATACACATAGGTAGAGCTAGCAAACACCCTGGTATGGCCGGAGCAGGCTTGGTTTGAGAAAGGCTGTGCCCCCCCCCACCCACCCCCCCCCCCCACCCCCCCCCCCCCCAGTGTTACAAAGCAACTGCAAAATCAGGATTTTGTTCCAATTTAAAAAGTTGTGGTCTTTAGCTCGATTCATGATACGAGCTTTCCTGCGCGGTGCAGTAGGCGGGGTAGACGCAGGAGGCGGGGCCACAGATGGAGGGGATGCCAGCTCATGTCATGAATCACTCGCTGGGCGAGTGATTGAGTGAGTCTAGCTTTGTAGCAGGAGGCAGGGCTCACAGATGGAGGGGATGCCAGCTCACCACGTGTCTGGTTCAGCCTCCCAGAAGTTTGGCAGCTTTACTATTTAGGCCGCCGCAGTACGTGGCCAGGCGGCATTGGGCAGCGGGCACACAAATGCAGCCGTAGGTTTTCTTACCCCGTTCCGGCAAACTGAAAGCTATTTGCAACAGCCAATTTTCTCATGTTAAAGTGTTTCCCCCCCCCCCCCCCCCCCGATATTTCACGTTGTACATTTGAAATACAATTGACATATAATGTATGACATACATACAGCTAACAGAGCCCCAGCAAAGAGGCGTGGCACATTGCAGGCTCACCCACCAGTAATCTTCGCCCGTCATGCACTTCTCATAGATGGGACCCGGGAGGTCGCGCTGCCCGGGGAAGATGAACTCGTGCTGCTGGATGACGCTCTTCATGAGCTCGTTGACGTGCGTCTGAGACGACACCAAGTCTTGGTCGTCGGGCGCTTGCATGAGCGTGGGGCCAAAGCACACGGCCAGGTTGTAGGGATCCATCATGTTCTCGTCGCTGTAGTGGGAGAGGCTGCGGACCGCAGTGGGGGGTGGGGGAAGGAAAAGGGGAGGGGACTTAGCGATTCCATTAAGGCCTACAAGGTTTGCATTGCATCATGCACATCGCTGATTCGTTCAATTCAACGAACGCACGGCTGTGTGTGTGCGGTTGCTTGTGAGAATGTTATGCTGAATTTACACAGTAGGCCAAGCTTATAATGTGACTCTGTTGCATCGGTCACATGCTGTGCAACGATATCCGTTACACAGAATACGTTTATTGCTTATATTTGGAGACAGGTGCATACTTTTGAGCCATTACAATCAATCATACTCAACAGCTACATTTATTAATTCACCACAGGTTAGGGAAGAAACCAGAGTACCAATGTAGTGATATCGAATAAGTCACTATGGCATGTAGCGCTGGCTGCTGGCAAAAAGGAGCCTGGCTGCCATGCCAACCCTGTCCGCCAGAGGTGAGGGGGTAGGTGGGAGGAAGGGATGTGGGGAGAAGGGGACGGAGGGGGTACGGGAGAAGCCCGGGAACCTTCTAAGGGGTTCTAGAAGGGGGGCGTAGCCAAGGGGGTGCGAGGCTGCGCTGGGGGGATATAAGGGGGACCACGGGGAGGACTCGGGGCCGTGGTTGGAGTGGACCCCTGGAGCCCGTCTCGTCCCGTCTCCGTCATCAGCAAGATCGTCTTACCCTAATCTCAGTGTTGTGGGTCAGGCAGCCGTTGCTGTCCTGACCTTACTGTAAGTATTCTCAGCGCCGGCAAAGGCTATCAATAAACAGTGCCTCCTAATATAGTGTCTCTCCAGTCTGTCACTACACCTGGATGAAAGAACATTAAGATATGGAGATAACTCTTAAAGGTCTGCACAGATAAGTGACTAACCTACTTGATATGTCGCCTAGAGGCACCACAACCTCACTGTCCTCGAGGCGACTACCTCACACACAATCTCGACGCGATCCACACAAACACAACCTACAGAGAATGACGGATAACTGGCACGCACCACTGTGCGTCATTGCTTTCTCAACAGGGTGAAGAATGGGCTGGATAGCTCAGGAATTCATTGAGAATCTGGGATTGAATCCTGGCAGAGGCACGTCATTTAATCACGTTCTCAAGTGTAGCGAGCTGATGGTCTCAGCCCAATTACCAATGACTACACGAAGGTCCTCCATCACATTAAATTTGTCTCTCTTAGCTTTTCATTTCACGTTGACAATTGCAGCTGTGAGACTTACAGTTCCGAATGTAAATTTCTTGTCTCATGGTGTGATGCCGATATTACAAATAAAATGCAACTTTGGAAAAAACTATGGGGAAAATAGAAAAAAACAGGCAGGGGTGTGTGTGCACAACAACGAGCGGAGTGCCGGGTGGCTAAAACACAGCAAGCTGGCACAGTCGGTGGCACAGGTGGTGCATCGGCCAGTCATCCCAGTCAACCCATGGCACCTGGGTCTGTCCCAGGACCTCATGCCAGCGGGCGTTCGACACTTGACGCGGCCTTAAAATGCGCAGAGCCTGGCACAAGCACCGTGACGACGTCGCCGCCATTTAGCGGCGAATGGCGGTTGTTGTTGTGCGTGCAGTCGCAGAGCTGCTCTACTCACTGGTTGAGAAAGGCGAAGAGATATCTCATGACCACGACGACGGGAGGCGGCAGGGTCTGAATGACTTTGCGGATCCCGGCAGCTCGCTCCGACGAGCTTTCGATTTCTGCAGTCGGCAAAGCGACAACGCAATCGTCAAATGGCATTGCGAAGCGTGCAGCTTTGACGGAATGAGCGCTGCATCAGAAGTACAATGCTGATTTATACAGCGGTTGCATGCCACCGCATCTCAATGCGCTGTCCAAAAACGGTTGGGAATTTTTATTTTGTAGAGAAAACAGGTGGATGTTCAACTTCTTTCGCACAGTACGTATTCAAGCATGCTAATCGGAGGTGGGCGGGGTCAGTTATAGGGACAGGAAAAAAGGAAGGGTTTGAGCCTGGACTTGAACAGCGCAGGGAGACAGCCATGTTGGGGACAGCGGAAGGCAGTTGCAGAAAATGGGGACAGAAGCAGAATGACAAATAACTGACACATGCCACACAAACTGGTATTTTAATTTACCTTATACCACTGATTCAGAGTGACCTTGAACAATTTCTCTGACTATGAGACTTCCAAAGTAAGCTATGAACATCATTGGGTAACTGTGGGAAGTCAAGCCACTTCCACACACGCCAAGTGTTTCGGGAATGTCTTCTGGTTTGCATAATTATGTTAAGTTACCAAGTGATGTATATTATAAAATGCAATGGAAAAAGGTTGCAGGTTACTTGTTACACACTGGAATGAGTTTGCTGTTTCTCTACATCCATTTAAATGCAGGTCTCCATAAAAAAAGAGACATCTGGTGTCAATTGGCCCTTAATTGGTCACAAAAAAGGTCACATATCACTATCCCATAACAAAAACGAAACAATTAAATAAAAGTGATAAACTGATGCATTATTTCAAGGAAATAACATAAACCAGAGGTTTCACTATGTGTTCCAAGTTAATGTTGTTGTTGTATGCAATGTTAGGATATAAGAGAACAAGCAAGCCTGTAAACAGATTTGAGAATTAAAACAAACTGGCAGTGCTTCCAAATGGCTGTCACACTGAATTATCATTGCTATTCGAAGCCAGCTTACAATGGTTAAAACTATGCCACTCTTTTGCATAAGCCAGTCAGCATCGCTTAATGGCCAATTAATTGGCCCCCGGCAATAAAATTACCGTAATAAACTTTACAATGGAGGACCATCAATAGAGAGCGACACAGGGCTGTATAAGTTGGCGACGATATGTGCAGGGTGGAATGGGGTGAGGAATTGCCAACAGGGACACAATGACGCAGAGATAAGGGGGGCTTCCCTTCAACTCCACAGGGCCCATTTGCAAACCAGCCCAGCAATTTAATTTAACCCCGAATAACAGTTATAAATTGTTCATCACTGACTCTCAAGGCAAATTTCAGGAGGGTCCTGACGGGAATGTTTGGCCAGTTCTGCTTTGAGCATTTAATCTAAATTGCCTGGAGAGAAAACACGTCCACAAATTCGGACAACACTCAATCTTGTCATAGATGATGCAGAAAACTAAACTTGATGTCACGCATCTTACAGGCACCTCACTGCCCTGCAGGTGCCTACCTCGCACACATAACCTAATCGTCATTCACCGACGCTGCCTCCTGGTTGCTGGATTAGCGGTGTGCACAATTGTTCTCCACGCTGCATCGTTCCCTAATTCCCCCAATAAAATAATCAGAATGCACCAGACCTCATCATATCCCAGAAGCTAAGCAGATTTCAGCCTGGCGAGAGCTTGGAAAGGCGACCACAGTACATGTTATATGCCGCGAAGCTACGTTGTGGGCAGTAGAGGGCAGTACAGCAAGATCCATAATTGTAATGTATTTCAACACTCCCATGTCTATATCTGACTGCCTTCACTAACCCGCATTGGTAATTGTGGCCAAGTATGGTTATATAACCTCCACAACCCCGCAAAACAGACAGGCCCTCATCCAGCAGTGGATTGACAAAAATGGCTCTACACATGTACACACAGCTTAAATAGAATCGAAAAAAGCCCAGTGCTGCTTCTTTACGATTGATGTAATGTACAAAACGACAGATTTATCCTAATAATACTCAGTGGTAAAAGCAGGTGAGTGTTTAAAAACCAAAAATAACCATCATTCAGATGTCAATCCTTGTGCTGGGTAATATGGATATGCCAGCTCTGGCTCATAAAACCTCTTGTCCTTTGTGTCATTTGCCATTTATCGTTCCGTTGCACATATTACCACTATCACAACCTTACTCTAACCTTGCTGTGTTAATGGCTTCGTGTGAGAGTTATTGACTTTCTGGTGGCATCTGCGGGAAGCAGATTGACCGATTTGAGTGATGTTATGGGATTACATGAGACGTCCATGCTCATTACGGTCTCCTGCTAAAAACAAAACAAATTCCACCCAAAATAATTAAAGGCCACTGCTCCTCTTTAGACAAACACAAAATCATATTTTTAAAGATACTATAAAAACTTGAGGGCGACTGTGTAGCCAACTTGCAGGATTGGCAATTTGCTGTGTGGGTGACTTACTGTCCGGTTTGACGGGTTGAAGGTGATTAATGCGACCCTCAGAGGCGGGGGGTTACTCCTTACGTCTCGCTACGCGGTTGACTCACTGTGCGGGCGTCTCGCAGTGTGGGGCGACGGGCGTGGGCGATTCGTGCGATTAACTCCGTGTGGACGAGTCACTACGTGGCCGAGTCATAGGTGGTTCATCGCGTGGGTGCGTTAACTGCCAGGGTCACGTACGGACGCAGGAGATGAGGTCGTGGAACTTCTCCTTCGGGAAAAGCGGCGTCTTCATGCCACGGAAGTAGAGCTTGAGCACCCCGGCAACGGAGTTTATATCGCGACTGCTCTGCTCGTCCTCCAATGGATCATCTCCTGCAAAGGCACCAGAATACGGCTCGAGGAACTACGTACGCGCCGAGCCTCGGGTTCAGCCTCCGGACTCCAGTTTTGCAATGGAACATAAAAAAAAAATGCAAATGAATGTTTGATTTTATTATGCTTGCTTAGCCAGGAAAGTATATTTTGTGTAACCAGGTGAGAACTCAGGATAGTCTCATTTGCAAAAGTGACTTGGGGCATTGGTCTGCCAGTGGGGGGGGTGAGGATTGCTGTGTATAATCCCAATTGAATATTTGCACGCAATGTTTTTATTTGGCAAATATTGATCATCGACGCTGGCACACGATGGCACTCTTCTCAAGGACATCAGGGGATCTTTAACGTCCACTTTGAAGCAGACAGAACGTTGTATTATGGTTATTACACCCGAAGTAATAATCAGGGAAGTCTCACTGAGTATTAAACCTCTTTTTTCAGGAGGCTCCTGCAAAGTTTTCTGAGTAAGGGACACAATGTAGCTACGTGTAATCCCAATTGATCAACTTCAAGATACATTTTCAGCATTGGGAAGTTTGGCTAATACCGGTTTCATTGTGTGGTATTTTTTTGGTTAAAGCTATGGGAGGAAACTGGAGAAACTCATGGAGAACACAAGGGGACAGTACAAACGCCACATAGGAAGGCACCTGAGTCAGGAATTAAACACACTTCTTGCTGTGAGGCACAAGTACCACCACTACACCATCCTGGTGCCATAATTGTCGGTTGGGTTTTCCATTTCCTCTAATTGTGCCAATTCTCGCATTGCAAAAGAGATCGGCTTAATAAAGTTGTAGTGGGATCCACGGAGGCAGACGCTTGTACTTGGAGGCAACACGTTTATTACACACCCCAACAGGGTAACTACTTCAACTACATAACACTCGGGATAACTATGTGGTAACTACCACGGAGCTAGACCTCAACAAGGTCACTATATAAACGGGTCAGGTCAGTGAAGTACTGCCTGACCCACGATGTTGAATGTGACGACCGAGCCCGAAGAGCGAAGAGCGTAGCACGGCGGTTTGATTCCAGAAGACAGCCAAGAACGCTCCCGGGACAGCTCCTTTATCCTCCTGGGCGAGGCCTCGCTCCGGCCTCAGCCACGCCCACTTCGGGATCTTCCCAGAAGGTTCAGGGTCCTTATATCACATATCCCTTTGGTCCCCTTCTGGCCCCCGCCCTTATCCTATGCAGGTCACGTGCCCTCTTGGGTTCACCTAGATTGTCACGTATGCCATACGTACTCTGGTGACAGAGAGAGGCTCTAAGACGCACAGTTACACGCTTCTCTCTAGCTGGCGCAACGCCATAGTGACTCAATATCCGTCGCTACAAAGGCACTGACAGCCAATAATTATGAAACTGTGAACCGGAATGCATTTATCATAACTAGAGCTATGACCACTGCTCATGTTAATTGACTCCGAGTAGATATTAAACTGTGGGAATTGAGGTATACGAGTAATTCATGTGTCACATCATGAGAGTATCACGTGGGGCATAAATAACTTTTTCCCATCTCTAATAATCGCCATCATCAAGTAGCAACAACAGGATAATAATCCTTGGGTTATGACCAATTCACAATGAATGTGCCCCATGACCAGATATGGGAAGTGAAGCAGAGATCAGCCTGGTTAGTACTTTGGAGGGGACACCAGGTTTTGTAGGGTTAAGCTGCGAAGTGACCAAGAAATCTGTGTGAAGCTTTGAGTGTTACTCAATAATATTTATGCATGTATGCTGAACTTCTTTCGCACTGTATGTAGCCAACCGTGTGTGGTAAGCTTATACTGAGTACTCAAGTTCTCACTCACGGATGAAATGGCCAAATATCCCAATCCTAGACTCTCCTAAAAAAACATCTTGAGACTCAGTGAGGCTTTCTTGGAGAGAGGGAGACCACCATCTTTTCCCCGACCACTTATAAATGTATGTATAACTTCTTTCGAACCGTACATAGTCAACCGTGCCAATCGGAGGTGCGGGGGAAGGACAAACTAAACACAAAAAGCAGTTCTAAAGAAATTATTTTTCAATCTAGATTTTTTTTTTAAATGAGGGCACCACTATTCTCCAATCATCAAACTAAGTAACCGAAAGAAGCTTCTCTCTTGGCTTGTGCAGCCACAGAGCCATTCACTTGACCTCATTTGTAACACTTTACCATCTGACCGCAAATCGTTGACTGTACGAGCGTCAGCATTTTCTGCCCTCGACTGTCCCCAGCAGCACTCTCCCCGGCCCTCCCCGCGGCGGTGTGGGAGGGAGAGTCGATGGAGACAAGGACCTGGAGTGAACTCAATATTCTCTGGACCAGTGAGTCGATAGATGTGGGCTTATTTGTGACCTCGCGTTTTATGGATTTGAAGATTGATAGACGACTACTCACATATTGTAATTTTTTTTAGAGTAACATTCACTTTTAAAATTTACCACCACCATAAATCTGAATCTCTGCAATGCGGATCTCTTTTTGCCCCCCTCTCTCTCGCTCACCCTTTTCTATTCAAAAGCTTCAGTATATTTAATAACTTTTGCAAACGATCGCTATTTTTGTGCACGGTATCATGCGGTAACAGCACAGGAGCCACACAAACACCACCTGTGCTGATTAAACAGAACTGTCTGACTTAAGACACCCAAGGCATGACGCTTCGTTGATTTTGTGCCAATATTTTAACACTCTGATGGTTGTAGTGCTGAATTAGTGCTCGTGTTTATGCGATGCCGACACGTTTTAACAGGTTACTGTCGACACTATCTTTCTAACATTCGACCAAAATGCTAATTGTGATGGAAGTAGTGCAACACAAACTGCATAATGAATTAATGATGACTTGAATTACTGCATGAAAAAGGCATTAGTCAATGTTGGCTGCATGCCCTTATAAACAGGATGAACCTATCAAAATAGATTTTTTTTGTTTATACCACAGCAACGTGTCAGTCACATTTACAGGATTATGTTCAACCAGAAATATTGCAAGCATTGTCTTGCAGCAGGTTTGGCACAAAGACATCCTCTCCAGTACATAAAAGGACATTTTTTTCTATAAACTATTAAATTCAACTCTAAACTATTTTTATTTTATCAGGTAAGGCCCACTGAGCAATGTAGCTCTTTTTTTGGAAGCAACCTGGCCACAAATGATAGCTCAACAAAGTAGCTTATCACCACGTGGTAATGTATTGCAACCAAATACTCTGAACGCATGTTGATTCTAAATGTGGAGGAAAAAAATAATCTATTTGTTTCCACATCTGTATAACCTCGTACAATTAAAAGTTAGTAAGACTTGTCTATTAGCCCATCAATAGTGTGGTTTGCTGCTGGCTGGTGAGTTGTTTGGGCCTGTGCTCGGCAACTGTGATATAATAAAAGCTGTTGCTTAATGATTTTAGCCAGCAACAGCCGAAATCCAAAATAAAGTGCATTTATCCATTTTGCAACTAATAATGCTTAGTTACAAATGTTCTGACAAAAGCATTCACGAGGGATACTCGAAGTCATTTAGGATAAAATTCACGTCTTTACCACTTTCAAATGATGCCTTTATCTCGTTCACTTCCACTTGAGAGCCGGGTACTCTGAATATCCCTTGATGCTGTAATCCTATAGGGACAAGAAGCAGAGTTAAGTGCCAAAGTGCAACTGACATTAAGCACGCAATACAACTCTTTTCTTTGAGGACGTAATGACGCATCGATTAACATTGACTTTTAAGGTGAAGAAACGTGAATTGAATAGTGTGTGCGTGTAAGAATCAATGTTTCACGATTTGTATATCCTGTAATGGGTTCATGTCACCCCTGCATCCACTTGAGGTGCTACGATTGACCGCAAAACAGAATCAATGATCGGATCAAATCCTGACCCTCATCAAACTGCTGGGGAGAGAGGGAAATCATTTCACCCTTAATATGCACCTCCTACACATTCCACAAAAACAAAGATCTTCCTATAGCCTTAACATACTTTTGTGGCAAGTACTATTTGCGTGCACCTATGAAAGCCGGCACTGCACACAAATGGGGTGGGTGGCCAGCACTATGCCCGACCGCCTTTGTCTCCCTAGTGGTGATATTTACACCGCACCAGGTACTCATTTGAGGTTGAGTCGCCCTAGGGGAGGTCCGGGATCGGTTCAGATATGTCACACAACGCAAAAACAAGTAAACTCTGCACACAAACACTTACACCACACAGACGCAGGACGCAAGGTGAATCGCCAGGGGAATAGAAATTGAAATGTGTTACACCCCTTTTGCGTAATGTCTCTCTTGTTGCAAAAAAGGCCACACCATCCTACCCACTACTTAATTTTGTACACTATTGCTGGACTGAATTGTATGCGATTCAAGGTTTTTTTTTAAGAAATCGTCCCTGTAATGAGGCACACTTGCAGCACTGTTTTCCATAGACAACACTGACTATGAGACGCAGGTAGTCGAAATGTATGTACTTTTTACGTGTTAAAAACAAATGGTGCTAAAAAACACTGGTTTGGAAGCTTCAGAATGACTGACCTATACCCAATTTATCAGCGATTTTAAATATGATTAATTATTCAGATTTCACCAAGCGAACGAGTAATAAATATTTGTCTCCAATGCTCTGGAATGTCGCATTGTCCTTTTTTAAGCCTTAAGGTCAGAGTATATCTTATTGAAGAGTAATGCCTAACAAATGCATTTTTAAAACAACTTTTTTTCTCATAATTCTTAGTGCTGCAGCATTAACATATTTAAAGAATGATTGCAACAAACAAAAAAACACTCAATGCGGCTTGCCATGTGCACACTTGTACGAAAGACTTCTGCGCTGTGCGTTTTCACGCTAAACGTCTGAACAATCCAGCTCACGCTCGCACCTCCGATGCAGGAAGAAGCTGCGATTGGGGGGGGGGGGGGGTCCTCCAAAAGGGTCATTTGGCAATTCACCTTTGGTAGGTTCACTCGCCATGATTGAATGTGCGTTGGGAGTCTGTGGTGCACGGTTTGTTGGCGATTGATTTGAGGCCGTCATACCGTAAAGGTTAATGAAGCGAATGCAGCTTTCCACAACAATGGGGATCGCCTGGCCTGAATCCTGTAACACAACAGGCGAGCATCCGTGCTTGCACCATTACGTCAGTTTGTGTTTAATTGGTAAATACGAATCGATAGAGGGTGGTCGGGCGGGGGAAGTATTGGTGCTGTGGTTAGCGTGCTGCGCAGACCCTCGCGCCCAGAGTTTCGATTATTGGCCACAGCTAAAATCGGTGGCAAGTGGATATATAAAGTGGTCCATGGCCTTCACTTCACCAACCTGCACTGACCAGCATGGTGAAGTATGGTAAAAAAATATATATCCATAAACCACATTACACAGGGAAGGGCCTTCATTCATCAGTGTATTGATGTAGGGCTATAAAGTATATTAACTACTGTTAGAAAACAAATGCTACGTTATTACACGTGCAAATTGATTACATATTAAATACAAATACAGTTTTTTTTAAATATTAGCTCCAAGCAAATAATTTTGTTTTAAATGTATGAATAAAAAATTATACTCCCACAATAATTAGTTAAAGCATTTTTGGTGCTGTATTCATATACCGAAATTAAAATCAATGCGCTACCTTTAAATCAACAATAATGTTAAATCAAAGTTAAAAGTTTGAAACAAGACAAAAGGCATAGCAAATAAGCGCACGCGCACACAACAATTTAACAAAGTACAAACTCAAAGGCAAACATCTTCGCTAAATCTAGTGGCTATCACTGCAGATTCAACACGGCCGTTGAGACCACAGCAGCCAGCCCACTCTCTTAAGCGATGGCAGCTCTCCCATGCACAAGGGAAGTGTCTTATCTGCTGTCCAAGGGCGTGGTGAAACACAGGATGGATTGCAGAAGTCCCCTCTCCATTTGATTGAGCGTAGTGTGCCCCTTACATGCTATCATCCCGGCTGCGGGGGGGGGGGGGGGAGATGGTTCCTCATTGCAGCCAAATGATAAACACACGTAGGAATACAAAACATGTGCAGCTGAAATGGCCGACGCTCACCAGGACTTACATGACCACTTTATGGAATTGTTAAAATATTCAGTCATTTTAATTGTAATTCATATATACAGCATGTCCATAGAAGTATCATCCATTATCAAAGAATTATAATTCAACTAAGAATGCTCCCGATGTGGTCAAGATGTCAAAATCTAAGTGTGTTTGAGCCTGGATAGTGCTTGGGAGGGTGATCCACCATGCACACCAGGATGTACAGGCAGATGCAGCGTTCTGCTACAGAGGCCAGTGGAGCAACATCCACTTTTGTGCTGAAATTATTTGCTTTCATGCTATGCTCCCCATCTTCACCCTAACTGACCAGCTTGTTGAAGTATGGTAAAATAAACCCCAAGATACACAGAGTGGGGAGGCCTTCATCCAATAGTGTATTGACAAATGCAGTTTGAGCTGGGTGTATAAATTATATGGTAGAATGCACATTCCATGGGTCTTATTCTTCAAAAAATGTCGACCATGGCATTTGCGACGCACTCCTTAATGAGGTACGAGAGAGTACGAGAGAGTGCCAGGTGTTTTTTCTTTTAATTTAGATTTTTGTTTTATATTTTACGTGACTTTACTGAAAGAACCAAGGATATGGAGGATTCCAATGAGCTATAAAAGCTCTTTTTCACAGATGTCAGTAGGGGCGGGTCAGCAAGTTACAACAACAAAAGACTACATGTGACTTCATTTTTATGCTATGTGTTGTTGAAGATCATTCAAGCTTTGTTTTTGGCACTTCAACACAGAGCCTTAACATTCATGCAGCTAATAATTCTGTCCAATTATCATGCTTTAATAATGGATGATATTCGTGGATATCCTATATATAAGGTACGATGGTTTTCCATGTTAAAATGTTGGCCATTGTGCCACATCTATTATTTAGAGATTAGTTGCTTAAATCAACGGTTACATGGAGGTTGTGTCAATGCATCTCTGCAACCTTATAGAATGAGTATCTTGCATGGCCGGAATGGAAAGTGACTGTTGTTGACCATGGCATGTTGTTATAAAAGCAAACGGAACACCCACTTTGTTGTCTGGGAGAGCTGTGGAGGTTTAATGGACCGTTATCACGAGCAACCTTTCACCTTCAAATGAGGCCATGGTGGATGGATTTCTAAAAGTATTTGCTTTAAATACTGGGGAAGGTCCAGCCTCATTGGGCTTGTGGACACTACCAAATTGGGCACAAAAGACATATCTAAAGTAGAACTGGAAACCATTACAGGGGGTTCTGAAGCTACATTTTAGATTTTTAACATAAAAGTATTACATTTTGCAAACAGAAAGAGTACAGGTGGCTAAATTATGGAATCTGTTGACAACAATAAAAACATTGCTTTGGAGTAAATTGTTTCCAGATAAAAGTTAACTTAGATAAAAAAAAGTGCTCAATCAATTAGGCTACTAGGCGTTCAGAGGATTAGAGTGGAGCATTTGTGGGAGCAACGGGGGATATGCGGACCCCATGGGAAACAGTAGCGAGCGCAGGAAGCGACAGATGGGCCGAGTCGTCTGGCAATTATTGAATTTGCATATACAGTAATAGACCTTAAAAAAAAAGCATTTAACAAACAAGTCTGCTCGACAAAATAAACTGCCACCATGGCCTCGATTTGGTGTGGGTGATGGTCGCTGCGGTACGGATACACGCAGAGCGTCGCAAAAAACTCCGTGCAGATAGGCGACTGCGCGGGGGCGATGGTACCTGTTGCCTGGAGCGAAAACTCCGCTTCCCGCTGCAAGCCACAGGGTTATAGCAAGACGGCAAAAGCGGGACGGAGGGGGGGTGGGGGAATAAAATAGACGAAATAAAAAATCACGCCAGAGCTTTGTGGATGCAGGCGGCGGCGGCGGCGGCAGCGCGCGACCAAAGCCCCAACCCCAAACGACAAGCGGCCATCAGTGCAGAGGAACTGCGAATGCTCGTGAAGCGGCAACAGATCTCGTGAGAGGTTCGCAAGGAGAGTCGAGCGGCTCCATCATCAGCAGCACAAGAGCGTTCATGCAGCAGCGAGCGCAGCCCAGCCGCTAGGGTTTTTTTTTATTAAGGCAGATTTTTGCACTCGGCGCCAGAAAGGAAGCACGGCGTGACCAGCACTGGCTCGGCGGTACCTGTATGTACGTTTCCAAATCACCGTTAAACAGTTTTACGTTAAACACTGAGCGCGGCCTAGGCTTCCTGAATTTCTGCACTGTGTTGGAGGCAGAAGTTGGCCTGAAAAGGTGGACACAAAGGTTCAACTGTGTTTAAAAAAAATGGATTAAATACATGGTGTATATATGCACACAGAATGGGTAATCTGCAAGTTGAGGACAAGATACAAGTCACTTAAATCTATAACTATAGCAAAAAAGTGGCTGAGAAATTTTACAAATCCACATTTTTAAAACAATCTAAGAACTATGTGCAAACTATCTCATCTTTAAAATTATTTGACTGCACAATATACAAGATAGCCTACTTTTAGATAGCATAAACTAGAGCCTACCCTTACTTATGGATTAACTTGTTTTGACTTAAAAACCCAACAAACATTACACCAACTGAACATATATTGCATTAATTCCAGTCAGTAGTGCATATTTAAAAGCAAAAGTACTCTAAAAAAATAACTGAAAAATATTTCAAATATTATTATTTTACCAAAATGAACATGAACTGGAATTTAAACAGTTATATAAACCAATACTCAAAAGCTGAAACTGTAAACAAACGCCACCTTACCCAGTGTTCATACATTCAGCCTTCTCACCTACAACACACACAGACACACAGGACACACAAATAGCATCACAATCTGAGCACAAGCAATAGTTAACTGCTTTACATTGAGCCCTGGGTAAAAAAAAACGAACGACGTTCTACACTGCAAGTTCACTGCTGTCTTTAATATTATTTTTGATAGCGTAAGCTCACTTTCATCCAGTCCTTTCTGCAGTAGGTCATGCTTCGTTTGCAGCTTGTTGATGAGGCTGCTCCTGTCCATGTACTCTTTGAATTTCTAGTGGCACAAAAGAAACGAGCGTTAATGACGCTCTGGCCGTCAACAAACGTGCATTTTGATGTCAAGGCCATGTGGCTCCATCACTTAGCAGTCTTAAAAAAACGTGCAACGTGTGAAACCAGACCAAGCAAACACAATGAAAACAGCACACTATGCTCGAGTGCACTTTCAATAACCATAAGAGTTTTGTAAAAGCAAGCATTAATAATGTAAGAGAACGATAAGACAGCTGAGGCTGTCCTTTGCCAGTATCTAACATTTAACACAGCTATAAGAGACCATTATCGTCACAGTGATGTTTAAGTAATTAAGACAGAACTTAATGCTAAAAGGGTTGGTTGATTTGCTAACAATTGAGGGCCAATTCTGCAGCAGCAATTCAGCTGCTGTAAAGTAAAGCAGCTATCAGCAACAATGTAATTATGTGCAGTTAAGTGTCCAGTAATCTGTGTTATGCTCTGGACTGAAGATAATACATTTCACAATCACTTAGGGCACCTCGAGTAAAACCAAACAGTGATGATCAGTGACGATTAATAGACGTCCTTAAGATGCCAGGGTGGTACAAAGGTCAGAGCACTAGGCTGGCTTTGAATATAGCTTTTGGCCACCTGCAAATGAACTTGGTTTTCAAGTGTACCAAGTCCATTATTTCAGCCCAGTCACGAATGACTGCACATATAAAAAGCTATCAAATCAAGTTTGGTTCTGCACTTCATTTGACAAAATTCCAGCAGTGAGAATGAAAAATATCAGATTCATAAATGTTACTCTCTCTACTATTTATCAATATACAGAAAGTCTCTCATGGTCATCTCTGTGATATTATGTTCCATGAGCCATTCTAACATAGGGTTGCAATGATCTGAGAGATCGAAATAGATACTTTATATCGAGCAGTCCAACACTAAACGATATAACATGTTATTTACATCTACTTTTGATGATGGTGAATGTAATAACAAAATATTCAGCCTTTTTTACATATGAAAAACTGTTAATTAGGTTATTTAGCCTCTCATTACCATATTTTCCTCGGGGCATTTCATCAATTAAACCTTTAGGAAGAAATTACACAGGGAAGACGTTGGAAAAAAAACACGTGCAATGATGGTGACAGATGATGGAGCTACTGCCCGCACAAGTCGCTATCCCAGGAATTCTGGGTTAAAGGTCAGACAGGTTGTCAAGTGCACATACTAAAGTTGCAGCCACGTGTGGCACAATGGCTTCTAGCGGAAATGCAATTACAATAAGGGGGTAACGCTTCACATATACCATTGCATTTGCTGTGTCTTAACCACACCACTCACTTTTATTAGGTAAAAAATATAAAAGTGTAGCCCTGGAATTGTTCACTCATGCCACTGCTGGCCTAAGGGCCTCCACTAAATGGAGCTGTAAGGCCTCTCTCTCTCTCTCTCGAGAGAGGGTATTTTGGCCTATTCTTCTACACTGGCCAGACATCTTGGAAGGCAGGGGAGGATTACCCGCATTTTACCCCACCACACACAACCTGCCGATCTACGAAGAGAAAAGATCACTTTCTTTAATAGAGGTCCATGAAGAAGGAGTAAATCTTGGAAAAGAGAATAAAACTCAAATTAGAGACGTAATTTAACATGAGAAAAATGGTATTGCTAGACCCAAAGATGGATGAGACTGGTGATGCAATATCAGCTCAAGGAAGGAACATGCCCGGACAGGGCAATCACCATGGAGATGGATCAATGAGGTCAGCTTGTGTGCAGGAGTGAGATGGATTGTGTGGCATGGAGGGATCTTGAGGGGAGGTGAAGTCGTCGGTAGGCTTCCATTCAGCAGCGAAATATGGCTGATGATATTAAATTAAACAAGAGTTGGACGGCGACATTGTCTCAAGGTAGCACATTCGCCACTTGTTTGCAGAGGTTCACGGTTGGAATCCAGCAGCCGCCCCGATTAACAATGCAAGTGTATTACCATGTTATGGCACTATGGAAGTTGAAATTTTTATCATTATCATTACTTTTAATCATCATGCTTCACTTTTGGCCATTAACTACGCCTGCCCCTATCGCTCACAGAGAAGTAGAAGGACTCCGTCTCCTGCTGGTTTGCGCGACGCTTGGCCACGTTGAACTTGCACATGTAGGCCTCGGAGGGCGCGGGGGCACGCAGCGACTCTGTCGACTGGCCATGCTTGAAGGCCTCCGATACGTCATAGTCCTCGGCCGTGAGCATGTCCATCAGGGCCTGCAGCGTGGCCTCCTGCGTCTTCTTGATCTGAGCCAATTCACACGCACGACGAGACCCAATCAATAACAAAAACAGGCACATTCGTTTAGATCCAGGCAGTGGCGATCACGCTTTTTCTGGGACTTCTGGCTATAAATGCAGCTATAACAGGTGGCAGATTTTCTTAATCGTTGGAGATGGCACCACTGTTGGACTTGGCACCACTGAAATGTTGTGTTACAAACCAAGGAGCACCCTGCAATTAAAGACAGTTTTCAAGTGTGGTGAGTTCATGGTCTCATTAATGAGTCCAACAACAAAAAAAACATGCACCACATACATTTTCATTCTGCATTTAATTTTGATAAATTCCAGCTATGAAAATAAAAAAAAGATATATTTAAATGTAATATGACAACATTACTCTCATATAGCAAAGTGGTGGGAAAATTGTGCCTCCTACTCTGTGGACCATGTTGTCACAAAGGGATCTCAGAGGTAGCTCTGTGATATCTGCTTCCGGAAGAATCTGAATGGATAGCAGAATCAGGATAAAATTGGGGAAAAATATATTGCTTAAACCATAGGTGGGGATCACAGCTGATATTATATGCCACGAGTGCCGATGTACACGTAGAATACAATGACTTGGATGTGGGGTTGATAGATCACACAGAGATGCAGCCTGTGTAAAACAGACACAGATCTGCAGGTGAATAATGTGAAAGTAGGAAGTAGTACAAAAAGAAGGTTGCGGATCTGTTTGTGTGGTGGAGTATACGTGTTTCCTTCATGTGTCCACGTACATTTTTAAACTGGCCAAATCTAACAGTCTGAAAAACGATTCGTAAAATGCTTTTTAAGACGAGCGGTCCAATTGTTTTCTCTGCAGAGCGAACAAAACTTGGACTCAAAAAGTAAAACTATTTTTTTTTTACTGTAGGAAACGTATTTCGTAGGGAGGAAATGCTGCTTGTGTGAGATGAACCAACAAATCATAAAAGCGTCTCACACACAAATTAACGAGACACCCTCCACCCCTCCGTCTTAAAGTTGAGGCAAACCAGGGCACGCAGACTCTGGCAGGGCTGTTCCACGTTTCACAAAGACAAAGATCTTCCGTATAGCCTTAACAGACTGTAGGGCCAAGTACTGTTAGCGAGCACCTATGAAGAACGGCACCGGTACACGAGGAGGTTGGGTGACAATCACCATGCCCTCCCGAGGGGAGGCCCAGGACCGGTTGAAATAATCGTCGCTGGTGTTGGCCGTGAGCGGGAATCGAACTCGGGTCGCTGGGTTCGTAGCGCAGTGCGCTAACCGCTACATCACCACTCTTCACACACACACACGTGAGAACTTGACTAAGCGCAGCTCTCCCAGATAAATGCTCACCTCCTCCTTCTCGATCTGGAGCGTCGCCAGGCGGCACTTGAGCTGCTGACACCGCTGCAGGAGCTCAAACTGCAGAGGCGACTGAGCGCAGATCTGACTCGTCTGCACAACGTAACACATACATTCATTTATTCACATTATTTTTCTTTTTATTATTAATAATAAGAGCCTACGATCAAATTACTTGCCCAAACCTGTCAGATCTCGGAAGCTAAGCAGAGGTTTGAGCCTACAGTGTGCACAGCAGGGCTGTGTGGTGGAGCTGTGTGGTAGGTAGTCGAGGGAAAATGCAGCAAAAACTCATTGGTGTACCGTATTGTTTCCACATCTATGTTACCTGCTTTCACCAATCTGTATTTATTGATATGCATGGCATAGAAAGGTCATGTAACTCCCATGACCCAAACAAGTGTAATGACAAAAAAATGCCGTACATGTACATTGTGATGTGCAAGAGCTAAAGGCTGAATAGGCTGTGCTGTGTGATACACACAACTACAAATAGTAGATTTGAAGCTTTCGTGACTGCAAGAATTCACTCTTTGGTTTTTTCGGTAAAGTCACGTAGGTAAAATAGTTGTTTTCATTGATTTTATTTTACCTACGTGACTTTACCGAAAAAACTAAAGAGTAAAAATAGTAGTTTATTAAACCAATACTCTAACAAGTGTTTTGCTCTGTAAATAATACAAACATATGAAGCTATGGGCCTGGAAGTGGCCAGGCGATTCAGAGATCAGAGCACTGAGAGCTGGCATCGCTGAGATCTGGGTACAATCTCAAGACGCACCGAGATGTTCTTGTTTAAATACATTATAAGTTTCTATTGGAAGGTAGCATTCATAACCAACGTGATCAGTTTATTGCGTCCTTGCACACTGTGTGTAATGTTTTAACTTTATTTGAATATGCCTTGTGACCAAAAAAATTATCAGCCAATGAACACATTTTGTTGTGTGTGTATATATATAAAAGCGATAGTGCAGCGGTTACAAACCCAGAGACCTGGGTTCGATTTCTGCTCACGGCCAACACCAGTGCCTATTATCTCTACCAGTCCTAGGCCTCTGCTAGGTCAACTCAGCCTCAAATGAGTACCTGGTGTAATATAAACATGGTCACTAGGGAGACAAAGGTAGCCGGGCATGGTGCTGGCCACCCACCCTGTAATGTGCCGTGCCGGCCTTCATAGGTGCTCGCTAACAGCACTTGCCCCAAAAGTCTGTTACAGCTATATGGGAAAGCTGTCTTATATGTGTAAAACACCAGTTAAATAACTGCTAGATGGAATAGAGTAAGGAGTTTAAAACAAAAATGCCCATTGCCGAGATTGCAGACTTAATGTTGAGGGTATGCGGAGGAGTGAACTTGGAGGGAAATCGAGCGAGACTGGTACCAATTGTCCAATAAAATTGTATTTTACTAATTATGTTTGGTTGCTTCACATTGTCTGAACCCCAGCCGATCACACAATTAGCACCATATGTGGATTGTCTTGGGTTCTGAAGCTTGGGGCGAGAACGCAGCGATAATAGCGGCAACGGCCGTGATGAGAGCGACAATAAGGGATAAGAATGAACACTTAGAATAAACCATAAAACGTTGTATATGGTTGAAGGTTCGCCGAGTTAGCAAGTATCATTAGCAAATGAGAGCCTTGAGATAACAACTACAGGGTACACGTCCATGGTGAACCAAATGATAATATACATATAAATCTATGTGCATGTGCGATGCATGTACACGCACAACCCTACTGTCAATCCACTGGTATAGGGCCGCCCTACGCCGTGTGGGTCATGGGGGTTATTTGACCGTACTTAACCATTCTGGTCTGCATCGGTTTGTGAAGGCGGGCAGCAATGATGTGGCAGCACAGACGTACAGTACAACAACAACAACACTACTGAACAAATCACAACGCAACAATACGAGCAGAAACAAATAAACACCCCCCCCCCCCCCGGAAACGATACGACGCCGGCGATTTCCACTGGGCTCACCTCGTCCCCCATGTGCGGCTGGAAGTCGAAGCGCAGTGGGCGGCAGAAGAGGGTGTCGTAGCTCTCCATGAGGCGAGCCTTGTCGCTGCGCGGATCGAGGGCCTCCACCGCGCGCTCCACGGCACCTAGGCCCGTGTGTCGCGATGCCTCCAGGCCCAGCTCGGCCGAAACGTACGTCTTGAGGGCGCGGGCGAGGCACGCATGGTAGCCCAGGTCACAGCACTGCAAAGACAAAGAACCCCCACCGGTGTAGCCTTAACAGACTGTTGGGGCAAGTGCTGTTAGCGATTATTACCGATAAAGGCTGGCACGGCACATGAGGGAGTGGGTGGCCAGTACCACGCCCGGCCGTCTGTCTCCTCAGTACACACTGCACCAGGTACTCATTTGAGGCCGAGTTGCCTGGGACTGGTTCAGATAGTCGTCACTGAAGTTGGCCGTGGGCTGGAATCAAACTCTGGTCGCCGGATTCATAGCGCAGCGTGTTAACCGCTACACCACTGCTCCGCACAGCATAGCCACGCAAACACTCACACAGGGAGCGCATCAGTCACGGTCGCGCACACACACACCCACCCAGGGGTAATTTCCCACAGAATATTTTTTGGGTCGCCAGTAGAGCGAGAAGTGACAGGTGAATAGTAGCCCACAGCGAGAGGTATCCTATATTTGGTGTGCCAGGTCAATAAATATGTTCAGGGTCATTAATCTGGACAGACCTGGCTGAAAATAAGCCCTGAACCCACGAACCCACAAACAAACCAAGCAACCCAACCAGTGACCCAGCCGCACCCCACAACCCTGCCACCCAGCCACACAGGTCACAGCGAAATTCTTCCCAAAGACATATCTGTGGTGGCCAGAATGCAGCCTAGCAAACCACCTCACTCATTCACAACATTTTAACCTGCAGTCTTACTGTGCAAGGACTCTCCTGATCCGTTTTAGCACTGGACAAGATCATCAGTGGCGAGTGACATCAGAACTGGTCTTGAACCACTCCAAGACAATCCAAATTTTAAAAGAGTTTCCAGTGGTGTGTAACCATAGGCAAAGGAGTCACATTTACACATAGATTGTAAATGTCGTGGATTGGCTTTCCAACACACCAGCGTGCTGGACAAGTAACGAATTGGCATGTTCTGTTTACGTGAAAAACCTTACTAATTGGCTGTGTCGGGTGGCGGCGGGTTTAACAACACATGAATATGAACGTGATCGACACAAAAGCATGGTGCTGGCTATATCACTTCTCTGTAGACAGTGCGGGCCTTAATTGGTGGTCATTAACAGTTGTTGTCCCAACCGTCCATGCTGGCTATGTGTAAAATCTTTGTACATGCGCAAACAGAACTGGGAGATTGGTCGCAAGGTCCAAGGAACTGTGTTCAGCTGCGCAGTGCCAATCTCCTTCATGCTAAATCTCCTATTTTTGGTTCTCGGAAGGCCACGCTCACCAAGAAGGGTTAAACCTTTTCGCCTCCAGCCTAATTCCCTGGCTGTCTGCTCTAAGTAATACCCTTAATTATGAGTAGAGCAGGCAGGCAACGGTCCGTCTGAAAGCTACTGTGCGCAATCATCAGCTCAAATGAATCGACATGCAGTGGCCCTTGATAAAAAAAAAACTACTAGGTAAAAATAGAAGAATATTTTTCTTTCCCCAAGGAATATCTCAACAGTGTTTTTTTTTTCAAGGAGCCAATAGGTTACTAATTGCTATACTCAGGGAAATATCATGTATGTCCATCCATCCAAGAACACTTTGTGTTTCCATGAAAATTACAAAACCAATCATTGCAAAACTTATCACACAGCTTATTAATACTAGTGCCTGATCTCTACAGGTTTTTGGTATGACTGGTCATAAAATAAATTCTGCATAGGAGCATGATTGGCATGTGCGCATGATTGTGAGCTTGTGTGGGTAATGTGTACATTAATTTGCATGTGCGTGTTTCTGTGCGCGTATTTTTCCGTAGCGTAAAACCCCCGAGCACAATGAGGCTCCCTTAATCAACTTGCTTGCGAGCTTGTTTATTTTTCTTGTCACACAGAGGGTCATGGTGGGTGGTACATTGGTTAGCGTACTACACTATAAAATCGGTAACCTAAATTTAAATCCCGACAATGTCTAACATCGGTTTAGAGTCATATCTAAACTGGACCTGGTCACCCAGTGGTGAGTGATATCTTAACTGTTCCTGAGTCACCCCCTTCACCAACCCGCACTGAGCAGCACAACAACAACAACCTCCATTTGCCAATAAGTGGCGGTGACATCACCATGGCACTTGTGCCAGGCTGTGCACTTTAAGGCCATGTGATGTGTCGAACGCCTGCTGGCAGGTCACAGGACAGACCCAGGTGCCATGGGTTGACTGACTGAGATGACAGGCAGATGAACCACCTACTGTGCCAACTTGCTGTAATTTTAGCAGCCCGGCGCTCCGCTCATTGTTGAGCAGCACGGTGAAGTAGGGCCAAACAACCCCCATGACCGACACGGTGTGGGGAGGCCTTCAACCTGTAGCTGACAGGTAATGGGCTGTAAATGTATTTAATTTAATTTGGCAGGCGGAGGTAAAATTGCTCCTATGAAAAGGATATACTAGTACTTACTAAATTGTAGGAGATATTATTTAATAAAGTACAAGTTGGTTGAGGTTTTCATCGCGCTCACAGCGAAGCCAAGTTGCATGTTCAATAATCAAGTAATACAAAGCCTCAAGAACTTTGGAAAGAGGCTATTTCTGGCAATGATGTGCCAATATCATTACAGTCATCAACAGTTGTCAGTATCTATTCACTGTTGTATCAAGCTTTCCCCGGGGCTGAAAGAAAATGCGTTAGATTTTGTACAAAGAATACAACTGTTAAAAGGGTGCTTAACAAAGGATAAATGAGCCTAATGCTCAGCCTGGATATTTATTTAATTATTTCCACACTCTTTAAAAGCTCCCATCTGTTCAACAAATGTGAGCCTTTCTGAAGCTTATATATCACATTAGTAAGAAATTAAATAACAACTTGATGGTAGGACATGGTCAAAATTAAATCACAGAGGCATCCCACTACCCACACAGACAGTGCGGACGTGCAACAGAAAATATGAAGCCTTGTTCAATTAGGAAATTCATTGTAGCGTCAACTAACTAATTTCTCAAAGGAACATGTTCTGTGTAAACAGACTGCATCATTAGCAATGAACAGAACACGACTTACTCAAAGAATGTTGAGACTATGTAAATAATATGAAGTGCACAGACAAAACTTTCTGAACTTAAGACCCTTGCTTTGCGGCACAAATCTATGCAATGTGTGCATCGAGCTAAGTGAGGGAAGAAGACTCACAAAAGCAGCACTCTTGAATCAGGAACACAGGCCAAGGACACATTGTATCGGGCTTTCTTTTTAATCACTCAAGCCACGAGTAACAAGATTGTCATGAGCCGCATGAAGCTTCAGTGGATGGTACACCGTCAGAGTTCGTTGGTGCAACAAACAAAAAAACACCAAGGCTGGCAGCGTGAATATTCCCGACATAGAAGAACGCTTGCCAACAATTTAACTATGCATCGCAGACAAAGACAACGAGGCATTCAACGACAGGCTTTCCAGAGCCCGGACTTGGTCCAGCACCACTCACGTCGATTAGGTCGGAGAGGTCGTACACGTAGTACTTGTGCAGAGCCGAGTTGGTGGCCTCCAGGTGGAGGAGGTACTCGTTCCGTGCCTTGGTGGCCTTCAGCTTACACTCAGCGTACTTCTGCTGACGCTGGAAAAGGACAGAAGACACGTGGAGTGAGATGTTAATCCCCCCACTGCTACCCCACACCAGGGCTAAACCAGATGCAAATTGTGGCGTTAAAAACTACAGCGGTGCAAACCCTTCGTTTTAAAAAGTGGCCCATAGAAAGGGAAAGTCAGATAACTTTCTGAGATCCCTTCAAGTGACCTCCTATCGACATACTTTAGGCCTCTGCACTTTCCTACACACCCTTCCTTCAAGAAGGTAATGATCATTGCATGGCAGTCAAACCGATATTTTGCCTTCTCAGACAGATTTGAAATTTATATAAATCAAGCGCAGAGCCAAATTTAACGTGATATTTTTGTGCAGTCATTGACGGCTGGGCTAAGGCCGTAAACGCATTACACTTGAGAACCCGTGCTTGGTTTGAACCTAGGAACTCAGTAGTTGCCTGCTCAGTGCCCTGACCTCCAGAGCCACTGCTCTGCAAGAGTTCCGAATGGATTCTTCTTCACCTGAGGACATGACACTGAGAGCAGTATCAGAATAAAATTGGGGTTAAAGGGGAGAAAAAAATATCATCGGGGAAAAAGTACATGACCATTAGCCATAATACTATATACTTTGATTAAACATGTTGTTTTGCTCACAATACATGCATCAAAGTTCGTGTTAGAATCAATAATTTTGGTTTCATGAAAATATGTATTGCATTTGGTTGGGGATTATGGAGTGACTTTGAATAGGGTAAAAAAAGTGAAACACTGTGTATTTGAAATAACTTCCTGCCAGGTTATTATACAATCTAAATAGACTTCCTGCATGTTTATGATAAACTGTAAACAAAACTCATGCCTGTTTATTATGTATTACCAAATCTAAAAAAACGTACACATATGTTAAGTATCCACAGAATATATTTTCTGTGTAAAAGATAAGTTGAAGACACAAACAGGGTCATCTTTTAATAAAATTAAGGCATTTTAAATGAGCCTTTACATTGAACTTTGGGTTTCCCAATAACATCTGGTAACCCAGAAGCATATGTTTAACAAGACTGAGACCTAGAGGGTCAAAACTGGTACAGAGTTCACTTGCTTAAACACATTCTGCTCAATAATATTCGTCCGGAAAGTTCAAGCGTGATCGATTAAAACACATGTTTAGTTCTATGTGGAGATATAGGACAGAGTTTTGCTTATATATGCTTTTACCCATAGCGCTTCATAACACATGAGTTTTTATCCAAAATTGCTTATTAATACTGCTCAACAATTGCCTAAACATCGCATTTGGACAAAATATAATGACATTTTCTACTAATAAAGTATGTAGATAAATACAATACTCTGGCTCAAGCTGGCTACGAAGCATAACCTCAAACAGCCAGCCAGCCAACCACCCACATGGCTACGCACTGAGCACTGCAATCAGTAGGTTGGTCAATTCCTGCATGGTGTAAATTAGACGTTAAGGTAGGCACAGCCACAAACAAGTGTAAGCAACTCAGACCCTATAAACATGCAAACACCTATCGATTACATCAACGTCTCTCAAACCTCAGGGTTGTGGTGCTCTATAAACGTGCTGGGAAAATGATTATCACCATGTGAAAGGCCTCGGCCCCATATGTTATCAGTAAAGTCAGGAACAGCTTGGCATTATTTTCTCCCAAGCCAGGAAATGCCATAATGACGTCACTTGTGACCACACTATCGTGTGAAGTCTCCTTTCAATGCAAAAATGTGTATTGTTGTGATGATAAGATTATCCAGACATCACAGCAAGCCATGATTAACTGCAGTTACACATGGCTGGGTGGTTGGATAGATGGATGGCTGGGTGACAAGTATATTATTTGTCTTAGGGGATGGATGATTAAGTGGTAAAATGGCTATATGACTGAGAGACAAGGCAACTAAGTGACAGGGTGACTTGGTGACTGATTAACTGGACTGGCTGATGAAATAGAATGGATGCTGGGTGGCTGAGTGGCTTGATAGCTAGGTGGCTGGATTAAATACTAGTAGGGTAGTTGGGCAACTGTGTTGATTGGATACTGGGCAGTTGGGTAGCTGTCTGTATGTATGGCAGAGTAGCTGTGTAGATGGGATGCTGGGTAGGTGGGGCAATGTATATGCGTATGCACAAGCATTAATAACAATGCTCAGATACCATGGCAAGTGACGATTAAGAGTAGTTATACATGACTGGTTTGGTGTATTGGGTGACTGGGTGCCTGGGAGGCTAGTTGATTGAGTGACCAGTGTGCTGGGCTGGGTGGGACATTGTTTGTGTAGCTGGGTGGCTGAGTGGAATGGAATACTGGGTGGCTCGGTGGCCGAGTGGCTCAGTATTTGGATGGCTGGGTGGCTGCTAATAGTCTTTGTGCCTGGGTATGTGGGTGACTGATTGACTGTGTGGAAAACTGGTAGGCTAATTTGGCAGCTGAGTTGACTGGATGCTGGGCAGCTGGATAGCTGTCTGTATGGGCAGCTAGGTAGCTGTCTGTATGGGTGGCAGAGTATCTGTGCGGACAGGATCTTGGCTGGGGAGGTGGGAGCATGTGCAGGTTCGAGCATAAAGCGAGGCACCTTCTCCTTAAGCTTCTCAATCTTGCGCACAGAGCTGCGCCGTGCCCCACGCTCATCGGGCCGTGCCAGCCCCAGGCCGACGGCGCCGGTGTCGCCCGTCTTCCCCATCTGCTTCTCTTCCTGGCGCTCAGCCTCGCGAAGCTTCCCCGCCGCGCTCATGCTCTCCGTGTTGTACATGTGGTACGTCTTCATTGCCTGCACGAGTCAAGTCGAAACCTTGTTAATTGATCATCGCTGGGACGCTCGGCCATCGACACAACACTGCTGTGGGAAAATATACATTTTTTCATCCGACTTGCGCGAACGTGTGCATGACAAAGTGAGTAATAACGATTGTTGAATAACTAGGCCAGAGCCCCAATGAGATGAAATGGCTCTTTAACAAGACACGCATTAGAAAGGAGCAATGTTACATCCTGAAATATGTATGTTATGTAGTCTGTATTTAGAATTTACGTTATATACTATATATTTTTCATATTGACGGTGGAGCCACAGTGCAGTGATCAGAGCACTGTGCTTTGCACCCAGCCACAGCTAACATCAGTGGAGAGTTATATTTGAACCAGTCCTCTATCTACCCCCTTCCCCCCACACCTTCACCAACCCACACTAACCAGTATGGTGAAGTATAGTAAAACTACTCACATGATCAGATGCAGTGTGGAAAGGTCTGGATCAAGCAGTAGCTTCACAAAGGGATGTTTTAAAATTATCATTATTACAGCATGTACCTCACCTACAGGAGAAGTCTGCATAAACAATTCGTACTTCTTCATTTTATTTCCTTATTTTAAGTGGTATGGCCCTACCATGCAGTGATACAACATCTTTCATGCAATATAAACAGGCCACAAACTACTCGGGCACAATAAAAAGTTTTGCAAGATAGACCTACATATAATCAGCAATCATCATCAGCCAAGATCATTCAACTGCTGGTTGCAGGCCTCCCTGAGCTACCGTAACATCTCCAATTTCACGTGCTATAATAATTCATTCTTGTACCTGCATACGAGTTGGTCTTCTTTCTCCAATATTCTTTGGTCTTTCGGTAAAGTCACGTATATAGGTTAAAACAAAATAATAAAAAAACTCTTTGACGTTTCGATCGCAACACAAGCGGTCGTCATCACCTGATGACGACCGCTTATGTTGAACCTATCTACGTGACTTTACCGAAAGACCCAAAGAATATGAATTCCTGCAGTAACGAAAGCTTTAAATCAAGATTTTATTCCTCCAACTCCACGATGGATGTACCCTCTGGCATTTTCCCTCCTTTAGCTGCCATTGCTCATAATCCCTTCTCGTGACATTTCCTGTCCAAGCTTACTTACTATTTTAATAGCCAAGATAACGTTTTTAACTCGTGTCTGTCCCAAATCCATGTATCTCCTTCTGTTTCTTAATGTAATTCCAAGCGTGCGTCTCTCCATGCATCCTGGTGCATTTTCAGCGTTCTATTCCCCATTTCCTTTGTTCATTGTCCATGTTACCAATCTATGTCATAACATGTAATATTACACTGATTAACATTTTATTATTTTGGAAAAGAACTCAATTTCAAATCATGACGTCTTCATTTATAATTAACAATCATCCTCTTACTTTAAATCTGATCAAAGGCCATCTGTTTTAAAGACCTGGCTTTAAATGACAATGACAAACTCAAACATTAACCTCTCTTACCCATTTCCACCTCAAAGTTAAGTCACATGCAAGCATTCACAGTCGTGGCTTTTGGCACACGACTCTGCCTGCAGCTTTGTGTTTGAATCAGATTAGACGGCACATATAAACAGGACAGAAGTTTAAGCTGGCAACGCCCTATCCCTCCACCGTGCCTGACTTAACTGCAGTTTAAGTGGAGCTTTGTGAGCCGAAACTCACAAACGTGAAAGGAATTTCTAAACTCAACGATGATTTTTATTTATTTTATTTGTATGTTTTCCAAAAATTTAATTTTGGAGTGTACTATACTGATAGTACAATCGAAAAATAACTCTCAGAGCGGTGCATTACTCTGCACAGATCAACCTCCGAGATTCCTTCAAATGACTCCTGTTTGACACAATCAAGGGTGACGCTTTCCCATCCATTCTACCATTGATATGAATGTTCATCACATGACAGCCAACCCCAACATATTTAATAGTCATAGAACTGATCCAAATTGAGCACAAAGCCTAATTTAACATGATGGATTTCCAATGTTGTCATTGGTGACTGGGCTGAGATGCAATTTTGTCAAAATTAGCACGTTTAGCTTTTGCATCCACAACATGCACATTAGTTGAAGCCAACCAGTGATTTAAATAGCGGAAAGGTGAATAACATTGTCAGGTTTTCTGGCCGCATACAGGGACACGCTCGGCGCGTGTCTGTGTGTGCGAGACGAAGAGGCTGCCCCGTCATTCCGACAGTCATGTAGCTGCGCGTTTCGCGGCAAACTAGTACTACACACACAACACTCTGTATCTTGCGGCACCAATCATAGAACCCAGAGCGGACTCCACACTCCGCTTAGGCTGGCGTGCCAACAACTCCGCGAGGCTGGCGTGACCACCATTCAGAAAAATTAGGGCAAAGGCGCATTTGTTTTTTTGGTGTGCGTTTCGTTTGTTGTCCTTCCCAATGAGCACGGTTGGCTACGTACGGTGCGAAAGAAGTGCAACATACATACGTGGCAATGGCAATACGTTGTGCTCGTTAATAATAATTTGGTGATATTGTCATCCTTGCAAGTTTAAACATGGGCCAAAGGAAGTGCTTTCTATTCTACTCTTGCGTATGGCAATATGCTGAGATGTAAATGCCAATGTCGAGGCCTGCTAGCCATGAGAGGGCTTTAGGAATTACAGTTCATGCAGTTTTGCTATTCCACTGGAGGTGGTGTGGTATATAGTCAACGTTCCAGATAATTGTGTATTGGGTGTATTAAAGCATGATAAAATAAAAACATGAATTATGTATGAGATTTAAGTGTAACATGCAATGATATGCAGAGAAATTCAGCAGCATAGAGCTGGAGCTCGCATGATGGAAAAAAGTGACGCCCGGTAAAAGAGTGGTCACGTGACCTTTGAGGCCCCATGATTGATCAATGGGTAATGTATACCGCTAAACCCCAGCACACATTTTTTTTGTTCTTTTGGAATAAAAACAAAACTTTTTTGAATGAATACATTTTTTTAAAGATTCTCATTGGTAACATTTCTCAGGTTCATAATAACTAAATTTGGAAGATATTCTTGGGTCTTTCGGTAAAGTCACGAAGATAGGCCCAAAGAAAATAACAAAAAAATTACAATAAACTACGGCGTTTCGATCGCAACACTAGCAATCGTCATCAAGAGAAAAAAAATTGCAGGAAAGCTGCTGAGGCAGGATGTTTTAAAGGTTTGAAATGGGTGTAGCCCAAAGGCCATAAGCGAAGTGGGCGGGGCTAGTGATGTTTAAAATAAGTAGTTATTTTCGACTCTCTGGTTTTACATTAACAGGTTAAATGTCCTTACATGAATAGGTTAAATGTCTCACTAACACAGCCACCATTGGTCGTTTTCCTCGATGTGGCGGTGGCTCTGCGATCTTACATTGACATGCTAATCTCTCACAATACAATGGCCACCTCCGCAGCTTCGTCGTTGTGGAGGTAGCTTTCCGATATAACATTTACATGCAAATTTCTCACTTTAACATCACTAGCCCCGCCCACTTTGCTTATGACCCTTGGGCTACACCCATTTGAAACCTTTAAAACATCCTGCCTGAGCAGCTTTCCCGCTATTTTTTAGATCCTGATGAGGGGATTGCTTGTGTTGCGATCGAAATGTCGTGGTTTTTTGTTATTTCTTGTTATTATTCTTTGAACCTATCTACGTGACTTGACCGAAAGACCCAAGAATATGAATTCCTGCAGTCACGAAAGCTTTAAGTCTAAATTTGGAAGAGTATTTCAAAGTGAAATAGTTTTACAACATTGATCGTGAATACTCAGAACTTCAAGGTAATGTTGCTTCTTACCACCTGGGAAATACATTTGACTAGCATTGAGTTAAAATTGGCAGGGTAATTTACACCAAAACACTATCCTGGAGTACTGTACATAGTGCATGCACATTATTTAACCACTGTTGTTATTTGCCAATCCATTTTGTCTGGGGACAAACTCTGCCTCGAAGAAAACATTTGAAGATCCCTTCAATCTTGAATTTAATAACAAATTGTAATAAGGCAGCTTTGTGTTTGCTTTTCTCAGAGCAGCTAAATATATAGACATGCAAATGGCATTTCTGCACATCACTCGCGAGAATTTCCTCTAAAAGGTCTCAAGTGCAGCCGCTACTATAGTAAATATCACAGGTGGAAAGCACAATGTGGCTTCTGGAATTGGCATCGAGCCAATCACATTTTCTCGTACAAGTGACATATCTTTATTTGCTTTTGCGGAACAGCCAACTTAAGTCAGTTTTTTGGAATGCAGTGAAGTCACTTCCCATTTTAAAGGATTAATTTGATAGACAAGGGAGATCTTCCCAGAATTTTCCCAAGGGCATCGAGGTGCTATACCCTGGTTTGCCAGAAGGCGGCAGAGCAAAATGTGGACTAATATTTTTTCACTTTTGTATGAAATTAAAATCAAACTCTTTATTAAGACCAGAATAATCCAATGAGATTCGAAGTTCTTTTTCACAGACGTCCAATAGGTGGGGAAATCAGAAAGTATGGGATAGAGTGTTTCCCCGTTGCACCTGTGGGTTTTCACTGGGTGCTCCGGTTTCCTCCCACATGCATATACATTCATTAACTGGTTGAAAATATCTTAATATATAGAGGATAGTGGCACTTGGGCAATTGTTAGCGCTGGCTCAACGCCTGGCTGCCTTTCCCTCTCGTGCGATTCCTCCCGCCTCTTGAGCCGTTCCCTTTCGTCGAGAGTGAATGAATAGTGCGGTGTGTTACAAGTTAAATTTCTAATTATTGTTGTTTATCCTTGTACCTCAACCACAAACCAATTGCCCGATTCTCTCCTGTAGGACCCCTTGCCCATGAATGCAGAGCTTTCCAAAGCACCGCATGCTCGAGACAGGAGCAGCACTGAACGGGTTAACCTCACCGCCGCTGATGAATGGTGTGTTGGCAGGTGTCGTGGCGCAGTGCTGTTGGAGTAACATTTACCGTGCTGACATCTGTGAACACTTTCAGGACCTCTTCTTGCACTTGCTGGCCAATCTCCCGGCTCTTTCGCACAAAATACACACGGGCACGTGCACACACACGTACACAAACAAGCATTAGTGCATGCTGGCTATTTGTCACTCAGAGATTTGCATGATAGGAATATCTCTTGATTCCGTGCCACTGAGACTTAAACAATGGTGATAAATATAGGAGTGAAAGTGTAATCTATTTCAGATTTGACTTTCTATAAATGTTATCTTCAAAACACAACATGCAATGCAAGCAAAATTAAGCTCATTTATATGATTGAACAGAAACAAAATATGTGCACATGCACATTCTACAGCACTTTGTTAATCCACTGCTGGATCGGGGCCTCCCCACACCATGCAGGTCACGGGATTATTTAAGCATACTGCACCATGATGGTCATTGCAGATTGAAGGTGGAGAGCATAGGATGTTAGCACATAGCAGTACAGAACAACAATGAACATTTCTGCACTGCCCTCTGCTCCTCGCCATGTAGCTCCACAGGATATAAAAACGTGCCGGTCACCGTCCACTATTCATGTTGAAGTCTGCTTAGCTTCTAAGATCTGACAAGAACGGGCAACTTTAAGGTAATTTAGTCATTGGCGATTAATAAGTGTAGAGTATGTAGTAAGGTGAATATAATTGGTCAAGCTGATTTCATTAAAATACATTTTTTTGTCATTTACAAGGCTACGCCCATAAGGTTGTTCACAACAAAGTATTACTGCATGCACGTGTCAGTGTGTCAGCGTGCACACATTCAAAATATAAACACACTGCAGAGCAAAAACTGCATTCCAACATGACGAAGAGCAATTACGCCTTCGCTTAAAAAAACACGTAAACTTTAAGAGTGTGATTATAGGTTGTGAAGAATAATTAACTGCACTGTAAAAATAAATAAGCATGCATGATAAAAGAAAACAAATAACTGGTTACAATCCCATAATTGGAACGCCGAAATTTAGATTCTTCACCGATTGATTGCGATATTAAAAGAGTTTTTCAATCGTGCGAATCGAGCCCTGTGCAATGATTATGACAGTAATGAACATGATAATGACCTTTTAAGCAGCACAGCCTATTGGCTCTAAACCAGCTAACATTTACAATTACACTGTAATGGATATACTTAAAATGTACTTGACTTTCAAATCAGCACGCATCGCTGTATTCTAGCCTGCATCGCCGTAATAACCGTAGCCAACTTGATAGCGTTTTACGGTCATTACTGAAGAAGATTGTGAATATGAACTTGCAATGCAGATGTTGGCCTTTGGAACTTTAAAACAAAAGTGTATCCAACCAGATTATTCCAGAAAGAAAAAAAAACTGCAAGTTTTTTCAGCTGTGAGCAACTCTCTCACAGGTGCATGCGTTGTAGTGGAATTGTTCAATCCCAAATATTTTTCTTAAGTGCCTCGACATTACAAAGTTTGCTTAGTGTTTTCTAAGGTTTCTGATTACTGTAATATTGAGTGTGCACACCAGCTGCTGTTTAATAATACACGTGCCATTAGTGCCTGCCCCATTAACGGAGCCTCCTGCCAGTGCAATAATTGCTTTGTCAACATACAGCTGTGCCACTGCAGCCTTCAGTGGTGCATTCCTTGCGTTGCGTTGGGCCACACCGAGCCTCCCAGCAATGCTATGCTTCCCCCTCCAGAATGTGATGTATGCATTCCTGGCATTAATAAAGCAAAGCGGGTTAGTCGTAACAGCATTTTTATTATTATTATTATTAACATAAAGATTAGGCTCATTGTTGACATGCACGAGTCTGCATATTTGTTTTTCGATGCCCAGCCTATCACTCAATGGTTAAAGCTATGTTTAATGTCTGCCCTGTGTGCTGTGTGTAGTGTAGAGGACCACCTAAATATGCACACAATAGGGCCAAATAGGCCAGAAAACAAATTACCCTGAATGTGCTCCAATTTAACCCAGTTCTCAGAAGGCAAGCAGCCTTGAGCCTGGTTAACACTGTTATTGTATGAGAAATGGACTGGAAATACCAAATACTGTCATATTGGCTTAAGGTAACCAGATGATGGCAGTAGAGCAATGGATTCTTGAATCTGTGTGGAGCTTTGAGTGTGATTCAATTGAATGCATGACATTTAGCCAGGTAATCAGGTTTAGCACTCCCATGTGAAGCCATGAATGTAGTTGGCCAAATGTAGCAATGCAGGACCTTGATATAAAAAACCTCAAGAATCAATGAAGCTTAAGACACCATGATAGTTCCCTAAAGATTGTCACTCATCGGAGCACGCTTGGCTACGTACAGTCCGAAAGAAGTCCAACGCATATACATGTTCAACATAGGAAAACAACAAGGCATGAAAATAACCTCCATTAAGCCAGAAATGCATGACAAAGCAATGCTGGGACCTTCACAACACGTGGTGCAGATGCTACTCCATTTACTTCAGTGATATTTGTCTAAATTGCATGATCGTTCGAAAGCTCAATCACAGCCAACACGGAAGATGAACTGCTCACTCACCTAAGGCTCAGAAACGGCGTAGTCTCTCTTGCATTTGCTTTCTTTCATATAAAAGACTGCGTTGGGGCGATCGCGTTTTCAACTCCATGAACGCTGGCTCAATGGTGAGCAAACTGGCCCATGATATTACCCAGCCATCTACAACGTTATCCAAACTAGAAGCGACAGCTACACAATGGCAGCATCAACCGCACGAGTTCTTAGTAAAAAAAGAATAGTAGCCCCATATAAGTCCCTGTACTTCTGACCCAATGACAAATTGTTGAGAAGCAGAGCGGCGGTGCCCTGGGCAGAGACGGAGAGTTATACATTCTGAAAGGCCGGCATGGAAGCTCTCACGTTCATAATGCTAGGGCATCACAATGGACAGGGATGATATGTGATAAGCTTGAAGGTCATTTCCGCTTTATCAAATAACCCACAAGGACAACCCCCGAGTGAAAAGGATGGTGAGAATCAGCGGTCACAAAAGCAACTACACTTTACAACTCAATAAATTACGTGAAATCTTCCCAAAATTTTTATCCTAATTCGTGCTTCATTGGTGTCGTATAACGAGACGAAAGTATGCGTTCAGATCTCTCAATGGGCAGCAAAGCCCTCCGTGTCACAGAAAGGCATATGGAAAGCAGATATCACAAAGACACCTCTTGATATCCCTTCAAATGAGCTTGGTTCCTCCACACAGTAGTGGGCACCATTTTCTCACCCAATCTGCCACTCGAGAGTAATATCCGTCACATGACATTCAAACTTATATTTAATTCACAAACCCTGGAATTTAGGTTAATCTCAGTGATGCCAGTTTAGTACTCCGGCCTCTAAAAACCATTTGGTCACCTCGTACACCTCAATACTTAATCGGTGAAGCTAGCATTTTACACAAACGTGCTTGTAACTGCATATTCTTTCCTTGATGGCAGAACAAGAATGTTTCACTTTCAAAAATAATTTCAGTAAAATAATTTTGCTGTTTGCAAGAGGTTGCTCCCATCCTCGAAAGTAGATAGAAATCTGGATGCTAACGGATTCGCTACATTTTACAGTGCAGGTGGCTCACAGCCTCACACATTAGCTCCACCTCCTCAGTGGCAAAATATTCTTAGGTGCACCTGACGACAATCTCTAATTGATTACTAATGACTGCAAAAAAACCTCAGAATTAAACAGCCAGTTATAAAACAATTAGCAATGCCAATCATTCAATTACCCAGGAAAGCCTCACTGAAACTTAAAGATGGCTCTTTCGGGAAGGTCTTGGTGCCAGGGTGTTTGGCCATTTCCATTGATGAGTGTTTGGCTTCATGTGCTAAGAGACAGGAGTAGTCAGAGAAAACCCACATAAGGAGGTGACACGCAACACTGCCATCTCCTCGTCACCTCGCCGCCCCAGACTTACAACACCCGGTAAACCCTGGTTGATGATCCCTTTTCGTAACCAACCTGGCTAAAACACGCTTTAGTTTCTGAGATGTGTCAAGAATGTGTACCTTTATGGTGATTTAGTTGCAGCGATAAACAACACTGCATGCACTAGCAGCGACCTCACTCAGCCCCTCTGGAGGAAGCATTCAAATACATATACACTGCTCCTGGTACAATTAAGCAGTTGGTATAATTGTTAGGGTTAAAGGGAAGAGCACATATGTAAAATGCCAGAACAATTGATACAGTCCTAGCCTGTCCTGAGCTGTAAAATTGTATTGCTGGACCCTTCTACTGTGATGATCAGAACTGAACATAAGACAGCTGCTCACAAACCGAATTAATGATTATCACGGCAATTAATTCACTCAGCATGTTAATAGACAAGATTTGTATTTTGTTTCCTTCGCATAGCAGCAAAATACAATTTGTATTTACAAATGTGAAATTGCAATTTGATTTGTATTCATATAGCTTGCAAGTAAAAATGTAAGTTATTATACTGTATAAATGTAGTGACCACCATCACATATATTCATATGGGGTGCAGTGAGGGAGTGCTGTCTATAATTCAGCCTGACACTATTTTATAATGTGCGACTTGGGCGAGCCGTGTTTAGGTTTTGCGTTCGATTGTCTTAATGTTGAGATGCTATGTGGATTTTGATTAACCTAGATTTGTTATTAAATTTCCATTAGACTTGACGTAACTTGGAGCATAAATGCCATTCACAGTACGTGACTAGGGCGATCAGGAAATGGAACACGGGAAAACAGAAAAGGACATAATAACATTGGTTTTGTTTATAATATTTTTTTAATATTTAAACTGCTATGGAAAGCAACCAGATAAGAGCACTTAACCCAAGCTGAGATTTTTCTTATTTTGTTTGGAGAAAATGAAAAGGATAACACACCCTAAGTGGAGAGGTCATAAGAATTGTTTACAGTCGCCTTAAATGTTGGACGATGCACACTACAAACAAAAGTCAAGCTCTAATAGCGAAAAGGTCAAGAGGATAGGATGCACCCTTCAATGCAAGATGGAATGCAGCTGTATTCAATGCTTTACTCAAAATCCCTACAACGTTTCACAGCACCAAGGCGGCTCAGCCGTTCCGTGTCTTGGCATCCAAAAAAAGCAAAGGTAACGATGGCGGCTACCTCACAATGTCGCGTTCAAACGCTGCCTCGTATTTACCCTTAGCTGTGCAGATGTCCTGGCTATGCATGCATGCCAACTCTGTGAACGCGCCCAGGCAGAAAATGTTTCCAGTTTCGTATGCAGCCAAAACCCCCCCAAGCAAAACAAAGCCCGAGTAGCATTCTGCTTCTCACAGCACATCGTGTTGTCCCTATCGCAATTATTTTCCCCTTGTGGACTCAGTTTGCATTATTCCCCTCTTACAGAGAATAGCACTCAACAAAAAAGGCACCTTCACCAAAATGCATGAACTTAAAGTCTGTACAAACATGAAGGTAGAATTCATCATTCGTGTATTATTGTGATCACTGCTGTCGCTGCCAAATAATTCTTGGATGTTAATAACGTTGCAGGACAGGGCAACCTTAAACGGTAATCCTGGGTCAAAATGTCCCAAAGCATCAGATCGTAATCTATCAAGCCTCTGACCCATTTCGCTGGGCTAAAAAAGGTGGAAAGTAGATGTGTGTGCGGATGACCAATCTTATTGTTCTGGTCACAATCACTGAAAAGAATAAATCAGGAGTAAAATTTTACTCAAAAGTGAACTAACAAAAGGTAAAGTAGTTTGTCCTTGGGGAGAGCCGGAGGCGGTAGAAGCCTAGCCAGGTTCATTTCGTGCTTTTCTATCCACATGGGGCGACCCAAAATAATCTGGGACATCAATGAGTGACATTATTCCCATTGGGCTTCCTGCAAATTATGTACAGTAGTAGTATATCATTTTTTGCTAAATCCCTGTGAGCATGACTGGAGTAGCCAGCTGCGTCCACAAGATTTGTTTTAATGAAAAACACCTTGGGAATAAAGATAATGAAATAGTAATTTTAAGAAAAGAACGAGGGCTTCTGAAGTGTTCATGAAATTAGTGGTACGGGCAAGAGGGCGTCTCAGTCTGCGAGAATGCAAACTTGGCATATGCACATTACTGCAGCGAGCCATCAGTTACGTGGAACATATTTAAGAATGCAACGACAAAGCAAAGGACATCAATCCCATTGCAAGACGCAAATGCTTGAAAAAATAAGGACACTTGGCATTGATTAGTATCTCATGCTTAGAATAAGAAAACTCATGTTATTTTATTAGCCCCTTGTAACTAAAAAAATACACTGTTTAATGCAAACAGTTTGACAAAACAATTAATGCAAATTCACGTTATTTATCAAAACATTGCAAATAAGAATTAACCTTGGCAGCATAGTTAATGTTTTTAAAACATAGGTGTTGGTCACAGCGGTTGTATTAATCTGACCCACGTTTTATCATGTCTAAAGAGATACGGTTGAGGCAATGCTTGAACAATGAATGAAATTCCAAGGACAAATGGACTAAATGCAATGGGAAATACAATTGCGCTCATAGAAAAATAGGATAATTAGGCGGGTACTTGTCATGTACAAATAAAAGGGAGGACCAGTAACTGAGTGGTGCATGATCACCTGATAAATTTAACCAGAGCAGATTATACATTTTTCTCAATTTTACTCCAATTGTGCCATCACTGCCACATCAGGAGATAAGTCTCAATTCGGACCTCTTGCAGAGCAGTAACAGCACCCTCCAAGTAGGATAGTAGCCTGAAAAAGGTGATATCACAAAACTTCTTCTGTGATCTCAAGTGACCTTTTAACCCACACTAGTTGGCAGTTTCCTACTTAGCTTACTGCCAAAGTGCATGTTCACCACATGGCAGTCAAACCAATATTTTTGTTTAATTCTCAGAGCTGAAATTTTAACAAATGACGAAGGCAGGCTGAGACCATTATCTCGTCATGTATGTATGTTGAACTTTGGCACTGTACGTAGCCAACCGTGCTAATCGGAGGTGCGGAGAAAGGACAACTAACCAGAAACAGTAGTTCACACTTGAGAAGCCATTTTAATCACAGGCTGTGAATCCCAGAATAAAAACCCAGGATCACAGCGGTGCCAGCTCAGTCATCCGACCCCTGACCCACCCAGCCACTCGGCGGTAACTTTAGCAGCTGGAATTATGGGATGAGCATAGTACCTTCTTGAGGAGCCGCGTGGAATCTTCCCCTATCTGGCTGAAGCGCAGGACCAGGTTGTTGAGGTAGATGTCGCTGATGGCGGAGTGGTCTCGGCTCTCACGCCGCGTCTGGTTCAGCAGCAGGTACCAGCAGTTGACGGGTGACAGCACGCTCTGCTCGCGCCTGTCCAGCACAAATACAAAGGTGTTACGGCGTGAAGTACACACACTCGGTGCTCACCACTCCAAGGAATTTACATGTATAGATAGCCCTTTGTCTATCCCCTACAGGATGGGGGCAATCGGGAGTTTAATTGACCATACTTTACCACGCTGGTCAAAATAGGTTGGTGAAGGGGGGGGGGGGAGGCGTAGATGTGGGTGGCATTCTGGATATTACTCAATATTCAAACTAGCTGTGTAAGCTCTAAACATTTTTATTTCTGTGTTGTACAGATTCGTAATTTATTTTCTATAAAGTTGGCTAAATGGTGAAAAGCGAGAAAATGTACCATTTGCAGACTTTAATAAAGGTCAATGTACACCACTCACACTGAGCATAACAATTTACACCAAATTAAGATCAACATGATAATCTGTACTGGGGATTCATACTCACAGAAAATTGCCAGCCAAGGCATGTAGAGAAAAAGCAATGTGACAGTATTTATAGTGGTCCACGTGGAATTTGAAATTAAACTCCACAGATGACTCCTTTGTGTGTCTGGTTTGCAAGATATGAAATAATTATAATATATAGACAAATAAACTTTGACATGCACACTGGACCTATCTGCTTTCAACTGCGAAATGCTGCATTTAACATAAATTAAGGCCGCTGCTAGACCAGACATTAATAACAATCACAGTAATATTAAACTTCAATATTACTTGCTATTAAGCATATAATGCTTGTGCCATTAAATGAGAGGAAAGGAAAATAAAAATGCAGCAGTACATAAAAGTGAGTAATGACGGGTCTAGTGTTTAGAAATTCACGAATAAAGAGAAATGCATTGGAGAGCTGTTTTTACGCAGTAGGAGTCAACGCTCATCATACCGATGTGAAGCGACGTTCCTGTGGTTTGTCAATTATATTATCAGCTTGGGAGTAATTCACAAAATGAGCATGGGCACACAGTTTAATTCCTAAAGTTCCGCCTTTGCTGCAAACCAGGCTGTGAGATGTGGAATCCAAACAAGACAGCGAAGAGGCACCACATAACTCCTCCCAGCACGTGCCCAACATTGCTTTCCCGATGCTAATGCAACTGTCAAATTCACTTCTTATTAAAACCGTATTAGGAGAATTGGCTAAATTATAATAGTGCTCTGTATGTAGTAAGTCGAGGCAGATGTGTTACCTTCATAAGTTAGCATGGTTGGCTATGCACGGTGTGCGAAAGAAGTTCAACATACATACATAGTTAGCATGTCGCACTATGAACCTGGAGACCCGAGTTTTATTCCCAGCCATGGCTAACATCAGAGTGTGATTTACACTGATTTTGGCCTCACCCTTAAACAACACGTTTTGACCAGCATGGTGAAGTATGGTCAAACAACCCCTATGACCAACAAAGTGAAACCTTAATCCTACAATAGATTGACGTAATGTAAATATAGTAGCCATTTCGCAATAGGTCGAGCCATCGATTTAAATTAAATCCTCTGCTTAAAATATAGGGAATGAAGGGTGTGTACAGTCAATAATATTTTTTTGTGATTAATGTTATATCAAGGCTAAAGGAGCAGACAAAACTGTATAAACACCGTGAAAACAAACAAGTAAAATAAACGGGACAGTAAAATATAACAATATATACTCAATTAATGAATAGACTGTTCATCTAATTCACAACAATTTCCTCAACTGCTGGAGGATGAAATATTCAAAACCCATAACATTGTATTGTATTACTTGTTCTTATACTTTTATATTATAATGTATTATACAGCTGAAAAATCAAATAGAATAACATCCAAATAACCTGAGCACAACTTCAAGTACAGTGATTGCATCAATTCATTGAATGCTTTTTAATGAAACGGCCCCATTAAGTGTTTCAGGATTAGAAGTACAGATTCTGCGAGGGCTCTTTCCCTCTCCAGACTACTTCGCGGCTGGAAGGAAGAGATCTTTAAAAAAAAAACACTTAACCCAGGTTTAGGTTACAATTGTGCTTATTACACTAAGTGAAAATCTCCTATTCATCCGTAGAGTTCAGCGAAGTGAGGAGCACCATTGACCGTGCATCCTATTTCCACATTGACCCCATAACGTCACGACCAGCTCTGAATGTAATCGGGGTAAACATGTGCAGCTCCGTGACGTCTGAAGGGAGATGCACTCCCAGCTATGAAAGTTACGCGACAGAGCTCTTAAGATCGTTTACCGAGTATCCTTGGCACTGGGTTGGTACAGTAGAATTGTCATGAGCACCTGGGCGGAATCGGCGAGCCTAGCTTAGTTTATGAACTGCGCTGGAACCCTTCTTAATGAGTCATGGGAAGGCAGCAAGATATATATGTGTGCACATAAAGCCTACAACAGAAAGGTAACAATATCGTTCAATACTACTGTATAATAGGTGGTGCCTCGTGTTATCTAAGCCCATGCATGTCCTAATGTATACTATGTTAGTCCAGAGGGCATGTTACACTTGGCTCAACATGAAATGCAACAAAACACCTGGCTCGTGCATATTCCAGGTTCTCATTTGCCCCAACTTGCATTCACCGGAGGTCCCTCCAACATCAGACCAAGGGCCTTTTAATGTATGCAGTTTTCCAAGAGTGCTTGATGACATTGCTGTAAGTTTATAATCTTAAGGACTTGCTAACATGACCGGATGGAGCTCATGATGGTGCTTAGAATATAGTTCTGCAGGCCCTTTTAAAAACAAAGTAGTTTGTGTGCGATGTAAGGCAGAGGCATTGTGGTACAATCTTGTACTCCAGAGTGTATTTTCTTCTACATTTAAAACTGGGGTGACGGAACCCAGTCCCCTACCTCACTGTACTTAATATAATTCAATGTAAAGCAGTAAGATTGATTAATGATCATCAAGCACTCCTGATTCACTAAAGTCACTCACTCACTGCTGCACAATAGCCTCCTTATCGCTACTAGAATGGTAACTGTTTCCACAACATTCACTCATTGATTCCTCATTGATTCCTGACTGTTTTTTCTCATTCATTCAGTGTTCAACAACCATACATACGGTAGGTCACAATGATTCTCTTTTTGCCTTTTCCCATATTCTGCTCGATTTAAGGAATTCCCTCCCATCGTCTATTTTTCCCGAGATTGTATAACCTTGCTCAATTTAATACGTATTAACTCGTATACCCTCAAGAGTGCCGTTTGTTGCTGGCCACTTGGCATTTTGGGCCTTTGGGCTTGTGTTCATTAACTGTGGTTTAAAGAAAACTGTTTAATTTGGTAACATGTGTGGCACATTGTTGACACAAAGCAGGATTAGATATGCACTTAAAGGTGAAAGATTGAAAAGAATATGGTATCTTATTTATTTAGATACAAAAGTATAAATTTAAATTACATACATTTACATGAACATTTACATTAATGTATATGATGGAATATTCAATTTCAAATGAAGACTGGCCCAAACAGAATTCATGCACCGTGAACAAATACTGCACGTAAAAAAACATCCTATACATGTACACAAACATACCCAGAAATACGATTTTACAAGACAACTTCAAAATGAAGACGATACGCGTTTTCAAAATCCTTGAAGGGAGAGATAATATCAACAGAGAAAAGCTTTTGATGCCACAACTCACAAGGAAATCTCAGGGGGGGCCCATCCACAATAATTAAAGCCAGAAACAGGCAAAAATTTTGAGCACTATTTATTTTCACTAAGGGCAGGCAGCGCATGGAACCGGTAACCACAATGCAAGCGCTGTGAAGTAACACACGTGTAAAACTTAACTCAAGAGTTACATTATTTAAATTATGGCTTTAGGCAACTTACTACAGTGTCTCACTGTAACTATAAAAATCTGAGCCACATAATTATGCACTGTATGTATTTTTTTATGCCAAAGGCATTGTCGCTGTAAATTGTAATACTCATTGCACAACAAGGAAGATATTCTTAGCTCTTTCGGTAAAGTCACGTTGAAGGGAAACAATAAAATATATATAAAACAATAAAAAAACAAGGAAGATGTTTACATTTCCTGTAATGCAGTACCATAAAGGGCTGTCAATCCGGATTCTAATGGCAGTGAAAATAGTTTTGTGTTGATAGCTTTTTAAAAAAAAAGGTTAAAATGGCGATAGTAAGGCACGCGTGTATTTTGTTTCTTCCAAAAAAAATACGATTTCTTATTCTAAAGAACACCAACTTAATGACCAATGGAAGCAATTAATTTGGCTGCAGTAACGACACTATGTTCTTTGCGGACCGGTTTAACCGGGCAGCTCTTATAGTAAACAATGCGCTGCTTCGGCATAACCAGTTCTGTTAAGCAAACGGCATTGGCCGGTCTTGGAAACAATGTCAGGGAGAATCTTCACTGAGTGCTGGGCGGGCAGAGTGACTTTCTGATGCCGTGCCAAAGAACAAGCGCGGGGGAAGGGGGATCCTAAATTAGGGCTGAGTGCTTGGCAGCAGGGAACTCGGGCCAAGCGGTGTGGTTGTCAATGTCACACCAGGGTAGCTCTACAAATGCAAGCCCTGCTCCCATGATTATAATTTCTCAGTCTGGCCTTGCACTAGAGAGATAGATTGAATATTCAGCTAAAATACTTGGTTAAATAGTGCATAAGATATAATATACACACGAAATATATTTTGGGTGGAATGGTTAGCACAATGATTAGTGTACTGCACAATGAATCCAGGGCCCCGAGATCAAACTCAGGTCGTCGAATTTCCAACTCTCTACAGACCACTGTGCCACCTTGGTCAAAAGGTGCCAAATTTTTTAAAAATACTCAACTGGGTAAAGCCACATAACATCGTCTCCTACTGGTGAAACCACTGCAGACGACACTCGTCTACGAAACACAGCCCATTTGCAACACCCTTGTGCTCTAAGAAAGGTGTGAATGCCAAGTGTGCTAATGACCTGATTATTTTATTTCGTCTAGCAGCTTAGCAATAAGTGTGATGACACGAGGAGTCACGGAGGTCACGAGGCGAGGGCACTGGGGGACAGGGTGGAGGCTTCACCTGAGTTGGGGATGATCGCGAGCGGCACGGGCGCGGCCAAGGAAGCGCTCGGCCAGGCGGTCCAGGCCCCGCGCGTACTCCAACTCCAGCTCCGAGCGGCGGCGGAAGAAGTCCTGGAAGTCCTGCAGCAGCTGCTGCCGCAGTTCTGTCTGCTGCTCCAGGCACTTGAGCTGCTCGACCAGCTGCAGGCGGATCTCTGTAAATCACAAACAAAGGCTTTCCGTCATGCACCAATATATAACCATCTTATATATACATAGCGCCTTCTTCTGGAAAACATTGGTCCAAATATGACATTGGTTGACGAGTCTATGTTGTTTAATTTCATTTTGATGGCGAGTCATATAACATTACTTCTTCTACTAGGTGATGGAGTGGTGGTGGTGGTGTAGTGGTTAGCATACTGTACTAAGAACGTGGCAACCCGGGTTCGATTCTTGGCCATCTTTTGCCAGTGATATCTGAACTAGTGCTAACCCATCTCCCTCTCCCCCCCCCAACTGCCAACCCTTCACCAAACCACACTGACCCGAATGGCTAAGTATGGTTAATAACCAATATGATCCAACACTGCATAGGGGACACCTATATCTAATGAGAACATTGAAAAAGGGCTGTACATTTACTAGTTATTACTCGCAAAAATCACTCAGGCATCGCATAATCTGTAACACGTTGCTGCACTACACTGAACAGCCTCCACAGTATTCGTAGAGGGCTCTTGCCTCTTGCATTCGGCAACCCAGCAGCATTTTTATTTTAAAAGGCCGCATTCCTGCAGATGAGACTCGGGGAAGTGAAAACTAGTTGATTTTTTTTGCCTAACTTCAAACAACACTGCTGGAAAATAATGGGAAAAAACCCGCATTGGTCGATTAACACGAGCGTTATTTTATTTCGGGAGAAACACATTATTGCACGTTTATAATTATTTTATTGTCCACACCCCTCCAAAGGCGAGAAACTATGGCGCAGTAGTAATTATTTTTAATTGAATCCTCCAAGACACCGTATAATGAAAAAGTTAGAGCTTGAATTTTTTATATTTCAATTTCTTCCAACTTTTGTTAATTACTAGACAGTGTAATCTCAAGCACTCCCCATTTGCTACATGCAAATGACACTTTTTCAATAGTGCTTGAAAGATTGCTTTTGAAGCAATGCATTATTTTTCCAAATAAATCAAAGCAAGTGCAAACAGAGCACCTCACCCTGTCAACTGTTAGAGGGTAATGACAATAGCCTGACATCAGCTGTAAATTATTAGAAGCCTTGCAGCGAACAGAGTTGGCAAGGAAATAACATGGTGAAATTCCTGTAATCCGTGGCGATGTGGGGGATGATGCTAGTGGCAGATCCAATTATCTGCTGAAGTAACAGTTGTTATCCGTGCAGATCTTCATCATCAGTAGCCATGATCTATCCACTGTTGAATTAAGGCTTTCCCCAACCGCCTCCATACTTCATGGTCTCGCAACACAACACTCCATCTATCTCCGGCAAACGAGTTAAATGCTCCACACCCTTTGTGTAAGTCCTTGAGGGGACATTCCACAGCGACCAGACATAAACTACCTGACCTGGTATGCAGGAGGTCGTGGGTTCGATCCCGAGCCTAACGCCTGTATATTTGTAGTTTGTGTTCTCCCCGTGGTCGTGTGGATTTTTCTCCGGGTACTCTGATTTTCCCCTCGACATTTTGAAACATGCGTTCAGAGTATTTGGCTGCTATGAATTTCCACCTAAGCCATTTCGTTGAGCTATCATTTGTTGCCAGGTCACGTCTGAAAAAGAGCGAAATAACTCAGTGGGGCTTTACCTGGTAAAATAAAAAGTGCCCTACTTTGGTGCCACTGTCATTAATCTCGAACACCGGCCATCATTCCTTTCAGCGACATATGTTGCTCAAGCCATTTAAATTGTCTCAAATGTCAAAATGGTGTTTTTATAACTCGCGTATGTTCTCCAATCCTGTATCTCAGTGTAGTCCCAAGCTTGCACCTATCTATATTTCTTTGTTCACTTATAAGCTTTTGTTCTATGTCCCCTTGTCAGTGTCCATGTTATGTCAAAGCAGGTGCAAAAGCTCAGATAATGGGATGACTTGAGTAGTTTCGGGAGACCACTTGCAGGCGATTCCCATCTGTGTATAGTCGCGAATAACAGGAATTTTTTAAATCTCCCGGTGCCTAAGCGAAGCTTGGGATAAGCACTGATTACCGAATGTAAAATGCCTACGGAATAAATGCACCCGATCTCATCAGGTCTCAGAAGCTAAACAGGTTTTAGCTTGGGGATAGTGAGTGAATGGGTGACCACCGTGCAACGAAAAAGTTGTGATAGGCCGCAGAGATATGTGGCGGACATCAGAGGGCAGTACAACAAGATCGACAGCTGCACTGCTCTTCTATGCTCTCCGCATTGTCCAACATTGACCAGCGGGGTGATACATGGTCAAATAACTCCTCCCCACGACCCGGATGGTGTGGGGGAAGCCTTCATCTAGCAGTGGAGTGACAAAAAGGGCTGCACATGTTTTGGTTTGCATATAACTGCATGAAAGGGGAAATCAAAGTTCCCGGGGGAAAAAGCACATATGGAAAAAGCCACACAAGCTGCACAAATTGGTCAATAAATTCATACACCATCTGCCGTATACAAGAAATGTATTGGACCGTGTACAATACTTTATAAAATACCTAAACTTTCAAAACAATAACTGTGCTTTCGATTTAAAGCTTTCGTGACTGCAGGGATTCATATTCTTGGTTCTCTCGGTAAAGTCACGTAGAAGGGAAATAATAAAAATGAAACATAAAATTCTCACGACGTTTCGGCCACAACGCAAGCAGCCGTCCTCAGGTGAAGAAACAGCGCTGTCGGCTGCTTGCGTTGTGGCCGAAACGTCGTGAGAATTTCATTTTATGTTTCATTTTTATTATTTCCCTTCTAAGTAACTTTACCGAAAGAACCAATAATATAATAAATGCGCTGTCACACGGTGGACAAAATACACGATTAAAGAGCAAATATCGCATAGGCTGCTCCTGCAAGTACACTACACGAGCCTTCATTTTCATTACGGAGTGGGGATCAAGGCTACTCATTAATCAGAGGAAAAGACCAATTAGGTCACGGTTAGCACATAATTGGATCTCATTCTGTCACATAGTCATAGATAATATCACATGGTCGTGCTGGTCAGAGAATAAGCTCTGCACTCAAGAATCCAACAATTCAAATATTTAGATTGAATATAAATGCAACTTGAATGTACTGTATTCATAATGTATGTGCAAATCCTTTTCTGTCCATGGACTCTGTATCATTAAGGACACTCGGCATGCCATTACACATTATACCAAGTACAGCATGCATTTGCTGTGCATTTACCAGCCAAATCTGCCGTGAATTAATCATCAGCTGTACTAAGTCCGGCTCTCAGAGCAAGACATTTCTAAATTAGATGGAGCCATGGAAACACAAATTATTCACGCTTCCTTAGAGCGCGTATGGAATAAAGCCAGACCTTTGGACGCAGGATGGGTTTGGATAAAGGAATTTATTTTTTCAACAATGACGAAACCAGGGTGTTATGGAAACACTTTACTCTGCTACTTTTTCAAGTTCAGAAGGGAAAAAAAACACTAAGACTGGGCAAGAACCACACTAGCAATGTCACCGTTAACAAGTTACAAAACAACTAGCATACAGAACAGGATGTTAAAACTACAGTCCTAATCTTACAAGGTCATTGAAATACAAAGCCTCAACCATGTATTCAGCAACAGGTGTTAAAACTCACCCCGTTTATTCATAGATTGGTGCAATTGAAGGTTGCAATTTTATTAAAGTATCAATCCTTTTTTTATGTCAGACGGGAGGGGTTCCACTCTCCCCACTTTTAGAGTTAAATAATAAATTTATTTCTCAAGTTATGGCCTCGGCACAGGAATGGTGCTCATTGGTGTGCAGCGAGCGTGCTGGAGGCCAACGTAGACATTGCAGTGGCTGTAGCGGTCTATAGTGGTTGTAGTGCTGACGTGAACCCATTACTTACAATATATACGCATTGAAAAGCATCGATTCCTACAACGCATGATTTGATGCACGTTTTTTGAGCTTACAGAATCGATATTAAACCTGTGAATTAATGCACAATTACTCCCTTACTAGGCAGGTTATCACGCTGCTCATCTCACGGGATAAGCAGTGTTGAGCTTGGATGGCGCTTGGATAGGTGACCACTATGCACTCTACGTGCAGAAATACGTGGAGGGCAATGCAGGAAAATCCATTGTTGTACTTATATGTGCGCTCCCACGTCTATGCTCCCTGCCTTCACCAACCCGCATTGATTGACCAGCGAGGCGACATATGGTCAAACTATTCCCACGACTAACAAAGCATTGGGAGGCCTTCATCCGGCAATGAAATGAGAAAAGTCTTTTACGTGTTCACACAATGAGATTGAACACATAACTCAAGGGCTGCTTCCCCTATCAGCTGCTAGATGTAAGCAACCCGTTGGCGGGTGAGCCACCACCATTAACACGCACAACGCACACTTTAATTCGCAAATCGCCAAGCATGTAATTAAAATAATCCTATCACTATAGTTGGCCAAAGAAATCTCCACAATGCAAGGGCCATGGCTTAAAATAGCGAACCAGCGGTTTCATCTATACAGTTATGTCAACACGGCGATTTTTTTTCCAGGGCCGGCAAGGGCCGTAGTTCACATTTCAACAGCATGGATGGCCAGCTTCAACGTTTGCCCATGGGCAACTGTCAAGCTCCATAAACATTTGTACAAAAAGCCCCTTCAATTAAAGCGGCGCGGCACAGCGAAACGAATGTCTGCGGGAACAATGTGTTTGCTGTATACTGTGTTGGTCAATGTTATTGTTAGGTACTCCAGGCTGAATGTATGAAAATATCAAGTTACGTGGCCCTTTGCCAGCACGGAATGCCAATAGCTACAGTCTTATTTGGCAAACAAAATCAAGGGACATTTCCTCTTCGCTTTGGCTTCTTGGTGAAAGAGCTCTCTGTTTTAGCGTATGGTGCTCAGTTACACAATTCGGTGTATTCAGCAGATAGATAAAGGGGATGTCGCGTGAAGCACTTGGAGACGTTTCTTTAAGCTGCATATTATGTTAAGGGCGGCGATTGAATTGCATAAACCAGGCACTGTAATGCACAAACTGACATCTTAATACAAACCCCCTTTAACTTACCACTCTCTAAAGTCCTGCATCTAGTATATCATCTTAAGAATGCATAGTGAAGGTTGGGGCACCGAAGTTACTTGCTCATGCTACTCCATGAAAGGCCTCCATGAGAGGGAGTTCTATACAGCGCCTATGGGGATTTTTCACATACTCTTCCAAAAATATACAGTATCAGTACACTCATTCACAAATCAAAGTTGTAATATAACCTAAGACGTAGATGCTCATAATCTGTGAAAACTGGACATCTTTGAAAAAGAGCTTTATAGCTCATCGGATTTCTCCAGATAAATACATATTCTGATAACGAATAACAAATCACAGGCATTTGTCGGTCCACGGCACATACCGTGCCAGACATGGGGGTTTTTTCATCATACTTCTCCACCCTGGTCACTGGTAGGATGGTGAAGCAGGGAGGAACCAAGACTCGTTCATATATCACTCGCCACTTGACGCTAGCTGTGGCCACGCAGAGCAATGCCCTAAACCATTATTGCCTCTGTGTGAATATATTACGTAAGAGAGGGCAGGCTGCTTTATTCGCCTTTTACGAGTCCAAACTGGTTGTTCAAGTTGGCTACCTGACCCTTGAAAGTAAAAGTGCAGTAAAGGTATATTACTGCATGGTGTGAGACAAAGCACAAGGCAAGCGGGCCAGTCCATAATATTACGTGGTGTGTCGATGTAGTCAAACGCTTATTTACTATTTACATTAAACCCACTCTGATTTGTTATCCTCTTTCGATCCATTTACAATTTTCAGTCGTACAATGATTTTGAACACATACAAACAAAAAAAATCACATTATCTGCATGAGTGAGTACCGGCGGGCATCTTTTCGATCATCACCATCATCAGCCATTGCTGAATGAAAGCCTCCCCAAGGTGCATCGATCTCTTGAGGTCTAGCGGTATTCAACAATCGACCACCTCGCTCAGGAACACGAGCCGATATCATCGCTCCGTCCCTCCGCGGCGGTACGCTCCTTACAAAATACACATTGCAGTGTGCGTAACGTTAAAACGTTATTTCCTCATGTATAAATTATACTTACTTATTTATTTCCCAGTTTAAACATGCACAGGGAACCCGTGCTGCGATGATGCCTCGGCTGCACTGCAAGCGTGCGGGGTTAACTGCTATTCTTTACAGATAAGACCCGAGCAGTAAATGGCCAAGGTGTGCGAGGCGAATAAGACGCGTCGTCATAAATAGCATGCGTTTGAAAAAAGACCGGCTGTCACTGACGCAGAGAATTTAAATGTGATGAGAAGGTACAGTGTGCGGCAGGATCAGCAGCAGCCCACTCTCGGGGTTGAATTGCCTTTCTTGGGCCCCGGGTGGAAAAAGTTACTTTAAAAAAATTATAATCAGCACAGCACATGGTATGCTAAGATAAGGGATACAGAAAGCACTCGCAGATATCAGGGTGTCATTTCCACGTCATATTGTACAACGTTGCAGATTAAAAAAACCGGAAAGACACGCATTATATATCTCTGCCTCCTCTGATTCAGGCACACGACTGTGTTATCTGTTACATATTAAGGCTAAATTTACATTATGCATTTGCTTGTAGAGTACAGACCTTTGTCAATCCACGGCTGGTTGAGGACATCCCCCACGCCATGCATGTCGGGGGGTTATTTGACCATAAGGTGGTCAACTACGAGTTTATGAAGGCAGGGAGCACAGACAATGGGGTACAATAATGGGATTTGCTGCACTACCTTCCGTTGCTCACCCCGTAGCTCCATGTATTTGTATCCACGCATAAATTCAACGCATTCATCATCAAGATGACGTAACCATGAGGTGTAAAAATATCTCGCCCTTGCAATTCAATGAATTGTCACGATTCATGGTTGTGATTTGATGCATTAATAAGGATTTTCTTTAGTACTGCAGTGAATCCAACATGCTCTAGTGGTAGGAGGGATCACATTAAATGCAACATACAAATTGATAAAACATCGACTAACACGCAACTTTATACATTTAATGAGATTATTAATCTTATGTTCATCGACAAATTCCTTGTCAAGGCATGATCTATGCACTGCTAAATTAAGGCATCCCAAAGCCATCATCTCTTCTGACTACGTGTTACAACGATCGGTCTGGCACCTGCACACAAGCTAGTTTCACCACTCCATCTCGGCGGTGGACGCCCCCCACGGGCGCTTTCCCTCCTTTGACTGCGATTCCTTCGCGAGTTGACCACCAGCCACCACCATCCCGATTACATCACAACACGAGTCAATAACGACAGCCCCTTTAGGTTGTTGACTCGTGTTTGTACTGAACTAACCTCCGCATAGAGGTTAGTCAATTTAACACGTAGGCTTACGAGACCAATATTATTTATAAGCATTCATGAACCCCACCCCTTTTGGCCTTGGTACCTGAAGGGCTCACAAGTGACGACATCACATTTATCCCTCTATTTAAGAACGAAACACGAGGATTTCTTCACAAATCTGGCTGTCACCTGATGTTGCTAGATGTATTTACTGGAAAAACGTCGTACTCAAATTGTAAATGTTGTGGATTTACTCTGCAACACACCGGTGTGCTGTACTAGTAGAATTGGAATGTTCTGTTTACGTGACAAACCTTCCTAATGGGCTGTCTGGTGGTGGCGGGTTTAATGACACATTTTTATTTACGCGATCTCACCCAAAAAACCTCTATTATGAACGAACCTGCTTGTCAATTACGCACACTGCTAATGCAGGCGTATTGAAAGTGATTTACACTTTGTGGGGGTGTATCTTTTGTTCTATGATGACAAATGGTTCCCAAGCTGTGACCAGTTGCTTTATAGATTCCTGCACTGTACTTCAAGCCATACCACTGCACATGTAGCTGGGTGTGGCTCAAGGCCGACAGCACACGCGGTGTTGCGGGGAACGCGCGCTCCTCGCCGTGTCGAGCGGCGTGGGCCTGGGGAAGAACTAATGGTGCCACAGCCCCGTGCTGTGCACAGTTATGTGGGTGGCAGCAGTGTGGCGTGTCGAGCATTCAATCATCATCATCATCGGCCATGGTCTATCCACTGCAAGACGAAGGTCTCCGCAAGCCATCGCCACCACTCCACGGTCTAGCAATGCGACAAACCGTCTGGCTGCTGCACGCTGAGCAGATTTCATTCCTCCATTCCAATGTGGACACGGTCCTGGGGGTGTTCCCTCCTTGTGCTGCGGCCTCCGTCATTCGCTTTAAACATTGGCCATCATACTTTCCAGCAATGTGTTTCGCCCCAGGCCACTTCTCTCAATGGTCAATATGATTCTAGATTTGAAGCTGTCATGACTGCAAGGATTGACCCAAAGAGGGTCAATATGATGTCTATAACCTACATATATTCTCTTTAATCCACGTGACATGGATCCATGTGTTGTGGATTTTAAAAAAAATATGCCATTCAATGGCAAGGACATTTTGTACACATTTCACAAGTAGATCGTGTGAAGACGGACAGACTGCGTATATGGAAAAAGAAATCAGTGTCCATGATCAATTCAACTTTGGGGTCGATTCATCTTAGCCGACAGTTCAGAACCAATGTCAGAAACTCCACACTGCCATGCTGAAAAGCCAGTATCTCCAGACAGCCAGTGTAAAAATATATACCTTATAAATTGTGTGTAGAGCCAGAAAGGGAGAATAAAAACAATACATTTTGCTGAAAATCTAACTTACTCAACAAAAGACACTTCTGCTCCACCTCAATTCATAACAGAAAAATTAAATCTTTTAGGCGTTTTCTTAGAACGAGGTGCACGCACATCTGCGTCAAGCCCTGTTGGATGGGGAGGATTTATGGATTTCTGTGCACAAACCAGGCACAGATGTTGGAAGTAACTGATAAAGCATTGTGCAAAGATATATTTTTTTCCTGAAGTTCTGCCAGCCTAAAGAACAAACTCTAAAATATAAACACATGTGCCAACGACCCACATACACAGAGTTGGATACAGCATGACACCAAAAAGATACCTCCAAAGGAAACACAAACGATTACGTTCCACCGGCGCAGTTTAGTGCTCCGTTATATTTTTTATACTGTAATATTTATTACACTTGTTTACCCCGGGAAAAGCCTCACCGAGTCCCATGACTCTTTTTTCAGGAGGTTCCTGCCAGGATTTTACAGGAGGGAGCAATGCTTTCCATGTGTATTCCAAATGAGTAATATATGCAGGCCATTTTTTCAAATATGGGAAATTTGGATCATGATGCTGGCACACAATGGCCTACTCTTGAGAATGATATCACAGCACCACAGACAATCCAGTATGAAGCAGTATTAATATAACCATGAATAAACCACAATTACTGATCAGGGTGGTCAATGAATTCGAGCAACGAATCTCATGCAGCATGCAATGAACACAGCTAGGCCATGGCACACCCCCTTTAAAGGAGCATGGGGCAATGCTGATCTTCTGTGTACAGCTGTGAATCATTACTAGAGTTCCACTATCCTATGGTGGGGGCAAGTCTATCGACAAGACAATTACTGTTGACATCCCACAAAGTGGTAGTCATTTTGACCCCCGAGACAGAATGGCTGGTCAGCCTCAACCGATTATTGAACTCGCAACAATATATTGTGAGATGCTCACTAACCACTGGTCATTGTGACTGTAACAATATATATTTTTTACAAAATATGACATGTAAATGTAAAATATATTATACATGTTAAAACGTGGACTGTCGTGGATAGAAATAGACTGTAATGTAAAGGAATAGACCAGGTATCAGTTGACAAAAAGCATATTGTTAAAGTCTGTTGAAAGAAAAGGATTAAGGGCGTTGGCCAGATTTTTCGCTGCGTGTGCTTATGCTGCAATGTGTGTATTAAGATAGGTGCTGCTGTGGGTTATTAACTGTTTTCCAGCAGGCCCAATAAACACAAGTGTACTGAAGCAGAGGTTCATCTTGAGCATAAGACATGCATTAAGGTTCCTGTTTAATACCATTGTCAACGTCACAGTCAGTCAATTTTAGATCATGTGCACACATGCGCTCTTTGAGGGAACAGTAGTCAATTCCCCTCCCTTGTGTCGAAATCACAAGGGAATTTTAGCAGCTGTTACTTTACGTCCAGCAACGAAGCAATGGTGCCAACCGTAGTTGCTTGCACTGCTCCCTTATGCAATGCTGGGGCGGTATGTTGACTGTAACGTAGAGCGGAAGCTGCATTTGCACCCTGTCCACAAGGTAATTTTGTTGGGAGTCCAAAAATAACCAGTGTTGACATTTCAGCCGATAGGCTTTCAATAGCCTTCAATAGCCAACATCTACACAATATGCAGCATTTCATTGCTTGGCGTGTTTTGAATTCCCTTTTATTCCTGTTAACCGCCAAAAACGCTGATGAATACTGCACCACACAAGTGCCCAAGCACAAGTGCATCATCCCATTGGTATTGTCCAAAGCAATATCTTGACCCAATAAAGAAGCCAACATCAACAATAAAATAAAAATCTGCAGACGTACGAAATTAAATGTACTCCGGATAAAGGGGAACAAAAACCGTGCCACGCGCATACGAGAGAATGTGTGATTACACGGCACTATTTTCATAGACGTTTGGTTTGTTCACTGTGCATTAGTGGACGTTTCATTGTAATTCAAGGGTCAAAATTGTCCATGAACAGAGGGCGGGAGTAGTCGTGGAGGTAGGGGAGGTGGGGGGGGACACGAGAGCAAGCGGAATGCTAAGAGCAAAATGCTTGCCAGGGACTGTCGGCTCGTATTAGAAGCTTGGGGTTGACGAGTGGCAGGCAAGATAAATTATATATCAAGAGTGGTCCGATAGAGGAATCGTGGGGGGTGTGCACCAGCAGGAAAAAGATTTCACTTGGCAGGATTTGTATTGCTAACCTTTTCAGCACTGGGATGCGGCACACATGAAAATATATTTTAAAAAGTAGACGTTGATAAATCAAATGCATTGCAGGTACGAAACTGAAGTTACGTCTTAAATTATGTTTATGACTAAATAAAAATGCTTGATTAATTTTTATGCCTTCAGGTAGATTACACGAGATTGTAATTGCTCGACAAAAATCTCGACCTTTTGAACCAACAATTTAGCGTTATTCTTTTAAAAAATCCCTCATGATTTTCACTTTTAAATTAGAATCCTAACTTAAACCTCTTATAATTTACACAGGCTCAAAATAATAATAATAATAGCTTCTTACTGTAGAAACTTGGTAGGAAAGCTGCGGAGAATAATGCCTCTGCCTTCCCACAATTAACTTTGATTGGCAGAACCCAGCAGTACGAGGTTGTTCAGCTCAAATTCATCACACAGGCAAACGGATAAATTACACACCTGTTCATCAAATAGTTTTTGTTGATCAAGAAAGGATAACGCCACTGTTCAGAATGCCACTCGCTTCATTTTTATGGGAAACCCATGTGCCCTGACTACTAAAAGTCTTTACACAAAGCACATTATCTTCCAGATTAATTTGGCAGGAACACTGGAACATAATGGCTAGCTCTTTATGCCAACAAAGGTGACAAAAGGCTGCATTCCTGACGTGCCCAATGAAACACTAACCTTACAGACGAGGTCCATCCACCTCTGCTCAACGAGTGCTTGCTCCTTCTCCTCTGCTGCATTTGTCGTTTCGATCTCTCCCCATCTTTCTAACCGGATCCTCTCTTCCAAGTTACCAGGTAACAAGTAAAACTATAAACTGTTTAACACGTAGGCTTTCGCGACCAATATCATCCACGAGAGGTTTTTTGGGTTAGATCGCGTAAATATATTAGCGTCTCGTTAACACCCGTGCCAACAAGGACACTCAATTAATTTTGATAATGCTGAAGTTTCGTGAAAAAACTAGCTACTACTGGCCAAGAAATTGAAATAAATAAATAAAAACTTTTACCGTTCGGATAGCTACCGCCTAAGTGCTGCGTGGAAGCGAATAATCAAATAATACATTATTTAAATCCATGCCTACAAAGGGCAGCGTACTTCATTAGGCATTACTGTTGGTAGGGCTATTTTAATAAACACAATAGACAGGAAGAACAAGTTCAAAGGGCTCACAATGCACATGCTTAATGTACGTGGTCTCAGTAATCCCCCCCCCCACATTGCGCAAGAGCGCAGGAGCATGGTCACCACATCTACGCCTCTATGTAAGGAACGAAACAGGTGGACTTCTCCACAAATATGGCTGTCGCCTGATGAAGCTAGTTGTAATTACTGGCGAAACGTCGTACTCAGATTGTAAATGTTGTGGCTTGGCTCTCCAACACACCGGCGTACTCTGCTAGTGACGAATTGGCACGTTCTGTTTACGTGACAAACCTTACTAGTTGGTTGTGTCGGGTGGTGGTGGGTTTAACGACACATTTATATATTTACACGATCTAACCCAAAAAACCTCTATTATGGAAAACTATGAACTACTGGGTGTTTCAAAAAGATGAATCCCAATTTCAAAGCAGTATATTTCACGATGGCAAACATGTTACAATTAGACAAACAATCACAAACGGTTTAATGAGTTATCAAGTTTTACTAACCATTTTATAAATGCTCAATGTGTCCTCCACCTGCTGTACGGACAACATCGAGACGATAGTTGAATTCGTCCCACACGCCTCTCAAAGTGTCTTCTTCCACTGAAGTCACCACTGCCGCGATTCTGTTTTTGAGGTAATCCAGATTAGTCGCTAATGGTGGCACAAAAACATGGTCGCAGGGTGTGATGTCTGGGGATCGTGGGGGCCAAGAGTGTAGCGCCAAGTCTTGGGGTCCAGTGCAACCTATCCAGCGTTGGGTCAGTGTGTCATTTAGAAAACGTTGAACCTGCAGGTGCCAATGTGGGCGGTGCTCCATCTTGCTGAAAAATGAAGTCATTGGAATCTTCATCAAGTTGTAAAAAGGGCCATTGCTGCAGCATATCGAGATACGCTTGCCCCGTAATTGTATTTCCCTCGAAAAAGAAAGGGCCATAAACCTTTCTTTGAGAAACAGCACAAAACACGTTCACTTTCAATGAATTACACTCATGCTCTACAGTTTCGTGTGGATTCTCTAATCCCCATATGCGCACATTGTGACGGTTAACTTTACCGCTTAGATGAAACGTTGCTTCATCACTAAAAATCAAACGCGGTAAGAAGCTGTCGTCGTCCTTGTTCTGTAACATCACATCTCAAAATTTTTCACGCTTTCCTTTGTCACCTGCACGAAGAGTATGTACCATTTGCAACCGGTATGGCCTCATGATTAAAAGTCGCCTTAACACACGCCAGACAGCCGTATGAGGGATTGAAAGTTCTCGGCTGGCACGAGTGGCTTTGCGTGGTCGCCCTGTGCTCTTCCCCTTACATAAACAGCCTGGTTCCTCAAACTGTCGGTACCAACAACGAATGCTCTTTGACACTGACGGATCAATGCCAAAACGCTGTTGAAACGCATGCTGCAACGAAATTACGGATTCAGTCTTGCTGAACTGCAGAACACAAAACGCCTTGTGTTGCGGGGTCGAAATCTTGCGAATGGCCGAGGCTAGGGGCTGTTTGTGCGCTGGGAGAGGGATCGAGCGGTAATCATTCTCTCTATGCCCCGCCCTTTCAAGCGGTAAGAGTTTCATTCATGGGCGGTTCGTGGTTGCAGAGATAGTGATTTCAAATCGGGTCCATCTTTTTGAAACACCCTGTATATAAAAAAACAATAAACTATTTTTATTTCACCAGATAAGGCCTACTAAACTATATAGCTATTTTTCATTAGCGACCTGGCCACAAATTATAGTTCAACAAAGTGGCTTATCAGGTGGAAATTTATAGCAGCCAAATACTCTAAACGTATGTTTCTAAATGTGGAGGGAAAACCCGGAGGATCCGCAAAAAAAATCAACGTGACCACGGGGAGAAAATGCTCTAAATATACAGGCGTTAGGGTCAGGATCGCACCCACGACCTCCTGCATACCAGGCGAAGCAGTTAACATCTCGTCACCGTGGCACTCCATGACCCACAGAGCATGGGGAGACCCTTATCCAGCATTGGATTGACCAAAGGGCTGCACATGTACACAAGTGAATGTCTCCCCATTCATGATCTTTTCCGCTGTTCAAATGACACTGTCGTCATGTAACCCCCTACTTATCTTTTTAGTTGCCTTTTTCCACAACATGGATCTCTCCCCCACTCCTATACAGCATCTTCAGATGACATTTCATTTATAAGTAATATTAATTACTATTGTTTTGGACTATATTTGTGTATTCCGTATCTTCCGAGATCATCACATCAGCCGATCTCATAAGCTAAGCGGTCTTGAGCCTGGTGAGTGCTCAACTGGGTGAGTGCTCGACTGGGTGAGTCACCATGAATGTCACAGGCTGTTGCAGAGCTATGCTGCAGGCAGCACAAGAAAAGTGCAGCAACCTCAATCGTAGAACTGTACGTCTATGGATCCACGTGTCTTCACAACCAGTATTTACCAACGTGAAGTTAAAAAAACACCTCCATGACCCACGTAGCATGGGGAGACCCTTACACAAGGGCTGCACATGTACACAAGTTGGGTATACATTTAAAAACAAAAAGCCACAATATAATGCACCTGCTGACACCACATCATAGAATGTTTGTTTCTTTGGAGAAGCAGCCACTTGAAAGATATCAAACTCCCTGCAGTAGAGGACCAATGAGCTTAGCGGTCATTGCTGCTACCCTCATCCACTCTCTCAAACGCCCCACCAACAGGACCGATGTTCCCAGGGTGTTAATTTCCAATACTGTGAACAATAGCGGCTGACTTTGCGCTTGGATGTGTGTATTAGGCATGAGATAACATTCATGTGCCTGCCTTCACACTGTATTCTCCATCACGCTTATCTACACACGTCAGTGGTATTCCACTACAAAACATTACATGTAGGGAAACCCTCTGAATATGTATTCATGTTGATTATTAAACTTATGATACATGCACAAAATGGCATGCGTAAGAATGTACTTTATTTTATTCGTACATGTTGTACGTGGGGTGGAAGGTGCCGCAGTGGTAAAAATACTGGCCTATAAACCCACCCATCAACAGAAGTTTGCATCCGAGCCATGGCTAACAACGAGCCGGGAATTGCTAATCTTTAAGATGTAAAGAAGAATCCTGTGGATGGCGAGATTGACAAAGAAACAACAGCAGTTGGTGAATATATGACCCAGTCATGGGCACTTCCCCTTCGCTCAACTGCGCTGATAAGCATGGTGACTGACGTGGCATAGGGAGGAATTTTTTAACAGTGAAAAAACAAAGGATTGCCAAACTATTATTGTTATAATTGTATGTTACAATGGTATTCTTTTAATTGGTGCATTGTCTGTTACGACATGGATGTGTGTGTCCATCTGTACGTCTTCCTGAATTTTGATGGCTCTCAGTGATGTCAGTTAAAGAAAAAAGACGATCAATTTGAAGTTATTGTAATGTCCTGACCAACTGGACATTTGTAAAAAAAAATAGCGTTATAGCTCATCAGATTCCTCCAGTATAAATACATTCTGATTCTGGACTTCAAACAAGGAAACGGACAAAGACAATGGAACAAAGGCTAAAGGGTGCACAAAGAAGCATGCAGAGATACATATTTGAAATTATAGTGCAGGTTTCCCTATATTTATGCAGGTTTGGATTGCACGATTTCTTGTATATGTGGCTGGCTAACCTATATCTACCCAATGATCACTAAATGCGGTTTGAATCCACTCATATGCGGTCGAACATGGGGTAACATTGCGTGTACTGTATGCGCGACTCGGCAGGCAGCCGTCTTGTGCGGGGCATTGTGGGTTTTGGCGACTGTGCGCAGTCTATGCTACGCGATTTCGCTTTGTGCGCCCCTTTATTTTTGGAATGCATCTACCGCATAACGCAAGGCAAACCTATAGTGGGACAGAAAAAAAGAACACGGCTTATGAGAATATTGAAAAAATCCTATTATTTTTATTTTTTTCTATTATTATTAACGTTTAATAATCCAACATGGAGCAGTCAATACACATGCTGCCCGTGGGTCAATACGCATGCTGAATGGGATGAAGGCTTCGTCTTAAGCACTTGATTAGCCTGGCTGTACCACCACGGTGCGCCCCGCACCGCTATCTGTAGGAGACGGCGCTGTCAATCTACATCAGCCTGAAAATTGACATCTAAAGCCCCGACCGGCTGATGTACCGATCACGGTGGTGTGTAGCCTAGCAACAACGGTGGTGTGCGGCAGACATAGCTGTGTGCCGGGCGGCTCAGCCGGTTTAACACACGCTGGAGATAAAAAAAAAACAGGAGCCGTCTCCCGGTGCGCAGTGAGAATCTTTGGGATAAAGCATGAATAGTTTTCTTTTCCAAGTGGGGGTTCAACGGCATTTACATTTTAAAAAAAAGATAGAAAATGAGTGAAAATCCTGTTCAATAAATATTCCGAATGTGCGTCCCTTTTGTCAATACGCTACTGGATCCCGCGTGCAGCAATAGACACACACAAACCCCACCCATTGCTTCCCAGAATTGTGCCTGCGCATAAGCTATGGTGAATATGCGCTATAGAATTAAGGCATTACACACACTTGCAGTTTATATTTATGAGAATGCACGTGCAATTCCATAGTCAGTCCACTGCTGGAAGACAGATCCTCCCCATGCCATGCAAGTCACGGGGGTCTTTTGACCATGCTGGTGAGGAGTGCAGGTTGGTAATGGTGGGGATCAAAGACGTGGGAGCATAGATGCATAGTACAATAATTTATTTTGCATAACTACTTTCTGCTACCTACCAGGTAGCCCCACTGCTCTATGGCAGGCAACCTGTGTTGTGCATGGTGGTTACTCATCCAAGCATTGTACAGGCTCGCAACTGCTTAGCTTCTGGGGTCTGACGAGTTCAGGCGCATTCTGGATAATCGGGTCATAGGCGTCCATTCCAAATAAATACCAGCACGTGACCAATTGCATTTCATTACACATTACTCATCACAAATGTATGCCATTGATCAAAACCTATGGATGTGCACGAAACCTCGTGTCACACGTGGTCGATAGCAGTGGCATGGCGATACACCTTTGGACGTACATTCCAACCCTGCTTTAGTTAAGCCATGCTGCTGTCTGCCTCCTGACACTTAATAAATGCAACCTTCAAATTTTAAAGAAGCGGCACTTAACAGAAGCGGAACTACAAGCTCAGCACTGCCTTTATGCCACGAGTTCTAAGCCAATTATTTAGCACTGTGAAATAATGACTCACACCTAACCCTCCGTGTTAACTCTCTCGTTGCTAAGCAACCTTGGAAATGTATGCATTTTGATTGAAACCATATCATATTCATACACCCAGCTATTCATAATTATCAGCCATGAACTATCCACTGCTGCATGGAGGCCTCCCCCCTCCAAGCCGTCGCCATCTCTCATGGTCACGTGATTTGCCAATTAATTTAGCACCTGCACTTGAACGGATTTCAACACGCCATCTCCATGCTGGATATCCTCTTGGGCTCGTTCGCTACTTTGACTGCCATTGTAGCATTAATCTCAATCACTGGCCACCATCCCTTCCAAGCATATGTCCTGCCCAAGCCTAGTTACTTTCATAAGCAGGCAATATGATGTCTCTAACTTGCATATATTCTCTAATCCATGTATTGCTCCTTCTGTCAGTGTAATATCCAAGTATACACCTCTCCATGTTAATTTGTGCATTCTCAGCCTTCTATTCAATTTTTACAATATCAGCATGCTACTGAAATATAAATGGCATAGATGCTATAAAAGCAATTATCATGCACCTTAATACACTTATTATTGTACTTGGTTACCTAAAAATGTCTCCCCAAATCTCAAACATTTTTGGGATGGTCCTGTCAAGGTTTTGCAGTAGGGGCAATGCTGTTACAAGTAATTACAATTGAGTAATCTGCAGGTAACCTGAGCATTGGGACATTTTGCCAACATTGGTTACAGCGCATGTTTTGTGATGTGCAAGAATCAATTTAACTGATGTATTAGAGGCATTGATACATGCCCAATATGCTGGCATTTTGAATAAGCATTTATTGCCTTATATTGACACATGCATGTGTGTGAATAAACAGCATTATTTATTTTAATATCTCAGATTTTGCAGCCAATTTCTAAGTGCGATGTATTTAACCTTTCTGGTGAATATCACCTTTAAGACACAACCTCAGTCAGTTATCTTGAATGTATTATTGTGAAATGCACACAATCAAGAGCTTTAAGAGTCCCAAAAACCAAAACAGACTGTGCCAAATGTACAAAGCCACCATTGCTCCTGGCCTCAGTCAAATATGATTTAACAAAGGCTTGGAAGCCAGAGAGAACATCAAAGGGCCTGGTGCGTATATCCTGAAACCCAAGGCTACACAACACGCACGTTTCTCTTACGACGCAGACAACTGTGGCTATTCATGGTGTGCATCACAAACCAGGCTAATCGCTATGTTCCCCCGAATGGACAAAAACCCCATAGTCCTCGTGATCAATTTAATTTGCCTTCCGTCATGAGCCACCAACCCCATCTGCAGCTTTGTTTATATGATGAAAAAAATACTGAAAATTAACCTCCACAAGAAGATTAACTATGCCAGTGAAAAATACAAGCCAGATAATGTTCAAGAGAGCTCTTCAAGGTGACAAAAGCCTCAATAATAATTAATAACCAGAAAAATCATTCATAAAATCTCTTTATCAACTGTTACAATAAAAAAGACATGTATATTGAAATATCTAAATTTATTTAATCGTTTCAAGCAAGTTAACTATAAATTAAACTTTTTTTTATTTCACTAGGTAAGGCCCACTGATGAGATATGTAGCGTTTTCAGAAGTGACCTGGCCACAAATGATAGCTCCACGAAGTGGCTTGTCATGTGGAAATGTATTGCAGCCAAATACTCGAAAGGCATGTTTCGAAAGGCATGTTTCTAAACATGTTTAAAACATTTAGTGATACTAAATACATGAGCTCGAAGTATGGTGAAACCACCTCCATGACTGAAAATTGTGGCAAGATCTTTTAAAATAACCAGTAAGTACGTTGGTGGGCAGTGTTGTTTTTACATGTTTTTTTTTCATACATTTATCTTAAAGTAAATCTTGCTTTTCTGCAATGTGTTCAAATTAATGTTTCTCAGTAGCATCTGTTTACGCTACAAGACACTTCTACAAAGTCTCATCAGCAAGGTGAAGTCTGTAAAACCAATACCACTGGGTGTCACGTCATCGGGGGCAGATATCCCACAAGTGAAAAAATGTTTTTTGTTCTCTAGGTTCATTTTTCGAAACATTTTTTTCCCAGCACATTTAGCCCGGTCTATGGCCAAATCACCCAGGCCTCTTACCAAAGCATTCAATCTTATCAGATTTCAGAAGCCAAGCGGGCTTGAGTGTCAATATTGCCTGAACGGGTGACCCCACCATACACACAATAGGCTGCTGAGGGGTTATGTTGTGAGAAACAAGATGGCAGCGTAGCAAAAGTGATGTTGTACTGTACTACACTCTCACATCTATGCTCCCCACCTTGGCCTCCCCACACCTTGTTGGGAGGCTAACATCAAGCAGTGACTTGACAAAAAAGGGGCTGCATATACATTCTTATACAATTAAACTGCAAGCATGTAACACCTCAACCGAGTACAATACGAACTTTGAGCACGGCTTATGTGCAGGCAATGCAATTCTGGGAAGCGGTTTGTAGCTCTTGCCACACACATGGCACTGCGGAAACAACACAACCCGCTGTATTTCACCATGTGGGCTGGCATAACGCGCACGGCTGCCCGCTGTTCGGAAGCAGGCGCGAGGATGCCACAGTCAGTAATGCTGGAAGCTCTGGCGGCAAGAGACCGGCCAAATTTGTGCACAGTGTGTCACTTGACTCATACTGTACATATAACTTACATGATTTACTCAAAAAATTTGAATAAACAAAGAGGGCTTTTGGTCTCGAGACAGCATGTTTGTTCCAAGGTTTTTTTTTGTAGTCCATGGCTAGCATCTAAATAGTTCACAAGAACTACTAAAAAACTAATGGAAATTGATTCACGTGTCAATTCAATGTAGGTGTACAGCTCTTTTGTCAACTCGCAGCTGTATAAGGACCTCACTACACCGTGCAGGTCGTGGGGGTTATTGGACCACAATTTTCCAATTTGATTCGTGTGGATGAGCTAAGTCGAGGAGCATAAATATTGGGGGCAAAGTACGGTACAACAATGGAATTTGTTGCACTGCCCTCTGCTGACAATGTAGCTACGCAGCAGATTACAACACTTATTTTATGGATGGTGGTTTCCCATTCAACCAGTGCCGGCTCATTCGTGGGTTTCTTCCAAAATCTGTCGAAATCGGGTGCATTATGGGTGATTGGGTCACAGGCAACCATTCAAAATAAGCATATATCAAATATATATTTTTTATTTCAAATGACCATATCAACTTATCTATTCACCACTAAATCAGTGCCAGAAATGTTTAAGCACATGCTGTTTTTCTACAAAATTAATGTTTAGCCTCATTGCTAATAATTAGTGAGGATTGATGATGTGACATGGGAAAATGTATTTATTTTAAATGGTTGTACGAGTACGGCAGCGATAGTACGTTTTTGAGACTTCATTCTTTTTGGGCATCCTATGGCTGCTGTGTCACATGGGCCAGGCGTGTCCCATCAATGAAACTGGAAACACATTTTTTCAGCACTCTGCAGAGTTTAAAGTGCATCAGTTCTCAGAGCACAGAAAGGTCACTGCAACGATTATTTTTCCAACCGCCAACAGTAAACGTGGCACCCATAAATGGCCATTCTTCAGACTGGCACACTGAATTCAGGCTCCTGACCCACAGGTGTAGCGGACATTTTCCATTTATTAACTTCGGAAGGAAGCTGTTAGCTGGAAACACTGACCAGAGCACAACGTCCTGGTGAATTAGAGCAGCAGCATCCCCTTGTCCAAATCAGCAACTGCTGGTTCATATTTTGGCGTCACAAAGGGTGCATTTACACATGGATTTAAGTATTGTTGAATATAATTTTTTGGGGTAATTTCTTGCTGTGTTTACACAGGAGCAAATAATAGGTTGAGTGTTGATGGGAAAGACAAATTGCTTGCACTTGTTTCATCAGTTCCCTAGCAGTGATGCACTACACTGTACTAGTAGAATGCTAATGTTTATAATGCATACATAAGTCATATTTGACTTACATAAACATTCAGAAAATTAGAGGATAGTTCATAAGAAAAAATAACATTATATTTCCATTCAAAAGTGGTACTTATTCTACAGTACGTTGCCTCAATATGTATAGCCATGTCCACAAAAATGTAAGATATGTCCGGGCCCCACAGTGACGAGATGCTAACTCCCTTGCCTGGTATGCAGGAGGGCGTGGGTTCAATCCCAACCCTGATGCTTGTATATTTGGAGTTTGTATGTTCTTCCCCGTGGTCACGTTGCTTATTATATCAAGGTCCCCCGGTTTTTCCCTCCATATTTAAAACATGCGTTTAGAGTATTTGGCTACTATAAATTTCCACATAAGCTAGTTCATTGAGTGATCATTTATGCCCAGGTCGCATCTGAAAAAGAGCTATATAGCTCAGTTGGTCTAACCTAGTAAAATAAAAATAGCATTGTTTTTTTCACAGTCGTCAAATAAAATGCAGGCCTTGGATGTAATTTTATTTGTTCAAAATATCACATCTCACAAAGTTTTCTAGGGACTTAAAAACATTGTAAACATACATAATTCTAAATGCGTATGCATAACTGTAGCGCATCAGAAATTTCTGCAAAACAGCAAACAGTGTAAGCGCTGTACACCAATTAACAGAAATAACTATTCAGGAAGAAATTACGATGGTATTTATTAAAATGTTTTCGATTGCAGACCTTACTTTCTATGAAAAGGTCCTTTATATTTACTTAAATCTTGGAAATTAAAACAAGGCCTTCAGTTGTTAAGCACTTATTTTTCTAAATGTCTGCCAAATTGATATCTAAATAAAAATATAAACCTCTAATTAGGGTGTGACTTTCTAACAACAACAAAACAAATCCAACATGCCAAATAAACTACCGACCAGCATCCGTTAATTTATCATCTTGCTGTATATAACGTTCGGTGCCTTTTAAGTCACCACCTCTGCATGCACTGGAACTCCGCACTGAATGTACCCCAGTGTATGTTCTAAAGACCTGGGCTGCATTTTCTGAAATTCTGACGGTTACTCGCCAACTTGAGGGCATGCACGGAAACAACAGCATAGGTAGGGACCCACCACTTTGCCAAATCAGTTTGTTTGCCCAGTCTAACAGCTGACCACACGTCTGGGCACAGAGTCTGTGGGTGACCCACTGTGGTATACGAAGTGCTGAGGTGCAATGACATTGTAAGCCAAAATTGAGCTTAAGTGGAAAATATCGTACAATATTACAGGAAGGAATAAGGAACTGCTGAGTTTCCATTAGATCTTTGCATAACCTTGTAGAAAAACATTACCAGGTTTTTTTTCCCTAATTTTCTCACGCCAAAAACTTTAGTGATAGTTTTGATGTTATCTGTTATGCGCTTTTCCAAACAACCGATTATCCAAACCAAGAGGGCATATCTCCTAACAGGCTTACATAAATTAAGGGTCAAACGTGCAGTTTGAAATAGAAAAATAAATAAGTCAATACTGCAATTACCAGCAGCAGTGAGTAAATACATCATTCTGGGCTGGTCCGGAGTTAGATGGCTCTCCTTTATCAGTGTCAAAGCAACCTTTTCATGCCAAGATGCAGCCCATTAGGCAGTGACTACGATGCCCACACACACAATCGCCAGCCACTCCGTGCCACATCTCAGAAGCACCTTTTCACCTATACAACTCTTTCTTCATCTTTACCACCAAGGTCTTCATTAAATAGATACATGAACATATTGTCATAGGTAGTACTGTAGGTTATGACTACGGTATTAACACACTGATTAAAATATGGTTAGACGACAATAGAGGTCGTCAATAAGTGTCATGGTAGCAAAGTGGTTATTACACTTTACTACAAATCCTGATATTGGATTCCAGGCCACGGCTAACATCAGTGATGAGTGATATGTAAATTGGTTCTGGACAACACCATAACTTCACCAACCACCACTGACGAGTGTGGTGAAGTATGGTCACAGTATGCCCATGACGATGAAGCATAAGGTCTCCATATAAATTGTTGCATATCCTATATGCAACAATTTATATGCAAAACAGTATAAATGCAGTAGAAGCATTTCCCTATACATATTCCACTTGGAATTATAGGCATTCCACCATTTTCTTTATCACTGTAAGTGTAGTGCAAGCTTGGAATTACTGGACATTGAGAGAGAGAAAGAGGAACACGTGGATTAGAGAACACAAGCAAGTCAGAAACATCATATTGGCAATTTAAAAAAGTATATGTTTAGGCTGGACACGCCGCCAAAATGGATAACGACTAAACTAACGTTGAAGTTTCAGCCAAAGGGTAGCACACACCCAAAAGGATATCAATCACAGAGGTGGAGAGATTAAATCAGTTCATGTGCACAAACTCGATGGACTGTCATCAACCCATACGGTTTACCCGTATTCTTGTATGGCGAAATTGAGTTCAGGTCCATACGGCATACAGCCGTTTCAACACGGGCAACATTTTGTCAATTTGTTTGTGTTTCTCCATTGCGATGGGACTTTGTAAGATAAACGTTGAGATTTACAAGGGCACGTAGTGACCAATAAGGTCTGAATTGGTCTGTAATAAAGTAGGCATTGATAATGGGGTTGACAGGTATGCAAGACTGTGAGAGATGGCAACGGTTCAACAGAAGATAGATCATGGCTGATGATGGGGAATGCATTGAACGAAGGTCTCTGTTTATAGCGTATGCTCTCCACTATACTGGATTGGACTGCGAATTTTGAAACACGAGCTTAAAACACTGAAATCTACAGATGCTCCCTCTTACTTATTTGCTTAACTCCTCTTCTTAAAGAATAATAAACCCGGCTGTGTTTTTTTTTAAACGTCCGTCAGCAAGCAACGGCACGCATAGTGGGTCCCATTCATACCAGATCTGCATTATGGCAGACAACACTCTGCACCCATACATTAGCATTCCGCACACAATTGCTTTAACAAACCAAATGTTTCTACGCATGAGCGATAAATGCGTGGCATGTTGATCGCCAGCACAACGCCACAATCCAAATGTATTAATCGCCGTACCTTTCATGCACCAAAATGCCATTAGCAACACAAATGTGTAAATTAGTCTTTTGTTTGGCAAGAGAGAATCGTCACATTTTCTGCAGTTTTATGAGGACATTCAGCCACATATTTCGTTTAAAGCCCTCTTAGGTTACAAATACAGTGAACACTTGCCCATTGTTAAGTGACCAGGTAAATGCAATAAAGATCCATTTAAATCCTACGCATTGTCAATGGCCTCTACCAAGGACATAAATGCTTTGAAACGTTGGACCCAATTAATGGATTACGACATTTTATATATTTCTAAAACACAAAAGACTGCGGATACTTACGGTCGATATAGGTAAAGTGAGTGTACATTTAACCCTGTTATGTGTTTAATAACTGTTACTTAAGCAGGAAAGCACACTTTCAACGTGACCTCGGTTAGGACCTAATAGCCCTTATCAAAGGATGCAAAAGGCATTCACTCAACTATCGAGGGACCACACACACTAGACATTATATTGCATGTAAACATATATACAGTATATCCATGCAAATACATACTTACAACAGATTAAAAATGCGGGGATTATTTGACCATACTTCACCACGCTGATCGCGGTTGAAGGCAGGAAGCACAGACATGGGGGGGGGGGCATGTAAGTTGAGTACAACCATGGATTATTGTTGGAGTGTCCATCTCCCCTGCTGTCTCCACTACTTTGTCCCAAAGTGTGGCCACGTCGTACGTGTTTTAACACTGTAGATGCTTTGTGCATATGAACTAATATTGAGCTTAGACAAAACCGTAACATCGTCCCTAACCCCATCTCTGTCAAGTTTCACTTCACATATTGAATCACTTATTGGAAAATCATGGCTGTGAACGTTTCGTGAGATCATATGGGATGACAAACGCTGTAGAGCAACCTCTCTAAATGTATTCATTCCTTGACTTGTAAATACGTAGCTGGTTTAGCTCGAGGGTTAATGTTATAGAGCAATGACCTTGTGCAATCTGTGAAATGTAAAAACTTTTAAGTTGAGCTTTTGCAGTTTGGTCTTGCAGATACTATCAACGTCATGACAGATCACATATACCGTGGTTAACACCGATTATATATAAAACCTTGATATTTACGATTGTGTTCCACGTTTTTTTTTAAATCTTAAGAAATATCTCAAACTTTGATATGTAGTTCAAACTAATTTGGTCGGCATGCCTTACTTAACGTGTCTATCTTGCTTAAAGCGACATCCTATCAATTAAGTCTCACATGCTCATAAAGTTCACGATTTACATACACAAAGATCCCTGTATAACCTTGACAGACTGGAGGGGCAAGTGCTGTTAGCGAGCACCTATTATGGCCGGCAGGGCACACACAAGCGGCTAGGTGGCCAGCACCACGCCCGGCCGCGTTTGTCTCCCCCCGTGGCGATGGTTTACTACACACCGCACCAGGTACTCATTTGACGCCGAGTCGCCCTAGTGGGAGGCCCCAGGACCAGTTCAGATAATCGTCACTGGCGGTGTTGCTGGTAGGAGCAGGAATCGAACCAGGATCGCTGCGTTTCGTAGCACAACGCGCTCACCGCTACTACACTACGGCTCCCCCACATTCAAAGATCCCCCATATAGCCTTAACAGACTGTAGGGGCAAGTGCTGTTAGCGAGCACCTATGAAGGCCGGTAACGGTACACCAGGGGGTGGGTGGGTGGCCAGCAACCTCGCCCGACCGCCTTTGTCTCCCTAGTGGCAATGTTTACACACCGCACCAGGTAGTCATTTGAGGCTGAGTCGACCTAGGGGAGGCCCGGGACCATCGGTGTTGGCCGGGTTCATAGCGCAGCGCGATAACCGCTACGCTACCGCTCCCCACCACATTACACACAGATGCACAAACAACAGTAAGCGCACAAGACATTGATTGAAACGTGGATGGCAAAAGCTTAACAAGAAACGTGCGTGCAAGGAGTCCGAACTGTGCGTTACCTTTGACTTGCGTCTCAAAGTCTGCCATGATGTCCTTTTCCTTCTTAAATTTCGGCGCCGAAGTCATCGTTGCTGTGTGATGGTGGTGGTGGGGGGCCCTCGCTTGGCTTCTTCTCTCCTACTATCCTACGAAACTTCACCGGGCACCTTTCGCGAAACGTCGCCCTTCTTTCTCGTATTCTTCTACATGTAAGATTGTACGAGTGTGTTGTGCGTGAGTGTGTTGTGCGGGTTCCCAAGTGTGTGTGTGTGCACAGAACGCGTGCTTTTGAAGCGTCCTCCACTTTTTAAGATGTCGCGAGACTTTTGCTGGGCTCGCTGGCTCCCCCTTTTCCACCTCTTCTTTCTTTTTTTTGTGCACGCCGAGCGCGTTGTTGCCAAGTCTGACCCGCTTTGCTTCGCTTGCCGCACGCCCCTTTCGTCCGGGGAAACGGAGTAAGAAATAAAGAAATAACTCTAAATAAAATAAACACAAAAGAAGGGGAGGGTGACGACGACGACGGCGAGGAGCTTTCGATGTGGAGTGTCCCAGCCCCCCCTAGAGCTCGAATAGGGATTACTCGGAAATCGAGTCCTTGAACCAAGCGATGATGATGATGCTGTTGATGAACATTACGTGATTAAAGGCGCTCCCCGAGTGTGAATAATGTGTTATTATTGAGACGTGTTTCTCGTTCGACGTGGTTCTTATGTGCTGTGTGGACTGTAGTATAATATATGCGTGGTGGCTGCGTGTTATTATCCCCGTGGTATTGTGGTTTTGAGCGTGAATGGTATCGTCAGCGTGTCTCGTGTGTATCTAGCACGTACGTATGGGCAGCATTGTCTGTGTATTATGTATAGCCAGCGTATGTTAACGAGTCCGTATAGCTTGTATAGTATAGTCACTATAGACTGTATGTAGTTACTGTAGACTGTTAGTGCGTGAATATACGAGTCTGTGTACTACCCCACTATATATTGTGTGTATACTGCAGTATATGTATATTATAATGTATAGATAGTATGGTATGTGCACTGCAGTATCTAGGTGTAATGTGAACTACGAATTGTATCTCTGGCAATGCTTATATCATGTGGGTTAGGTCTGCTATAGTATGTATACAGGATGTGTGTATACTGTAGTGTTGTGAGGGTCTCTACACTATTGCGAGTACTGTAGCCTATAGTGTACTTGTAAATGTGGACTATCAGGTATGTAGAATATTTAGTATGGGTGTAGAATGTTAGTGTAGTGTCTTTAGTGTTTGGAAGTTGTATAGCGTGCGTGTGTAATGTGGAAGCTGAAATGCGTATAAGTAATTAGCATGTGCGTATTGTGTAATGTTTACTATGTATATGCGAATACCAGTGTTAAATTGTGAAAACTGTGTATAATGCACTGTAGTGTACTTTATTAAATGTATGTCCTATAGTCCACGTGTAATATTGTACGCTATGTGCGCATGCTATTTTTCAGTATGCGTGCACGTGTGTATATTTGTATACTATCGTGGGAATAGCGTGTACTATAGTGGTAGGTATAGCGAGTGTGTATGTTGTACTACAGTGGGTACAGCGAGTTGTGTATGTTGTACTACAGTGTGTATGTTGTACTACAGTGGGTACAGCGAGTGTGTATGTTGTACTACAGTGGGTACAGCGAGTTGTGTATGTTGTACTACAGTGTGTATGTTGTACTACAGTGTGTATGTTGTACTACAGTGTGTATGTTGCACTACAGTGTGTATGTTGTACTACAGTGTGTATGTTGTACTCAGCACTGGACCCCGCATCTCGTCCCGCCGCCGCCTCCTCCTCCTCTACCACCGCCGAGGGCTCTCGCTTATCCCGCTGCCTGTGCCGCCTCACAGAGAGGAGACGACGATGACGACGAAGCGGATGATGGAAGAAAGAAGAGCAGAGACGATGAAGAGAGATAACGTGAGAGGATGAGCTAACCCAGAGGCGGCGGCTCAGCCGCAGCGGAGCCCCTCAGCGTCGCCAGGCGGACATCGCAACGGGGCCCCGCGTGGCATGCCGGGACACGTGGGGGGGGGGGGGGAACGACTCAAGTGAAAGTGAACGAATTAAATTATGAACGACTCGAATTAATGAAAGTGAATGAATGGTACTATTATTGGCGATATAATTACCGTTGTTAAGTAGAGGGGGGGTTGGGAGGGGGGTATGACTGCCAAAGGAGTAGGTGGGGAAAATGAATAAGGGGGAATGACTTGAGAAGATTGTAGATGAGAGGGAATGAGTTGGTGTGAGGGAATTGATGAGAGGGAATGAGTTGATGTGAGGGAATTGATGAGGGATTGAGTTGATGAGAGGGAATGAGTTGGTGTGAGGGAATTGATGAGGGAATGAGTTGGTGTGAGGGAATTGATGAGAGGGATTGAGTTGATGAGAAGGGAATGAGTTGGTGTGAGGGAATTGATGAGAAGGATTGAGTTGATGAGAGTGAATGAGTTGGTGTGAGAGAATTGATGAGGGAATGAGTTGGTGTGAGGGAATTGATGAGGGATTGAGTTGATGTGAGGGAATGAGTTGGTGTGAGGGAATTGATGAGGATTGAGTTGATGAGAGTGAATGAGTTGGTGTGAGGGAAATGATGAGAGGGATTGAGTTGATGAGAGGGAATGAGTTGGTGTGAGGGAATTGATGAGAGGGAATGAGTTGGTGTGAGGGAATTGATGAGAGGGATTGATTGGATGTGAGGGAATGAGTTGGTGTGAGAGAATTGATGAGGGAATGAGTTGATGTGAGGGAATTGATGAGGGATTGAGTTGATGTGAGGGAATGAGTTGGTGTGAGGGAATTGATGAGGATTGAGTTGATGAGAGTGAATGAGTTGGTGTGAGGGAAATGATGAGAGGGATTGAGTTGATGAGAGGGAATGAGTTGGTGTGAGGGAATTGATGAGAGGGATTGAGTTGATGAGAGGGAATGAGTTGGTGTGAGGGAATTGATGAGAGGGAATGAGTTGGTGTGAGGGAATTGATGAGAGGGAATGAGTTGGTGTGAGGGAATTGATGAGAGGGAATGAGTTGGTGTGAGGGAATTGATGAGAGGGAATGAGTTGGTGTGAGGGAATTGATGAGAGGGATTGAGTTGATGAGAGTGAATGAGTTGGTGTGAGGGAATTGATGAGAGGGAATGAGTTGGTGTGAGGGAATTGATGAGAGGGAATGAGTTGGTGTGAGGGAATTGATGAGAGGGAATGAGTTGGTGTGAGGGAATTGATGAGAGGGATTGAGTTGATGAGAGGGAATGAGTTGGTGTGAGGGAATTGATGAGAGGGATTGAGTTGATGAGAGTGAATGAGTTGGTGTGAGGGAATTGATGAGAGGGAATGAGTTGGTGTGAGGGAATTGATGAGAGGGATTGAGTTGATGAGAGGGAATGAGTTGGTGTGAGGGAATTGATGAGAGGGAATGAGTTGGTGTGAGGGAATTGATGAGAGGGATTGAGTTGATGAGAGGGAATGAGTTGGTGTGAGGGAATTGATGAGAGGGATTGAGTTGATGAGAGGGAATGAGTTGGTGTGAGGGAATTGATGAGAATTGAGTTGATGAGAGTGAATGAGTTGGTGTGAGGGAAATGATGAGAGGGATTGAGTTGATGAGAGGGAATGAGTTGGTGTGAGGGAATTGATGAGAGGGAATGAGTTGGTGTGAGGGAAATGATGAGAGGGATTGATTGGATGTGAGGGAATGAGTTGGTGTGAGGGAATTGATGAGGATTGAGTTGATGAGAGTGAATGAGTTGGTGTGAGGGAAATGATGAGAGGGATTGAGTTGATGAGAGGGAATGAGTTGGTGTGAGGGAATTGATGAGAGGGAATGAGTTGGTGTGAGGGAATTGATGAGAGGGAATGAGTTGGTGTGAGGGAATTGATGAGAGGGATTGAGTTGATGAGAGTGAATGAGTTGGTGTGAGGGAATTGATGAGAGGGAATGAGTTGGTGTGAGGGAATTGATGAGAGGGATTGAGTTGATGAGAGGGAATGAGTTGGTGTGAGGGAATTGATGAGGGATTGAGTTGATGAGAGGGAATGAGTTGGTGTGAGGGAATTGATGAGGGAATGAGTTGGTGTGAGGGAATTGATGAGAGGGATTGAGTTGATGAGAAGGGAATGAGTTGGTGTGAGGGAATTGATGAGAAGGATTGAGTTGATGAGAGTGAATGAGTTGGTGTGAGAGAATTGATGAGGGAATGAGTTGGTGTGAGGGAATTGATGAGGGATTGAGTTGATGTGAGGGAATGAGTTGGTGTGAGGGAATTGATGAGGATTGAGTTGATGAGAGTGAATGAGTTGGTGTGAGGGAAATGATGAGAGGGATTGAGTTGATGAGAGGGAATGAGTTGGTGTGAGGGAATTGATGAGAGGGAATGAGTTGGTGTGAGGGAATTGATGAGAGGGATTGATTGGATGTGAGGGAATGAGTTGGTGTGAGAGAATTGATGAGGGAATGAGTTGATGTGAGGGAATTGATGAGGGATTGAGTTGATGTGAGGGAATGAGTTGGTGTGAGGGAATTGATGAGGATTGAGTTGATGAGAGTGAATGAGTTGGTGTGAGGGAAATGATGAGAGGGATTGAGTTGATGAGAGGGAATGAGTTGGTGTGAGGGAATTGATGAGAGGGATTGAGTTGATGAGAGGGAATGAGTTGGTGTGAGGGAATTGATGAGAGGGAATGAGTTGGTGTGAGGGAATTGATGAGAGGGAATGAGTTGGTGTGAGGGAATTGATGAGAGGGATTGAGTTGATGAGAGTGAATGAGTTGGTGTGAGGGAATTGATGAGAGGGAATGAGTTGGTGTGAGGGAATTGATGAGAGGGAATGAGTTGGTGTGAGGGAATTGATGAGAGGGATTGAGTTGATGAGAGTGAATGAGTTGGTGTGAGGGAATTGATGAGAGGGAATGAGTTGGTGTGAGGGAATTGATGAGAGGGAATGAGTTGGTGTGAGGGAATTGATGAGAGGGAATGAGTTGGTGTGAGGGAATTGATGAGAGGGATTGAGTTGATGAGAGGGAATGAGTTGGTGTGAGGGAATTGATGAGAGGGATTGAGTTGATGAGAGTGAATGAGTTGGTGTGAGGGAATTGATGAGAGGGAATGAGTTGGTGTGAGGGAATTGATGAGAGGGATTGAGTTGATGAGAGGGAATGAGTTGGTGTGAGGGAATTGATGAGAGGGAATGAGTTGGTGTGAGGGAATTGATGAGAGGGATTGAGTTGATGAGAGGGAATGAGTTGGTGTGAGGGAATTGATGAGAGGGATTGAGTTGATGAGAGGGAATGAGTTGGTGTGAGGGAATTGATGAGAATTGAGTTGATGAGAGTGAATGAGTTGGTGTGAGGGAAATGATGAGAGGGATTGAGTTGATGAGAGGGAATGAGTTGGTGTGAGGGAATTGATGAGAGGGAATGAGTTGGTGTGAGGGAAATGATGAGAGGGATTGATTGGATGTGAGGGAATGAGTTGGTGTGAGGGAATTGATGAGGATTGAGTTGATGAGAGTGAATGAGTTGGTGTGAGGGAAATGATGAGAGGGATTGAGTTGATGAGAGGGAATGAGTTGGTGTGAGGGAATTGATGAGAGGGAATGAGTTGGTGTGAGGGAATTGATGAGAGGGAATGAGTTGGTGTGAGGGAATTGATGAGAGGGATTGAGTTGATGAGAGTGAATGAGTTGGTGTGAGGGAATTGATGAGAGGGAATGAGTTGGTGTGAGGGAATTGATGAGAGGGATTGAGTTGATGAGAGGGAATGAGTTGGTGTGAGGGAATTGATGAGAGGGAATGAGTTGGTGTGAGGGAATTGATGAGAGGGATTGAGTTGATGAGAGGGAATGAGTTGGTGTGAGGGAATTGATGAGAGGGATTGAGTTGATGAGAGGGAATGAGTTGGTGTGAGGGAATTGATGAGAGGGAATGAGTTGTGTGAGGGAATTGATGAGAGGGATTGAGTTGAGAGGGAATTCATGGGCGACATAATTGTGAATGGATGAAAGATATTTGAATGAGGCATTCGCGAGGGAATTAATTAGGTGTTATTAACGGACGAGGGAATTAATGTGTATGAGAAAATGCATTGACGGGGGATTTACACAACGTAAAGTTAATGAATGAGGGAATGATTAATTGTTATAAAGGAATATATGGAAGGGGATTTATAGGAATTTAATAATACATGAGGTCATTACAAAAATAACGAAACGAATGAATTGCGAATGAGATGGTTAATTAGGGCACTGATGAATGGGGGAACTCATGGATGGGAAAAATGATAACACCAACCAGAGGAAATGAATGATTCAAATGGAATGAGGGAATCAAGGAAATGTAAACATCAAATGGAGGGATGAGCTAATCAGGGAATGAGTGGATGTAGGGAAAGTAAAGAGAGATGGAATTTGGTGGCACTGTATGAGATAAAATGTGAGGGATTTAATTGAAAAAGGATGACTAAATGGTGTGAACGACAGCAGGGGATGAATACGGTGATTGTGAGGGGAAGGGTGACGTCAACACGCACGATCGCGCCTCGTTGTGGGGGATGCGGGTGACGTCATCACGCAGACGTGCGCGGTGACGTCACGGCGCAATTGACCGCCGTTCCGGGCGCCAGCCTGCCAGCCAAACTTTTTTTAAAGTTTTCTAATAGAGCATGAGAACCATCGACTGTCTTGCTATATTTTTTCACCCGAGTACGATTGCTTGTGTTGCGATCGAAACGTCGTGATTTAAATCAAAAAAATTATATCTACGTGACTTTACCGAAAGACTATTTCCTCAAAGGAAGTTGTTGCAGGATCAACACTCAACACAGGATGCTGTATAAACATTCGTAAAAGTTATGGAAAGAAATACGGTGGCACAACCCAGTTAACATGGAACGTTGGTCCAACTTTGGTCCAGCGGTTCCGACCACACGCCAACATTGGCCCAAAGTTTACTTAAATTACATCTACTGTCCTGTAATTTGTTTTCTCCTCCACGAAAAAGCTTACATTTTAGGTGACCAACGATTTAAAGGAAATCTCGCGTACATCGGCATAGTTTTTTTTTGGCGCGAAAAACACATTAAGAGCAACAACATCGATTTGTCGATGTTTATTGGTGGGATCGATATCAGAAGGATTTCTATATCTGAAAAAGAACATCGCCCATTCCTTAGATGCATAATCATCGCTACAGGAGGCAGTGGATGTGGGTGGGGAATTTATTACTTCTCAATATGTGGGCAGGGGCATTACGGGAAATGTTACAACGGCGATAATAAATTGGATTATGATTATTATTGATAGTTAGATATCATGAGATATAGATGTGACGATTATTATATGAACATGCAATTATAACGGTGATAAGTTCATGGTCTAGTACTTGCTATGATTATATACCGTACTACACTTCACAATTTATTTTGTGTATACATAACGAATTGCATCAAATATACCTACATGCACATAAAGGTTTGATGTGCATAATACATAACAATACGAGGTTAAGGCCACATTTTTTTTTTATAAATGCCCATGGAAATCAGGATTATTTTAAAATAAATGTTGATTCCTGGAAACAAAGTCCATTATTGGACCGTACATCTCGGCTCCCCTCCACCAACCCGCACTGACGACAGTGGTGAAGTATGGCTAAATAACCTCCACGATCTACATGGCACGGATAGGCCCTCATCCAGCAGTGTAAAATCAAAACACCTTTCTCCTCGGCTCACGTAATATACACACACACACATTGTGCCTCTCATACCCATTTCCGTGCGCGTGTATTGTTCGTAATAACCTCACGCCATAAAAACAGTTTCTTCCCATCTGCTGCTGGCCTGTTAAACAAGGCCAAGGGCTAACACTGTTTTTAACATTTGATCTACAGAACGACACCTTACCGATATTAACTATATTACCCTATTTGTATTTTAAAATTATATCTTAAAGCTATTTTATATTCGATATTTATTTAATTTTATATACTTCAGCCCCTTGGTGTTAGACTTTTAACCCTTATTATAGTAAGACTTGTTTAAAACTTATTTAAGATTTTATGTTGAATGTATGCACCATCCTGCCAAAGTAAATTCCTTGTCGGTGTGAACTTACATGGCGAATAAAACCCTTTCTGATTCTGATCACACATACATTTAAAAAACTACATTTAAACACAGTTCAGTAATTTCAAGAAACCAAGAGGGGCCCCCTCACCAGACCAGCACAAGCACGTGTTGCCGGGGCCAACATTACGGCTGTGGCCTGCACAGAATGTGGAATCCCCTTAAGGGATTCCACATTCTGTAAGGCTTCCCAATCCCCTGCCACAAGGTCAAGCCGGAAGCGCCTTGACCTTCCTCTAACCTTACAGCGCCTTGACCTTCCTGACCTTACAGCAGCAGAAGCAGGGGTGCTGAAGCCCCCGACCGAATGCCATTGGATGGTACGGTCGCAGCTAGGGCCAATTTGTATTGAAACACCGTCATGTACATTTACCTGCCATTAAATGTTGCATGCTGAATGTATGCTTAACTTCTTTCGCACCGTACGTAGCCAATCGTGCCCATCGGAGGTGCGAAATGTTGCACCGCGCAGTGCTTTTATCAGTGACATTTTTTTGAAAGCATGGTTGGCTATGTATGGTTGCGAAAACAGTTCAATGTAAGTGGTCGTTGGCTGACCATGTCTCATCATGCTACTCAATGCAGATTTGTGAAAGGGATCCACAGTACTGAGTTCACGTAACACTGGTCCAGAATCGAACTCGGCTCGCTAGGGTCAATCGTGCTATGCACTAACCACTACGCCACCGCTCAATTTTAAAATTGTATGAGGGCGGAAAAAAAAGTCATTTCAGGTATTCAATGCAACCAATCCATAGGCTTAATTTCAGCCACAACTACCCAGTTGACGAGCGACCTGGAACATATCTAGTAAGAAGGTCCTGGGTACAAGTCAAGATACAGTATGTGGAACGTAAGGGAATTTAAGATCCTAAAAGTCCTCAACCTTTACACAAAATGATAACGTGAGTTTAAAAAAAAATTGACAGCCCATGTGAATTTGTTGGAAGAAAAATGGCCTTAAAGTAAATTTTATCGCCTATATATGTCACTCTCGAGATGATTAAATTGTAATCAATAACTGACATTCATCAACCATAACCAACCCACTGCTGGATGAAGCTACACAAAGCCCTCCCACCTCTCATGGTCCCGAAAATAAATAGTTGACACAGGGAATTGAAGAGCAGTTACAGTATGTATGTTTTTTACAAACTGGTAAAACACATTTTAATATACAGTATGCTTCTGATATGCTGCACTGGATTGTGCTAGAGATAAAGACAGATCTGAATGGACATAATGCAGCTGTTAGGACTTTTTTTTGCTCAATTCTAAAATTAAAATATGCAGCCTTTTTTTTCCACCCCCCCCCCCAATCTGAAATTAGGTCAAATTCAACGCACTACATCAATGAAATGGGACGCAAACGAAAAAAGGAACTATAATTAGCCGTCACATTCGTAAGGACTTGATAGCTATGTGACAAAGATTATGGAGTGTTTTGGGTATCCCATGGGAGGCTTTTTCTGATGATAAAAAAGGGAATTTCTACATTTCAAATTGGAAATAAAAGCCTGCGCCAGGGTATCGAATGGAGGCAGATTGACATCCCCGCAGAGAGATCAAAGTCCTTCAGTTTTTTTTCCATCCTTCAGTTGTATTATATATTCTACAGTACATACAGTACATTGCTTTTCAAAGGCAGACTTAACACGAGCCCTAAATGGGGTGCTGCTGTAGAAATGACAGGTGGGTTTAAACATGGGATTGCCTTCGCAGGAATTTGGGGAGACGCGTTGGATTTAAATGCAAAGGCGGCTCGGCCTTGGGATGAAAACCATCTTGCAGAAATATGCAGAAAAAAATTCCATTCGGAAATGTAGGTGCGACAATCATCATATCATGCTCCGAGCCACTGACAAAATGTGTAACGGATGTGCAATGTCGCCGCCTTCGTGTGCACAGAAAACTAGAACGATTATACAGATTTCAGTATGGTGCAGATGATTCACATAGCAGAAACAATAAACTCGGCCCTTTTTCTACAACCGCATTAAATAAACATAAGCTATAAATCACAACTCTTAGAACACAAATTACTCATGCTGACATGTTAATGTCATGTCCTTGACTCACAGCATAAACATTCCATGGGCTAATACATTGGCTTTTCAGGTGATGTCAATCTTAATAAAAAATGCAGATTTTCACAGGTCTGTTTATATTATCTAAATGTTGATCAATTACAGGCTTCTGTTTAAATGAGATGTGAAGCACAAAAGGAACAACCATCTCCCGCTCTCCCTTTGTAGTCGACCCGAATTTCACGTCCGCTTTTGAGAGCAGCTTCCACTCTCATCGCATAAGAAATTGAAGATATCGTCGAAATAAAATGTAGCTCTTACAAAGTAATTGATCGTTAAAGTAGCGATGTAACTTGCTGACGAAAGGAATAATACAAATTCCTCATGCTGTTTTTATATATTCTAATAGAAATGACAACAGTAATGTAATTTCAATCACTCGGTCTAGGAAAGTTGTTTACAAAAGTAAATTTCAAAAAAGAGAAATAGCCATCTGTATAGGCTTCTACAATACAAATCATTCAAGTTGTATGTATACCTAGAGAAAACGCTTTCAAACCAGCTATGTGCAAACGAGTGATGTAACACGTAAACCTGGGGAATTATAATCATCAGTGCGCCACATAACTTGACGGTCTAATCTGTGCGAATGCTTAACATTCATATGAATGCTTACATGCATACAGTGAAATGTGGAACGTATTGAGCGTGTGATGATAATAGTGTATGTAGTACAAGTCTCAAGATATTTGAAAGATCCTCTTGGGATGCAGTGCAAGGACAAGCAGAGGACGTGGAAAGTTCACTCAATTCACAGAACACTCCTTAAGACACTGTATATCAGAACACAGGATATCTTTATATGTATCGGTAAAACAATACTTGCAGCATCAGTAGTAAGAAAAGGGCTGACAGGCCCTCATGATACAAATATTCCATTAACGTTGTTACAGCCACGTGCACTTTGGTAAAAACTAAAAACAGGCAGATTTATGCATTATCCACTGTAACGTAATCTTATAAAGCTTACAGTTCATAAACTCCAAAATATACCATATTATACAGCTCAATTGCCAACTATTGATTGTCTTAATGAAATCCAAATTTAATCAGTCTTACAACTACCCATTTAATGAGGCTTGGCAGTTTGCTATGTCAAAGCAATTATAATGTAGCAAGCATTTCAACAAGTTCTAAATTAAGCAATTGCAGTATATAAAACTGCGATTCATTCTTCCAGAAATTTTAAGTAGCACGAACTTACAGGTTTAACACGCAACATGAATGAATTATTCTTGCAATTTCTATTGCAATTATAATATATTATCATAATTTGGCTAAACATTTCTCAACATTCTCGTAAGTGTTTTTTACTCATGAAAAAGTACCATTTACAATGTTTATATTCCATATATCAACTTTCAGTAGGCAAACAATTACACGAAACATTTCCGACTTAATTTAGTAAAAATTTACTTGAATTTGTACTGGAGACATTACAATACGTTAAGGTTAGTTCAATAATAGCTGCCCTTTAAATCACAGATATCTGAAAACTGCTATCCATGGTAACGAGGAAAATGGTAACTTTTAATTGCTATTGAATTTAACAATTTATGGCAACAGATCCAGCCTTTCACTTTCAGAATTAACATCTCACAAACCAACATCGCACCGGTCTTCACAAAAGGTTCATCAGGCATTCCATGAAGAAAATAGCTTCACAAATATCTTCAAGTAGACAGGAACCATGTTCAGTAGTAGACAATTAACAATCACAGGAGTGGTTCGTGTTTAACAGTTGGTGTCTTCACTCTTAAGTCCAATAGTCCACGCACGTAGCTATATAAACCAAGTTAATCAAGTAAAATCTGAAGCTTTTAACATTTTTCATTAATATATGATTTAAAATGTTCCCCACCAACTAAGTTACTAACTATAAACAACCCGGAATGGTGATGCTCGTCCGTGCTCAAATACTTTGAAGGGACAAGGGGTTGTGGATCACGCTTGTTTGTGAAACTAGCTGGGCATGACCCTCCTCAAAACAATCTTGAGACACCACAAGGCTTTCCTAGGTAAATAAATGGTATTGTCATACAGTACTGTACCATGAATCAAACTCAAAATTTACTCACATCCAGCCATCTAATTCACACGCAAAGGATTGTTTAGTCTTTATATTGATATGCTTATGGCCCTTTTGTTGCATAGTCCATTCCATTAAACCCAATTGTATATAAAATCGGCATTTGCTGACAGAAGAAAGCACATGATTTAAGAAAACATTTAAACAAAGAACTTCATTCAGAGCTGGGTGTCTCGAAAGCGCTCATTTGTTGAATTGAATGCATATAAAGCAAGCATTCTAATGCGTTATAAAACTTCAACATCACATGCAATTGCGTTCTACTTTCTCCACTGTCAACGAATCTAGTCTGAAGACAAGAGATTATCGCAACTCCAATATGGCTGTGTGGCGTGGTTGGCATGGGCCCCGGTGCGAGGAATGTTATCGGTTCTCCTGTTCAATTCCCTCCCCTCCGGCTCTTTGTAGCATGGTGCTTGTTTGGCCCTCGATGGCACATGGGCTACGGTGCAGTTGCACTGCCTACACTGTTGATAGCTAAGCCATGAGGTACGCACGTGTGTGTGTGGGCACCTCCATTTTTGGGATACAAGTTTAACCATGCAAAGCATGAGCTTTAGACAACCGCACCTATACACATTGTACTTTTACAATTTGGTTTTGGCAGATCAACTAGAGGTTGTATATAATAATTCCAAACACGGCATTACACGCACAAATTCTATTTCTACTTCACAAAAAAACTTGATTCCAAAAATATTCTCTATGTATTGTTACACTTCCATTTTAAAAATGTAAAAAAATTTATATTCAATTTTTCAATAATTATTTGCGTTCTCTTAAGCGCTTTAAAACCGCACACAAACCCACCCTGCACCCCCACAAAGTGCAGAACCAAATGTCACGACATCCTGTTACCAAAGTAGGACTTGCGGATTGCGCCGACGAAAGTGTCCCGCATCTCCACGCGGAAGCTCTCGTACCAACGTACGAGCCGCGCTCGCCTCTCCGCTTTGTCCCGTGCACTCATGGTGGCCTCTCGCCTCAGCACGGCCGGCAGCTCGCTCCAGTCCCGTACAAAGACGAACGGCGCGCCGGCAGCCTTAAGCAGGCGGAGAGGCGCCGCGTGCCGCGTCCACCGCCCACCGTTCGCCGTGGAGTTTCCGCAATGGCCCGGGGTGAGGACGTCCTCAACAACGGGCACGGAGCCCAGCGCGCTCGCCTCGTAGATGCGGTAGCACTCCGTGTTGACGCCGACGGGGCAAAGTGTAAGGTCGCTCTGCCGCAGCGCATCCATGTAGCGCCCGCGGCTCTCGGACGTCTCCATCGGCTGCCACCTGCGGGAACAGGCACGCACGATTGCGTGCATTCGTCAACTAATGTTTTTTTGTGTGTTTTAGCACAAGCATGCGTGGTTAATGCAGACTTGATACCTTGCAATTTGGTGTTTCAACATCTTAACATGCGTTTCATCTATTCTTACTTTTTCATTATTTTGATACTGGCACAAAGGTCCCGTAGACACACGCACGATATTCGTTGGTTTCATCTATTAGCTAAAACCAGGAACGCCGCCGTAGTGTCACGGTTAACACACTGGATTTGCAATTCATAGGTCGGCAGGTTGAGTTCTGTGGAGTACATTTTTGTTGTGGTTACTCCCACCTCCGCCAAGTCGTCTGACCAGTGTGGATGAGTAGGCCAAATATCCTCAAGAGACTCTATAGAGGTCCCTCTAGTAGAATCCTTTGTGCCAGCAGTGGTGTTATTATAAAGCCATTGCAGGACCTTTGACCTTTACTATTCTAAGCAATGTTAATAAATTCATGGCTCGAGTTCTCAGACTACGGTGTCGATTATGGGGTTTGTTCGACTATACTTCAACATGTTTGTCAGTGCAGGCTGGTGAAGAGGGGGGGGGGTCCCAGGAAAAGCCAGAATATCACTCAGCCATGGAGTTAGCTGCGGCCAGAAATTGCACTCGGATCGCTGGGTTCATTCTACAATATACTAACCAGTGCCACCAGTCTGCATATGATGTGATAAATCGCACGGTCATAAATGTGTGTTTTCCCATTGCTGGTGATCCTCAGCGTCAACGAGGAGCAACAGGATCACTATTTACCTTCAACCAAATATCCCTAAATTCACAGAATTCAGCAGATCTTAGAAGCTAAGCAGATTTGAGCCTGGTTGTTATTGGATGGATGACCACCAGGGCCTCGTTGCCTGGTGTCAGAGGCATTGGGTTGCAAAGTTGGACAGGAGAATGGGCAAACATTCCATTTGCAAATAATTGATATATTTACTACCTTTCTCCAGTTATAGTTTGGAAAACACGCATATTCTCAGTCACCCACATTGTGATGCCTCACATTTATCCAAATTGTGGCCATGAGCCACCTCCGTGACTTCCCAGAGCCAGCCACTCATCATTGTACATTATACAGGAAGCATCTTAATACAAATATGGACGTTGCTGCTTGTAAACGAATACAATTGCAGCTTGTAGAAATCTAAAGTTATTAAGAATGACCCACATATTTAATTATGGCATACTTCCAAGTGTAGCCACATGGAAGCATTTTTTTCATCAAGACAATTAATATAACCGAGTGTTGTCAGAAAATTTGGAATTCATTACCAATGTCTTGAAATAGAACTCTTCCCTTTGCAGTTCATGTGTTATTTTAAGTCCCTGAAGGCCCTTGCAACCCATAAACAAATGCAACCTCGATTTCAAACGAGCCACGAGGCTACTGAAAAAAAGCCCAATATGGAACCTTTAAATGACCTGCTGGAAGGCTATACCTCAAAGACCTCCGCAACCTCGTTATAAGCATCACGGCTCACTCGCACGACAGCATACACTCACACTGGTTGGGTGCCCACAGGCTGACAGACCGACGCGCTCGAACGTAAAAAGAACATCGCGGCATGCGCACTCGCACGCACCAAAAGGCACACACACGAGCGTGCGGGACAGTCGATGTTAACTGCCGCTACCTTGTCATCAATAACGGTAACGTTCAATTGCCAATGTGTGACCACCAGTTTATGATCATCAATCACATGCAATGCCACTTTTGTTTGCGTGTGTGTCCACATAAAAATGGATTTATACATATTATACTGTATATCCTAATGTACTTTTTCATACATCCATTCATTGATCTAAAATATTTTGCCAAGATGGGCATGTTAATTTAAATCGTTGTTCATACTGAAGCACTCTCTCAAGACTATCATGCTAATGATGGCCAGTAGTTACGATCCACATTGCGATTAAATTGAAATAATTCACAATATATTTAAATAAAAACTCATAACACGCAATTATCGTTTAACATAAACCGATATCTTGCTTGAGACTTTAAATCATAGTTACAAATAATACCCGAACTGGGTACCCCAGGAAATAGCTTCAATTTACACCTTGGCTGGTAAATCAATACGGTTTTCACATGGCTGAGACTTTTAAATGATGAAATGTGAGATTTGCTGCCAAGGAAATTGGCAGCAGCTGAACTACAAATTGGTAACCGAATATGAACGGCATGTGACATTGGTTGGAGACGCACGCTTCCTTGGACTGTTCATGATTTCTCGGACACCAGTAAGAGAGACTGGCTACGCTCCGAGTTTACATTCCACAGTCTGCGGCTTCGTGTGATAGCGACGGTAACCTATGGGAAGGAGGCCATATCATCCTGTGGTCTCACAATGGACATTTGCTCGTAACTATCGGGTAGGCAGGCATTGCAACAGCACTGGGGACTAGGTGCTGGGCAAAGAAGAGGGGGGGAAAGTTGGTGGAGGGGGGGGGAACCATGTCAACCACACTCCACTACTTCTCTTACAACCGAATACAGTTAAACAAAAAAAATACTATCAACTATTTTTTCTTTTACCAGGTAAGGTCCACTGAGATATATAGCTCTTTTTCATAAGCAACCTAGCCACAAATGATGGCTCAACGAAGTGGATGATCATGTGGAACTTTATAGTGGTCAAATACTCTAAGCGCATGATTCTAATTCTGGAGGAAATTACGGAGGACCCGTAGCAAAATTCACGTGACCACGGGGTGAACATGCAAACTCCAAATATAAAGGTGTCAGGGTCGGGGTCAAACCCATGACCTCAAGTATACCATGTGAGGTATTTAACATCACACCACCGTGGTGCTCCAAGTTAGTGAAGCAGTCAACCTGAACCCACAGTCATGTGGCCACTATGGTAAGATAACATCACATTGTGTATCGTTTTTGTTTGACTACAAGCATGCTCAACAATCGTAAAAAAACCTCAAAGCTAGTCATGCATATGTAGGGGGCTTTGTGAATTGCAGATAAGTGGCAGGTGGGTCCTTTCAACTGATGCAGCTGCAAGAAAAATGAAAGTCCACGAGTTGAGACATCCACTTTAAAACCGTCTGCTTCCTCAGTCCTGCCAAACACTATCACCACGTGTCACAGAGCAACACACGATGCTGCCTGCCACTGTTAATTAGGCATGTAACGATTCATCGATTTCAATAGACTACCACGCTCACAATACAGTTATCAATTCTGCAGGTACAAATACATTATTTTTTAGATTTGTATGCTGTGTATGTTCGGCCCTTTTCTGCCAATCTACCTGGCTGGGTGAAGAACTCCCCACGCCAGAGGTCACGGGGGTTAGTCGATCAAACTTCACAATGCTGGCCAGTGTGGGTTCGTGAAGGCGAGAAGTAAATAAATTATAGTACAACAATGTATTATGCTGCATTTTCCTGTAGTGTTTACCATGTAGCCGCAACCTGTTTTGTACACGGTGGTCACCCATCAACGCACCAGTCAGGCTCAACCCTGTTTACCTTCCGAAATCTGACGAGATCGGGCACATTCTCTGCGATTTGGTCGTTGGGGCTCATATGCCGTAGCTAACCTATAAATTGTGATTGCTTCATGGAAACATGATGGCTGCCATAGATTATGCATGCAAGGCCCTGAATTGTGACAATTAATACAATTATGGAGGGGGGAAATGAAGGGAATCATTACACATCTCATTTTGGGAATAAACAAAATAACATGCGCTATTTCTTTATTCTACATCCTATAGTTTCCTGTCAGGTACATGGATTCTTAGTACATATCCCTGGTGTTATCATATGAAATTTAATTCACATTCAGCAAAGGCTATTTTCTACCAAAGCTTGTTTTTCCTCTGTGGTCAAAGTATTTTTGGTGCCATTATAAATGTACTTGCAGGAATTTAAAGCACAATATTCATTCTTGATTAATTTCCAAAGAACTGTGGTTGAAATGCTTGCCAAGCACGTGAATTAATCTATGGGAATTAACGATGACTGCGAGGGGGTTCATGAGGCATTCCAGGTTCTTCAGGCATTCCTTTACCTACTTGACAAACTGGGAAGAATTCACTTCCATTGCATTGCTCTTAATGAATGACAAGAGACAGTTGGTGTTGTTGTCTAAAGCTGCAAAAAAAGTTTCCAAAAGATAAACAAACGAGGCTTTTTCAGCCCTAATATGACCATGGAGGCATGTCCACAAAGGAGACGAGACTGTCAAAGCGTGGTACCAAGCGATGGTGAAACTGAACAACGAATGTTCCACTTGCCAATGCAAAGCCGCTGTTTTTACAGGCAGCACACAGGTGTTGGAAAATTAAGCGTGAAGCATGCCACATCATATCTTTGCGAGCGTCCCCTAAATCCTCCCTCCTGGCAGCCGACCACTCGGGCGATTCTGGATTGTTGCAAAATGGACCAGATGGCCACACGCTTTCCACGTGTGGAATATTTTTTTGTTTGCCGGGATATGATGGAAGAAGCTACTGGAAGTTTTGATCGGTAAAAGGTTTTGTGGGATTGTGCCCCATAAACAAGTGAGAAATGGGGCCTAAAACTGTTCGCCACATGCAGACATTGCTATTATGCTGCTATCATCCTTAAAGACATGAAAACCCCGGTCGCATTGTTTATTTTTATACTTTTCATGATTTTGCTGATCAACAAATAAAGTCAAAGTGGCAATTTATTAAATATGATTAGAAGCGCAATTAAGTGCACACAACATGTAGTGTATGAAAATACAATCCAAAAAACATATCCAAAATTATTTCAGATATGCAAAAACGATTTGCTTTTCTGCTGTTAAACGTTTTAATGAGGATGATTTTTTCAAGACCATTATGAGACCATTTACCAAGCATTTCCATAATTTGTATGGTAAACGGTGTGCTCCTGTGCTTGCAAACCTATCTGGACAAGAGAAGTATGTTCGTGCTAGAATTGCCATGGAAGAGTCCTTGAAAAAGTTGGCGTTGTCCCTTGAAAGGAGAGCAATAAAATGCAATCACTTAAAATTTGCATCAACATCTTTGAGAACAAATGTAAATTTCATCCCCTTGTGAAGTGGCAATGAAAAAAAATTTAAAAGCAAATACAAAATCCAGAATGAAAATTTTAAAAATGTTCCTCGAACCGACCGAAAGGTTAATGTACTCTGCAACAGGAATATCTGCCTCCGGTCTGCGTTGACATTTTACAGACAAATGTACCTTTTTTTTTACTGATCATGAAGGGAATGTCAACTTGGAAACCAAGTCACCCTTAAATCAGAAACACACTGCTCAAAGTAATCCAATTTCTTCATCTGTTCATTTTCAAAAGGCATTTCTGTCTGAATGCCTCAAAACAAATCACATCCGATGCTATCCAAGCGAAGTTACTATGGGACTGTCATGTGGAAGATGGGATAACCGAGCTGCCTAAAATAAATAGAAAATCTAACATGTTTAGCACTAGCAATGTAAAAACTAAATCAAACTCACACCTTCCTCCGAAGAGTACTTGAGGTTGGTCTTCACACCCAAAGGTGAATTGCATCTGTAGTCACACTGGAAAGGTGCAATCCAATCTATCCTTTCTACCATGCAAGAATTCCATACCAATAACTCTGTATTATAAAACGCCTGACAATAGGAATAAAATTGGGAAAACTGACAACAATTCAAAGAGTGGACAATAATGACAATGAGGGCGCATGAAGCAAGTATGTATGCTGAACTTCTTTCACACCGGACGCAGCAAACCGTGTTAATCGGAGGTACTGGGGGAAGGATGTAGCTGTCCACGCACCGAGGGATTGTGTGTCCGTGCATGCGCGTGTCCTCGTGTCGGCACTCACTGCTCGCGTTCCACAACGAGGCAGGAGTCCCTGAAGCCAGACTCGTGAAGTGCGCGCAGCATGGCCACGCGGGACGAGCCCGGGTACACGGTGCCCAGGAAATTGCAGGTGTAGCGACGCGGCTCATCCAGGGATACCTCGGACGGCTTCACGATGGGGAAGCCTCTGTACCTGCAGGGGACCAGCCATTAGCAGTTTTAACGAATGGTGCGCACTTACGCTTGCTCCGTGGTGTCATGAATTGTTACAATGCAGTCACAATTCTAGTTTTGAAACCGTTTAAAGCCACAACATTTTCAGTAGGCTCAGCCAAGGTACATGGGTGAGCTGGCAGACCCAGGCCCATCCTGGATTTGCCTAACCTACTTTTACAACACTTTCCGCACCCTTACAATGAATTGCCTTGCTGGTAGTTACATTGGCCCCAAGCCGACTGCTCATACACTGCCCTCTCATCTGGCAATCCTGCCGACTACTTTATCCTGGCCAAAGCAGGGCATTTGGTAGCTTTAATAATATTCTTGGTTCTTTCGGTAAAGTTACGTAGAAGGGAAACAATAAAATAATAAAAATATAAAACAATAAAATTATCACGGCGTTTCGACAGCAACACAAGCAATCATCATCAGGTGTGAAAACCACAGCAAGAAAATTTGAAAAAAGGTGTTTTTTTAACGTTAGCACCACAGAGAGCGATTTGGCAGTTATTCAGATGGACGAGTCCATCTATGTTCGGAAAAGAGGAGGGGGGAGACGAAAATAATGGATGCGGTCTGAAAGCCACTGTAAGCGTGAACAATCAATTAAGACCCGAAATGGTTTATCAAATCCTTCCAATGATTGCTAAGCCAGAATCCATCTTCTCGGTTGAAATTGTCTCTGTGTTTGTATATGTGGATAGCCTCATGAACGAATCTCTCATGGTAGCCAGATAGCTTGCAAAGAACCTCTGTCTTGGAGAAGTCAATGTCATGTGAGCCTACTGAATTATAACAGTAATCTGCCACGGCCGAGGTGTTGGTCCTACCGTGTTTTAGGTCTGCTTTGTGTTCACAAATGTGGTCCGAGACATGTCGTTTGGTTTCTCCAATGTAACTACTACCACAGAGGCAACTAAGTTTGTAGACGCCAGCGTACTGTATGTCCGGAATCACATATTTTACAGACGGAACCAGATCACGAATTTTATGTAATGTGTTGAATCGGACCTGGATCTTGTGTTTATTCAAGATTTTGGAAATCTTTAATAATGTTGTGCATTTTGAATCAACAGCTGTACGGATTTTTTTTAGTTAACAAATATGAATCAGAATCAAATATTGCAGACACCATGCAATGCATGCGTCATCGGTGAAAGGATATACATTTTATAGACATAAATAGTTTGTTACGTATCTATTATATGTATGATGAAATTCAAACAAAGTTAGGCATGTTAGGTGCTGGCTCATTTGGTGAACATGCTCATGTATTTCAAATATATATTATTAGAATATGTTCATGGAATTTCATTATGAATCCGCCACAAGTCTCCTCAAATCACTGTGCGCATTGCGCTGTAACATTTCCAGGAGTTAAACAATGTATTCTCATTAGAAAAGATGTTCTGCAATTAAAAGGGAGGCAGTGTCTATAAACTCCACATAGCTGAGCATCATACACTAAAAAGCGTACAGAAATGCTCCCTTGCAGTCCTGGAGCATTAACGGCGCTATTATTGACTGGGTGGGGGACACACGCTTCACCGGCGTTAAGTGAAGCCTGGCCCTTGGAGATAGCTCTTGCTGTCTCCTATGGGCACAGAAAGCATTTCAAAGAAACTAAAGATAGAAAAATCGTGAGGCGGCGTTATTCCAAAATTATAATCTAAAGTGCCACTCCGAAAGCAAAGTTGTACGTTTAAGTTCATTTCAGATCTCCGTCTGCAAAGAAAAGATTTACGCCGCTGGTGTAGAATTCCATTTGATGCTTTGCTAATCCTGTGCGTGTTTACCTTGAGACTAAAAATCAATGGGAAACTGTAAAAATCTACCCACCCGCCCTGTCTGTTTAAAGGCAAATACTGTGATCAGCAGGGGTAAATAACCACATTGGTGGTTAAGTAATCAATAGTGGAGTGCATCCAGCAGGCCTCATTGGCTCATATTGCTGTATATAGGCTATTTTAGTTTTGTATTCTGCTCAGTCCGGCATGGCCACGAAACTGGGTTAAATTTAATCTCAAATGAAATGTTTACAAAATACCCCTGTTTTGTCAACAAAGTTTCAATGAAAATTACAATGAATAAACATGATAAATAGTTGGTTATGTATGTATATTTTGTATGGGATTTGAATATACAATGTAATGTAAACTATACTATTTCAGAACAAAACTAGTTCACAGGATGTTGCGAATTGCAATCCCAGAACAATTATCAGCATTGGGATGTTAGGACAATACGAGTTACGTAGTACGATTTTTTTTCGTTGGCTCTGGAAAGAAACCCACCATCCGAAGGAAGCCCCAGACACAACAGCAGGAGAAGATACGGAAAGTCCTTGCTTAACATGTGGGCGCCATGGGATGACTGCAAGTTGATTTTATCGTGCAAATTGTTATTCCCTGCAATGTATATACAAGTACTACCCTCGCTTAACGTGTTTTCGTTTAACACTGCACTTTTCAGGAATGCATCGACCACGTTAAAATTAGGCATTGCTGTACAAACTGGGGCACCGAACCCAAGCACTTCTTACTGTGATGCGCAAGTGTCACCACTGCTGCCGACAGCCAAATAAAATGACATGTAACATGTCAGATCCAGTTCACATAGCCACCCTGGAAGTGAGATAAGGCAAGGAAATGGTGAGTGCAAAGCTGCAGTGCATATGCATCAAGAAAATCCACTCCAGGCGCATGTATGTATGTATGTTAACATCGGAGGTGCGGTGGAAGAACAAACTAAACACACGGCGTCGACAGTCATGGAATTTTGTGGCTTTAAGAGTCACTGGAGAAAGCAGCGTTAAAATATGGATCCAAAACTGCTTATAATCTGCCACTGGAATCTCAATTGCAAAAAAAAAACTACAAGCATATTGTTGGAAATGAAAATTAAGCACCTATATGTGGGTATCTGGAGTCTTTATATCTGACTGGGCAATAACTGCAATGAGCAGTTAAGGAAGCTTCCAGGGTGGCTTTAAACGTCCACAAAAAGAGATGCGCACAATCATCCACTAGGCTTATGGTCTCAAATCAATGTAAAATGTAATTAACTTTTTTATAGTGGTTGTATCTCCTACCGCATCGGGACCGTGTTGGCGCATTCATGAATTCAGTTGCTCAAATCTTTGGCTCATTACAGTGCAATGCGTACCACCAGGAATTCACATTTCAACATGTCATAATTTACATCTTCCATTCATTAGGAAGTAATTAGTCACTTGGCTCTACAATAAAATGATAATTCAATATAATTATTCAATTCTAATTTTAAGTCTGGCATCGAGGTTTTTTTTTCAGTACGTGGAATTAGACGCAGCATCTGTACGTATAACTCAAGTGCAAGATTGATTCAGAATTGCAATGCACAACTCGGCACAATGACTCAAGATGGCTATAGTACAGTTCTTCAAGGCACGATTTCAATCTTGGGAAATGTCAACCTTGTTGACCGTCTAGCTGTGGTTCACATGCAGCAATTAAAGTGCAATTTCTCCTCCCTACCTGACACCCAGGCCACCAAGCAGGGTCTTTACATTGGGCTCAGCACCTAACATATTGGTAAACAAATGGCTCGTAATGATGCATCAGCCCATGGGGTATAAATGTTTATTTCACTCACAGAACTTACCTCGAATTGTGTGGGAGAGGAGCAGATTATTTGTGAATTTTAAAAATTATATATCTGGTTGCAAAAATATTCTTGCATTGAATCATGGCCTCGAATATAGACAACTGCTGTATCACTGGAATATGAATAGTCGTATCTCAGAAAACAAGATAGTACATGCACACTGTACGTCAATATATCTCGGCATTTATGTGTTCCGACCACTGTTTTCCTACCTCAGGGGATATTGCAATGTGGAAGGGGCATTTCCTCCTCAACCCCAAAAAAATGCGCGTGTAATAATCACCTCAATGAAGTAACATTAATCCCTTCAACATATTAGATCACCCCAAACGAATGAAAGACAACCATTACTGCTACATGGCAAAAGCATGCACACATTCCTTAAACCAAGAACGAAATTATGGACACCAGGTGATCATTATTTTTAAACAGTTCAGTAAAAATACAATACCACCAGCGAGCACTTTTGAGGCTTGCTTGTTGAAACTGCAGTTTTTGGAGAAATGCACTTCCTTCCAGCGATAGAATGCATTAATTTCGAAAACTTGATATAGTACTGACATTTTAAGGCAATTAACGGCCTTGCATCTGTTCATCAAGAAACTCATGCTCATCTAAGGCATAAAGATCAGGAGGAACCCATCTCTCCCTCCTGGTCGTGCCACAATCCCGCGTGGCTGATGTTGGCGAAATAACTTTTTTTAATATATTAAATTATCACAAATATTACTGGAACCGTCTTTGATTACAACTTCAGTCATGCCCATCTCTGCGAGACCTTTAAGCATGGTTGTATTGTAAGGAATAAAAAAAAGTCCATGCTTATTAGAAGTTAATTTGTATGGTAAATGGTTGAGTGCTGCATTTTTTAATGTTGAGTGTGGCATCTTTCTGAATGACATTGGCTTCTGGTAAGGCTTATGAAAAAAGGAAAGGTAAATAGTTGCATGTACATTTTTAAAATATTTTGCATGCAGTATGATTAATACTTTAGTGTGGTAGGATTATATGCGACAATAATGTTTGTTGTGATGCACCTTTGAGTAGTTCTTCAATGAAAGGTGCCATATAAATGTGATTTGTTATTACTATGATGGTTGGGCGTTGAAAACTACGATCGTGAAAATTCCTTCATCCGTGCTCCTATTGGCTCCAGATCGATTGGCAGACCTTCCTATTATTTGCACATCCGTTCTCTCTACTATCTATGCATTTGCATGGATCAGAGTAATAACCCAGAGGTCGAGATAATTATCCTATTATCAGCTCTAATGCAGGAGTTTGACCCAACCTGGATTTACCTGGAAGCAGTCTTCCAGTATTAGTACATTATTCATCCTATTTAAGCATGGCTGAGAAGAATAACTTAGGAGTCCAAGCATTTCTGTTTGACAGATGAACTGGGTGGACTTGTGTTTAACAAACACTAATACTATTCGAATGTATTTTTACATATGGTAAGCCTCTCATTTTAACCCATGAGAAATCTATTTTTGTGTAGTGATAGCAACATATCTATGGTGAATAACACACAATAATGCAGCTTACCTTGCGTGCGTTACAAGGGGCTGCAAGATTAATTTTTTAAAAATGTAATAATGCACGCGCCTTGGTCGTTATCTGCTAAAATGCTGAACACAAAACGTGACATAAGCACATATGGAGGGTTGTAATGTTCAAAATAAGCTCATCCCGAATGATAAAAAAAATCATGTTGGTCAAACAGTTCCTCCTCTCGGTGATAGATGTTTACATCCGCTAATAATGTACAGTATATTGCAGTTCCTCAAAAATAACCCCGAAATGTTAACCATCGGCAGCAGCGTTAAGGAAGGAAATTTTTGGTATCGCAGTTAAACAAAGACAGCTATTTAGACCTAACAACTTGCATGTGTCCCAGAGTGAATGTCATAATCTACCAATATGTTTGCCATTAAAGAATTTAAAATAACATTTCCATGAAACAAGGCTGAATTAGCGAAAGGATTGTGTTTAACAAACACTAATAGTTTTACCAGGCATCACTGCAGATAATAGACGATGTTACGTTAGACTGGCAATTTAAAGTTAGAAATACCTGCCTATTGGGCAATAAGATGAGCATTGCCATGGCAGAAAATCAGCTTCAAGCTCGGATTACTTTGAGGAATTAAGATTCTGTATGCACATTTCTTTACAACTTTAACATGGAAATGTAGTTTCATTCGTGTATAAACTGACAATAGCGAATTAAATAGAAAATAAAAATGGCAAAAAGCAAAATAACATTTAAAAAATGAATAATTCGTTTTATTCCATCGCTGGAAAATAATTACTATCATTCCACATTGCACCCAGCCTATAATTAACAGCTGGGTGCAGGGAGAAGCATAATCAAGTGGAAGTCAGATGTTAAGTTATTATTAAAACCTGGTAGAAAATGTCATGGCGTGCCACAAACCGCACATTCAGCATGAACCAAGCACAGCGCTGTGTCCCAGACACGCATTAACGTAGCGACCTTCCAGAATTAATGCGGAAGTTTGATCGTTCTACAAACACAACGGGTCAACTGAAACTTGCGCGGAATTCCCCGAAGTGGCATCTTGGCGGGGTGTTTCGGAATGAGTAGTGGTGTAACAAAACAGTACGTCGATTCGTGGATCAATATCGATTCCTAACCCTCACGAGGCATGCGTTGAATTGCGTGCTTTAGATTGAAAGCGTCACAGCGGCTTTATGGTTAAAGAAAAATATTAATACTGTACAATAAAAATGTCATGCACGAACTGTTTTTTTTTATTACAAGAGGCCGTGAACATGACACGGTAATTATGTGGCCATTCAGAAGGCAAGCAGTGGGAGTAAATACACTTGGTTGAAATGCAATGCTTGGAAGTCACACATGGTTCAGCATTTCCACGCTTCGATGAATTGTCACAATTCTGAGTCATCATTTGACCCAATGTATTTTACCCTTGTGGAGGTTAACAAAAAGAAAATGTCTAGGCCGCATGGCATAGTGATTAGAGATAACTTATCTCGCGTAACAAAAATTCCACGAGGAGTTGACTCCAGTGTCAACCGAATTAGTACCACTGCAGGACGTCAACAATAATTAAGCCATGGCAAGACTCGCCCCTGCCATAGTAATGTGTGGTTTTGATCATAGACTTAGGGCTGCAAAACAGAGATGCGTCACACACCCCACACCCATTTGGACAGAAAACCACTTCGACTATTAGAACTACAAACACATGAATGGGCAATTATTCTGCATGTATCTTGAGCACAATAATCCACTTATAGTCTATTGCCATAACCCTATGTTGTGGGCAGCAGAGCAGTGCAGCAAAATCTATAGTTGTGTAGGGGTGTTATGGGGAACAAACACATGGTGCGATCAGGTGTGGCACACCCACACCTTGATGGCTACAACCACGTCCGCTATGGCTCCACCCCCAGTGGGTACAAAGGGCGGGGAGCCAGAGAGCTCTGGGCAGAGTGTTGGGCCCGAGGCTGAAGTAACCAGTGAAGAAGGAAGGCCAGCTAGGCGAGACCCTGGAACTCCTGTGACCGCTGCCCTTTTCAGGGCCGGCACAGCAAGCCAGTGGTGCGGCCCCAGAGCCCCAGAGCCAGAGTCCTTCTAAGGGCCGGTCTGGTTGGTGGGGTGCCGAGATCTGTGCCTAACCAGGGCCAGATCAGATAGCCTCCTTTAGAGCCCATAGCCGAAGGAATTGGGAGCCTAGCGCTTAGGCTAGATAGCCTGGGGTTGTTCCTGAGGTATACGGGTGAAGGGGCCACCACCCCTTCCAGTGTAACCCTTGATAAAGTTTGAATAAATAGTGCTGCCTCTACTCTGCCGTCTCCGTGTCCTGGAACCCACTACAGTTGTACTGTACTATGCTCTCAGATCTATACTCCACTTACACCCAATCCACACTTGCCAATGCCGGATTCACAAATACGAAGGAGGCATTACAGAAATAAGCTTTACTACACTCCAGATGGAATTATCTGGCTCAACCACCTCATAGTAAAATTATAGTTGTCGCTCTACATCAACATCAACCATACAATAACAAGTCTCGTCGAAACCTTTTTGCCAGAATAAAGACAATAAAAAATTGGCTTTACCTCTTCTGGTAAGAAAGAGGTCTGGGTTTAGGCCAATCAGTTTCAAAGACAATGCATATGTTATCAGCGCATGTTTGTTTGCATGTTTTGCCACAAATGTGTGGTTAATGCAGATTTGATACCTTAAAATAGGTATCCATTTTTGGTGTTTGAATACCTTGACACCTGTTTTGTTGCCAGAAAGGGTAAAGCATATTCTTCTTTTTTCAAGAATAAGAGGGCTGACCTAGCGTGGCAAAGCGTTGCCAAGCAACTCCCACGGCATCAGAGGGGGTGCAAGCCATCATCCAGCAGTGGACTGACACCAGTGATGTAACACGGTATGGGGGGGGGGGGTACCGAGTGCATGGGGCCCAGCTGGACTCACGTCGCAACACCGAGTGGCCACTGCAGTACAGAGGAGCCGTCCACCAAGGGGCTGTCGTACACGAGGAACGTGGGCTCCAGAAAGCCGCCAGCGCCGCGCAGTAGCGGCACCAGCCAATCGTTGTCGCAACGCTCGTTCCCCAGCAGCACGAGGCCGGCGCCGCGGATCCTGCCCTGCTCCACCAGCTGTTGCGCCCACTTCAGCCAGGGCCTGGCAAATGCCACCTTAAAGACGGCCACAGAAAAGCGGCATTGGCGGCGATGTGACGTTATATACATAAAAAGTACCTACAAACTATTTCAATTTTACCAAGGGCCCACTGAGCTAGAGAGCTCTTTTTCATAAGCGACCTGGCCACAATTGATAGCTCAAACGAAGTGGCTTATCATGTAGCGATTTATTGCAGCCAAATATCCTAAACGCAGGTTGATTCTCAATATGGAGGGAAACACCAGAGAAAAATCTACGCGGCCACGGGAGAAACATGCAAACTCCAAATATACAGGCGTCAGGGTTGGGATCGAACCCATGCCCTCCGGTGTACTAGGCGAGGTAGATAACATCTCGCCACCAAGAGTGAAGCTACTCTCGAGTGGTGTTTCTCAACTACAGTCCTCAGAGCCCCCCCACCCCAAGATAAGGATTTCCGTGAACACCAATACCAATCGCTAGGTATGTGCAGTGTCCTGGCTTGGTTTGCATTGGAATAGCAAAGAATCCAGCCAGGCTGCTCAGCGATAGACGAAGTGGCTTCACAAATTGCGAATTCGAATCCTGATTGGGGGGGTTGACTCAGGCCATCATCCCTGTGGGGTCGTTCTCTTGGGTGAGCAAATACTACGGCGCATTACCAGTTGAAATTATTCAGTGGGGGTGCAACAGTTACAAAAGGGAGGCACAAACTGGCCAACTTCGTAAGTGATTTGGATCGATTTTGGCCAGGTCTGGCTGCTGTGCTCTCCAGCCCAGCTTGTACCAGTGGTCATGGAAACAAGGCACAAGTCTAGCTTTCCAACGTATTCTCGAATTGTACCATGCATTCTTGAGTACGGCAACCGCCGTTTCGCTCCACCACGTGCTGTTGGGAGCTTCTCTCAGAGCAGAAGCGCAGAGAAACGTGAGGACCATCGTGCCAAACAACACGCGGTAACAAGCCAGAAACGCATCAGAGCTACGATAGTACAACCGTGAAAACATTGGGTGCCACGGTGGCGAGATGTTAACTACCTCGCCTTGTATACAGGAGGTTGTGAGTTCAATCCCAACCCTCACGCCTGTATATTTGGAGCTTGCATGTTCTCCCCGCGGTCACATGGATTTTTCTCCGGGTCTTCCGGTTTTTCCCTGGATATTAAGAACCATGCCTTTCGAGTATTTGGCTGCTATAAATTCCCACACAATAAGCCATTTCGTTGAGCTATCATGTGTGATAGCCATGCTGCTTCTGAAAAAGAGATACATAGCTCAGTGGGCCTTGCCTGGTAAAATAAAAGTTTAGTTTTATTCTGCCATATGCAGTGCCAATGCGCAAGTCAGTATGTGCTGCCCTAATCATCTTGGCTGCCTCGGATGAGAGTGAGATGTGGAGAGCGGGATGTTCACCTTGTTATCCTCGCGGCCATTTAGAACGAGCATCACCGCTTCCGCACCCTCCAGTGGCACCTGCTCAGGCACCAACATGGGGCCTGTACGGAACCTGGGCACAGTGACAAACACATTCCTCCATAATCAAATGTGGGAATCCAGTAAAACGCGGGAAAGTTGGCCCAACGCTTCAACCGCATGCCAACGTTGGACCAACGTTGCACGTTTACTGGCGATACAGTGGTCATGCAAATCCGACTGCTATGTAATCATTGGGGACTGTGGCCATACTTCACCGTGCTGGTTAGTGCGCGTTGGTGAAAGGGGTACACCCCAGACTAGTTCAGATACCGCTTGCCACCGATTATAGCTGTGGCCAGAAATCAAATTCAAGATCGTCAGGTTCGTAATGCAGTGCAATAACCACTGTCCCACCCTTCACGTGACGGGTTGTGTGTAAATAAACACCCAAATTGTTTACAGGCAAAACAAGGGCCCAGTTAGGTGCATTATATCTGCAAAGGTGTATGCTCACCCACAACTAATACATTTGAAATATCTCATTTAAAGGCACAACCCAAGAAACAGCAACTATGTTGTAAATATGTACCTATGTTGATTGTCCCAGCCTGTCCAACAACCTTCATTATAGATTGTTGAACCTTCATTATCGACAATAAAGAGCCTTTAAAATCAGTCAGAGGTACTCTGGTGACATCACGATGAGCATCATATTCTAAATAAGATGAATACATAGTGGCATCGCTGCAATGTCACAAGAGCGCTCCTGCTCGTGAATAACAATTTTTCTCATTAACGAAGTTCCCGACTCGCGGCAGGCAGCCTGGAATAGTCCTAGGTGTGCATCTACAAAATAATAAACACGTGATTGTCGTTTCCTTTACAAGGTTCCACAGGGTACCTTCTTTTATAACAATGTAAAAAAACCCACACACTCATGTGTCATCTCCTCTTGCAAGAAAACCCAACGGATACTCATTAAAGCACTCTCATATTAAAGACTTCATAAGTGGACATTGATGCACACAATAAAAAATATATTAAGCATAAGAATAGGTTTTACCCTTTCTGGCAATAAAACAGCAGGTGTTAAGATGTTCAAACACCAAATATAAACCTTATGCAAGGAATCAAGTTACTGCATTAACCACACACAGTACTTGTGGTGAACATGCAAACAAACATGCTGATAATATATGATGCATTGTCTTTGAAACCGATTTGCCTACACCAGAGACAGCCTTCTTTGTGGCCTAGTCTCACCGGTGTAAGACCAGAGAACGCCAACAGGCGAACAGCACAAAGACAATGCCATATGTATGAGAACATTTATAGCTCCGGTTGAGCAGCTATATTATCAAAAGGTATCCATTTGGTGTTTGAATATCGAAACACCAGCTTTATTGCCAGAAAGGGAAGAACCTATTCTTATCCTTCATACTTTGATACTGGCAAAAAAAAGAGTCCCATAATAAGAACAACAATCTCAACAATTACTTTGAATGCAAAACACGTTTCCCATTACCAAACCAGTGATGAGTAATTCCATCCTCATTTCCCTTCTGGATATCCTTTCATCTGTGCTTCAGCCTGTGAGGATATGGTCATGACCTAAATGACTCGGGAATGTCTAAAGCAATGTTGGGAACATTTAAAAACAATCTCAGCTATAGGGATGAGGTTGGAAATGTTTTAAACTCGCAAGAATTTAAATTAAATATATGTGAACGCCTTATTTCAAAGTTTGTAAAAAATGATCCATAAAATTTTATAATCATCGAATAAAAATAACAAACTATATATTAACCCAAAATGGAAGTAAAAGCTATTAGATATAAAATCATGTCATGCATATTGCATTAACACTAAATTTCAAAGCAAGCCCTATCATTGAAATAACATCTAAAAGACAGGAAGGATTACTGTAGCATTATAGAATGCTTTAAGACACTTTATATGCTAGCAGGGATGGACATGATTAAAATAGGTTTGTTTTGTTTTGTTTTCCTTGTTTAACCACAACGCTTAGATTTATTTAACAATATTAAACTGCTCCACCAAAGCAAGCTGTAGAGGAAATGGTCATACAAAATTGTTTTTCAAAATACTGGAACATTCCAGAGTATCAAAAATAAAATAAATCACGTTTCGATAAGGGGGGAGGGGCAAGGGGAGGGATTTATTTTCTATCTACGTGACTTCACCGAAAGTACCAAAGAGTATGGATTCCTGCAGTCACGAAAGCTTCAAATCTAGATATCAAAAATAACATTTACCCAATTTTAGATGAAATGATTAAGACATATAAAAGCATCCGATTGTCACATCATAATAAATGCATTTTTCGCCAAATCGTTAAATATCATCACTCTTTCACTCATGCAGATAATGCATATGCTTTTGACAAAACAAAAAAATAATCTACAAATGAAAATTATAAATTAAATGTCAACATACTGGTTGGATAAAGGCCTCCCCATCTGGTCATCATATTCAGACATATGCTCTCCTTTGGATGCCACTGTCACCACTGTCTACCAGCCATCATGTTGCAATGCGCCCATGTGCACTCGCCATTCACATATTGTCAAAACGATGTCTCTGCTTTGCATTTGTGCTCACCTGTAGTTCTTACGGCGCTACTTAAGTGTTGCAGCCAGTTTCACCTTCTCTTTGTCAGTATGCACGTTTCCAATACATTATATTCGTGTAAATTCTTGAGAATTTGCTTTCCGAACATGTTTTTAAACGTTACATATAGCAAAGCGGAGCATCTTCTTCCTGACATATGAACTTTATGGTGCTACCCCGGGGTACCATAGTACCCCGGGGTAGCGCATAATGTCCATGATGCAGTCATTCTTAATCTGATGATGGTCGGCGATGCGGCAATCAACTCATCGACGAGCTGTACACGATGCACCGCTACGGTGCATACGAACGTTCCGGGTTTCAGCGCAATCGCCCTCACTGCATTTCGACATCGAAGTGGCACTGATTTCGGATTGATTTGTACCCCAGTCGTGGCCTTCAGTACACCCCTGGAAAAAAATAGTGTCCCAGAAATAAAATATTTAACTGCCTCGGCCATCTTGTATTATTTGGTAGCCCGGGGTACCGCCAGAAGGATCACATTTCCCACTCATGTGTGGACTGACTTCCTTCTTGGCCCCTCTTTCTCCACACAGCTCTGTCCTGGTCCATCATCTCCACGTCCACTCCGGCCCTTCAAATCCCAGTTCACCACTTCAAAGCAGTTCTTTCTATAACGGCCTCTCCATCTCTGCCCTGGTGTATCCATTCCATGTATAGATCACCTTTTTGTCCGATGCGAGTTTCCTCTCTCGACAGTGTAGCAATTGCGTGTGCAATTATAACTTTACATTTGTACACGTGCATACGTTGGGATGTCACATTGACCTGCACAACGCAATTTTATTTTTTTACATATATTCATGACGCGTGTGTTTGGCGAGTGCCAATACCCATGATTATTTATCAGGTCGAAGAAAGGCACTTTACCAAAACACAGGAACTAGTTAAATGACGATGAAAATGTTTATGCCAAGTCAGCGACAGAAACACGCACAAAAAATGTTACGTGACAATAAATCATTCATACACACACAGCAAACTTTAAATCTGAAAGTTTTCCTTTGGGCCAAGTTGTTGCAGCTATCACGGCAAAAAAATAAAATTGAATGTTTGTACAAAGTAATTTTTGCCTGTGTTGTGTCTGCACGTGTTTGGAAGTGCTTTGATCAATTTGTCCAGGTTTCAATGAGCAATTCTCGAAGAGCGACACAACTTTATACGACGGTCTTGTTCATACTGGATCATCTTTATAAATATTACAGCGCCTTCTCCGTGTTATGGACAGATCCACAAACAGTGGCAATACACAGTGGCTTTCACAACCTTAGTTTAGTTTCTGATTGGCAAAAATAATTAAACTAGTTCAGTTATAAGCTTAACGCAAACAAAAACCATCCAACAGTAACTGTCCTACAATAAAAAGCATAAAATAGATATTTTAGGCAATGGTCCTTCTTTATATCAACGCAGCGAGGCCAGAGAAGTAGAACTAAGATATCCACATTACACTAAAAGCTTAATTTTGTTTATCAGCCTCAAGTTGTGCAAGATGTGTTTCTTGGAAAAGGGCGATGTCCGTTTATTTTTGAAAAGGTTAAGAGCCCCACGTCTTTTAATGGGGTGTCTAAGACCATTTACATTTAACGAGACAATGGTCAATTTAATGGCCACTGGGTCATCTATTGTCGCTGCAGGGGGCTGGCCGGGTGAAGGGATCTGGATTCGCACGCCCAAACGCCATTTGACTGAGCGGTAGAGCTTTTTTTTTGTAACTAAAAGTATTTTAATAGGGTACAGCCATTTTGATATTTGTATTGTTGTGGACCTTGCGATTTTATTTTACAATGTGATCGCGGACAACGTTACACGCAAAAACCAGGATCTCAGCCCAGATTGTATTTCTACTGAGGTTGCTGCTGGTCAGCCCCGAGAGACAGTCTGACATGAATGTATGGCTTGTATTCGTGTTGTACATTAAATGATATTCAATTAGGCTGTTCAGGTTTCATTTACTCAGACCTATATACATGATAATATAAATAGGATACATCGTAAATACACAGCAGTAGGCCTCCCTCCCCCATGCGTGCAAGTGATTGTGGTTATTTAACCATACTTAACCGTGTTGGCCAGTGCGGGTTGAGGGTAGGGAGCATAGACGTGGCAGCGTAGAAGCACAGTATGACAATAGATTTGTCTGCACTATCCTCTGCTGCTCACAACGTAGCCTGCAAATATCTTGACGTGCGTGTGCTGGCCCATCCAAGAACTATCCAAGCTCAATCCGAGCTTCTGAGATTTGACAACCACTTTTGTAACAATTTTTTTTTAAATGCAATGCTCCAGTAGAACCAGATAGTTCCAGTTATCTCATCTATTTTACAGAACAAATACGAATGAAGTACACAATGACGCCGGGAGATGTACTGAGGCCTGGTGCTAAAATCAGAACGCTTTAACCCGCGCTACGGGGTTTGTTTCCTTTTCCTCTAGCACCCTCACGTGGTGCTGTTTCATAGTGCATAATACGGTCAGACATCCTCCAACGGTTTAACAAATTCATTGTTTTCGACCCATATTTTTGATGTACATTAACAAATAAACAGAACACATACGTACATTCAAGTGTGTTTTATACAAGACGAATTTAAAATACTTTCAGATGATTTCATTTGAGGACTGATGCGACTCCATTACCTTTGGATTCACATTGTGCCACAGCTTTACACATGGACCAGTCAAAAGAAGAAGTACACAACACACATTAGCAAAGTTGCAAAGGATTAGAGTAGTTAAGAATATTGTAAGCAATGATGCATGACATTCCTCGGTGGTTAGAGTTTTTGCCAACCTCTCGGGATGGACAAAGGCCTTGTCACACTATGTTGGTCAAGTTGAGTTGTTAGATCATCCTTCTCCAACCTGGTCATTAGAAGTTGGCGAAGTGGGGCCAAGGACTGGGTGGAGTTATAAACTATAAAAATATATTTTTTATTTTACCACGTAAGGCCCACTGAGCTGTATAGCGACCTGGCCACAAATGATCGCTCAACGAAGTGGCTAATCACGTGGAAATGTATAACATTCTAATAATACCCGAAACACACATTTCTAAATGCGGAGGGAAAACCTGGGAGAATCACGGGGAGAACATGCAAACTCCAATTATACCGGCGTCAGGGTGGGGATCAAACCCACGACCTCCTGCATACCAGGGGAGGAAGTTTACATCTCGCCACTGTGGCGCACCATCACACGTCACTGGTGTTAGCCGTGCAATAGTGCTAACCACTACCCACCCCTTTAGCCCATACCTGAAATACATGTCCTTAATGGTCATGGCTCCCTCTTGCCACTGCCCAGAAGAATCCATGGTCACCAGCTCTCCTCCAAACACATGCTCCCACAAGTACATCCCTAAAAAGAACACACACAGACCATCAGTACAACACGGTACAAATCCATACTTATGCACACCATGGCACCTGAGAATAAACACATTTAATTGTTATGGTTGCAGAGAAATGTTTTCATTTTTAAAATAGTTATTTCACTACCATATCAATCCAATGCTGGATGAAGGCCTTCCCACGACACATAGGTCGTGGGGGTCGATTGACCATACTTCACCAGGCTGGTCAATGGTCCAGAACTGATTCAGATATCTTTCAACACCGATGTTAACCGCCACTGGGAATTGCACTAACCACGACACAACCAATCCCCCCTTTCTTTAAAATACACAATTCTACATTCATAACAAAAACATAAACCATGCCCACACACAAAAAAACCCACATAATAAAACACAAAACAAGTAAATAGGCCTCTCAGCGGGCAATGCTAATTGGCATTGCACCTCATTAGCCGTGCGACTCCCACGTCATCTTTATTCCCTTTTCATTTGTGGTGGCCAAGGGCATTTTTGCCCCAGCACACACACCGTAGGTCAAAGCGGATTAGTTTACCCCACTCCATCCGCCAGTAAATCCTTACCGAAAACCTAGAAACCTAATCCGCACTTTGAACCGAAGCCTTTACCAACCGCGGCCCATTGACTGTAGATGTTCAAAAAAAGGCACACGTCTAAACTTACGCCGCAGCAGAATACCACCACAGTGCTCGAATGAGTCCAAAAATGTGTTCACATTAAAATTATTGTATCGCGTTCTACCAAATTAGTTGAGACAAACACTTTTTTAAGCTTGTTAACATTTAAGCAAGGATAAAAAAAATGTTCTGCGCATGTAACCAAAGCACCGGGAATGTACCCGGTCTCATTAGATGTCGGTGGTATGGAGGGTGCTTGGAGGGGTGACCGCCATGCATAACAGTTGTTATAGGCTGCAAGGGCTATGTAGTGGACAAGAGGCAGTGCAGAAAAATCCATCGTCATGTTTTTAGCATCTCTGCTCCCCACCTTAACTCGCAAGGTGTGGTATGGTCATGTAACCCCTACAAGCCGCAAAGTGTAAGGAGGCACTCATTCCGCAGTGGATTTACAAGAGGATACATTTTCTGCAATCTGTCAATCAATAGTAAGGCACAGGTATATATGTTACGAGACCTGTAATGAAATCAACAAGCAGAAAATCCCAAAGTGTTTATTATCTTAAGGACCTTCAGATGCGATAGGTCTTATGGTGCCAGGAATGGGTTTTAACTACAAGGCCAGCAAGTATTCCCATTGATTTAAAAAGTCAACTTTGCAACAACAAAAGATTAGGGCCAAACCAATCACTTGCTAAATCATCCTGAAAACATCCTGCTCAACAGGCATCCCTTTGTGAGTGAACCATTGCAACTGAACAGAGCTCCCCCTACATACATACAAAAACATAATCTGTATTATATCCCAGATTAGCAATTGCGTTTTATTAGGTCAGATTTTAAAATCTATTGGATTAATGAAGTGGAAACAAACAGCTACTCAGCCAAGGCTAATTCTGTGGTTAAAGTTATTTGCAAATGATTGACATGTTTTCACTATATAAAAGTAACATTGCAAAATTAAGGCCATGAATTAAAAATTGATGAGCTCTGAACTTGACGGGAACTCAGAGGTTATTGTTGGGGAGGGCACTTCCACCGTTAATCCTCACATTATAATGAAACACAATTAATGCAGCTTGAATAAAGCTAAATCAGGCTGGACCCTCCTATGGAACTCAGCAAAAGCTCTGAAAGGTCATTATGAAAAATAGAAAAATACTACAACATCCCTATAGCCTTTTCTTTCCCTATTTCGACTAAACATTATTCTTTAGGAGGCAGAATAGATAAAGCGGTCATGGCAATGGTATAACATTGTTATTTTAATCAGTATTCTTTTAACTTAATACATTGTTTTTAAATGTGCAGGTGCATTAATTAGGGAACCATTAACCCCCACTGGTATGGCAGCAAGAGCAGTTTATGCGAAAGCTGTCGCAAGAGGTCACACGTTCGGCGGAATGGTCCTTCGCTGACTATGCGTGATGAATGAATGAATAAACCCACACTAAATGAGCCATGACGCTCTGTGGACCTAGATGCCTGGTCACTTGCTTCATTAACCGGAATCATTCCCTTACCCTGTGGCCAGGGGGAGATGGGTCGAGATATGCTAAAGTGAAAGGTGTTCATGTTGTCACTGGTTAGGTCAGACTTATTGAAACTCAAAACTATTATCTTTGTCAACCTTTCTTCGAAAACAAGGCGCATGCATCTCTTTTGACGCCATAAAGTAACTCCACAACGGGTTAAGGGATGAGTATGTCGGCTGGGTTGAGAAGACGGTTCGGCTATGTCAGGCTGCTATGGGAAACCAGGCTGTCTGCTGCATTGCCAGCTATGTGCCAGCACCCAGTGCTGGCACATAGCCAGCAAAGTTCCAACTGGCTGTGGAAATGAGACAACAGACAAGCCAATGGGCCAACTCTTCACGGATGCCTGCCCATGTTTTGTTCTTAAATAAGACATAAGGCAATGGTGGCAAGATGTTCACTCAATCTTGATTTTATTTCCAACTATGTAACTTCATTGTCTTGGTTCTTTCGGTAAAGTCACGTAGAAGGGAAATAATAAAATACTAAAAAATAAAATACTAAAATAAAATTCTCACAACGTTTCGGCCACAACACAAGCAGTCGTCCTCAGGTGAAGAAACAGAGCTTAGAGTCGCGGCATCTCTTCAGAAAGGTGAGAGACTTCGCTTTAAATCGAAATTTAACCGCCTCTACGGGGAGGGATTACACATAACCTTGAGATCCTTCAACAAACTCCGGGATAAGAAGGCTCAGCTAATCGAGTCTCTCACCTTTCTGAAGAGATGCCGCGACTCTAAGCTCTGTTTCTTCACCTGAGGACGGCTGCTTATGTTGTGGCCGAAACGTCGTGAGAATTTTATTTTATTGTTTTATTTTTATTATTTCCCTTCTACGTGACTTTACCGAAAGAACCAAGAAGATGAATCCCTGCAGTCATGAAAGTTTTAAATCGAAATTTACGTGACTTTACCGAAATAACCAAAGAGTAAAGATGTTAACTCGTTCGTCTGGTATGCAGGAGGTCGTGGGATTGATCCCAACCCTGATGCGTGTATATTTGGAGTTGGCATGTTCTCCCTGTGGTCACGTACATTATTCTCAGGGTCCTTCAGTTTGTTCCTCCACATTTAGAAACAGGCCTCGAGTATTTGGCTGCTATAAAAGTCCACGTGACAGGCCACTTTGTTTAGCTATCATTTTGTGGCCAGGTCACTTCTGAAAAAGAGCTAGTAGTGGGCCTTACCTGATAAAAAGAAATACAAATAATATAGTATAAAAATACAAATCTTGGCAACTACAATTCTTATTAGGAGGTATCAGACTACTTGCAGAAACATTAATATTACTACGTCCATTTTTTGGGTGGAAGAGGTGGCACAGTGGTCAACATGATGCGCAATGAACCCGGCAATGTGAGTTTGATTCCTGACCATGACTAACATCAGTGATGAGTTGTCTTAACCAGTCCTAAGTGTCCCCCCGTTCACCAAGCCACACGGCACAGCATGGTTAGGCAGGGTCAAACTACCCCTGTTAGCGACACATAGTAGACAGCAGCCTTCTTCCAGAGTGGAATGACAAAGGGCTGTAAATATATTTATTGCAACTGCTGCAACTGATTTATTATTAATGTTACGTAGTTTGTTGTCCTTCCCCTGCACCTCCGATTAGCACGATTGGCTACGTAGGGTATAAAAGAAGTTCAACATTCATACATACGATATATGGAACAGTTAATTTAATTATATTGTACTTGTACTTAATTTGGACACCATAAAGCCATTATTTCCACAAGCTAATGCAGTTAGTACAGACTTCCGATTGGCTTTGGATTATTAAAGCTCACTCTTAGCGGAGACATCTGCTATTTGAGCTAAAGCGTTACACACTAATAAGTGACACGAGAACGTGTATAATTTTTACTGTGAACGCACATGAGCCGGCAGCCCTTTAGTAACTTTGCACAAGAAACCCACTACAATTTCTTTACAAGGCATATTCCAAATTGTCAGAGCAGAAAACTGTCATAGTTTAGGGGATGGAACCAAAATGAGTACTACTTGAGGTGGCAAACAGTTCAGTAAAAGGCAAAGGTGAATGCAGCCCTACAATTGCTTGCTCATACCACTGCTGTTCAAAGGCTTTCCACTCGAGCAGTCGTTCTTAACCTGGAGTGCACGTACCCCCTGGGGGTGCGAGAATTCCTGAGAAGCCAAGGGGTACAAGGCTGCAGTCAAGGTAAAGAACCACTGCACTCGAGGGTATTTGGCACACCCTTGCTGTCTCGACATAAAAAGGTGGAAGTACCATCCACCTTACACTACCACACGCGACCTGCGGGTGGTAAAATGCTGCCCCCAATGGTAGGGATCGGAGGTCACTTCAAGGGATGTCAGGAGTCGTTTTGTGATATCTGCTTCTGGGAGCAATTCTCTAACACAGATGGTTCCATTGCTCTGCGAGAGACCAAAATAGGTTGTTTGGCTCTTGACATGACAACCGATTGCACATTGGAGATACAATTGCGGAATATTCCTAAAATGATGGAATACATACAGATATTCTAATTTGTGAATGCATATTTTCTACTATTTGGTAGCCTTGAGATGTGGCCATATGTATACGTCATATACATTAATACGTGATTGTATTCTAAAAATATATATTTTGTGCCTGGACTGTTTGAACAAATGTTAACCTTTATTAATCCAAACGATGCCAATGTTGGTAGAGAGACTGACACCAGCATGTGCACATAATTGTTATTTGGGAAAGTACATAGATATGGTATCTTAATGGCTACTACATGCCAATATTAACTGTTCGTGCTTCAACCTGCAGTTTACATGGCCATTCCCACCAACACGCTTCAAAATAACCTCAACTACGCATCAAGACATAGACCTATTCATACCTATGACCTTATCCATAGCTTAAGCATTTCCTTGACTAGATCCCCATTTGGTCAGTGACTCGTTGGTCCCAGCCATACATGCAAAAGGCAGGGAATTGGGTATTGGGCCTTCCCAGTGTTTGAGGAGTACAATTGAATTATGTGCAAGAAAGTTGGCTTGTTTAAGTTCACCTTAAGAGCTTTCAATAAGCATAACCACATACCAATGGCAGCTTTTCCCCAGATGTGCACCCTGCGCAGGCCTGGGGGCAGGATGATGGTGGCTTGCGGTGCCCCTGGTGCAGCCCCAGGAACCTTTACAATCCACGTGGAGTCATCCTCTGGGCCAGGGCGAGGCCTCGGCTTGTACGGAGGTTCTTTCTCAAACTCCTGGCCCCATGGATTCCACTCCATCCCATCATCTTCCTCCTCCACCTCGTCCACTCCTTTGCCAGCCACTGCATCCACTTGTCCAGCTCTGCCCGCTATATGCCGGTCTGTTGTACAGCACGCCAAATGAAAAGAAAGCAAGATATCAGATTGCTGCAACTGGCATTTTCACATTAATACGAGTTAATGAAAGACAGCCCTTGCACCGTTTCATCTGCTGCCAATCAATGATAAAGAAAAACAAATCCACTGATGGGTGAAGGCCTCCCCACCCGGTGTTGGTCATGGATGTTGATTGACGATACTTCCCCATGCTGGTCAATACAGGTTGGCCTAGGGGCAGGCCCAGGACTGGTTAAGATATCACTCGCCAAAGTTAGCTATGGCCAGGAATCGAAACCAGGTCACCGGGTTTATACTAGAATGTGCTAAACGCTGCGCCACTGTTCCACCGGCTCACCAAGAGACTTATTCTACAACATGAGTTGTACATGAAAATTGCGTTTTAGCAAAATTAGGCTGTTGAGCTTTTATCACTTTCAAAAAACCCTGTAAATTCAGCTCATAAAAATATTGCACACTCCGGCGCATGCGCTACACTTTGTCATTAAAAATGCCAAGGTTTTTTCCACCACGTTCCAGGAATGACCAATTTATTAGTTACCTGGCAAATTCCAGCAGGTGAAAACTAATTTTAAAACAGACTCGCAGTGCATGCTTAAGTATGGGTTGATAGACAGCAGTATGATTTGTGCCCATCATGAAGGGAACATTTCAGCATTGCAACAACTCAAAGTGAACACCAGGGTCAAAGAGACATGGGCCGCCTGTTATAAAAAAAGAGATATCTTGCATCCATCTTCAGGGGCAATCCATGCCAACATTCCTGTGGGAAACAGGCAGGTATTGTGCAATTTTCGATGATGGATCTAAGCTCAGTCTTGATGGTATCAGATTTATGTCCAAATTCTACACTTGTGGAATTCAGCAACACAGAACGTTTGACATGTTTATACAGCAGATGCCTGCATATCTACCATTGCACTGAAAAAGCAGACGAGGTCATCGGTCTGTTACTTGAGAAAAGCATGTTTAATGTACAAGAGTTTTTTTGGGGTTAGATCGCGTAAATGTCGTTAAAACCCGCCACCACCCGAAACAGCCAACAAGTAAGGGTTGTCACGTAAACAGAACGTGGCCAATTCGTCACTAGTACAGCACACCGGTGTGTTGGAGAGCCAAGCCATAAAATGTACAATCTGAGTACGACGTTTCGCCAGTAATTACAACTAACTTCATCAGGCAACAGCCAGATTTGTGGAGAAGTCTAATGGTTTCGTTCCTTAGAGGCGTACATGTGGATATCTAAATTCTGTGCTCTTGCGCAAAGTGGGGGGAGGGGGATCTATGAGTCAATGTAAATTATGCATGTGAATTATGCGAGCCCTTTGATCTTGACATGTTCTGTTTACGTGACAACCCATTCTAGTTGGCTGTGTCGGGTGGTGGCGGGTTTTTACGACACATTTATATATTTACACGATGTAACCCAAAACAAACCTCTATTATGGATATTGGTCGCAAAAGCCTACGTGTTAAAATGTTTCATGTATATTGTACAATGCTGGAAACACCTTTCTCAAGTTAAAGTATCCTGTAAGTATTGACTCACTTTCCCAATACTGTGACATTTCCAGCCATTCTATTGAAGGTAATGAGGGTATTCACAAGAGTCACACCATTTGTAAACTTGTGACCCTGAAATATCTTCAATCCCATTTCAAATTGGAGACAAAGCATGAATTGTCCTAATTTTTTATGGGAAATATAAAAGATAACTGCAATGTACTGTGAATTAATCACAAGAAATATGTTTGGGCAGTGCATAACTTTTAAAAGCCGGCAGGTGGTTCACACATTAGAAGATAGGTCTCCAGGTCGTAGCACACAGTTGGAGCCTAGGGGAGAAAGATTTTATTTCATCCTCAATCAGGAGCCAAAAAATACCCATGGGATAATTTTGTGGTGAAGGCTGAAATGTGGGGAAACCTGCTTTCTTATCCCTGTTCATCAAAGGACTTGCGGCTTTCCACACAGAAGACCATTCACACGCGTGAATCAGTGTAGCACAGGTCAACCTTTATGAATGTTTAAAAAAGCAGCAGAGATGAGAGGCAAGAAGATTCGTAAGATCACACCACCTTTTAGTAAACTTTATCCATGACACAACACAAATGTTGCGAACCGAGAAAGCATAAGACTCTGATGCTTCAACATACATCCACCAGCCACCTCAAAAATAGCAGATGCCTTACTGGTAAAATGTAAACAATCTCAAAAACACATTACTTACAGCTGTCACCACAAAGCAAATGTCCTTAAAATGTGAAGAGGGAGTAGGCGTGTTACAAAGCAGACACTGTACGAACTTTTGCTTAGACAAACACCAGCCCATCTGTTGTGCATGCATTCATTCCAGCCCATACGTGTTCATCAGCCAAATTATCTAAACCTTCATTACAAAGAAATGTCGATAAAAGTCAGCCTTTATATTGTAAACAAGTTTTTCAAGGTTAAAAACGCATATGTGCCGTGCAAACTATGTCCAAGTTCTTTGGACACGTTCACCGTGCGTGGGTAAACTTGGCCCTTGTTACTACTCATCACGAAAATATATACACCATGTTGAAAACGCACACTCAAAATGGGTGAGATACTCTAGTATGGGCTTCTGGAAATTTACCTGCAAACGCAAAACGAGTGTGTGAATGCTGATAAAACTTCACATGCTCCTTGTCTATAATACAAAACAGCCGAACGAAATGTCCTTTGTAAGTAAGTAAAATCACGTGTGTTTTAGCCGGTGTAGGACGTGGCACTCCATTGCCAGCCCACAGCGATGTGTACACACAGACCCCTGTCTCTTGCTCACAACCATCTTCTTCTGTGCAGTAAACCTTCTGGACTGCAGGAAATAAAGGACATTTGAAAAGCAACCTTTTAAAATGCTGCACAAACACATGGGGACTGTTCATGAGAAAAGGCATAAACTTGAGATTTGCCTATATTATACCAATTGCTGAAAAGGTCTCGATACAGTTACTACAACTTAATTAGCGAAGCAAACGGTAAAATATATCTGGAGTGATTAAAATATGTTATTGCTGAGTTACAAAACATAGGCGTCATGAGTAAAGTTTTGATTTATATTGTTTCTTATCCGATATGTACATGCAAATGTATTGTAACACATCAAAACATATCAATGCATTACATGTCAGATTACTGTAAAGTTTAAGAAGTGTTTGCAGCCTGCCAACATCTCTGCAGGCACAAATGGTGCATAACTTTTGTACAGTTCCCATGATTATGAACACGATTCCAACGTAGAATGTCATATCAGCACCAACATTATACAATGCAGACCTTGAACTCATGGTTGTAGCAATGAGCCTTTGCAATCCGTGTGCATAATCTAAAGCTGAATTAGTTTCGCTTACATATTAGCTAACAGACATTCTCTGTTTGGCCGTGTTGATAGTCTTAATTAATTCGTGTGTACCAAACATTTACATTGAATGCCTGACTCGCAATGTTATATATTGATCGTGTGTATATAAATCGTGTATGTGTGTGTATATACTGTGTAGGGCTGTATTGGTACAAAACGTGGTTTTGACAGCCGCTTTTAAACCTTAGATTGGAAAATCATTTCTTCAGAACTGCTTATGTTTACTGTCCGATAAGCACGGTTGGCTACGTACGGCGCGAAAGAAGTTCAACACGCATTCAACATACTGTACACGTTTCGTAGACTTGTTGAGCTTTTGCTCCGGTGTTGTGTGTGCGGGGGCTGCAGGGGAAGAGGCATTATTTGGTGGTGTTGTGCGGTCGTGTTGTGTTCCACAAGGATGCCGCCACCACCACCACCACCACCGACAGCTGCTGTTATTTGCTGGCTCATTTTGTGCTTGTTGGCTATTAAAATTCAACGGCGGTGGAGACCGCTACGCGTTGTTGTAAACTGCACGCCGTCATACGCGGACACAGTTGCATAGTTCGCGGTGGGTTTTTTTGTTGTTGTTAAAGCTGTCGTGTACGCGGTAATCTCTGCGTAAGGCTTACACAATGGCAATAAGACGCATTAACACACCGCACTGTACAGTACACATACTGTACACAATTCAACACATTACTGTATTTGGTAATGCTGCTGCTCCGTTTTTTTGCAACGGGACAAATAACACAAAATAAAACCAAAATCCAAGACGTTCAATAACGCCGTGGCTTTTTTTTTAAAGGAAAAAAAAACATTAACAAGCGACGTTTCGGGCAATGACCCTCGTCAATAAAGCACATCGTACAGGCCACACACAATTAGGCCAGCATGAGCTTTAGCCTGGCTCAATAGGCACGCGTCCAGCACAAAATGCATTGAGTGGCGGCCGTTACACACGTGACAAGCCGTTAAACGCATAACTTTGTCCGCGTTGCAATTAACCGTGCGTTGCTACTTTGAGCCATCTCGTAATGCACACGCGTTTACGTAAAATTAATTAAACTAAACCGCGTCAACTTAACGTAACAACAGTAAAAACACAACACGCCGGGGATACAATTTCGTAGAGAGCATTAGCAGCCGTGGCGCTCTGCGGCACGCTTATTGGCCCAGCGGGTCAACGTGGCCTCCGCGATCGCGAATCCCATTGGCCGAGCCGCGAGACACCCGGCGGCACGCGTGTATCCGGGCTAGTAAATACAAAACGAGCGACACCTCCAAATAGTAACTGATGATTTTATATTTAGTACTAATGATGTACAATACCCCCCAAAAAACACACTCACCTCCAGGGCTCGCATGTGGCCGCAGCGTGGAGGCGGACTGCCTGGCGCCGTAGAACACCACGTAGGCAGCGTAAAGCGAGAAGGCGCAGTAGGCGCCGCCCGCCACGAAACAGCACCGCCGCTTGCTCAGCCGCATCGTCCGCGGCGTCTGAGCTTGCTCGCCCCAACCGCCCGGGCGTCTTATAGGGGCGGTGACGTCACCGCGTTGTTTGCGGCGTGACGTCATCGCGCGGGTTAACGTCATGACGTCGTTACGCGAGGTCCATATTTTTTTGTTTTCTATCACGTTAATCAGAATTTAGAATTTATATTTATCGCGGAGAAATCCGATGAGGTGTGAAGCTCTTTTTCACAGGTGTCCAGCAGGGGGCGGGTCAGAAAGTTACAACAGCAAGCAGTGCAAAAAAAAAAGCCGATATGAGTGCAAAGAATAAGAAAGGGTAAGCGAATCACTAAAAGTAAATTAGCAAAAACTATCTCCAAATTTTTACTTCCTTAACTTTGACATTGACAAAGCCTTAAATACATTCCAGTAATTGGAAGCAGCCATTATTGCAAAAGCATAGGTTGTCGGCCAATGTTTCAAACATATACATATAAACAAAATACAAACAGAATATGTTCTTGAAAATGCATGCGACCTTAACTAGCCTCCATATTCCAAAATATTGTCAGGGCTATTCTACAATGTGGTGGCATTGTGACGGTCTTGAGTGTCGGCTGAACGGTAATTGGCAAAAATTATAGGGGCAATTTGACACCGTGGCCAAAGACGAAACATTATAAGAGCATATTCTTTGGGTCTTTCGGTAAAAACCACGTAGATATAACACATTTTATTTAAACCTATCTACCTGACTTTACCGAAAGAGCCAAAGAATATGAATTCCTGCAGTCGCGAAAGCTTTAAGTCAAGATTATAAGAGCGGAAGACAAACATAATGTCAAGGTTGAGTTTTTTTTGTACAGAAAATTGCAAACTGCAAAAAAAAAATGCTTTGATTGATTCGCTCCAGTCGCTATTCTGGCTCCATGTAAATGGAGACATGAGGTGGTCATGTTCGCTTCACGGGCAACAAGTGCAGTTGCTAGTTTTAAAGATTGAGCTTTTTTAGAGTCTACGGATGAAGGAAATGCATCGGCCCGGGGGAGCACGTATGTTTATTTAGTTTATTTTAACACCGGTATTATTTTTTTATAGTTTTTAAAGTTAATATTTATTTATTTTCTCATTATTGATATCTATTTTTTCCCCTGCCTTTTCAAATGGCACTAAAACATTGAATGAAAATTGACAACATTGACCAAAGGTAATTGATGAAGGTTCAAAGATTACACCTGTACACCTGGATTACATTTTTGAAGTCACAAATTAATTTCAAAAGATAATTCATGCGTGCGTTAAAATTAATGGCAATCAGTTCGTACGTGTGTTAAAATAAATGAAATCACCCCATGTGGTTTGTTAAAATAGATATAATCACCCGGTGTCCTCACTTTGGGCCACCCTGTATATGTCAGACTGCTCCAGTAGGGGGCTGCAGAGGCACGCTCTTTGCGTCTATTGTTAAAATCAACTTCGCTGTCAATCCCGTACTCAGAAAATAACAGCTATTTAACGAATGTAAACAAACGTTTGGCTTGTGGACATAAGAGATTGGTGCAAGAAAGATGTGCGCACTACTTGAGCATATTGGCACAAGACAGAGAAAAGTGGAAACAAATTACGAAATGTGTAGTGAACATCTGCGGGCTATCTGCTCGTAGATGGTGATGTTGATGATGAAAGAAATTTGAATTACCTGCGACAACGGAATGCAGAGCAGCTTCCCTGTAGCTCTGGGTTCACAAAAGGGGCCGTCCATAAATGACGTCACGCGATTTTGGACGATTTTTGACCCCCCCCCCTCGTCGTCACACGGCGTCACAAAAAGTCAGACCCCTCCTCAAATATGACGTCACAAAGCTCTGCCCCCCCCCCCCCAAAAAAAATGCTTCAAATCGCTTTAAACTATTATCATTGTAGTGCGTATTTAATGTGGCGCTGCACTCTGATGTTGTAGGAGAAAACATTTCCTAAAAAGTATATATTTAATTAAGTGGAACGTGTTGTCTATATTTATTTAAAGTTGCGCATTTTGATGTGACGTCACATTTCTCAACCCCACCCCCCCTCGTCACACATCATCACAAATGTCTGCCCCCCCCCTAGGTGCGTGAAGTCATTTACGGACGGCCCCTTAGCCGCTCACAAAAAACACGCACATTTTTCGATTTGAAGCTTTCGTGACTGCAAGAATTCATCTTCTTTGCTTCTTTCGGTAAAGTCACGTAGAATGAGAATAAAATAACACAATAAAATTATCACGACGTTTCGGCCACAACGCAAGCGGCTGTCTTCAGGTGAAAGGTACAGAACTGTCGGGACGACAGAGCTTCAATGAACGATGTTTAGAGACTCGATTAGTTGAGCTTTCTTGTCCCGGAGTCTGTTGAATGATCTTAAGGTTGTGTGAAATCCCTCCCCGTAGAGGCGGTTAAATTTCGAGCTTTCTTGTCCTGGAGTCTGTTGAATGATCTTAAGGTTGTGTGAAATCCCTCCCCGCCTCTACGGGACAAGAAAGCTCAACTAATCGAGTCTCTAAACATCGTTCATTGAAGCTCTGTCGTCCCGACAGTTCTGTACCTTTCACCTGAAGACGGCCGCTTGCGTTGTGACCGAAACGTCGTGAGAATTTTATTGTGTTATTTTATTATTTTATTCTCATTCTACGTGACTTTACCGAAAGAACCAAAGAAGACGAACACGCACATTCATCGGCCTTCTATCGTTTTCACTGTCACGCGGCAGGATTTTGCAGTCAAGACTTTACTCTCGGCAGAGTGGGTGGGGAATTACTGCTGCCCAGCGTGAAGGAGTGGTCTCTTGATGGGATTTCAGAAGTAGTTCTGTGATATCTGCTTCAGTGGACTATTCTATAATATGGGTTATATACTGCTCTGAATGGATTCCTCATCTTATGACATTGTGGCCATATGATAATCAGGATAAAAGGGGGGGGGGCGGAGCATTTTTTTGTATTGGAAAAAATATTAAAATATGTATATATTTAAATGTATTTATTTACCTCACAGTAGGGCTGGTGCTAGATAGTCCTAGGGTAGGCGTTGCACCACCAAATGTCTCTAACACGAACCGCGTTCACGCTCCTTAGCGGCGAATCACTGTTACGGTGGCCCAAATAACAACAACTCTACTGCCCACCCGATCTGAGAGGAAGCTAGAGGAGGATCTGCCTATAGGATATCTTACATAGCATACTGCGTGACTTTAGTACACATTTATAACCAGTCAACTGCTGGATGAAGGCATCCCCAAGCCGATGTTGTGCGATGTAACAATCCGCCGGGCACTTGCCGACATCTTCTCGAATGCGTTGCATTTGTTGGCACATTGTTTATTGGTTACGTCTGCTGAATTTGTAAATTTTAGGTGGAACTCATATACTGTCTTGCTGTTCACTTGATGTAACCTTTTTAGAAATTAAATCTGAATCTCAAAGGGTTTCAACGACAAGGGCAATGCCACTGTCATCATGGACAAAACCGTGTACAATAACAAAATTCAGGACCTACTTTATGATGGTAGCTACACAAAAATTCAGAGAGATCCCATCAACAATCTTGTTACAAAAACTAACAATATCATCAATGATTCAGCTTCATTAATTGAACAGATCAAACGGTTTCCCTTTAAACCCTTTGCTGCTAGACCACCCAGATTATATGGCTCACCAAAAAAATAATAAAGAAGGTACATCCCCTAATCCCATCGTCTCCACAATTTGCTCACCCACCTACAAACTGGCACGATATCTATCTGAGACCTTACAGCCATTCACTGATAAGACCACCTCTTCTGTACTTAAATCAGCTCACCTGGTATCGTCAATTAAAAACATATCACCGTCCCCAGGTGATTTACTCGTCAGTTTCGATGTAGTTTGTTCACCAAAGTACCTGTGCCTGATACCATTGCAATCATTGAAGACCTGGTCCAACAAGGATTGAATGCTAATGTACTGGCCCTGGTGAGACACTGTCTCACCAACACATACTTCACCTGCAATGGAACATTCTACAAACAAACTGAAGACACCCCAATGGGTTCTCCCTGATCTCCGGTTGTAGCCAATATTTTCATGGAAAAATATGAGACGGACGCCATCCAGGCATCCACTCTATGCCCGTCCCTGTGGAAGAAGTACGTAGATGACACGTTTGTCATCTGGCCACATGGCCGACCGGCTCTAAACCAATTCCTCAACCACATCAATTCCATACACCCAGCCATCAAATTCACCATGGAGGTAGAAAAGGATGGCATGCTACCTTTCTTGGATGTCCTAATAAAAGAGACCAGATGGCTCAATGAGACATTGTCTACAGGAAAGTAACCCATACTGACGCCTACCAAAAACCTGATTCCCACCACCATCCATCCCAGAAGAATTCCCTCATCAAAATGCTACACCATAGAGCTCAATGTATCTCCGACCATGAATACCTAACCAGTGAACTCAAACACGTACACCAAGCTCTCAAGGCGAATGGATATTCTGACTAGACAATCTGCAAAGCCATCACCCCAACCATGAAGAAGGAGCCATCTGAGGATCCAATCAAAACCATCACCCTGCCATACAAAGCAGGGGTAACCAAAAAGATTGCCAAAATCATGAACAAACACAAGATCCAGGTCCGATTTAACACAGTACATAAAATTTGTGATCTGATCCCATCTGTGAAAGACAAGATTCCTGACATGCAATATCCCGGCGTCTACAAACTAAGCTGTATCTGCGGCAGCAGTTACATTGGGGAAACTAAGTGACATGTCTCGGACCGTGTCCGTGAACACAAGGCAGATTTGAAACACGGCAGGACCAATACTTCTGCCGTGGCTGATCATTATTATAATGTGGCTGGCTCACACGAAATTGATTTCTCTAAGACGATGGTACTTTGCAAGCCTACTGGCTACCAACAAAGATTCGTTCACAAAGCCATCCATATATACAGATACAGAGACAATTTCAACCGAGAGAAAGGTTATAGACTCAGCAATCATTGGAACGATGTCATCAACCACTTTGGGTCATGACTTGATTTGTGTTTTCTTGTCAACCTCCACCGTCAGCAGTGTGGGTGTGTGGAGCGAGGTGCAATGCTTTGATTGGTGTAGACCTACTGCCGGTGTCGGAGACCTCTCCTACATTAACATTAGCTGCCCCGCCCATCTCTAAACCTTTATAAAAAGCTCTTTGATTGGTGTAGACCTACTGCCGGTGTCGGGGTCCTCTCCTACATATTAACATTAGCTGCCCCGCCCATCTCTAAACCTTTATAAACAGCTTGCCCTCAGAGGCTAACCTCCCTGTTCCTGAAGACGACCGCTTGTGTTGCGATCGAAACGTCGTGATATTTTTATTCACTTTATTTTTTATTATTTATTGTTATATATGTTTTCTATCTATGCGACTTTACCGAAAGAACCATAGAACATAGAATATAGATTAAATAACTACATTACGAAAATTGTACTCTGCTCTGTACATGTGCTGCCAATGACGTCAATCAGTCAATCCAAATACTTTGCAAACAGCTATGTTACTCAATATTATGAATAATATTGGTCGCGAAAGCCTACGTGTTAAGCTATATTACTGCCAATATATTTAATTTATTTCTTACAAGGGCAGATGTGGTCTTTTCAATAATTGGTAACTTCAATGTGAAGTATGGTGACATTAAACTTATTAAAGTACGTTTATTTATGTGGCCTTTTGTGAATTGCTCAATGAAGTTGAGGAATGCAATCACAATTCTTGTTTCTAAAATAAAAAATTCAATTATTGCAAAGCTGTTGGAAATCAAGTACACTTTGCATTGTGATAAATTGTAAAAATAGCGATAAATTGTAAAAATAGCGATCGTACTTGATACAATTTGTATTTTATATTGCCTTCCAACTAAGGTTGACAGCATTTAATGCATGAACTGTGTCCATCTGTATGTCTCTTCATCTGTCCATGAACATGGGGTCAAAATAACTCTCATAATGATGATCCAATATGAACAAAACTTTATTATAAAGTTGTGTTGCCATCAGAAGCTTAATCTTTATGACATCAGCCTCATTGATCAAATGTTTGACTACAAAATTGGAGACAAAATAGAGAAAAAAAAGACTGCAGTATTTGCAAACAGGAAAATGTGTTTACTGCTGACAGCTAGCCGCTGGCGTCGTATTGCTAATTAAGGCATTACATAATCTTTGAGTATGAAGGATTATTTTCTAGCTTGTTTTGTTAATCACTCTGAAAGTGTGCTCCACCACACACAAACGTGAATGAGCGTCCACCTCTTGCCACTGAGTGGGGCAGTGACATCATCGCCGTTTATGCCAGACGGGGAGCACATTGAGACCACATTGAATGGTAACTTATTGGCAGCACGGGACAAGGGACAGAGACCCGAGTGTTACATGGTTAACAAACTATGATGACAGGCTGATGAACCAACTGCACTTCACACACACGGTGCCAATGTGCCATGTTTTAGTCACCATCTGTATATTTGTGTCACTCTTCCACCTTCCGTTGCTCCTTGCACGTAGATACCTCTCCAGATATATATTTAGACGGAATCATGAAAAACGTTGACACTCAGCAGGAATGTTTGTGCAGTGATGTAGCACTCACGTACCCAGCATACAGTTTTATTTCATAATCAGATGAATGTTCATTATGAAAAATTAAGAATCAAGTGGGAGATCTTGGCCGCACATATGACTCACTGGTCTAGAAATCAAAAGTGATTAATTATGCAATATAAAGACCTCGTTAATCTGGGAAACATCTGAGCCAACATGGAATTTTTTTAATCAAAGAAGTTCAACATGCATAGATACATTGGGCCATCGACTAACATTGGGCCACTCACGCATGTGTGGGAGGTAACACTCAATTTCCGTACAGATGGAACGCAATCGGCTTCGCTGTACTGCCTTCATACCCTGGTTAAGCCATTCCGTGGCAAGTTTGATTTCCATGTAAAATGCAGTCCCTTCACATTTTTCATTGAATTAGTTTCCTTTTCAGCCAGGAACAACCTACGGCCTAGGTGTTCCAGGTACTGGGTGACCTTTTACAAAAGTGGAAAGAAAGGGCTGACATCTTTATATGACTGCATCGAGGAAAAGGTAGCAGCAGCTATGTTCATGAGAGATTTAGTCTGTTAATGTAAAGACATTAAAGAAGGTAATGTAACTCAGAAAGTCAGAAATAACTGCTAACATAGGCAGGTAGGATGGAAGCATCACAGCCAATTATGACTTTACCTGGTTAATAACGTCCTTCCAATGATTGCTCAGTTTGTACCCATCTTCTCGGTTGAAATTGTGTCTGTGTTTATTTATCTGGATGGCTTCATGAACAAATCTTTGTTGATAGCCTTATTTTTGCACATTCTTGAAAGCGATTGTGTTTTTTGGTGTTGTTATATGTTTTTTGTGTGGTTAAATTTGTTTTAAATTTAAATGGAACACAGCACACATACATTGTAAATGACATGTACAAGGTAACTGAAAGTCTGAGTGAGAATTCCAAAGAAGGTGAAGATAGTAAATAATTAAATAAGGCTGCCCTCTATATTTGTGTGGATTTATCACACAACACCCTTTACTACATGCATATGTTGTGTCTATGGAAGTCTATATACAATTATTATGACAACATACATTAATATCCCTTCTCTTGGCTTCAATAATATGTGTATATAATACGATAGACGATATTGTATGTTACAAAATTTGAAAACAATCTCACCGTGCTTTTCTGCTCAGTTGAGCATGATGCAGTTGCTCATCTGTTTACAGCCCTGGGGTCCAGTAGTGGTAATTCCACATTCTATGGTAGGGTGATTATTTCTATACCACTACCACACTATATGCTTAGCTCTTTCGGTAAAGTCACGTTGAAGGGAAACAATAAAATATATATAAAACAATAAAAATTCTCACGACGCTTCGACCATAACACAAACGGTCGTCATCAGGTGTGTCGGTTTGCATTAATTAATTTATTTTTAAACGGTGTATTTCTTTATATTAAAAAAAACGTCAGCGCCATGCGCAGCGATTTGGCAGTTTATTTAGAAGGACTAGTCCATCTATGTTCTGAAAAGAGGAGGGGGGAGACGAAAAATTAATGTATGCTGTCTGAAAGCCACTGCAAGCGTGAACAATCAATTAAGACCTGAAATGGTTTATCAAATCTTTCCAATGATTGCTAAGCCAGAATCCATCTTCTCAGTTGAAATTGTCTCTGTGCTTGTATATGTGGATAGCCTCATGAACGAATCTCTCATGGTAGCCAGATGGCTTACAAAGAACCTCTGTCTTGGAAAAGTCAATGTCATGTGAGCCTACTGAATTATAACAATGATCTGCCACGGCCGAGGTGTTGGTTCTACCGTGTTTAAGGTCTGCTTTGTGTTCACGAATGCGGTCCGAGACATGGCGTTTGGTTTCTCCAATGTAACTACTACCACAGAGGCAACTTAGTTTATAGACACCAGGGTACTGTATGTCCGGAATCACATCTTTTACAGACGGAACCAGATCACGGATTTTATGTAATGTGTTGAAACGGACCTGGATCTTGTGTTTATTCAAGATTTTGGAGATCTTTTTTGTGATCCCCGCAATGTAGGGTAAAGTGATGGTTTTTAAAGGCTCCTCAAGAGGGTCCTTCTTCATGGTTTGAGTGATAGCTTTGCGGATTGTATAGTCGGAGTAACCATTAGCCTTAAGAGCTTGGTGTACATGCTTGAGTTCACTGCCTATGTGTTCCTGGTCGGATATGCATTGGGCTCTATGATACAGAGTCTTGATGAGAGAATTCTTCTGTGATGGATGGTGGTGGGAATCCGGTTTCAGATAAGCATCCGTATAGGTAGCTTTCCTGTAGACAGAGTGACTCATTGAACCATCAAGTCTCTTTTTTTATTAGGACATCCAAAAAAGGTAGCTTGCCATCTTTTTCGACTTCCATGGTAAATCTGATGGCTGGGTGTATGGAATTGATGTGGTCGAGGAATTGGTCTAGAGCAGGCCGGCCATGTGGCCAGATGACAAAAGTGTCATCCACGTACCTCTTCCATAAGGTTGGGTGCAGAGTGGCAGTCTGGATGGCGTCAGTCTCAAATTTCTCCATGAAAATGTTGGCTACAACCGGAGATAGGGGGAGCCCATTGGGGGCCCTCAGTTTGTTTGTAGAAAGTTCCATTCCAAGTGAAGTATGTATTGGTTAAACAGTGTCTCACCAAGGGGGGTACCTCAGTGTTTAGTCCTTGATGAACCAAGTCTTCAATGATTGCGATGGTGTCAGGTACAGGAACCTTGGTGAATAAGGAAACTACATCAAAACTGACAAGCAGGTCATCTGGGGACAGGGAAATACCCTTGATTGTCGATACCAGGTGAGTAGAATTTTGTACCGCAGAGGTGGTTTTTCCAGTGAAAGGACGCAGGATTTCAGACAAAAAACGAGCTAGTTTGTAGGTGGGGGAGTTGATAGTAGAGACGATGGGACGAAGGGGTGTATCTACTTTATGAATTTTTGGTAAGCTGTATAATCTTGGTGGCCTGGCAGCAGAAGGTTTCAACGAAAACTGTTTAGATTGATCAATTAATGCGGTTGAATCAGAAATTATTTTGTTGGTTTGTGTGACGAGGCTGTTGGTGGGATCTCTTTTTATTTTTGTATAACTACCATCGTCGAGTAATTCTTTAATTTTGTTGTTGTAGTCTATTTTATCCATGATGACAGTAGCATTGCCCTTGTCAGCTGAGAGGACTACAATATCATCTCTCTTTTTTAATTTTTATAATTCAAAACGCTCTTCTTTGCCGAGGTTGCTAGCTGGCATCTTAGCGTTTTTGAGGGTTGCAGCGATTTCAGATCTTGCTACGTCTGCAGCGATGTGACCCAGGCCCCTGAGAGCAACGTCTACTTGGGCAATTATATCATTAACTGGTATGTGTTTAGGTGTGACTGCAAAGTTTAGACCTTTAGCTAATACGGATTTTAGACCATCGGAAATAGAACTGTTACTGCGATTGATTACGACTTTGTTAACGTCTAACTTTTTGGTGTGTGGGTCCGGTCTTTTGTTGAAGAGGAGGTTAAATTTGGAAATCAGGTTGTCCTTACATTTGGTCAACATAGTAGCAGCTGAAGAGGCAGTCATATTGTCTACATGTTCCCAATCCGATGTGGACATTGTTTCCGTCAATGATAAGTGTGATTTGTAGAGTGTCTTGTCTAACTGATCTAGTTCGGTGCGTATAAGTCTGATTTTTTCTGAGATAAGAGCTAAACTAGTTTTGAAAAGAATTCGTTTCACATTAGAAGAAGTTACAGCAGCAGAGGTCAGTGTAAATGCGATTGGTATTACCCCATCAATTCCATACACCCAGCCATCAGATTTACCATGGAAGTCGAAAAAGATGGCAAGCTACCTTTTTTGGATGTACTAATAAAAAAGAGACTTGATGGTTCAATGAGCCACTCTGTCTACAGGAAAGCTACCCATACGGATGCTTATCTGAAACCGGATTCCCACCACCATCCATCACAGAAGAATTCTCTCATCAAGACTCTGTATCATAGAGCCCAATGCATATCCGACCAGGAACACATAAGCAGTGAACTCAAGCATGTACACCAAGCTCTTAAGTCTAATGGTTACTCCGACTATACAATCCGCAAAGCTATCACTCAAACCATGAAGAAGGACCCTCTTGAGGGGCCTTTAAAAACCATCACTTTACCCTACATTGCGGGGATCACAAAAAAGATCTCCAAAATCTTGAATAAACACAAGATCCAGGTCCGTTTCAACACATTACATAAAATCCGTGATCTGGTTCCGTCTGTAAAAGATGTGATTCCGGACATACAGTACCCTGGTGTCTACAGACTAAGTTGCTTCTGTGGTAGTAGTTACATTGGAGAAACCAAACGCCATGTCTCGGACCGCATTCGTGAACACAAAGCAGACCTTAAACACGGTAGGACCAACACCTCGGCCGTGGCAGATCACTTTATAATTCAGTAGGCTCACATGACATTGACTTTTCCAAGACAGAGGTTCTTTGTAAGCCATCTGGCTACCATGAGAGATTCGTTCATGAGGCTATCCACATATACAAGCACAGAGACAATTTCAACCGAGAAGATGGATTCTGGCTTAGCAATCATTGGAAAGATTTGATAAACCATTTCAGGTCTTAATTGATTGTTCAAGCTTACAGTGGCTTTCAGACAGCATACATTAATTTTTCGTCTCCCCCCTCCTCTTTTCAGAACATAGATGGACTAGTCCTTCTAAATAAACTGCCAAATCGCTGCGCGTGGCGCTGACGTTTTTTTAAAATTATAAATAAATACACCGTTTTAAAAATAAATAAATTAATGCAAACCGACACACCTGATGACGACCGTCTGTGTTATGGTCGAAACGTCGTGAGAATTTTTATTGTTTGATATATATTTTATTATTTTATTGTTTCCCTCCAACGTGACTTTACCAAAAGAGCTAAGAATATGAATTACTGCAGTCACGAAAGATTTAAATCAAAACACTACCACACTGTTCTCCCACAAAAGTGGCATAGTGCTCGTTTTACGGACCCCACACGAATGCAGCCGATTCGAAACTCGACCGGGATTAGTACTAAAAATATATATATTGTTAATTCACCTGTCGAAATTGAATATGTTAGGGAGATTTTAAAGGTACAGGATTAGGGCTATGAGCCCTAGGTTCAGAATGGCTGTCCTAGTGTCCCAAAGCATTTGTGAAAATCGCGATTTTTGTCTCCATTTAAAATGCCCTGGCTTCATTCTCGACTCACGATATGGGGCAAAAATAGTGAGGGGCTACCTGAGTAGTGGGTCGGGTTGACAGTAGGTGGTGGGTGGGCATCATCAGAGACAGCAAATGGAGCCACTCACTGTGTGGAAAGGACTAGCGACTGCGTGTGGGTACTATTATGTAAGAATGGGCGAGGCTGATCGGTCGATCGAGGCAGGGGCTGCCAGCATCACCATCCGTTGCCAAGAAATATTGGAAGCTTTAGACACACAATGGCATCTTAAAGAAAAGAAAAACGAAATTTGAACACTCTCGTCTAGGTATTGTATGCTTTGGAATAATTTCATTCGTGTGATAAATTCGAATTAGTCGACTTCAGGTCTGGTCCAAGAATGTCTGCGAAGAGAATCCAATGTCAAACACCAGCAAACCAAATGAAATGAAGACTAGGTTGGACTGCTTAAAATATATATTAAAAAAGCCTTAATGAAGTTTTTTTACTTCAAAAGGCTTCCAAATCACATTCATAAAGTGATCATCTTGGCAAGACATTATTAAATATTTGCAGTCTTTCTACAGTTCGGATTCCATTCGATTTTTATTATAATTAATCAGTTGGACATTTCTACAATTGCAGTTCTCCATCAAACAAATTGTGTTTGTGTTGGCGTGACCCAGCCAGAATGTGTAAAGTATTTGCAGTTATGTCTTAGGCCTTCTTATTGTACTTAACTTACATGGCCCATATGCTGCGACTACATTGGATGAAGATCAATCTAATACCCGTACTTATGCTGAATGTCATGTGGCAGTTATATATAACGAAAAACGAGAATAATCTAGAATATTTTATGATAGTCCAGATGACCCTCACGCTATTTAAGTGGCATTTAATTGCAACCAATCTTTAAGTCGTGCGAAGACGTTCTCAAGGCAGATTGCTGTTCACAATGCATGAAAAGCACTTTGATGGCATAGCAAATAACCCCGTGACACACTCTTGTTTGTGTGCTGCTATCACCAATAACCACTGTCATATATTTGTTAGGCAATATTGTTATTTTAAGGAAAAAACGTTTGTTTTATCATTTTTCATGCTGGTTTAATGCATATCTTGTACATTGTAATCACAATGATAATAATAGGCTTGTGTGTCTCGAGAGACAATTCCTTTTGCGCCTTACGAGGTCAGCTGTAGGTGTTTGCAGCACCTAGAATGACTTAGTAGGCCAATCCTTGAGTGACAATCCTTGCCACAGCAATTGCAAGTGAATGCGGTGGCACCTCCAGAGGTGTTTGTTGCTTTGTCTTTACGTCGCTCCCTCTTGGTCTGCCAAGCGGTGTGTCTCTTTTCTCCTCGCCTCTCCTGAGGCCTGTTTTCACAGCCTGCTGCCAGCTGAGTCGGTCGCCGGAAGTTTTCTCCCAGTCACCTGGGTTGATGTCGCAGCTCTTCATGTATGACTGAGTAGAGAGTACATGCTGGGAATGTTGGCCAAGTTGAGGACTGAGGTGTTGGGAATGCGATCTTGCCATCTGATACCGAGGATGCGCCTGTGGCAGCGGAGGTGGAATGTGTTTGATCAATGTTCTTGATGGGCATATGTTGCCCAGGACTCAGACCCATAGAGGAGGGTGCAAAGGACGCAGGCCCGGTACACCTGTACTTTGGCGTTGAGCGTTAGAGATATGTTTCTCCCACACTGTTTTGGTCAACCTGAACATAACTGTAGACGCCTTCCCAATGTGCTTGTCAATCTCTATGACAAGGGACGGATTGCAGGTGATGGTGGAACCCAAGTAGGTGAATGGCTTCCAGGGTGTAGCTGCCAACGTTTATGGAAGGGGTGTCTCTGACATCCTGGCCCATGACATTGGTCTTTTTCAGACTGATTGTCAGGCCAAAGTTGTTGCAGGCATTGGCAAGGTGGTCGATGAGTTTCTGCAGACCTTGTTCTGTGTGAGCTGTCAGCGCTGCATCATCAGCCACTAGGAGTTCTCTAATGAGGACTTTACGGACTTTGGTTTTGGATCTGAAACAGCCAAGGTTGAAGAGTTTGCCATCAGATCTTGTATGGAGAAAGACTCCCTCTTCTGCTGTCCCAAAGGCATGTGTGCGTATAAGTGAGAAAAATATGCCAAACAGTGTTAGGGCAAGCACGCACCCCTGCTTTACACCGCTGAGTATGGGAAATTCCTCTGAGGTGGTGCCACTGTGCTGTATTGTACCTTTCATGTTGTCATGGAAAGAGGAGATGACTGCCAGCAGCTTCGGTGGGCAGCCAATCACTTTGAGGAGTTTGAAGAGGCCTCCCTACTGATTAGGTCAAAGGCTTTTGTAAGATCAATGAATGCCAAGTACAGGGGCATTCTCTGTTCTCGACATTTCTCCTGTAGCTGACGTAAGGAGAAGAGCATGTTAATCGTAGACCTTCCTGCTCTGAAGCCACACTGAGCCTCAGGATACGTCCTAACAGTTAGTGTGTGTAACCTGCTGAGGACCACACGGGCAAAGTTTTTCCCCACGATGCTCAGCAGGGAGATGCCGCGGTAGTTCTTGCAATCCCCACGGTCACCCTTGTTTTTATAAAGGGTGATGATGTTGAAGTCTCTCATGCCTTGAGGCATTGCTCCTTCTTCCCAGCACTGGCAGAGGAGTTCATGGAATTTTGTGAGGATGGCGGGTTTCACACATTTCAGTACCTCAGGTGTGATGCCATCCTGTCCCGGGGACTTGCCGCTGGCTAATGAGTTGACGGCATTGTCAAGTTTCTTCAAGGTTGGAATATTGTCCAGTTCGTGTATCGTTGGTAGGGGCTTTACATCAGCAAGGGCAGCTTCTGACACACCGTTGTCTCGTGAGTAGAGCTCTGAGTAGTGTTCTACCCACCTGGCCATTTGCTCTTGTTTATCAGTGATGATGGCCCCTGTGCTGGATTTCAGGGGGCAGGCCTCTTGATGTTTGGACCAAAGGCTTTCTTGATGCCTTCATACATGGCACGAATATTACCATTGTCAGAAGCGAGTTGGATCCTACTGCTGAGGTTCAGCCAGTAGTTGTTCGCACAGCGTCTGGCAGTAGTTTGAGCTGCACTGTGGGCAGCTTTCAGAGCCCTTAATGATCTTGTACTTGAGACTTGCTTGTACTCCAGCAGCGCCATGTGCTTGGCTTGGAGGATAGGTTCCAATATAGCCAGGTATTCCTCAAACCAGTCTGTGTTCTGCCTTGTCTGCTAGCCGAAGGTATTGATGGTTACATTGAAGATGGCGTCTCTGATGTACGCCCACTGTTTCCACGCAATCCATCTGGTGTGTTATGAAGAGACTGCTGAAGGCTGTTGGAATGATTAAGTGAACTCTGGGAGGGAGGTCTTGGCAGAGTTGATGCGTAGATAGCGCGTGTGCTTGAGGCGGTGTATCTTTTTGGGGCTTAGTCTGACCTTGCTGGATACCAGCGAGAGATCAGTGTCACAGACTGCACTGTGGTAGCTGCGTGTGATGAGTACCGAGTTGAGGAGGGCTCGTCGGGTAATGTCGAGGTCCAGTTGGTGCCAATTAAGAGACCTTGGATGTCTCCATGACACTTTATGGCAAGGTTTTGTGAGAAAGAATGAGTTTGTGATACAGAGATTGTGGTATGAGCAGAGCTCCAGTAGTCTTTGGCCACTGGCATTCATATTTCCGATGCCAAAGCATGCGGGCCACGCGTCGTGTTCAGCCCAAACCCTTGCATTGAAGTCTCCCAACAGAAACATGTGCTCAGAGTTGGGGATTTTGCCAATAATATTGTGAAGCTCTTCATAGAACTGGTCATGAATCTCCAGAGGTGAGTAGAGTATTGGGGCGTAGACACTCAGGATGTTTACATGGCCAGAAGCCGTGAGCAGTCTCATGAGCAGAATCCGCTCGGAGCCTGTGGTCGGTGGTTCTATCATGCCAAGGAGTGTGTTTTTGACGGCGAACCCAACACCGTGTTGCCTTGGTTCGTTCTGCTGTTTTCCTTGCCAGTAGAAAGTGCAGTCACTCTCTCGTAGTGAGCCACTGCCAGCAAGCCGGGTCTCCTGCAGTGCTGCAATATCGACATCGAGTCTCGCCAACTCCCTGTTGATAACTGCAGTCTTGCGGATGTCCTCAAACTGCAATAGATCTCCGGAGAGTCCAGAACACATTGTACGTACATTCCAGCTTGCAAAATGAAGGGCTGGTACAATGTTTCTTTTTGTTTTGCTTTTGTCTGGTGCAGGTGTTACAACCCACTTGTCTGGTGATGAACCATAAGCTCCAAGCACCCATTGGAGCAGGTGAGCCATGGCGGGAAAGCACCTTATTGGCCGGGGGCTGCCCAGCTTGAGGCGGGTGGTGGTAGCTATCCATTGGGGTGCAATGACCCCTCCCACCGACGATGGCAACCCGTGGCGCCCATTTTTTTACGCCAATCCAAAATTAGCTTATAACCCGTGACTGCTGCCATCCATGTTGCTTGGCCACGATTAGGTGGCCGAGGAGTGTCCTCTCCCCATTTTTGCACCTCTTGTTGGCACAAAGCCCGGGCAGGTTACTCTGGAAATCCTGGGTTGCCCATGCGTCAGGATCCCCCCCTCGGCCTTGCTGGTGATGTCCAAAGGAGTGCGTAGCACGACCTTTGGTACCAGTTTGGCTGCAGGGGCTGCCGGGAATGTGCCGCAGTGCGTCACAAAGCCACCTGAGGGGCCCCACTCCTGATTTTCTGTAGGGGTTTACTCCCTTAGCCATTGACTCTCCCGAGACACTCACAAGGCAGGTTGAAAACCGTGAAAGCCTTGGAGGGGCCCTTACCAGGTAATGACAGCCGGGCCAGCTGTGCCTGGGACTCGTGTAAGGCAGGGTCGTCACACCCTAAGGTAGTTTATCGCAAACTACCCGCTATAATACACTACAGTTAAACGTATATAATCCGTCATCCTATTGTGTGGTGTTTTATTAACTCCAAATAAATCTGCGGAAACTCTTAAAATAACTTAATATTATCCGAGCCTTCGTGCAATTAAGAGGACATCGTTATCAGCAGCAGCAACGGCAGACAGCAGCCATCATCATTGACATCGTCTTTATCTTTATAAGTGATGCATGCGCTGTTATTGAGCGCTTTGGATGTAAGACTTTGTGGTTCTCAGAGGTTTTTTGTGTGATAATGCCAAACCTACGCGGCTATGGCAGTGGTGGTTCGCCAATCCCAACACTGCCACTCCCCCTCCACCTCCGCCGTACCTCCCTAAGACCCATAAACTTGGTATCTTGTTGATATCGTCAGAAAAAATGTAAAACATTCGAAAAAATTGAAATATTTTAAAATGATTATTGTTACTAATATTGGGCCCTTTTTAAAAAGCATCACATTTTTCGACCGTCCCCGCCACTTGTGCAGTTTATTGTGCCTCTTCTGGGCTGTGGGATGGTGAGTACGTGCCAGTACGACAAGCGGGAACGTGATCGTTGTCTGTGTGGACCCTTGTCTACAGGTCACTTGAAGAAAATCCGGAATGATTTCTGTGATATCTGCTTCGCTCAGGCTGTTTCCCAACACGGAAACGTGTAGCACTGTCATTGCAAGACGCCTGAATGGACCCTTCATCTCGGGACGGCTGGTTTTAAGGAGGTCGTGGATTCGATCCCAAACCCCGAAGCCTGTACATTTGGAGTTTGCGTGTTCTCCCCATTGGTCGCGTGGATTTTTTTTCCGGGTTCTCCGATTTTCCCCTCCACATTTAGACTCGACGTGCATTGGTAGTATTTGGCTGCTATAAATTTTCCACGTGATGAGCTATCATTTCTGGCCAGGTCGCGTTGTGAAAAAGAGCTAAAAAGCTCAGTGGGCCTTTACCTGGTAAAGTAAAAAAAAAAAGTTTAGTTTTCAGTTTTTCATTATTTCTTACACATTTCTAATTGACGTCAGTGTCTGTTTTGAAGCACCAAACGCACACGCTGACCTCTCGAGTACACTGTTCCTCTGATGTGCTGCTTCACTTACAGAGCGACACAATTACGTCTATTTAGCCTCTCATTCTCTCCCCACGTTATTGCCCTGACGACGTTTTTGTATTCATGTGCAATTTTGCAGGAGGCGCTTTTGAGATGCCACGTCATTTTAAGCGCCTATATAAATGCAAACGATTATCCTTTTGAGGAGGTCTTTAAAATTGTTCACCTCGTTCACTTACCGAGACGCGAAAACGCGTTTGAGTGAAAGCATTTATCAGAACGCGGCAGCCTTCTCCAGAGGTCGCTCTTGAGTTAACCGCAGCATGAGCAACACGGGGTAGTAAGAACAAAGACAAAGAACCCCCCTCCCCCCCGTATAGCCTGCAACAGGCTGTTGGGGCAAGTGCTGTTAGCGACCAGCACTTATAAAGGCCGGCAACGGCACGCGAAAGGGGGTGGCCAACACCACGCCCGGCCGCCTTTGCCTCCCTTGTGGCGATGTTTACACGCCACGCCAGGTACTCATTTGAGGCTGAGTCGACCTAGGGGAGGCCCACGAGCGGTTCAGATAATCGTCACTGGTGTTGGCCGTGAGTCGGAATCGAACTCGGGCCGCCAGGTTCGTAGCTCAGCACGCTAAGACCACTGCGCCACCGCTCCCCAGAAGAGTCACACGAGCACGAACACTCTCACCTGTACAGACAGCAGCGCAAGCGAAGGGTCGGCAACAGTGCCCGATTATCCTCGTAGCAAAAGTAGCTACACGTGTAGCTACGGGCCCCGCACTTTCAAGGGCCCCGCGCTAAATGTTTTCAAGCTATAAATTCCGGTTCAGTGATTCTTCACTTGCGCTATTACTATAGTACTATACTGCTTTCAACTTTTATGAACGACTAGGTGTTTTAAGGTTAGCGATTTGTCGTATTATCTGGCTGTATAGCAAATGAAAAAAAATCCAATTTCTTTACTATGCAAGTTAAAAATGTTCTGTTTACGTGCCAAACCTTACTAATTGGCCGTGTCGGGTGGTGGCGGGTTTAATGACACAATTATATATTTATGTGATCTAACCCACCAAAAAAAACCTGTATTATGGATGTTGGTCCCGAAATCCTACGTGTTAAACAGTCATTTATGAGTCAACCTCAAGGAGGCCCATGACCATTTCGGATATCACTGACTGCTGCTGTGAGCCATGGCCAGGAAGGTATCTCAGGTCACCTGATTAAAAATGCAGTGAGCTCAGCACTGTGCCATCGTTCCCCCTGGAATATGGGCTGAAGGAAATGTAACTTGCTCTCAGCAACCGTGTTCTTAAAATAGTTGTTTTATATCACTTCAACCAACCTAAAAGTACTTTGCAAATGACTGCAGGTGTCCGGGACCTTTGGCAAGGAGATACTAAAAACACACAGTACCTATCGAACACTAGTAACTCCTTTTATGTGGCAAGAATACATATTGTTGTCCAGTAACTTGCCGAGGACGCAATGCGCATTATGTCTACACTAGACAGGATGCAGCTCAGCTAATTCCACTTAACTTTGTCGATCATAACATCCCGCATTAAATCCATCCATTCCTGTGGCAAACACACATTCTACCTCATTAAAATATATCAGTTTGCAAGAATACTCACAGTTACGCTCTCAAGAGCATTTAATGCCAATTTGACGGTGAATGCTAGCCTGCTCATATGTCGATTCGAAAACAGTCAATTTGTCAACATTTAAAAAAAAGCTTTTACAAGTTTCTTCTTAAAAGCCCCATGTAGTTTAAAGTCCCCTATCGAATTAAGTTAGTAAACTTCCCTGCCTCTTTTTGCTGTGTGTGCTCTGCAGAAGTGCCGCTGCCAAAACTGTCAGCCCCACTATATCTCCGTCTGTCGTAAGGCAGTGCTAATGATGAATCCCAAAGTAGGACCCGAGGCTTAAAGAGCTAGTGAAGCTTTCCTGGATAAATAGAGAATTGCAATTATTAGAAATGGTGATACCAAAACTATTGACGCTTAGATTGGCCCCTGTATACATCCGAGACTGGTATGATTAAAGCCCCCCTCTCTTTCAGGTACCAAGTACTTTTCTTTAATTGGAACACTTAATTGGGAAATTTCTGCGGTGAGAACGTTTCATGGAGGGAATAAAACACGCACCTATTCGAATTTGTGGCAGATGTTTCTCATCGGCGCCGGCGGGTTTGCCAGCGTAAGCAGCGCGCACTTGAACAAACGTGGGCATTCACGGTGCTCAAATGTGGCAGGAGAGTGTTTAAAATCCACGGCGCTTATGGGGCTTATGTGACTTGTTGGATGTTCAGCATATTTTGAACGAAACGCGTTTTCAAAATAATGGCAAAAATTCTGCGAAGGTTTTTTTTTTTACATTTTTGGGGGCCATTTCAACGTAGCATTGCCATATTTCTTGAAAGCTAAAAGAAACAGTTGCCTGCCAACCTATCAATGAAAATACATGAATGCTTTAAAAAACTAAAATTTTCATCAGTATTTTCCCACCCATAATAAATGGTGACTCCAGGATCCAGCGGCAGTGCGCACGTGTTATTATTCAGAAACGAACTGATGACAATATTAAAAAAGATGTGCCAATTCAGTAAATGAAAAGCAGCAGTTGCAATTCCGTTGAAAGCTCATTAGAGGGAGATGTTGGAAAGACAATAATGTGGCACTGGGGTACTCTATTGTTCAAGTCACGGAATTATAAACTGAGTGAACATTCGCTTTGATAACAAAAATGTGACCGAATATAAAAAAATAAACATCCGATGTTGATAATGCACCACATTTCATTAAATGTAAGATACGCAATTTTTATTTATTTAAGTAAAATATGTATTTGGTTAACTGTAAAAAAAATGTTTTATGATGCGTAGCTAATTGAAGATTTGTTTAACTCGAGTTTGAAATTGGAAGTGGCTTTGCCATGATTTCTTGTAAAATCGTTCACAAATTCCTTAACTGTATTTTTATTTGAGTAAGATTTCATAGCAAGACATATACCATGGGACCATTTTCTTTTCGAGACAGTTTCTAGGCTGACATTAATCTGTAAAATCACTAACTTCCTGTAATATTTTGTTCCTTCTCTAAATATACACGCTTCAGTATATTCAAACTGCAAAACAGACCGATTTTAATTTAGACAAAATTCTTCCATGTAATGTTCATAAACATAAAGGATTTATTGCATTAAGTGTTTTTTTATCCCTAAGAAAGTTCGGTTTTAATAAAGGAATACATACCCTGTACATTATTTAAATAGTCTCTATAATCTAAATACATTGTGTTTGTATATATACTGTATATATTGCGAATATTACAAACTAGGATTTGGTATTTATATTTAATTAATGTACAGCTTTGTGGGATGCTGTTGGCATGAAGGATGTTATATGGAATGAAAGCATTATTATTAATAACCGTCTCCTTTATGGCCTCACCAAATCCATCGTCTGCAAACACCAGATGATCCAACAACGTCGCTATCAGACTTCTCACGCGTACTCCCGAACGAGACCCCCATCGGCCCAACACTTTGATCCCTACATCAACGCCGGATCCAATCTCGGATCAATTTCAAGATCACACTCACCGCCTTCAAGATCCTCCATGACCTCGCAATCGTCATACGCTGCGCTTTCCAGCATTTGGATGCGTTGAGTTATTTATCAAACAGGGAAAGTATTCTCCGTGACAGCCACCTCACTGGCATTGTGTGTGCTGTAGTTAAACAAAAACCGCGTGGTTTTCCAGCAACATCCTCGTCACAGCTGTCTGTGTCTGTATGGAATGTCACGTGTGCAGTTAATTTTAGCTTAAAAGTAATTAATTGCAACCTAAATGAATCTATATAACAAAACATAAAGGACGTTTACGTTAATATCACGTTCCTAAGTATTTTTTGGAGAGGCAGGTTATTATTATACTTCAAATTATATACAGTATATATTTTAAATGAAATAGATGTAACTTATTAGTAAAAAAGCAAACAGTAAGCTCAGCATTCGATGTAATTGTTAATGCTCATTGTGAGTATTGAATTGTAAGCCCAGAATGAGATGCCATTTTTAGGACAACTTTCTCTTTAAAACGTAAAGCATGTCCATCCTGGCGATGTCACCGAAGGGTACTGTTGTGGTGTCAGAGATTATCCGTTCCCCCCTCAACATTCGTTTCCCCAAGAGTTAAAATGCGTTCCTCCTAGGTACCAGGATTTGCAAAAAATTGGTTCCACTTAAAAAAAAAATGCATTCCAGATTTTTCGTTAAAAAAATGCTTGCAAGCAATCTTATATCAAAGTATTTTAAAGTACAATCTTAATGTTTTTTAATTTAAAGCTTTCGTGACTGCAGGGATTCATATTCTTGGTTCTTTCGGTAAAGTCACGTAGAAGGGAAACAATAAAATAATAAAAATATAAAACAATAAAATTCTCACGACGTTTCGATTGCAACACAAGCAATCATCATCAGGTGTGAAAACCACACCAAGAAAATTAGAAAAAACGCCACTTTTTTTTCAAAAAACGCCACTTTTTTTCAAATTTTCTTGCTGTGGTTTTCACACCTGACGATGATTGCTTGTGTCACAGTCGAAACGTCGTGAGAATTGTATTGTTTTAGATTTTTATTATTTTATTGTTTCCCTTCTACGTGACTTCACCGAAAGAACCAAGAATATAACTTTCATTTCGATAACTTCTCACACTTATTTGGGAAACAGTTGCTGAGGTTGCTTACGGTATGTATATAATCACCTTTATGTTTGGTTTGCCATTACCAATGCAGCACTAACACCTTAACGCTAACCTGTAACCCTAACCCAGAGGTACAAATAAGTGCGTGGGAACACATTTTTCTGCTCACGGAGAATATCATTCATAACTTCGAGGGTGCAATTATTTTGGGGGGGAACTAATATTTATTTACAGTAATATTCCTGGCTATCATTTTCATTCCCCTTTTTATATTAATCCAAGCTTTGAATGCTTGTTGAATAGACTGCCCGGGATACCCAGCGTGTGTACGTATCTACAAATAAGAGATATTTGTGTGTTGGAATGTGTCTACCTTTCAAGTAGGGGAGAGAGAGAGAAAAAAATAAATGGACGAGTACACCTATTTACATGCTTTGAATTGTAAAAGACTAATAGAATATTCTGGCAATATTAAAATTAACTTGCGTTTTCAACACATGCAGTAATATATATTTTAAAATAATAAGAATACGAGCGCACAGCACATTGTAAACCCCACTGGATGGATGAAGGCCTTCCCACACCACAGCTGGTTATTGGGGTCTAATTGATGATTCCATGCTGACGATACCTGTGCTGGTCAGTTCAAGCATGGGGATCAGAAGGGTTCCAAAACCGGTTCAGTGATGTTGGCCGTGGCTGGAAATGTAACCCTAGCAGTTCAATGCCTTAACCAATGTATCAACCACGGTGAGCTGTGCATACACTACGCATGTGTACAGGATTGCACGACATTTAATTTACCGTGGTGGTATTTATTCACAATGGCTTGCACCTTATCTCAGTTAAAGCATTTTGTTGGGGCCATCCTCTATGCGTAGAGTTGCAAATACACAAAATGTGCTTTAATTTTAACAAGCACATCTTAAACCAATGTACAGTGTGATGTTCGATACTTTGAGAAATTATTGTTTTTACACATTGGTGAGGCATTTTAAAAAGAGGTTCAACATTTGTATTTTCACGTGCGCCAAATATTTCTCAACAAAGCACCACTGTCAGGAGACAAAATAAATGAGAATAAGAGTAATTTCTGTAAAAGTTTGTTAAAAACTACCATGTTATTTCAGGATGACATGAACAGTGCTCTTGCCATCCGGTGTTGTTACCCTTTTCTCATTTGGCCTTTTTATTGAAGTCATCACTCATACGACATTATATTGCGCATGACCAAACCAACTGGAATATGCCCTCTCTCGTCACATCGCGGAAGCTAAGCTTGTATAGTGAGCCTGTATAGTTCTTGAATGGGCGACCGTCATGTATAATGGGTATTATAGGCTGTGTGGACATAGGCAGCAGTTGGCAGAGCAGCAAGCTCTATTTCTCGCACCTCTGATTCGCACGGTTGGCTACATACGGTGCGAAAGAAGTTCAACATAAATGCATACATTCATTGCTGAGCTCTAAATAATGTTATACCGTCTTTATATTTCTTGCCATCACCAACCCACCCTGATCAGCATGGTGAAGTATGGTAAAGAAAAACTCCCTCTTGATCTACACAGGGTGGATAGGCCCTCATTGACAAAAGAGATGAAGGCAGTGGTATGAGTAGAGACTATTATTTTAATTCATCTTTTGAGATTTTTAATCTGCTATTTGAAGACCAGATTTCAGCAAATTGTTTATCTAATAAGAGTGTTTTTTTTTGCGGCTCATTATGGTTTTTTTTCTAAACCATGAGACAATTGTCCAGATGGCTACTTATGCGACCGACCACGTATATTCCTGCAGGCATGCAATTATCTTCATCACTATTATTAGGAGCGCTGTAGCGGTAGCATTTGCATTAATTATCCCTTTCCGAGCAAAGCTTCGCGCCGGATGCCTCAACATGACCAGAGGCAGTTTAATAAATAAAGTAAATTAAACAAATTACCCACCAGAACCGTGTGATATGATTCACACGGAGACGCTAATTTTGCCCAAATCATACACACACAGTGGCAAGCATTTGAGAAAACTACCACAGGATCTTGACTTTACCCCGGCTCAACATTTGCTCCACACGAAGCTGCGGGGTATTGTTATGCCCTGATGGCCATGTGGACCACGAATGAGTTTTGAACTCGGGCTATGGTCACTGCCTCTTGCCCTCCCGCTGCTCCTGCTCTCCCCACTGGCTCTGGAAAACGAGGCGGTGTCAAGCCCATCGGTAAAGGGAGGCTGCGATCAGCGCAATCAGGGGGACATTTAATAACACAATCAGGTGTGCATTGCATGTACAGTGCAACAACGCTCAGCTTCATCTAGACGAGCAGCCGAAAAAATAGTAAATGCGTGCACATTTTTCCATTTAGAACACCAGCTCAAAAGAGTGTGGCCATCCCAAGTGGCAGCAGCGAAACAAATACACAACTTCATGGGACCTTTCTTGCCCAGTAAGAAAATACAATAATTGGTTTTAACCTTTCTGGCAATAAAACAGTTGTGTTCAGAAGTAAAAACACCAAAACAGAAACATTTTGCAAGGAATCATGTCTGCATTGACCGCACACGCTTGTGGTGAACATGCAAACAAAAACATGCTCTGATAATATTTACATAAAATTTTGATTTAAAGCTTTCCTGACTGCAGGGATTCATATTCTTGGTTCTTTCGGTAAAGTCACGTAGAAGGGAAACAATAAAATAATAAAAAATATACTTATTTTATTGTTTCCCTTCTACGTGACTTTACCGAAAGAACCAAGAATATTATATTTGTATTGTCTTTGAAACCGATTGGTCCACACCAGACAGCTTTCTTTAGAGCCTAGTCTCAATCAGTGTTAAACCAGAGAACGTCAAAAGGCGTACACAGCACAAAGACAACGCCACTGTCAGGGCATTTAAAACTCGGGGTAAGCAGCTACTTCATGGGACCTCTCTTGCCAGTTTCAAAATATAATAATTGTTTTACCCTTTCTGGCAATAAAACAGTTGTGTCAAGATGTCAAAACACTAAAACAGAAACCTTTTGCAAGAATAATGTTTTGTACTTGTGGTGAACATGCAAACAAAAACAACGTGTACAAACAACCTCGAAATGAAGGGTGAAAGTTATACTGAATTATTTTCATATCCCATCTGATGTTTCTTCTGCGTGTTCCAATGTTGTGCGTGCTCTTACATCATCTCTTATTGTAAACACGGATCGTGTTGCAAGCAAACACGGATCGTGTTGCAAGCAAAAACAAGCAATTGCGGCAGATCAAAGAAGTCTGGAAAAATTCCAGGAATTATTATGAAACTGTTTTTGTTTGCCGATAGTTTGTACTTTTCTAAATTTCAGGCAGTAAAACGTTTTTTGTGGTACTGTACGACTGAAATGCCGACAATATTACGAAAACATAGCGATATTCAACGTCGCTCAAAAAAACGCATCAATGACGATTAGAAAAATAATCTTACCCGCGGAATGACCAATGTTTTGTAATAATATTAATATCATTTGCTGTCATAGGCACAGCCGAAGCTGGTTATGATCAGCAAATTAAACGACACGATGTTTTCAACAGATGAGCAATTAATTGATGTACTCTGATATTTCAAGCAGATAGCCTTGTCATTTATGACAGTGACCTGATTTACTGCGTGACATTGGTTTTCAAATTTTTTCCTATTTCCTGTTATAATTGCACAGCATGGCAAAGGGAGCTGTGGACCGCCACTTCTCAACACGCTGCCACCGCGACCCTAACCAGGACAAGAGGACCAAGAACCGAACGAAGGAACGTAATTTGCCTTTGCCATATCTGAAGGGGTGGCAGACGATGAAAACTGAATTGGCGACGTGAGAAGCAGCTTTTGCGAACCAACCGTCCCCTCAACAGCTCTCCTGTGACCGTATTCCATTGCAAGAGGCTGGCACAGTTCAGGTCCTACAACATACAGGAGCATGGCAACACGGGTACGTATCATCATCAGCATCATCAAACTCCATGGGCAGAAAGCCCGTAGGTGTCCACTGCAACTTTTGTTCACTTCATAATAAAGGTTTTTTTGGTTAGATCGCGTTATTTATAAATGTGTCGAAACCCTCCACCACCCGACACGGCCAAACAGTAGAAAATGTGTCACGTTTACAAAAGACAAATAGTTCACTACTTTTAGCCCACCGGTGTGTTGGAGAGTGACTCAACATCATTTAAAAAATTTAGTACGACGTTTCGCTGGTAATTACATCCAGCATCATCGGGCAATTTGCCAGAATGGTGAGGCCCTCCACTTGCTACCGGTCTTAAATAGAGCAGCACGGTGACGTAATCTTTTAACTCAATTTGGGTTAGATCGCGTTATAAATATCGCGTTTTAAATAACGCGATCTAACCCAAAAACCTTTATTATGAATAATATTGGTCGCGAAAGCCTTTTGTTCACTTGTTTCCACTCCCCTCTACCCTGTGCCAACATGTTGAGACGATGCCACATCTCTCTGGCACCAATCTCCAGAGTCATCTAGTCATTCTCTTCAGGGTCTCTCTTTTCTACCACTTCTCTCTATTATTCCCATTATTACAGTTTCTTTTCATGTTGTTCTCCATCCTCTATATGTGCCCAAATAAGTTCAGTTTCCTTCTCATTACCACTTTCATCAAGTGTCCTGTTATGTTCACTCTTTGTGTCCAACTAAGATACAGTATCTTCCTATAGTGGTAACATTTCAAATGCCAGTATTTTGTCCCTGTCCAAGTTTCGCAGGCATACAACACGGTGCTGAAAACGCGTGTTCTTAAGATGCTCGGCTTGGTTTTGTAGCTAATTTTCTTGCTTCTGGATACGTTGTTAAAGCCTGCCATGACTCCTTTTCTTGTTGCGATCCTTGTTCTTAAGTCCTTCGTACAGTCATTATCCCAGGTCAACATGCTTCCCATATTGACCTGGGACAATGTATGTATGAATGTGTGTATGAAACAGGAGGATTTATTCACAACTCTGGCTGTCACCTGATGATGCTGGTTGTAATTACCCGTGAAACGTCGTACTAAAATGGTTGATGTTGTGGGTTTACTCTCCAACATACCGGTGTGCTTAACTGTTAACGAATTGGCATGTTTTGTTTATGTGGCAAACCTTACTAATTGGCTGTATCGGGTGGTGGCAGGTTGAACGACACATTTATATTATGGATAATATTGTTCGCGAAAGCCTACGTGTTAAAATGTATGCATGTTGAACTTCTTTCGCACCGTACGCAGCCAACCGTGCTAATCGCAGGTGTGCACGTTGAGCCAGTAACACTGAGCCCATGGCTGTAAGCACATCATCCTCAGCCTCATCATGACTCACCCCGTCGATCCCCCCGCTGAAGGCCTCCTCGAGCCATAGCCATCGCTCATGGTTCTGCGATGGCACGACGCGTCTGGCACCGGCGCGAGAGACGAGTTCGCTGCTGCACTTTCGTAGTGGACGTACTCTGGGGTGCATTGCCTCCTTCCACACTGTTGTTGTAGTTGTTGTTGTTATTGTTCTCGTAGGCCATCATCCCTCCATTTTCCTGACCAGATTAGCACGGTTGGGCGATGTGCGGTGCGAAAGAAGTTCAACATACATACATCCACCATCCCTTCTACTGTCCTACCAGAGCCAACTTACTTTATTGTTTGTTACAATCAACGTCTATTACTTGTTTGTGCCACAATACATCTACCGCTCTTTCTGTGTCCCAGTGTAATTGCTCGCATGCATCTTTCAACACCTCTTTGCTCACCTTTAATCTTTTGTTCCAGTTTCTGTTCGTCAATGTCCATGAGTCTGCTCCACACGCTGGAGTCGGTAATGTACAGGGGGTGATCCAGATATCTCGTGACCCCCGATTAATTGACCCCTAACATTGTTTTCCTTTGCTAATTAATTTCTGTTTTAAATAAACCTTACTTATTTACGATATATGGCTGATACGAGCCCATATACTCTTGAAGAACAGTTTCTAGTGAGTTTATGGTTTCATGAAATATGTTTAATTTTTTTTGTGAAAGATTCAACAACAACAACAATAATGATGATATTGTATAAAGTTTAATTGCTTGCATTACATTACGCACACACACATTGGCACGCGACAATATTAAGTTTAAAATAATTAAAAGGGGGTGGGGGTCACAAGAAATCTGGACTACCTTGCACTGTGATTCAAAACAACTTTCGACACGAGGCACGTGGGCACGATTAATGATCACAATTAAAGTTTCTGTTTTTCAATCGCGGCCCCTCCAACCCTTGTTTCGCCGCCTGCCGTCTTCATTTTAACTTTGATCCCGGAGGGCGGCAAGTGGCGTTCGTATCCCTCTGACGAATATTCTTCAACTGTTTCGTGATCTCTGTTGCGCGTGACTTTGTTTGGTTTAGCGCACATTTTATTTTCTTAAAGCCCCAACTGTGCATCCTTTGAGTTGCGTTCCTTCTTGCGGTTCAATCTCCGTAATTCGTGTCAACACATTGAGTTAAAAAGGTCTTGGATCATGTAACTTTTAACTGCACAAAACATATTTTAAACCACTGCTAATTGCAATTTTCTGTTTGCCAAGCAAAAAAGGGCACCTATCCTGATGTAGGTTATAGAGGTCGATTTCAAGATGCTGCGCAAACGGCTACATTATACACATCTGTGACTGTGCCCTTTCGGTGATAACGTGTTGCGGTTGTGTGCAGATGGCTGTGAAAATTAGTGGGACAAAAGTGATCACTCAGATTAAGGATGGTAGCATATCAACCATGAGGACAAAAAACAACAAAAGGCTCCTTTAAATTACCATAAATCAAGGGGTGATCCTTATATTTCACGAGCAATTGGGGTGCCGAAAGAATGGTGAAAATTTAAACCGCTGTTTTTATAAAACCCGCAGAGCTTATAAATAACAATCTTTTTAATCGCTTTGCCAACTGGTAGACGTGAATGAATAAATTCGTGATTTTATTAAGATCTCAATATTATACCACTGACACAATAGCTCCCTTGAAAATGGGAGCTATACGTGAACCCACTGCCAGACGAGGCCCTCATGATGTCGGTGCAGGTCGTGGAAGTTATTTGACCCACACTGCACCACGCCGGCCAGCGCGCGTTGGTGAAGGCAGGGAGCACACATGGGAGCATAGAAGTCTAGCACAACAATGGATTTTGCTGCACTGCTCCAAACTGCCCACATCGTACAGATAAAGAAGCTGATAAGTCGGGGTTTTGTGCATGGTGGTCGCCCATCTAAACACTAACCAGTCTAAAAACTGCTTAGCATCTGGGATCAAAAAAGTGCACAGAGTACGTGGGTACATCATCCAGTTTTATGTTTTTGTTTTGTCTCATTCGGGGGGAAAGGCAGATAAGGAAAGTGGGGTGACTGCAGTACTCCACTAATTGTAACATCTGGCTCCATCAGCCACTGTTAATAGCCCTCCAGACGCAATAAACACAACGTCTGTGTGTCCCTGCAGCAGTCGAATGTGCTGGCAGAATATCTGATAAAAACAAATGCAGAGCCAGACACATCCAGCGTCGTGACTTTTAAAGTGAGTTTACCAACTTTTATTTTATAATGTAAAATTCCGTATTGCTCCATTTGTAATAATGCTTTCGCATTTTCGCCAGTCAGTAAAATGGGTCGGCATTTTTTATTTATTTACTTTCAAGCGTAGTGCAGTTTCAGTTTGGGCTCCTTTGTCAGGCTTGCACAGCAGGAACACAAACAAACAACACCACGAACAACGAACGACAACAACAACACGTTTCGGCATCAACGTCAACAATGTTCCGCTGACAACGGTAGCAGACGATGATACGTGAAACCATAATGTTGCAATGAACTCGAATGGCCTGCTGATGAATAGCGATCCTCCCCCGCTTCTTGGTTGCTCGTGAGAAATGTGACAAACGATCACTGCCAATGGCGTCAATGGTGAGTGTCCGTGGCACGGTGAGTGGCTCTGCTGCTCTGCTATTGTGGAAGCCGCGCGTTGGGTGTCTGTCTGTATGCACGTGCGCGCCCGGTTTTTTTTGTGTTGTTGTTCGTTCTGTAAATGCATTATAGCGGAGGGCCTGGTGTTCTGGTCGCCTCTATGTGCACAGAAGCGATGCTATCACCGCTCAGCAAGGGACAAGACCACAATTGTACTACCTGCTGAAACTTGCTTCCAGCTAAGGCCGTCTGTGTTATTACCATCTTTGTCGGGGGAGTGGGGTTTTTTTTATCGTGTCCATGGAACTTATTTAAATTCAGCAACATGTGGCAAAGGTGGAGCGGAGAGAAGCACTCTTGATTGCATTAAAACCGATGGGCCCCGTGACGCGCGCGGTCACCTTCAGTAGACAAGGAGTGCAGGGACGCCAAAATTGAAAGAAAGAAAAATAACTCATGGGCACTCTCGCGCCCCCATTCCCCGTTCGCGGCCACATTCGATAACGCGGTGCTGCTTTGGCAAATCAGTGGAAGGTAAATAATAAAAATAAGTAATCATTTTGACCCCTATAAAGTGCATTGACAAATGTATATGGAGCAAAGACAACGAACCCCCCGTATAGCCTCAACAGACTGTTGGGGCAAGTGCTGTTAGCGAGCACCTATGAAGGCCGGAACCGCACACGAGGGGGTGGGTGGCCAGCACCACGCCTGACCGCCTTTGTCTCTCCAATTGCGATGTTTACACACCAGACCAGGTACTAATTTGAGGCTGGGTCGACCTAGGGGAGGCCAAAGACCGGTTCAGATAATCTTCACCGGTGTTTGCCTTGAACGGGAATCGAACTCGGGTGGCCGGTTTCGTAGTGCAGCGTAGCGCTAACCGCTACACTACCACTCACACACGAAGGACAACGTAATTCTGCGTGTGGGTTTGTTTCAGAACACCTAAATTGGTGATGACAGGGTTTTTTTCCCTTTTTTCTGGCAACAAAACTGAAACCTTTTTGCTAGGATTCATGTCTGCATTAACCACAATACCTTCAAGTGGGTCGAGGCTCAAAAGAAAGCCGTCCCTTGGTGTGGACCGATAAGTTTCAAGGACAATGCATATATTATCATAGTATGTATTTTTTTTCATTTTGACTGCAGGTATTGTGGTTAATGAATACATGAATCCTTGTAAAAAGGTTTCAGTTTTGTTGCTAGAAAAAAGGAGAAAAACACTATCATTATATTTTGGTACTGCTAAAGGAGGTCTAATGATTTCGATTTAAAGCTTTCGTGACTGCAGTGATTCATCGCTGTCCTACCAGACAGTCTCGCCCCTTCACCTGATGAAGGCCGCTTGTGTTGTGGCCGAAACGTCGTGAGAATATTATTGTGTTATTTTATTTTATCAATTTATTATTTTATTCTCATTCTACGTGACTTTACCGAAAGAACCAAAGAAGAGGTCTAATGATGTTAAACCTAAATTGGTGTTACGTAGAACACACTGAAAGAATAGTGACTCAGTGCCTCGAACGCTCTCTTCCTTTCCAATATTAGGAAGTTACTGGTGCTGTGCACTTTTAAATGTAGATTGAAAAACTAATTTCTCTACAACTGCTTTTTGTGTTCAGTTGCCATGCCAGCGCATCTCCGATTAGCACGATTGGTTACATACAGTGCGAGAGAATATAAACATACATCATACATCATACATACAATATTCCATTGAACAACAGGAGACACTGCGAAGACTGTTTTAAATCTCATAGTTTATTTAATTTACATTAAAGATCACCGAATCACTGGGAATGCACCCGATCTTGTCTGATATCGGATGCTAAGCAGGTTCAGGCTGGCTAGCCGCTTAGTTTGTGTGCCCACCATGTCTACAAGTGGAGTTACAGGCTGCTATGGGGGCTGCTTTATAACCCAGCTTTGTCAAAGTTAGCTGCCATGGATTAAAATTCAGGATCTCAGTCAGGCCAGTTCAGTGCTCTGACCTCTGAGCCACCCGCATTACGCATCTCTTATTTGTTTTAATAGAATGGCAATGCAGTGATGTCATCAGATATTTATAATCAATACAAAAACCGTGGTTTCAAAGTCAAGTTTTACGTAAATAAAGGTATAAACTCCGGTGTTGAAACCTGGTGCATACCACATCGTAGATAGGTATCTATACGATCTATGTTGTTTTTCGATTGTGTGTTCCTTTAAGTGGCGTACCGCATGTGTTGATAAACATGATAGGTTGAACTGTTTGTTCGAAATGTGGTAAAACGGGATCTGGAATATGATCATCGTGTTCAACAGAAGGAAACTTTTAAAAGATTATCAGCAATAATCGCGCAAGCTGCCCCGTCCCATTTTACAAACACGAATTATATTTCATTGAGCAGAACATTTATCTCCGTGGAAAGCCAACAGTAGGAGCTGTGCTAGGAACTCACGGTTGGCAGGTGCGCACAGCTTCGCATTGAGTACACACCGTGGCCCCAACTGAGCGCTTGAATACCCTTCACGGTCGATAGAAAGGACGCGCACGCGGGATGCTAATGTAATGACAGCAGAGTCAACCTGGGGTGCGAGTGGACTAGTGGCCACGGTGGATAATGGCAGGGGGGTCAGCCTGTAGTGCGAATGGACTAGTTGCCACGGGAGTTAATGACAGGGGTGTCGGCTTGCAGTGCGAAGGGACTGGTGGCTACGGGAATGATCGAGAAGGGAGCGTGGCCAGGTGACGGAAGAGGGACGGTGGAGTCTGCTGGTGAAGAGGGCTCTTCCTGATGACGAACGCTTGTGTTGCGATCGAAACATCGTCGTTTTTTGTTATTTTCTTTGAACCTATCTACGGGACTTTACCGAAAGACCCAAAAGAATATGAATTCCTGCAGTCACGAAAGCTTTAAGTCAAGATTGAAACATCTTTACGTTTATAAACCCACCCACAAATAAGCCTGGGAAAGTATATTGAAAGCGGCGATGTAAGTTTGATTAACACCAGGAGGAAGCTGGCATCGGCGTTGCATTCACCATTACTGATGTAGTCGGAAAGAAATAATAACTAATTCGTCCATAGCACTGCCCTAAAATGATGTTTTTTACGTGAGGTTTTAGTGCAATGACTGCTTCGTAGCAGAGAGAGAGAGAGATCTCTCTTTGTGATGAAGAAGAGCCATGCCCGAAATTGTGTTTATTATACATGCTTATTTTGTCTTATTTAGCGCAGTTTAATTAACCTGTTGGGTTTTCTCATGTGTGCACTTGCACCACTTCCACTGCAGTATCATAAACAAAAAAAACCTCATGCTTAATGTATTTTGAGCCTATATGGATATCCTTCTGTTATCGGGCGTGACATTAAAACAGAATGTTTTAATTTTAAAATACAGCGCTCACATTTGTTCGGCATTAATTAGATGATCTGTACAGATGTGGAATGTGGCATACATTGTAGCAAAAAAAAATGTAACCTTGGCAAGTCGTCTTCAGGGATCTGGCAGAGTACAAGCAAGGGCTGATATCCAGAAATGTTAATGACCAATCATCATCTAATCAGCGTCAGATGCAATTAGGTGGAGAAAGAATGGCATGTGTGTTCCTTCCCCGGGCATGCTTTGGATAGAAAACAGATAGTGGACCGTGACAAGGGGAATAAATAAAGAATTCAAGCTTTCGTGACTGCATAAATTACTCATTGGATTTTTCGGTAAAGTCACGTATGTAAAAATACCATAAAATTATATTAAAATAAATCAATCACGACGTTTCGACCGCAACACAAGCGATCTTCATCAGGTGTAAAAAACAAATAGCGAGGGAGCACACAGGGTGACATCAACGCAACACATAGAGAGCGTTAAACAGCACGGAGGTAAATACAACAAGAAGATGAGAGACGAGAATTCAACAAACCTAAGAAAAAATTACGTGATGCAAAACCAGTCAGGCCAACAACACAGTTAGACACTTGTTTGGTGGACCACGAATTTCAGAAAAGTGCTAAAATTCGTGTTCATCCTCTGGGTTGAACATACCAGCATAGACAGAGTGAACAAATACGAGGTATAAGGTAGCAGAAATACATATACAGGGACACCAAGAGGCAAGAAGAGGAAAGACGGACAAAGAAGCAAGAAAAAGGGCCAGAGGGATGAACAGACAGAGGCTTAAAATAAGCAGCAGAGGTGGGGGGAGGGGTAGGAGAAAGCAAGGGGCGAAATAAGTTTAGGACAGAATTGTAAAGGTAACTTCCCCGTAGCACTTTTCTGAAATTCGTGGTCCACCAGACAAGTGTCTAACTGTGTTGTTGGCCTGACTGGTTTTGCATCACGTAATTTTTTCTTAGGTTTGTTGAATTCTCGTCTCTCATCTTCTTGTTGTATTTACCTCCGTGCAGTTTAACGCTCTCTATGTGTTGCGTTGATGTCACCCTATGTGCTCCCTCGCTATTTGTTTTTTTTACACCTGATGAAGATCGCTTGTGTTGTGGTCGAAACGTCGTGATTGATTTATTTTAATATAATTTTATGGTATTTCTACATACGTGACTTTTACCGAAAAAAACAATGAGTAAGGGAAATAAACCTTTACTTAAAACTTTCATGACTGCAGGAATTCATATTCTTTGATTCTTTCGGTAAAGTCACGTAGATAGAAAAATAATAATAAAAATAAAATAATACTGTAGCCTGGTTCTTAATCAGAGTGTACTGGCAGCCTATAATGTAGACTGTAGCCTGGTTCTTAACCTCGGTAAGCGTCCTGGCAGTCTTTTATGTAGACTGTTGCCTGGTTCTTATTCTCGGTGAGTGTACTGGCAGTCTACAATGTAGACTGTAGCCTAGTTCTTAACCTCGGTGAGCGTACTGGCAGTCTATAATGTAGACTGTAGCCTAGTTCTTAACCTCGGTGAGCGTACTGGCAGTCTATAATGTAGACTGTAGCCTAGTTCTTAACCTCGGTGACCGTACTGGCAGTCTACAATGTAGACTGTAGCCTAGTTCTTAACCTCGGTGAGCGTACTGGCAGTCTATAATGTAGACTGTAGCCTAGTTCTTAACCTCGGTGACCGTACTGGCAGTCTACAATGTAGACTGTAGCCTAGTTCTTAACCTCGGTGAGTGTACTGGCAGTCTATAATGTAGACTGTAGCCTAGTTCTTAACCTCGGTGAGTGTACTGGCAGTCTACAATGTAGACTGTCGCCTAGTTCTTAACCTCGGTGAGTGTTTTTGTTTCAGGCTACAGTCTACATTATAGACTGCCAGTACACTCACCGAGGTTAAGAACCAGGCTGCAGTATTATTATTATTATTTTTATTCACTTTATTTTTATTAAAAAAAAATTTAATCTACGTGACTTTACCGAAAGAACCAACGAATAAGGGGAATAAATATATGAGGTCATAATCGCCGCCACTCCCCAATGCTCCCGTGCACGCAAGCTGCATCCCTGCAGCATCGGGGAGGAGGGGCGCTCTTCTTTCATAGTTAAAACCAATTTACTTGGCTCATGCTACCTTGGCCCTGATGCACAGGCACTAGTAACCCAACCCCCCCCCCCCAAAAAAAAAAAATCAGAACATTAATAAAAAACCACTGCCTGTGCACGCAGTGTAGCGACGGTGGCATCGATCTTAAACGTCAACTTTTTTTTTCGAAATTAAATCTCGCGGCCATCCAGAAGGGAAGGCATGCTCAAACAATGCATTTTCTGAAGCATTACTAAACATCTGCACATGTGCGAGGGCCCTTCTGAATTTCTCCGTGATTTGAAGAAGAGCCATGGTCCAATAACGTGACTAATTCAATATTTTTACTAATTTATTTTAAGGCCGCGTTATTGACGAATGTATTCAGTTATTTTGTTTTAAAGACTGCTCCACAGGGGTAGAGACATGCTTCTTTGCATGTGCACGAAGGCCGCAGTGCTGCTTCGTTTTCTTTATCTTCAAATCTCTGCGCGTCGTCTGCAACTTTGTTGGAGGGGTCCGTTGAGCTGATTTATCGTGACCAGCACAAAAAAACGTCGCTGCAAGTGGGAGCGTGCCCCTTGTCACGGGAGGTCACCGTATGCTGCATCAAGGCAACGATCGTGCAACTATATCACTGCCAAAGAACACCGGGCCCATTTATAAACTGGGCCAGTGCCAAACGGCAGAGCTGCTACCAACAAAGGGTCTGATTTGATGACTTATGCTTATGGTCGTATCATAGTCGATCGTGTTTCCATAAGGAGGCAGATGTTATTTCGCAGAGAACATTTGTTCGCATAAGCACGACAGGAAAGGATACAGGTCCCAAAGGTTACCACCTGTCCCAGATTTTCAAGGAGCGTTCTCTTTTAAAGGGAGCTGTCCTGGCATGGGCGGAGTTTGGGGTGGGGGCAAGGGGGGGGTATGCCCCAAAGTAAATATCTTCATTAATTTATTTTAAGTAGTTTACAATTAAAAATTTTTAAAAATACATGCACACGCTATTACTGTTAGGGACAAAGCGAACCCCCACTTCCCCCCAAATACAGAAGTCAAACTCCGCCAATGTGTCCTGGCATATGTGTAAGTCTTCCCAGGGCAATTATTAAAATGTGCTTCTAAAGACAATGCATCTACTTGTTGTTATCCTCGCTTCCGTAGTTCTGAGATATTCTGCCCATAATGCATCCATGGTTTTTTTAGTACCTTAAAGGTGGCAACGTGGTTTTCCCAAAGATCGTCCACTTTTTGGAGATAGCTGTCATTGGAAATCCGTGAGTCTTCCTGAGAGACGCCAAAGGTCCCAGCGTCGGACAAACTTCCCAATGCCAGCAGGGCACAGCGTTCACTTGTCGTTGGTCTTTACAGCAGTAACTTCCCCAACTCGTCCTCTGTCAAAACCACGACCCTACGCGGAGCCTCTTTCAGAGGTCAACACAGACGGAAGCCCAAAAGCACGATGTCCGAGCTGTCCAGAACATTTCTGTGAAAGATTTCTCAAACATATCCTCCATCGGTGCACCTGCAGTTCATTGTGCTGAAAACCACCACTCCCTCATTTCTCGACAGTTCACAGCCTTTGCAAAGAACGTTGATCGTCAAAATGTGTTTGGCTCAAGCAAGTCACAAATACAATGGCACTGCTCTTTAGATTTTTTTTATCATGAATACGTATCCGTTGTTGGATTCCTGCACGCACCAAAATATGTCATCGTTAGTTTTCTGGTGGGGGCGGGGGGGGGGGGGAATATCTGTAATGAAATGTTTACTGGAGTACTGAGGAGTTTCCAGTCATTGCTCTGGCACCTAATTTTCAGCTCATAGAGATGGATGCAAGTTTTATTGGCAATAATTATGCGGAATAAAAATGTCTCCTTCACGTAGGAATGTGGCTGATACAGTGAGGGAAAAAAAGTATTTGATCCCCTGCTGATTTTGTACGTTTGCCCACTGACAAAGAAATGATTAGTCTATAATTTTAATGGTAGGTTTATTTGAACAGTGAGAGACAGAATAACAACAACAAAATCCAGAAAAACGCATGTCAAAAATGTTATAAATTGATTTGCATTTTAATGAGGGAAATAAGTATTTGATCCCCTCTCAATCAGAAAGATTTCTGGCTCCCAGGTGTCTTTTACACAGGTAACGAGCTGAGATTAGGTGCACACTCTTAAAGGGAGTGCTCCTAATCTCAACTTGTTACCTCTATAAAAGACACCTGTCCACAGAAGCAATCAATCAATCAGATTCCAAACTCTCCACCATGGCCAAGACCAAAGAGCTCTCCAAGGATGTCAGGGACAAGATTGTAGACCTACACAAGGCTGGAATGGGCTACAAGATCATTGCCAAGCAGCTTGGTGAGAAGGTGTCAACAGTTGGTGCGATTATTGGCAAATGGAACAAACACAAAAGAACTGTCAATCTCCCTCGGCCTGGGGCTCCATGCAAGATCTCATCTCGTGGAGTTGCAATGATCTTGAGAACGAAGAGGAATCAGCCCAGAACTACACGGGAGGATTTTGTCAATGATCTCAAGGCAGCTGGGACCATAGTCACCAAGAAAACAATTGGTAACACACTACGCCGTGAAGGACTGAAATCCTGCAGCGCCTGCAAGGCCCCCCTGCTCAAAAACACGTATATATGCCAGTCTAAAGTTTGCCAATGAACATCTGAATGATTCAGAGGACAACTGGGTGAAAGTGTTGTGGTCAGATGAGACCAAAATTGGGCTCTTTGGCATCAACTCAACTCGCCGTGTCTGGATGAGGATGAATGTTGCCTATGACCCCAAGAACACCATCCCCAACGTCAAACATGGAGGTGGAAACATTATGCTTTGGGGGTGTTTTTCTGCTAAGGGGACAGGACAACTTCACCGCATCAAAGGGACGATGGACAGGGCCATGCACCGTCAAATCTTGGGTGAGAACCTCCTTCCCTCAGCCAGGGCATTGAAAATGGGTCGTGGATGGGTATTCCAGCATGACAATGACCCAAAACACACGGCCAAGGCAACAAAGGAGTGGCTCAAGAAGAAGCACATTAAGGTCCTGGAGTGGCCTAGCCAGTCTCCAGACCAGACATGGGCAAAGTACGGCCCCCGAGCCGTATACTGCCCGTTGGGCTTTTTAATCCAGCCCGCCGAACTTGTCCAAATATTATTATTAAATACAATTTTCCCTTTCTCCTGTAATGCCCCCATTTCCCCATTAGTTGGCGCACTTTGACCGGGAGTTACGACATGTTTTGTATTGTTCATGTTCGTGCAATTTGTTAAATTGCCTTGCAAATAAATGCTTTCCTACCTGTTAAAGGCCAACTCCTTTCATGTAATGATTTTTACATGTCCTTTATATTAGTTCACACAAACACTCCATCCATCTGTTCCTGGCCCGGCCCCTCTGTCAAATTTTAGAACCCATTGTGGCCCGTGAGTCAAAAAATTTGCCCACCCCTGCTCCAGACCTTAATCCCATAGAAATTATGTGGAGGGAGCTGAAGGTTCGAGTTGCCAAACGTCAGCCTCGAAACCTTAATGACTTGGAGAAGATCTGCAAAGAGGAGTGGGACAAAATCCCTCCTGAGGTGCGTGCAAACCTGGTGGCCAACTACAAGAAACGTCTGACCTCTGTGATTGCCAACAAGGGTTTTGCCACCAAGTACTAAGTCATGTTTTGCAGAGGGGTCAAATACTTATTTCCCTAATTAAAATGCAAATAAATTACTAACATTTTTGACATGCGTTTTTCTGGATTTTTTTGTTGTTATTCTGTCTCTCACTGTTCAAATAAACCTACCATTAAAATTATAGTCTGACCATTTCTTTGTCAGTGGGCAAACGTACAAAATCAGCAGGGGAGCAAATACTTTTTTCCCTCACTGTAGGGTTTGACGAACGCTAGATGTTTGTTGCGTTTTGGACTTCTGTTCGCATTTTTTTACCACCATGTGTGCACGCACTTTACAGAAAATTCTACTTATCATGGATTATTGAACAACGTGGGCTCACACTCATCCTCATTACCACTGATCCGTGCTGACTCCTTACTCACCTCTTTTCTAAAATCAATCTGTCGACGCGAGAAATGTTGCCTGGAGCGGAAGCAGCCGTTTGTCCACGTTGCTGTCAACATAACACGTACGTTCACTTTCAAATTACAGCCGTTCCACACATTTGTAAATGTTGCCATGATTCCTACGGTCCTTACTATACTGCAGCATCATTTCACTATTGCTTTCACTTATTTTTTTGTGATACCTTCATAGGAATATAAAATAAAAGCCCATAAAGCAGCTCGTTCAGTTGTGCTTCTCATGTGCGGTTGTGCAAGGGTGTCAAAATCTTTGGTCATGTGACATTTGATCATGCCATTTAGTGACAACGTATGGAGAAAGGCCCACTGAGTTATGTAGCTCTATTGCAGAAGCGACCTGGCCACAAATGATTGCTCAACGAAGTGGCTTATCATCTGGAAATTTATAGCACGTTTCTAAATATAGAGGGAAAACCCGGAGAACCCAGAGAAAAATCCACGCGACCACGGGAAGAGAGACATGCAAACTCAAATTATACAGCAGGCGTCAAGGTCGGGATTGAAGCCACGAACTCCTGTATACCAGGCGAGGAAGTTAACATCTCATAGCCACCGTGATGATGATGATGAGAGAGACATCCAAACTACAAATATACAGTAGCATGCGTCATGGTCGGGATCGAGCCCACGACCTCCTGTATAACAAGCGAGGTATTTAACACCTCCTAGCCACCGTGGTGCCTAAAATCACGGGAATTCCAGGTATTACGCATGATTTCTTACTTAAAATCACAAAGACGTTGGCTTTGGAATAGAACAAGTAACTCTTCTCGTTGCTAACACCTTTTCGTAAAACATTTTATAGCCAGCTGAGAGAGGTGCTGTCGAAGGAGGCTGGCAGTGGGGTGTTTAAATGGTCCCCCCATGTCATACCGTACCGTACTGTGTTTAGACAGTTGGCTAGGTAGGCAGACATTTATTGTAACTGGGTGAGAGGTCACTGAATAAGGCTAAGTTACTCATCTGTGTTTCGATGAATATTTATAACCTTCCTTCGGCTGTTATTCCATTGTTTGTCTCATCCACCCGCCGTCATTCATTATAGCGACCATGGCCTGCCTAAGCTCACTTATCTAAACAGTTTTGAATTATGCATTTAACCGGCGTATGTTCTCTAATGCACGTGCTCTGCTTTCTGTCTCTGAATGTAATTCCAAGCAAGGGATGAATACAAGGAGGGAAATCAATTCCCCGTGTACAATGTATACACAACACACAGACGATAAGTGACATACTTTACCATATACTAGATCTAGAAAATAAATCCACAATATTAATCCCTTTGGTGATCCTTTGCTGGACGAAGATCCCTCCTCCACATGGGTTATGGAAGTTGTTTAGTCATACTCCACTATTCTGGCCATTGCAGGTTCATAAGAGGGGACCCATTAATAGTTTTGATATCATTCGCCATTGATGTGAGCTTTGGCCGAGAATTCAACTCAGATAATGTGTTACCAAGTATGTATAGGGTACACACCACTGCACCACTAACATTCATTCAAGTATAACATGAACAATGTAACATAACATTCCAGACATTCTTATTCAACCAATGGATGAAAGCTTTCTCGCGTCCTGTCGGTCAGTGGTTTATTTTTAAACATACTTTCATAAACAAAATTCAGCGCACGTAAAAATGTCGCGTATGAAGGCACCATTATCTCACCCTAACCCTCGTGGTATCCATTGAGAGAGGGTACACAACAAGCCTAGACAAAAAAAATATTGATTTGAAGAGGATCAAACTTTCGTTCACTGACTTGTGCGAACAAATAACATAACCCCCCCACCACCTAGATCGATTATTTGAAAACAATTTCACACCAATCTTACCACCTGATGTACAAAGAGTTACACAGGAACAATAACGTCTGGGAGATTTCAGCTTTATTTTGTGAGTCTCTAGCCGGCCGGTGCGTGAGAATTGGAAATGCAGGACGGCTGGCAGTGATCTATCATCGTGTTTCAGTTCCTTGGGTAATTGTCCCGAGGGGATGAGAGAGTATGTATTTTCATGGCACAGTCTGAATAACAGGTGAAGCCGTGGTCCTATTTAAGTAATGTGGTCATAACTCACGCGAGCATAGGAACACATTACACCAGGCACAACCAAATACAAAGATCTCTCGTACAGCCTTAACAGACTGTGCTGTTAGCGAGCACCTAGAGAAATTGACACGGGCACACGAGGGGGTAGTGTGACCAGCACCATGTCCGGCCGCCTTTGTTTCCCTCGTGGTGATGTTTACACATTGCACCAGGTACGCATTTGAGGCTGAGTCGACCTAGGGGTGGCCTAGGACCGGTTTTAAGCTATTTTTTAAAATGTATTTTACCAGGTAAGGCCCACTAAACTATGTAGCTATTTGTCGGAAGCGACCTGACCACACATGATAGCTCAACGAAGTGGCTTGTCAAATGGACATTTGTGGCAGCCAAATATTCCGAACGCGTGCTGCTTTTAAATATGGAAGGAAAAACCGGAGAGCCCAGGGAAAAATCCACGCGACCACGGGCAGAGAGAGAGAGGGAGAGAGAACATGCACACTCTAAATATACCGGCATCGCCAGGGTCGGGATCGAACCCACGTCTCCCTGCATAGCAGGCGAGAGAGTGAACGTCTCCTCGCCACCGCGGCACCCCCTTCAAATTACAATTCCCTTCAGCCAAAATCAGGCCTCCTCCCCCCTGGGTCGTGGGGGTTGTTTTGACCCAAGCTTCACGCCGCGTATCGGTACTTGTTTTGTGCAAACTTCGTCTGTGCCCAAGCGAAGGTGGCAGTTCACAGGACGAGGAACAAAAAGATGATGCTGCTGCTGCTGCAAAGGCGACACCGACGGCTGCTCTGCGGCGTCAGTCTTCAGGGGCCAGCTCGAGACGCCGCTCCGGTAGGAGCACGCTTACCACTCCGAGTGTCTGTGACGCGCGCGTTGTTCTTGGAACGCTGAAGGGGGGCGGTCGGGGGTGGGAAGGTCAAGCCCTCTACAGCAGGGCCAACGGCGTTCTGCATTTCACCTTCGAGCGAGCTCATGCGTCGCGCGTTGCGTGCGCGACGGCGAGGTCGTTTGTGTTTGTCGTGGGTTTTTTTTGTTTGCGACGTATTTTTTTTCTTTCCCCAAGCGGGGTTTGTATCGAAATCGGCTCCAGTGCCATTGCTGCTGGCAACGATCAAAGTGGTTTGAAAGTCAAAGTCTGTTGGATGCGTGACGGTTGCCTATCAGAACACTGCTAGTAGCCTACTCGCACTAACTGCACATTTTTATTTTTAGCAATCACGTTGGATTCTGGTTCAGTATTGTCGACATGCCAATGATGGAAAGCAAGTCACGTGAGCTGAGGATCCGTTATGCTACGAGAATGTGAAATAAAGTTCAAAATAATTATTTCGAATATCTGCTGTAATATTGATTCCAACACTCTACGTTACAATAGTTCTCATAACCATCTATTGGTATTTAAATCCTATACTTTATATAGGATATATAAACTAACGGCCACTTCGTTTCCATGGCCACAAGTGATCACTCAACGGCATGGCGTATCATCGTGTGGATATTTATACAGTGAGGGAAATAAGTATTCCATCCCCTGCTGATTTTGTACGTTTGCCCACTGACAAAGAAATGATCAGTCTATAATTTTAATGGTAGGTTTATTTGAACAGTGAGAGACAGAATAACAACCAAAAAATCCAGAAAAACGCATGTCAAAAATGTTATAAATTGATTTGCATTTTAATGAGGGAAATAAGTATTTGAGCCCCTCTCAATCAGAAATATTTCTGGCTCCCAGGTGTCTTTTATACAGATAACGAGCTAAGATTAGGAGCACACCCTTAAAGGGAGTGTTCCTAATCTCAGCTTGTTACCTGTATAAAAGACACCTGTCCACAGAAGCAATCAATCAATCAGATTCCAAACTCTCCACCATGGCCAAGACCAAAGAGCTCTTCAAGGATGTCAGGGACAAGATTGGAGACATACACAAGGCTGGAATGGGCTACAAGACCATTGCCAAGCAGCTTGGTGAGAAGGTGACAACAGTTGGTGCGATTATTCGCAAATGGAAGAAACACAAAAGAACTGTCAGTCTCCCTCGGCATGGGGCTCCATGCAAGATCTCACCTCTTGGAGTTGCAATGATAATGAGAACGGTGATGAATCAGCCCAGAACTACACGGGAGGATCTTGTCAATGATCTCAAGGCAGCTGGGACCATAGTCTCCAAGAAAATAATTGTTAACACACTATGCCGTGAAGGACTGAAATCGTGCAGCACCCGCAAGGTCCCCTTGCTCAAGAAAGCCCATATACATGCCCGTCTGAAGTTTGCCAATGAACATCTGAATGATTCAGAGGACAACTGGGTGAAAGTGTTGTGGTCAGATGAGACCAAAATGGAGCTCTTTGGCATCAACTCAACTCGCCGTGTTTGGAGGAGTAATGCTGCCTATGACCCCAAGAACACCATCCCCACCATCAAACATGGAGGTGGAAACATTATGCTTTGGGGGTGTTTTTCTGCTAAGGGGACAGGACAACTTCACCGCATCAAATGGACGATGGACGGGGCCATGTACCGTCAAATCTTGGGTGAGAACCTCCTTCCCTCAGCCAGGGCATTGAAAATGGGTCGTGGATGGGTATTCCAGCATGACAATGACCCAAAACACACGGCCAATGCAACAAAGGAGTGGCTCAAGAAGAAGCACATTAAGGTCCTGGAGTGGCCTAGCCAGTCTCCAGACCTTAATCCCATAGAATATCTGTGGAGGGAGCTGAAGGTTCGATTTGCCAAACGTCAGCCTCGAAACCTTAATGACTTGGAGAAGATCTGCAAAGAGGAGTGGGACAAAATCCCTCCTGATATGTGTGCAAACCTGGTGGCCAACTACAAGAAACGTCTGACCTCTGTGATTGCCAACAAGGGTTTTGCCACCAAGTACTAAGTCATGTTTTGCAGAGGGGTCAAATACTTATTTCCCTCATTAAAATGCAAATAAATTTATAACATTTTTGACATGCGTTTTTCTGGATTTTGTTGTTGTTATTCTGTCTCTCACTGTTCAAATAAACCTACCATTAAAATTATAGACTGATAATTTATTTGTCAGTGGGCAAACGTACAAAATCAGCAGGGGATCAAATACTTTTTTCCCTCACTGTAGCAGCCAAATACTCTGAGCGCGTGTTTCTAAATGTGGAAGGAAAAACCGGAAGACCCGCAGAAAAAAATCCACACGATCACGGTGAGAGAGAGGCTCGCAAACTCCAAATATACATGCGTCAGGGCCGGGATTGAACCCACGATCTTCCGTATACCAGGCGAGGTAGTTAACATCTCGCCACAGTGTTACACCTGAATGGACCAGCAGTGATCTGCGGACCCCAGTTTGAGAACTGCTGCAGTGCAGCATGCATTGCAGTTTACATGACGCGCGTGTCACACTGCTCTTGTGCAGCGTCCTTAAATAGTCAATTGTCAACAGGTGCTTTATAAATACAAACTGCATTATATACTGTGTTGTTGTTCTGCACTTCCTTGCGATGCGCACAACTGTTCTTCTCTCTGTGAATTGCATCAACCGTGCCGCTAAAGTCTCTGGATTACGAAAGCGCAGTTTAAGAATACTATTTGAAATGATGTCTTTGATGTATCAGTATAGTTGCAAAGCAGTCTTGCCACCAAAAGTCGAAAACTTTCCCACCACCGCAGCACCATCACTTAAGATGTTTCAGATTTTAAAATAAGTTTTTGTATGTCAATTTGATTTTGTTTAAATGTGTGGAACATTGTGCGACGTTTCACGTGATTACTCATAATTATTCAGCAGCAGTGGGCTCCTCTGTTCCCCGAAAGTAAAACGGAATGGCTTCAGTGATAATTTGCCTTTCCCCTTGGATTTGTGAAAGCATCACTTTAAAATAATTTAGGTAATTTCATCGTTTTAGAAATTACCACTCCATTCTTGTTAATCATCTGGTGTCTCTACTCACGTTGCCAGCGATATTTTGTAAATTAACTTTTAATCTAAAGTAATCTATTTAATGACACTTTTTTGTCTGTTTTTCACTCGGTACTATTTGGTAACTATTCATATCCTAAATAAAATATTTTGAAAAATCTCATCGGGCTCTATTGTGTAAAGTGCTGTTTCCGCCTCTTAGTATCCACTCTAGCTCTCGTTGTCTCTATATTTACATGCTATGAAGTAGGGCCATTTCATTTTTTTATTGTAGTTTTTTTAATTGATCAATGTGTTGCAGTTTTTTTATTAATTGTGCTTGTACGCCACTGTCAAGGCGGTATCACTAAATAATTTGTCTTAATATCGATTTGCTTGCCACTCTTGTCAGAATCAGAACATGTATATACTGGAGGAATCCGATTAACTATACAGCTCTTTTTCACAGATGTCCAGTAAGGGCGGGTTAAAACGTTACAACAACAATGACAGGATAGATTACAGCCGGTAGCTGCTGCTAATGAATACATTACTAGCCTTTTGCCCGTCCAAGGACGGGTGTATTGCAGTAAATCTGAAACTTGCAAGCGAAAAGCAGAGCGTGACGTGATATATTCATTGCATCAATTCGTGTGCAATTTGTAAGGCCGCGGTGACACAGACCTATTTCATTTTAAGGTTATGACCCCTTGTTCATCATGACGTCCTTTCTACTTTGATGTCTCAACAGCGTTACGGAGATCACGTGACGTGTGGGTTCTGCCTTTGTAGTGAGGGTTGTGAGTTGACGCCGAGGAGGGGGGAGGAGGCGCCTCGCCCCCCCCCCATGTGGAGTGACGTCGCCCGCTAATTATTATGAATGGGGGGGGGGGGTTTCCATTTGGAGGACGTCAGCTTGTAATGATTATTGAGGGGGGCTGTTCGATGTGGAGTGATGTCACCTGCTCATGATTATTAATGAGGGGGGCTGGTCGATGTTGAGTGACGTCACGAGCGTTAAGGACAGACATTCCTGGGTGATTATAGTAGCTATGAAAGCGCAGGGTGTCAAGGTTTGGTTAATGACATTCGACATAGCCACAAAGCTATTCTCAGAGCCTGCGGCTGTAAAAACAATGCATCATCCGCACCGTGTGGCATTCAGATCATTTATTGGAGGCGGAGGAGGAGATACTACTGTTAGTTGGTCACATTTTGCTAAATTTTTATTGTCATGGCCTCAGGCAAGAGGAACCGCAATTCACTTCTCCAGGAAACGCTGATGGCTTTTTTCGCATGCGAACAAAGGCAGTAAATAATTGTTGAAGTCAGAATCAGAATCGGAGCTCCCTCGAGATGTTTCCTCTCGAGGAATCTTCCCGCGTCCCATAAATGAATGAAAACGAAGGGAAAAATTAACGACAAAGAGGACAACATACATAAACTTCGGCTCAATATTTTGAAAACGCAACGTGATTTGTGGGGTCCTCCTTCCAGAGACCCCTGCGTATATGGAAAGGACGACTCTAAACCTTTGCTCTTGACTAAATATATTTTTGTATGATTACACGTTGAGTGCAATTGGATTATTTGCTTACAAAGACAAAGATCCCCCCCGGTATAGCCTTAACAGACTGTTGGGGGAAGTGCTGTTAGTGAACACCTATGAAGGCCGGCACGGTACACGATGGGGTGGGTGGCCAGCACCGCGCCCGGCCTCGTTTGTCTCCCTAGTAGCGATGTTAACTACACACCACACTAGATACTCATTTGACGCTGAGTCGACCTAGTGGAGGGCCCAGGACCGGTTCAGATAATCGTCACTTGGGGGACCACGTGCGTCACTAAGAATTATTGCCAAGCTTGCCTTCACTTTCGAGTGCCGTGTGCCAAAAATTCCACGGACGATAATAGAACCGAGATGGCTTAAAATGACAAAAGTCACTAGCGGACGGATGTCGTGACGATTATAATTGACAGTTCACGACAAAGCCAGTTGTAACGCGTAGTAAGGCCATGGTCATGGAGCCAACATTTGGGGGGACCAAATCTTCCAGGGGGTCTGGGGTCCCCCCCCCCCATAAAAAAAAATCTAAAATTGAAAACTAATTTCCTGTCTAAAATATTGGAAAAAATTCACTAACACATGGGATGGACTTTTTGTTTAACAATAATGTATAATAGTGTTATTGTATTCACATTGCTGTTTTTCTTTTTTACCTTTTCTTGTTTCATTGTATGTAATAGCAGAGATTAGGGATTAATAAAGTACAACCATAACCACAATAATATAAACAGAAATCTATGCATTGTTATATGAAGACAAGTTCAGATATTGTGGCCAAGGTTTAGCAAATTGTTTTTATTTACATATTTACAAATAAACTTGGGTGGGCAGCACGGCGTTTGCTCTGCTCTCCTCTCCTATCCTCTCATCTCCACTCCAGGCAATGACAAGTGTTTTGACTTGCCATTCTTCAAGCAAAGGATCCAAAGGCCTTTATGCGTTTATCGTTGACACTGATAAAAGACTGCCATATTCCTTCAAGGTCCAGTCTGTCCAGTTTCTCCGGGTGCACGTGACACATGGCCACATGATTCAGCCTTGTTTGACTCATCTAAGCCGTGTCTTAAGCCTCCTCAGGGCACTAAAACTCCTCTCAGCCTCTACAGAGGAGGTAGGGACGACCAACAGAAGCCTTACTAAAGATGCCACGTGACTGAAGAGACCTCTCACTTCTGGCACCGTCTCCCTAATAATGCTAGCAACATCTGAGCTCGTTTTATCTGTGTAATTAGCCCCAAACATGGCCAGCTGCACCTGCAGTAGTCTTGAATTAAATTCAGGAGACTCGTCTACCACCTTGTCCGTGTCTCTGCGTAGCAGAACATGTTCAAGCTGCTGCAGCTTGTGGAATCCAGCTTGATCAAACCTCTCTATGCATTGAGATTTCACTGTGTCCAAGGCGTTGTAGAACTGGCTCTGTACAAAGACTGGCCATCCGGATGGATATGGGCTGCAGCGTGACCGGTGTAACGTTTTGTAGGTTTCCGGATATGAGGCATCTGAATAGGTTGTAGGTCAAACTTTGTTGCCACAGCAGTTGCTTTTTGCGAACATGACATCAAAGTGCTCCTACGTTTGCTTGTCCTGTATGCTTCTTTTGACATGGTTCATAGCCTCCAACATGCCTGAAACAGTCTGTTTTCTTAGCTGCAGGGAGGTGTTCAGGCACTCCAAACCCCCCATCAGGTCTTCAGCCATTACAAGGCCGAGCACAGTGTTCCCTTTTAGAAATGCTCCATGAAGACCATTGGCCTCAGTTGAAGTGTCAGATGAGCTGCATGATGACATTTTTTCACGGGCTGTCAGCACTGACTCATTCTGGCTGAGAACTGAGCGGATGGCAGGGGTGCGAACAGTCCACCTGGTGGGACAGGGAGGTTTCAACGAGGTGAAACCATGCTCTGATTTTGCGATTGCCTGGAAAATCACCTTGAACTTTCCAGATTGATTAAAGGAGCCCCCCAATCCATGCACCAGACCCATTGATCATCTAACTAGTGGAGAGGCTACACAGGCAGCCTGTGTAACTAAGTTCACGCAGTGTGGACCACAGTGACAATACACCCCCGGCAATCGTCCAGAACATATTTGCGGCACCGTCAGAGGTTTGTCCTCGAAGTTGAGACAGAGGACGGCCGAGACGCATCATCACATCGCATGCCATCTCCGCTATATTTTTCCCTGTCGTTGATAACATTTCGAAGAGTCCCAGGAATGATTCCTTTGGTTGTAGATCTGTATCTATAAAGCACAAACATATTGACTCCTGCTCAACTCCTGCTATATCTTGGGTGCCATCAATGATAAGTGCGAACTGGAATGATTGTCACTGTACTCTGACTTCACGTAGGCTTTCTGACAAATATAACGTAATAAAGACACTCACGTTAGTTGAATATGCCCGTGAGCGCCATTGTTGGTCGCTGGGTGAATGTGTGGCTAATTAATTTTCCAAGTAACGATGATAGCTAACGTGAGTGATGGTTGATTGATTAGCAATCGCAAATCGGCCCGTTTTCACCAAAAACGTTTGTTTCCACTCGACAGTGATATAGCATGCGTAACACTCATATTACATTCTAGTTTTCCACTTTTTTTCTTTTATAAATTTGAAAGCAGTGAAATGGAGATACAGTACCGTGTTTGACATTGATTGTACCTACCCACAGCAGTCGAGTAACGGCTTCTGCTGGGGTACGGCAACACCACTTGGACAAACCACACGCAGAACTGCGGTACACCATAATAGTAGAACCGGTAATATTAATAATGGCAATTTGTTAAGTTTGGTGTGTACACGTACTCTATGCATATTCATTTGTAAGAGTCAGTTATAAGCAATCAAGAAAAGGAAGGTCTTGAGTCTGAACTTGAAAAGGAACAGAGCCAAGACCACCTGTTTGCTGTTTTGTCAATGCCTCCGTTTTCATTCTGGATGATTTAATAGTGCACAGCTCCAGTGGCTTTATAATATCGGAAGAAAGAGCGTTCCAGACGGCCGCAGAAGCGCTCTTGGAAGCGCGCGATGCGGTGACCGTCTTTGTTCGATTGGCTAGCAGCCAAACGCCTCATGCCTAATTATAAATGTGGAGGGAATGACCGGAGGACTCGGAGAAAAATCCACGTGGACCACGGGGAGAGAGACATGCAAACTCGAAATGTACAGAAGGTTGTGGGTTCGATCCCGATCTTGATAGCAGGAGTCCCAAAATCCGAGATCAGCGCCCATTTAATGGGCACCACTTTGAAATAACTTCGCGTCATAACTATGGCCGGGGAGGGGGGTGGAGTTGTATTTTATTAAATGATTCGTTGAAAATTATTAATTTAAGTAAATCACCGTGTCAGTGTTCAACTTCAATGAAGTGCACAACTATTAAAAAAGGCAAACACTAAATGGTAATCGTGCTGGAATTATTAGCCCGTAAAGATGCTAATTTCCAATTATCTATAGGCTTTCACAACTAGTCGTCATCCGTATAGAATGTGCAAACTAAAATCACCGGATGGCTAAGATGTTGTTGGATTTAGATGCCTGCGTGAAATTAAGATTGTTACTTTTGAAAAAAATATATATATACAGTAATTGCACGCAGCCAGAAACATTGACTCTCATCGCGTAGCACTTCCACCCATCCAATATTCCCACTGAGCTACTGTCGCTATGAATACTTTCTAGAATTCTCGAGGCGAATGTTTACACACAAAGTGGCGAGTCCAATTACACGGAGGCCATTGGCCGCTAACCGAAGCGTTCAAACTCTTTTCGCACCCTCCGTTGCTGTGGATTAAAGTCAAAGTGACGAAGCTACAAAAAGTGCTTTCAAATCACTCGCTTCCCACGCTGACTGTAGGCGTGAGCCAGTAACTCCAAAAACAGTGGAAATCATGAATACTGACGTAGGGAGAAACAGTGGGAGTTTAACACGTAGTCGGCTGTCGCGACCAATATCATTCCTAATATAAGTTTGTAGGGTTAGATCGCGTAAATATATAACTAAAAAATATACGTAAAAAACATATATATTTAAATGTGTCGTTAAACCCGCCAACACCCGACACAGCTAATTTAGTAAGGTTTGTCGCGTAAACAGAACATGCCAATTCGTTACTAGCACAGCGCACCGGTGTGTTGGAGAGCAAATCCACGACATTTACAACGACGGAAAGGGCCTGGGTAAAGAGTTAACAGAAAGACGGTCAATAGCGAGATGTGAGTTGAGTAACGGGTTCATAATAAGCATGAAATTAATCGGTAAAACTTGTTTGCAGTGTCTTCTCCACACACGATGTTCAACCGCCACACTGCAGCAAACGCTGGGACGCGGTGGCGAGATGTTAACTGCATCGCCTTGTATACAGGGGGTCGTGGGTTCGATCTTGACCTTGACACCTGTATACGTGGAGTTTGCGTGTCTCTCTCTCTCTCTCCGTGGTCGCGTGGATTTTTCTCCAGGTCCTTCGGTTTTCCCCTCCACATTTAGAATCAACGTCACGCGTTTAGAGTATTTGGCTGCTATAAATTTCCAACATGATGAAAAGCCACTTCCTTGAGCCATCATTTGCGGCCATGTCGCTTCTGTGGGCCTAACCTGGTAAAATACAAAACCAGTTTACAGTTTATAAGTTTACTTCTTTCCTAGCACTGCTCCATCCCTTCGCACCTCTCTGTCCAAGTTCTTATATAATAGTTTTTCTCACTCACGCCTTTCAACGATGCTCCAGGTCGCTGGCCCCCGCTGGGCCTGTGCTCGCTCACCAACCGCGACAGACGAGAACGCAACCTCTGCGACCGTATTGGTCTTTGCCAGCAAAAGCAGAGCAACCCGCAGCCTGACCAAAAAAGGGAGTTCGTCCGCTGCCACTGACGTCCCACGGTCAACTTGCGCATCCGCAAACGGCCGAGACCTCCCGATTGGGCGGGACGGGAAAATCGAGCGGCACCCTCGGAGATGCCCTTGCGAATGTTGACATGGAGGAGGGAGTCTCTGCTGCGCGTGACATCAGCCTGGGATGAGCCGCCGGCCACCCAGCGTTTTTGTTTTTGGTGCCAACACGAGCGGACCGATAAACCCGCACCCCCCGCTCGAGCTGAACGGAAACTTTGCCCAATATATCCTTAACGCATGCGGAAAGCATTCCCAGCTGTTCTAGGGCAAGGCCAATGCAGACAGGTTTTGATGCTTGTTGCCATCAATTGTTTTTTTTATAATATAACCCGCCGGTGGACATGCATGCCTTTGGCGATGCACGTCATGGCACAAGCCGCTCTTCTCAAATATGTCCACCCAGCGGCATAGATGGGTGCACCACAGTTAGACGACCAGTGAGTCACTAGTGGTGTGGTGACGGACGCCTGTAGATTTGGAGTTTTGCACGTCTCTCTCTCTCTCTCTCCCCATGGTCGAGTGGGCTTTTCTCCGGGTCCTCCGGTTTTTCCCTCCGCATTTAGAAACGTGGCATTTAGGCTATTTAGCTGCTGTACATTTCCACGTGAGAAGCCACTTCTCGTTGAGCTATCATTTGTGGCCAAGTCGCTTTTGAAAATGAGCTACACAGCTCAATGGGGTTTACCTTGTAAAATAAAAATAGTATGTATATTCTTGGGTTCTTTCGGTAAAGTCAAGTATACGTAGGTATACGTGACTTTACCGAAAGAACCAAAGAGTATGGATTGCTGCAGTCACGAAAGCTTCAAATCAAAATAAATAGTTTAGTTTAACAAATTTCCACGATGTGATAAGGATTATCTTTCCATCAGATGTAAATGTTAACAAGGGCAGGCAGATGGTCATGACCTTATTGAAAGGTCACTGAAACACGGCCCCTACAAGACACTCTCCAGAGACACGAAACAAAACGTGGAACCCCATTAGCATCATCGACCATGCTCAATCCACTGTTGGATGATGGCCTCCTTGAGCTGTCGGCCACCCCTCACGACCCCGTGATGGAATAATCCACTTGGCTGATTTGACAAGAGCCAAATGGGCTAAAGAAAACGGCCTATAGGCTTATGCTTAAGGGGCCGTCCATAAATGACGTCACGCGATTCTTGACGATTTTTGACCCCCCCCCCCTTCGTCACACGACGTTAGATAACAGTCAGACCCCCCCTCAAATATGACGTCACAAAGCTCTGCCCCCTCCCCCCCAAAACAAAAACATGCTTCAAATCGCTTCAAACTATTGTCATTGTAGTGCGCATTTAATGTGCCGCTGCACTCTGATGTTGTAGGAGAAAACATTTATAAAAAAGTATATATTTAATTAAGTAGAACGTGTTGTCTATATTTATTTAAAATTGCGCATTTTGATGTGACGTCACATTTCTCAACCCCCCCCCCCCCCCATCGTCACAAATATCTGACACCCCCCCCCCCAGGTGCGTGACGTCATTTATGGATGGCCCCTTAGCTTTTGTCTAACACATATGTCTGTTTCTCAAGAACAATCCCCACCTCATAAAATAATGGCTACTACGTACGTTTTGGTTTTCTGGTTTGTCATGGCCAGCAGTGATATCTCTTTTGTTTGTATGAGAGAGATAACAATGGGAGTTTTGGTGTGATAGAGATATTATGCGTAATAGACGTTTAAGGGTTAGATTGCGTTAATATAAATAAATATGTCATGTAAACAAAACATGCCAATTCGTTACTAGTTCAGCACACCGGTGTGTTAGAGAGTGAACCCGCAACATGTACATTTGTATTAGAATTGTTACTAGTACTTGAATTTTTCATGTTGTGGGTTTGCTTTCCAACACACCGGTGTGCTGAGCTAGTAACATCGGCATGTTTTGTTTACATTGATAAACCTTGGTGGCATATTTGACGATACATTCGTATTAGAATTGTTACTAGTACTTGAATTTTTAATGTTGTGGGTTTGCTTTCCAACACACCGGTGTGCTGAGCTAGTAACATCGGCATGTTTTGTTTACATTGATAAACCTTGGTGGCATATTTGACGATACATTCGTATTAGAATTGTTACTAGTACTTGAATTTTTAATGTTGTGGGTTTGCTTTCCAACACACCGGTGTGCTGAGCTAGTAACATCGGCATGTTTTGTTTACATTGACAAACCTTGGTGGCATGTTTGACGATACATTTACAATCTAACCCAAAAAAAAACCTGTATTGTGGATTATATTGGTCGCAAAAGCCAACTAATACATGTTAAACAGACATGTTATGATTGCAAAGTAGTTCCTATTATTGCTAAAAATAGGAAGGTTAATACACAATTTGTAGCTCTGGATGAGGATGCACAGGGGATTATGCTTTCCACAACAATAATATCCGTTGGTATAAAACGTGTTCTCCATTCTCAACGAATTAGAATTTGTTTTGGTACGCGGGTTAAGAGACAACCACATTGATTGTAATGACAAGTAATAATTAATAATCTCGATTTAATTAAACGTAATTAATAAAAATGTAAATCGGATTAAATAATTAATTAGTTGTTATTTCTATACATTTTTTATTGAATAAAAATAATTGTAATTAATTGAAATTTATTAATTCGAATTCAAGTGAATTAATTTGAATCAAATTGAATTAAAATTAATAAACTAGATTGAAAACTAATTTCTTTAGAACGACAGTGATGATGGCCAGTTGCTCTATGAGCCATGAATCTCCAAGAGCTTTAATTAGTACACGACACATTTTCGTTCAACTGTCCAAACACCGTGCTTCCTGGAACAAAGGACTTCTTAGGCACCATTTATCATAAGTGTAGCTTCTATTTTCTTTTTTTTAAAGCACTTAAGGCAACGTACACCTTAATCAGGGACAGCTTATTCTAGATTTGAAGCTTTCGTGACTGCAAGGATTCATACTCTGTTTTTTTCGGTAAAGTCACGTAGGGGACAGCTTGGTTACTCCTCTAGCAATGCAAAAAAAAGGGATTGTATCGTACCGACGTGGGCTCTTAGAGTGTCCACGAACGGACAGGAGACTAAGCTGGATCTGCCCTACGAGCAAAAAGAAATGCCTCTGTCCCCATGTGAGCGAAACAAGCAGCAGTGGGCTACACACGTGCTGACGAGGCAATCACCGAGGAGAAATAACTTTCTTCCACCCTCTGTGGTATTTTCTTACAAAGCTTCATTAAAGCTCAGCGGTGTAGCGTGAGTGGCATGGGCGCTGGTCAGAGGAAATTCGACGTCTGTGAAAAAGTGCTCTGTAGCTCATCGGATACCTCCGGTAAAAATAAATATCCTGATTCTGAATAAAACACGTTCCTTCGGAGTGGGCAGGTAGGAAGTTGGTTGGGCAGCGCATTCGTGCGATCCGTGTTGGATACCGTAGTCATGTTGGAGGTTGTAGCTGTTACTATTGCATCTGATGATGATTCTTGATGTATTGCTGATGTTGGTCTTTAAGTTCATGCAGCTGCTGCAGCAGGTCGCGCCTGTTTGATGTAAGCAGAGCATGCTAATTCCGAAACCAAGTTTTCATTCTTCCTCGCGGGCTCTAAATATGATTTGCGTATTTGCGTACGGAGGATATCATACTTTGTTCAAGCTAAAAACAACACTCACCAAATACGGATAAAAAATAGTGCCGAAACTCCAATTATGCGGATGAAATTCCGGATATGCACGACAGACAGACAGACAAATAATCCCTGGTGGGCAGTGTGGAACCTGTTGTTCCTACATGTAAAACAGGTCCCTGCAGGGTGGGCTGGTAGGAACATTGGAATTTTGCGCAATTTTATTTTTACACCCCAACAGCACGAGATTTCACTTCGTTAAAGTATTGAAAGGGGACGGACGGACGGACACATTAATCTATTGCAGGCTGGTACACTCAGTTTACAACTTCGTTCCTACCAGTAAAAATGCGGCCTCCTGAACCACCTTCTTCCCCCGCTCCTCTCCCCCAGGTCCCTGGGCCCTGCTGGCCTGTAGACCCTGATGCAGTTGCACCGCCAAAACACTAGATAGCTGTGGCACAGTCAGTGCTCTAGCTATGAAAGTTTGGCAGGGACAGTGCTGGTGGTTTCAGACAGCCGCTTCTGATGTCCCGAATAATTTGCAAAAAATTTACTTTCTTCCAGTTTGAACTCTTCTGGCTCACGATGGGGGTCGAACGGCGGGGCCACCTGATGATGAGTTTGTGGGCAGGGTTAGGAGGTTGGTAGGCCGGGCCTATGAGCAGTGGGCAGGGCCTACGTCAGAAAGAGCTGTGTGCGGTGCTAGTGGCTAAGTGGGCGTGGTTATTTAAAAGTGGGCGGAACTGACGGATATTGGGGTCAAGGTGTTGAGCTGGAACCAAAAACACAGCCTGCTTACGAGCTGCATTCATAAATCTTACCCTCGCTTCTGAGGTTCGCGGCAGCTAAGGAGCCAGTAGAGTGGCCACATTTTCAATCCGAATCACAACCTTTATTCATACCCGAGGAATCCGATGAGCTTTTTATATCTTTGTCACGGCTGTGACTATTGAGCCACTCAGATTTTCGGTGGCTTAAAGCATATAAATACGCTGGCAAAAGATGTCCCACTCAGGGAGATTTCATTTGGCCCGGGGATTCACTCTGAACGAAGACACGTGCCCACGGCTTTGCATGCAAACACACACACACACATTTATACAGGGTGCTTTAAAAAAAAATGTAAACACTTGTGAGAATTTGCAACAATACCACGTGATATGTGCTGCTGCGTCCGGGCTCTGGAGACCACCTGCAGAAGATTCCAGTCACGTGATGACAACGATGGCGAACACGTGGAGACTCTTTGACTTTTTGAAGCTGTTAAGATTCATTTATTATCATGTTACAGTGTATTATTCGTCCCTTTTACATTATAAACGATAGTTCCATATAAGTGTTAGGGGCCGTCCATAAATGACGTCACGCACCTAGGGGGGGGGGGGGGTCAGACATTTGTGACGATGTGTGACGGGGGGGGTTTAGAAATGTGACGTCACATCAAAATGCGCAACTTTAAATAAATATAGAATTGTTATAACAACACTCCTACAACATCAGAGTGCAGCGCCACATTAAATACGCACTACAATGACAATAGTTTAAAGCGATAGGAAGCATGTTTTATTTTCAAAATGGAAATATGTTTTTTTGGGGGGACGGGGCAGAGCTTTGTGACGTCATATTTGAGGGGGGTCTGTCTTTTTGTGACGCCGTGTGACGAGGGGGGGGGGGGGGGGTAAAAATCGTTCAAAATCGCGTGACGTCATTTATGGACAGCCCCTTAAAACAATTTTAAAGCACCCTGTATATAAATAAGAACACGTAAACATGCGGTCCGTGTGGTTATCCCCGCGACCGTGTTATAACCACACGTGTTATAAACACACGTGTTATAACCACACGTGTTATAAACACACGTGTTATAAGCACGCGTGTTATAAACACGCATGTTATAACCACACGTGTTATAAACACGCGTGTTATAAACACGCATGTTATAACCACACGTGTTATAAACATACGTGTTAAAACCACACGTGTTATAAACACACGTGTTATAACCACACGTGTTATAACCACACGTGTTATACACACACGTGTTATAAACACGCATGTTATAACCACACGTGTTATAAACACACGTGTTATTAACACACGTGTTATAACCACATGCGTTATAAACACACGTGTTATAAATACACGTGTTATAAACACACGTGTTATAAATACACGTGTTATAACCACACGTGTTATAAACACACGTGTTATAAACACACGAGTTATAAATACACGTGTGCTAATCGCTCTGGCGCGCAGCATATGGTTGATATTGTTTGGAGAATAAGTATCGTATTTCATTGGCAAATTTTACCCCATATCTGTACAGATGTGTACATCCTAATTGGGTGATTTCTCCCCATGACCAAATCGCCCTCAATGCCCCGAACATCAGATCTCAATAGCTAAGCATTGCTCGAGCCTGAACGATCCTTGGATTCTATATTTTGCGCGTGACGATAGATTCACGAGCTCGACGCCAATGTCAGAGGTCTGCTGGCCTCGAGAGGGCTTCGTGGAAAAGATTTTGTGCGATTTTGGTGTTCCTCGATGAAAAGTAGCGCAGACTACAGCGGTTTACTCCATGGTCCATAGGTTTGGATTGCATGCCCACAATCGCGCTGTTTCCTGTCTTTAAGGTTCCATTCATGAAGAAAATGTTGCACAATGGCCTGTTGATGTTCTCATGCGGTTGACTGTTCCGTCGGTACCTTCCAGGGGGAATGTCAAAGCCAGGAGGTGCAATTTTTTGGGGAGTTTCGATTGAGGAGTTCATTCTGGACGTCTGCGTTGTTCCACTCCGTTAGTGATTGGATGGGTGACCAACGTACATAACAGGTGTTTAGTGACTGCAGGACAACAGAGTGAACAGTGCAGAAGAATATGTATTATTATACTTCCTATTGCTATCACATCTATGGTCTCTACCTTTACCAAGCCGGACTCACCAGCGCTGGGAAGTATGGTCAAATACACTCTTTAAAAAAAAGACGAGTGGCTTATGTTGGAGGGAAAAACCGGAGGACCCGGAGAAAAATCGACGCGACCACGGGGAGAAAATGAAAGCTTCAAATATACAGCAGGTGCCAGGGTCGGGATCAAACCACCACCTCCTGTATACCAGGCAAGGTAATAAACATCTCGCTCGCATGCCATAGGGAGGCCCTCATCCACCAGTTGATGGACAAAGGTAATATACATGTAAACACCAGCTGTTACAATTACATTGTCAACATGGTAACTGATTCGTGCATTCGTTGATGCATACAAGTTGGTATACAAAAGTGTGTGGCACGTTTCACAGCGATTGGGATTTCTTGCAGCATTCGTCACAACACGTGACAAGTTTTAGAACAGATGGAAGGACGACGGACTAAATATTTGCTGGGCACAAGAAGCCTGGTTAATGCAAAGGCAATAAATGTTGCATGCAAGAGGCATGTGGATCAAAGAGTTAACGTGGCTGTTGTATATCTATATTCATGACGGTCATCACGTAAAATTGAGAATGAGATTCCAAGAAATGTCCCGTCAATGTTACATTTGTATACTTAGCGCACATATAATTTGAAGCTGTGAACGAGCATTAAATAGAAGCTACCCTTACAATAGAATAATGTAAAAAATGTCAAATTTATGAAAACATTTACAATATAATTTAAAACATTCTTAAACAACCTCTACAAGTCAACATTGCATCAGGCGTTGAAAGATAAAAAATCAAGTTCTTGGCTCAATTATGTTGTCCAAAAGTATGAGAACTGGTGGCAGTACGTGCACGAAGCGTCACCACAAGGGGCATTGCCGTGCGGTATTAACGCGCAGGATGCAAAGCACGTCGAAAAGAGGCAGCGTTACTCGTGACCACCAAGGCGGTAAATCGGGTGTCCACTTCAGCTTGAACAGTCCTGACCTGGCCTAAACGTCTCAATAAAGCCACCTGGGGATGTCACCACAGCCCCTGCCCCCCCCCCCCCCCCCCCCCTATCGTCGTACGACTTGAAATGTTTTGTATATTGATGTAAAGTGTTTCCTTTTAACTTCCCACACCGGACTGCTTTATTTTGTTGCCACCCTGAAGGGAGAGGGAGGGTTCTGTGCCCGAGTTGAGTGGCCCCGTGCTGCGTGAGCCACGGGCGGTGGTGATGGTGGTGGTGGTGATGGTGGTGGTGGGCTATCCACGTTGGCCTGGACTCCAGCTCTGCCGAGGCAAGCGAGCCCGTTGGTGGAATAGGGAGACACTTCGAGGTGCAATACCCCCGCGTCGCCAGCAGAATGCGGCACAGCAAAGGGGTGGGCTGATCTCATCTGTTCCTTCTTGTAAGGGATAGAGAAAGGGGAGAGAGCGGGTTGGCAACCCGTGGATTCGTGGCGTTATTTTAGTAAAGTCGACCACCGTCTCGTATTCGCCACACAGCGCATTGCGGCTCTTTGATTGTTATAATATTTTTTTAAACCGAATTTGGGAAAATAAAATGTCTCTTCTTGTTATTTTTGGTTGCCGATCCCCTGGGATGGAGCCGTTGCCCCCCTCTCATGAGTGGGGTTTGCTCCAGTTTCGTACCACATGTACAGGGTGGCCCATAAGTCTGGAATCATAGAGGGGGGGGGGGAAATAACTAATTAATATTTTAGTTTTTGTTTCTGCAGGCCCAATATGTCTCTGAGTATTAAGGAAAAACAAGTCCAGATGATTCTACTCGTAGGAAAATGGAGTCAGAGGGAGGTCGCTGTTGAATTTAACAGACTGCATACAGACCGCGAGCCAAGAACACAGAGTTGTGTTTTTCTTATGATTCCAGACTTATGGGGCACCCTCTATAAACCATTTACTTGGCTGAAAAAAACCATATATGTATTGAGGACTGCAGAGCAATTTTTTGCCCACCAACTCACCACCTGGCAGCCTTCCAGCTTGCGATACGCAATTTGCATGAACGACAATATATAAAATGTATACTATGGCTATTTATTTATTACATATTACACCAGCTGTCTCAAACGCGACTTCTTTAGTTGCGTTTGGCAATGCAGTAAGCATGCTTATTGCCACACACATTGATTAAGAGGACGCATAACTTTGAGTGGTGATTGACAAAGACTCTGTAGAATAAAGTGTGCTCTGTGTCGTTAAGGTTCAGAGGGGCCAATGATTTGCACGTGCATACGAAAGTACTGTAGTTTGTACATTTAGGGCACTCGATGTTTCTGACCCAAACTTGGTTTTCCCCGTGATCCTGAGGAATGTAATCTAGCGGTCTGGATAATTGTCGGAGGACTTCCTTGCCCCTGAACGCTGAAGAGTTGAATTCTCAGTTCCATGTTTTGAGACTCGTAGGTTTATTTACATTTGAATATTTGTGTTTTTTGTTACAACCAACATTAGCATCTTACTTGCGTGTTTTTTTTCCTTTGACTGCTTCATAAATGTCATCTTCAAATGGGTTTAATATTTTGTGTAGCATGTCAACAAAGTAGTGCTACCGTAATGACTTTATACATACCATTCGTGTCAAGGCAGGTAATTAATGTCACGTGAATACAAGCATATAAATGGTTATCACGACAACACAATTATATTCAGTTCCCACGCTACGCATTCGCAACATCTGACTTTTAAATTGTGAAACGATGTAAAAAAATATCTAAAAGCTGTCAGATAATTGCTCATTTCTTGAATCTCCCCGACAGATGTAGAATGCCACAACACCGGATTGGACAAACATAAAGCGCAGCAATAATTACGGCTCAACCTAACCTTTGGCAGAGGTTAACTTCCTGTAAACTTCCGTACAGTCTGTGTGCACTGACATGTTAGATTCGGTTCGTCTATAGAACGAGTTGCACACGTGTTCTTACAGAAGAATAGCAGCTCATTCGGAATATATTTAAAACAGAAAATGTTGATCTTAATCGCTAAATCTGGTTTTGAGAATTGAGTTAATCAAACGTACCGGTGAGTGAGCTGTAACAATAATTAGATTTTTTTTTATTTAAAGCTTTCGTGACTGCAGGGATTCATATTCTTGGTTCTTTCGGTAAAGTCACGTAGAAAGGAAACAATAAAATAATAAAAATATAAAACAATAAAATTCTCACGACTTTTCGACTGCAACACAAGCAATCATCATCAGGTGTGAAAACCACAGCAAGAAAATTTGAAAAAAGTGGCGTTTTTTTAACGTTGGTTCATCAAGGACTAAACACTGAGGTACCCCCCCTGGTGAGACACTGCTTAACCAATACATACTTCACTTGGAATGGAACTTTCTACAAACAAACTGAGGGCACCCCAATGGGCTCCCCCCTATCTCCGGTTGTAGCCAACATTTTCATGGAGAAATTTGAGACTGACGCCATCCAGACTGCCACTCTGCACCCAACCTTATGGAAGAGGTACGTGGATGACACTTTTGTCATCTGGCCACATGGCCGGCCTGCTCTAGACCAATTCCTCGACCACATCAATTCCATACACCCAGCCATCAGATTTACCATGGAAGTCGAAAAAGATAGCAAGCTACCTTTTTTGGATGTCCTAATAAAAAAGAGACTTGATGGTTCAATGAGCCACTCTGTCTACAGGAAAGCTACCCATACGGATGCTTACCTGAAACCGGATTCCCACCACCATCCATCCCAGAAGAATTCCCTCATCAAGACTCTGCACCATAGAGCCCAATGCATATCCGACCAGGAACACATAGCCAGTTAACTCAAGCACGTACACCAAGCTCTTAAGGCTAATGGTTACTCTGACTACACAATCCGCAAAGCTATCACTCCAACCATGAAGAAGGACCCTCTTGAGGAGTCATTCAAAACCATCACTTTACCCTACATTGCGGGGATCACAAAAAAATCTCCAAAATCTTAAATGAACACAAGATCCAGGTCCGATTCAACACATTACATAAAATCCGTGATCTGGTTCCGTCTGTAAAAGATGTTATTCCAGACATACAGTACCCTGGCGTCTACAAACTAAGTTGCCTCTGTGGTAGTAGTTACATTGGAGAAACCAAACGACATGTCTCGGACCTCGCATCCGTGAACACAAAGCAGACATAAAACACGGTAGGACCAACACCTCGGCCGTGGCAGATTACTGTTATAATTCAGTAGGCTCACATGACATTGACTTCTCCAAGACAGAGGTTCTCTGCAAACCATCTGGCTATCATGAGAGATTCGTTCATGAGGCTATCCACATATGCAAACACAGACAATTTCAACCGAGAAGATGTATTTTGGCTTAGCAATCATTGGGAGGATTTGATAAACCATTTCGGGTCTTAATTGATTGTTAACGCTTACGGTGGCTTTCAGATCGCATCCATTATTTTAGTCTCCCCCCTCCTTTTTTCCGAACATAGATGGACTCGTCCATCTGAACAAACTGCCAAATCGCTCTCCGTGGTGCTAACGTAAAAAAAAACCCGCCACTTTTTTCAAATTTTCTTGCTGTGGTTTTCACACCTGATGATGATTGCTTGTGTTGCAGTCGAAATGTCGTGAGAATTGTATTGTTTTATATTTTTATTATTTCATTGTTTCCCTTCTATCATAATAACTGGCACGTTAAAAGTCTGTACACCACGTGGCGATTTCATTTGTTTGGCTTTGGCAGGTGATGGAGGAAGCTAATGACACACACTTGGCCAAATCATTACGTGGCCTATCCCAAAAACTAATTTAGGAATCACATTTAACCCTATTTAAAAGGAGAATAGTGAGACGCCCATGTGATACGGGATTAAATCAAGCGTCACCTTCAAAGCAACGGTTAAAAAGTTGCGTCGATCTATTTAAACAAATTATTTGAGCTTTTAAACTCCCTTCTATGTACATCACTTTACAACCATTTATCCCATTAAAAAAGTGTCATATTGCATCTTAATACTTGATTTCATTATTTACGTACTGTGTGTGTATGTAGCCATTGTCCATAATGATATATGATATATAGTACGACTTTGGTGTTCCTAATTGATTGGTTGTCTGATAATTTCGTAGCTGTGTGGGACCGATGTACTGCTGCCAGCTTGCAGATGAAATGCGAATCCGAATTATTTATCCTGGTTAAATGAATATTGATAAACGAATTATTTATATACCTCATTTACTTAGAGAGGGAAGCAATTGTAGAAAACCCAATGGTGACCTGACATTTTTTTCTTTAAAAAAAAGCTGTTCATAAGTCCGGGAATGTAAGATTATGCAATACAAATATATATTTGGAAATGTAGAAATGAATTAAGAAATTGAGCTTAATCATACAATTGTTTTTTTAAATTAAGGGATATAATAATATATTTAATTCCATGCCTGTGAAATATAATTTATCCATCTATCCGTCTGCCCATTGCTCTAAATACATTTCACACGTTTTACTACAAATCTAAAATTGTCAAAACCTATCGATACGATGGGCAACAAAACACTCTATAATCATTGTGCAGTTGAGGCACACGAACAACCTAACTCGCCCAGAATACGCCCGAATCTTGGAAGCCAAGCAGGGTCGATCCTGCACACTGGTTGCAGGTGTTAGATGCGGCTGCTGTGAGGCTACGTTGTGGGCAGCAGAGGGCATTGCGACAAACAAGGCCGTAATTATAATAAATTTAAGGGGGGACACATCCCCCCCCCAATATTCAAATATGCTCAAAATGTCCCCCCCCCCCAATTTTTTGCTATAAAATAGATTTATGTTTATATGATTGTGGTTATGGTTGTACTTAATAAATCCCTAATCTCTGCGCCATTACATCCAAGGAAGCAAAAAAAAGGTAAAAAAGAAAAAAACAGAGCAATGTAATACAATACACTATCAGACATTATTGTAACAAATAAATAAAAAGTCCATCCTGTGTATTAGTGATTTTTTTTATATTTTAGGCAGGAAATTCGTTTTCAAATTTATATTTTTTTCTGGGGGGGGGGGGACCCCCAGACCCCCTGGAAGACTTGGTCCCCCCCAATGTTGACTCCATGGCTACGGCCTTGGCTACAAATGTACACCGCTACGCTCCCTGCCGTTATGAACCTGTCCCTGATCAGGGTGAGGAGGCCTTCATCCAGCCGTGGATTTACAAAGGGCCGCACACCTACATGAATAACAACATTTAGGCTCCTTTCATAGACTGGCTTATCTAGAATATATACTCTTTGGTTATTTCGGTAAAGTCACGTAGGTAGAAAAATAATAGATCACGACGTTTCGATCGCAACACAAACAACCGTCATCAGGTGGGACAACCACAGCATCTGATGACGACTGCTTGTGTTGCGATCGAAATGTCGTGATCTATTATTTTTCTATCTAAGTGACTTTACCGAAAGAACCAAAGAGTATGGATTCCTGCAGTCACGAAAGCTTCAAATCAAGAATATCTAGCATAGTTAACATTGAATATACGAACGAGACACTTGATGGATTATATTGAGGTAGGGGGTTCCATCCTGACCCTGGCGCCTATGTATAATTGGAGTTTGCACCTGATCCCCGTGGTCGCGTGGATTTTTCTCATCACGTCCTCCGGGTTTTCATTCCACATTTAGAAACAAGGGTTTTAGATTTTTTTGAATATTTGGCTGCTATAAATTTACGTCGTGATAAGCCACTTTTTTGAGCTACCATTTGTGATAGCCAGGTCGCTTCTGGAAAATAAGCTAATAGCTTAGTGGGCTTTATCTGCTAAGATATAAACTTGGTTTATGTATTTGTATTTACTTACCTTTCCCATACTTTGCACTCCGATCGTGTTTTATATTCTTTGTTGCTGTAACTGTCTGAGCTGCCCGTACATGGACATCCGTGAATTTTAACTTTAAATCTCATCGGATTCTTCCAGCATAAGTAAAGATTCTGATTCGGTTAAACTGCATTCCCACTCCGCACGTCTTTCCACATTCGTTCATTCATTACCCTGGCACGCCTGGCATCGACAAATATGTTCCTTCCCCTCTGGTTGCTCTCACAACGCGGGCTTTTAGTGAATACTGGAATATGCCCTGGTGAGCCCAGGTGTGTGTTCAATTGGCATTATGTGTCAAGAGCGAATAATGATCGCTAATTGGAGGCACGTGGAAGTGACAGCAGTTTGGAATGCGCGCGTGCTAATTCACACCCCCCCCCCCCCACCAGCACAAAATCGATTTGATGTAATGGTGTAATGACCATGAGGACTTCAGGGGTGTGCATCACTGACGTTAAACAAAGGAGGCTGTAAAAAATGAGAGAGTCCGTTATTGTGTAGGTGACATCTAGTTATAACCAGGTGAGGGAGACCATTAACGCAACAAACGAGCGTGCTTTTCAAAGGCTATCTAGAGGAACCCGCAGTCGAGTATGATGCCCATAATTTAGGGTTTTTTTGGGGGGATAGATCGCGTAAATATATAAATGCCAATTCGTTACTAGTACAGCCACAAATCTGGCTGTCGCCTGATGAAGCTAGTTGTAATTACTGGCAAAACGTCGTACTCAGATTGTGGCTTGGCTGTCCAACACACCGGTGTGCTGTACTAATAGCGAATTTGCATGTTCTGTTTTTGTGACAAACCTTACTAATTGGCTGTGTCGGGTGGTAGCGGGTTTAACGACACATTTATATATTTACGCGATCTAACCCAAAAAAAATCTCTATAATGTACGATATTGGTCGTGAAATCCTACTGCGTGTTAAACTGAGTATGGTGCCCTTCTGTTCAGGCGCGGTTAGTTCACTCGGGGTGTTGGGGCACCGCCCCAACAAGCAGCCGGAGATGATATTAAATTATTTTTCAAATAAAAACACTTTTCTATAAATTTGTAGTTGTGTTTGCATAAAAAAAATATATATATAATGATTCTTTCAACGTGAATTGCCTCGGGGAGGTCTCGGGACGGCTGCGAAGGCGTCCGAGCGACAGATTTCCCTTCGTTCGTTGCGATTCGCAGCTTCGCATTTTAGCCACGTCGTTTGAGACCCATTCAGGGTGGTGAGAAAGGCGCCCGTGGCTGTAATGACGACGATGTCATGGGAAATGTGGCAGGTCACGGCTTTTGGCGGTGTCAAGGTGGTTGTGTCGTGTGGACTTGAGGGTCATGGGGACAGCATTTGAGTGCTTAGTTGTTATGTTTCGTATTGTTTATAAACGCCTACTGTTAGTAGACAAGACAGTTGTATCACTTTCACGGGAAGGCCAATGGCATGACGAGGATTTTCTTTATTAGAACACCGTCAGTTCAGAGGTCACTCACAGCAGCACCACCCAGTGGAGTTGTCACGACCCGCCACTGCTTCTGGTGCTGTAACGATATCCACTATCGCCCCGCGTCTTCGTCTCATCGACTGCAATGATAGGAAATTGTCAAAGTTGACAAAACGTTCACTCGGCTAGCTGCTACCGCGTCCACGATGCACGTGCTCTCCGAGCCAGCAGAGCTGCGGGACAACGCCCCTTGACCTGGGTTTTGATTCCTGGCATTCACGGGTGGGCAGCTTGCGGTTCCGGAGTCCGCACGTGGTGGCTCTGTAAGGACTGGCTTCGTCGCGTTATTTACGAAGGGCCCCTCGTCTCGTATTCACTACGCGGTGTACTGCGGCTCTTGAAATATAGATTTGTTTTTTGTTTTCTCTTACCCAATTTTAAAAATATGAAATAAGAAAAATCTGGGATCGGTTATCATCGGTAGCAAGGCAAGTGGGGATCTGAACTTGAACAGGTGGACTCATCCTTTACATTAGTATCCGCTGCAGTGTGAACATTAGCTCTAAGGATAGATAGAGAGAGAGGCAGACTTGCTTAGTGCTGACCATACCGCCCTTTCGTGTGGCATGTCAGCCGTACGAAGTACCCCATAAAATCGCTTTTCTCCCAGCAGTCTGTTTGGCTGCACGGGGGATTTTTGTTGCCTTGGGTGTATGGTGAACATCAGACGCCACTGCGATAGAATATGAGCCCTGAGTGGAGAGTGCATGGGAAATGTGATTACATTGATTACATATTCATCGGCCGGCGCGAATCTCACCGTGAATGCTGAATTATCATTACTTTCCACGGGGACTTACAAATATAGTCGCCCTTTTTATATATAAATATGCAGACGCATGTGAATGCAGTCGTGTAGCACGGCGGTGCAGTGGTTAGCGCGCTGTGCTACGAACCCAGCGAGCCCAGTTCGATTCCCTCTCACTGCCAACACATCTTAGCAGGTCTCAGCCATCCCCCAGGTCGACTCAGCCTCAAACTAGTACCTAGTGCGATGCGTAAACATTGCCACTAGGCAGACAAAGGTGGCCGGGCGCCGGTGCTGGCCACCCATCCCCTCGTGTGCTGTGCCGGCCTTCATCGGTGCTCGCTAACAGCACTTGCAACCAACAGCCTGTTAAGGCTACACGGGGGATCTTTGTCTTTGTAGCGCGGTTGGCAATGGGCCCTGTCCAATGATCTGGCACCTGGCCCCCGCCCGCACACTCCATAGCTGCCACTCCATAGCTGCCACGCCACTGCTGCATGCATTAACGTTGCGGAAGAGCTCCAGATATTACGAGCTGCATTCATAAAGTCACCATCGCTTCTGAGGTTCGCAGCCGCTAAGGAACCAGTAGAACGGCCACATCTGCAATCAGCATCAGAATATTTATTTGTACTGGAGGAATCCGATGAGCTATAAGGATATTTTTTTCACAGACGTTCCGTCGGGACGGGTAAGAACGTTACAACACGAAACAGTACAAAAGCACAATAATAGTGTAAGGTACAAGAAAGGTAAGCACATCATCCAAAGAAAACACACAAATACAACTAAACCATCCCCATCCTACGAGGCAAAGTCCACTGAGGTATGAACTTATTTATCAGAATAAGCGACCTGGCCACAAATGACAGCTCAACAAAGTGGCTTATCACGTGTAAATTTATAGCAGAAAAATAATCTAAATAATCTCAATGCATCTTTCCAAATGTCTACTGCTGGTTTATCGGTGAGACTGTGGTTCCGTGGGTAATAGGTGTCGCATTTATTAGTTTCGCGGATGAGAAGCATTATTTTCTCCGGTAATTCGAATTACATCTGCACAACTCCTGGCTGTTGAACTCCTGTGTATTTGTTGAACTCCTGTGTATTTGTTGAACTCCTGTGTATTTGTTGAACTCGTGTGTATTTGTTGAACTCTTGTGTATTTGTTGAACTCGTGTGTATTTGTTGAACTCCTGTGTATTTGTTGAACTCCTGTGTATTTATTGAACTCCTGTGTATTTGTTGAACTCCTGTGTATTTATTGAACTCCTGTGTATTTGTTGAACTCCTGTGTATTTATTGAACGCCTGTGTATTTGTTGAACTCCTGTGTATTTGTTGAACTCCTGTGTATTTATTGAACTCCTGTGTATTTGTTGAACTCCTGTGTATTTGTTGAACTCTTGTGTATTTGTTGAACTCCTGTGTATTTGTTGAACTCCTGTGTATTTGTTGAACTCTTGTGTATTTGTTGAACTCCTGTGTGTTTATTGAACTCCTGTGTGTTTATTGAACTCCTGTGTATTTGTTGAACTCCTGTCTATTTGTTGAACTCCTGTGTATTTGTTGAACTCTTGTGTATTTGTTGAACTCTTGTGTATTTGTTGAACTCCTGTGTGTTTATTGAACTCCTGTGTATTTGTTGAACTCCTGTCTATTTGTTGAACTCCTGTGTATTTGTTGAACTCTTGTGTATTTGTTGAACTCTTGTGTATTTGTTGAACTCTTGTGTATTTGTTGAACTCTTGTGTTTTTGTTGAACTCCTGTGTATTTGTTGAACTCCTGTGTATTTATTGAACTCCTGTGTTTTTGTTGAACTCCTGTGTATTTGTTGAACTCCTGTGTATTTATTGAACTCCTGTGTGTTTGTTGAACTCCTGTATATTTGTTGAATGCCTGTGTATTTGTTGAACTCCTGTATTTGTTGAACTCTTGTGTATTTGTTCAACTCCTGTGTATTTGTTGAACTCTTGTGTATTTGTTGAACTCCTGTCTATTTGTTGAACTCCTGTGTATTTGTTGAACTCTTGTGTATTTGTTGAACTCCTGTGTGTTTATTGAACTCCTGTGTGTTTATTGAACTCCTGTGTATTTGTTGAACTCCTGTCTATTTGTTGAACTCCTGTGTATTTGTTGAACTCTTGTGTATTTGTTGAACTCTTGTGTATTTGTTGAACTCCTGTGTGTTTATTGAACTCCTGTGTATTTGTTGAACTCCTGTCTATTTGTTGAACTCCTGTGTATTTGTTGAACTCTTGTGTATTTGTTGAACTCTTGTGTATTTGTTGAACTCTTGTGTATTTGTTGAACTCTTGTGTTTTTGTTGAACTCCTGTGTATTTGTTGAACTCCTGTGTATTTATTGAACTCCTGTGTTTTTGTTGAACTCCTGTGTATTTGTTGAACTCCTGTGTATTTATTGAACTCCTGTGTGTTTGTTGAACTCCTGTATATTTGTTGAACGCCTGTGTATTTGTTGAACTCCTGTATTTGTTGAACTCTTGTGTATTTGTTCAACTCCTGTGTATTTGTTGAACTCTTGTGTTTTTGTTGAACTCCTGTGTATTTGTTGAACTCCTGTGTATTTGTTGAACTCCTGTGTATTTGTTGAACTCTTGTGTTTTTGTTGAACTCCTGTGTATTTGTTGAACTCCTGTGTTTTTGTTGAACTCCTGTGTATTTGTTGAACTCCTGTGTTTTTCAAGCTTCCATCGTCAGCATAATCTCAGCATTTGTTGCCTTGTTGAAGAGAAGAAGAGAAACGAATCCCAGACTAAAAAATACCGTGATTTTTAACCATTACATTTTGTTGATGCCTCTTGGCCATTTATGAACATTCTGGGGGTGCATAATAGAGGTTTTTTGGGGTTAGATCTCGTAAATATATAAATGTGTCGTTAAACCCGCCACCACCCGACACAGCAAACTAGTAAGGTTTGTCACGTAAACAGAACATGCCAATTCGTCACTAGTACAGCAACACCGGTGTGTTGGAGAGCCAAGCCACAACATTTACCATCTGAGTCCGACGTTTCGCCAGTAATTACAACTAGCTTCATCAGGCGACAGCCAGATTTGTTGAGAAATCTTCCTATTTCGTTCCTTACAGAGAGAGAGAGATGTGATGAAGTCACTTGTGAGCCCTTCTTGTACGAAGGCCAGGGGGTATGGGGGGCGGTTAATGAATGCATATAAATTACAATGGGTATCCACGTTTATATTTACGCGAACGAACCCCAAAAACAAACCTGTATTATGGATGCTGTTAGTCGCGAAAGCCTACGTGTTAAACATTCTGGGGGTGTTCAGACCCTCCCCAATGTTCTCCACCCCTGCTGAGAGATACTTTTCTCCGAAATGAATTAACGCAGTGCCAAGCGGCGATTACAAAATAGCCCCGGTGTCGAGATGTCTCCTCCAGAGAGACAGTTCTTCCAAATGGGCAGCTTTTGATATTAATGCCGTAGTAATGTTACATCGATGTGTGTGACTAAATCACAGTCCGGAACGTGGCCGATCTCATCAGACCTCAGAAGCTAAGCAGGGTTGAGCCTGGATAGTGCTTAGATAGCGCGACTTCCATGCATCACAGGTGCTATAGGCTGCAGGGTTGCGTGCCCAGTGCTTTTAACTCGCACTGACCAACGTGTGTCTTTAGTTTGTTGTCCTTCCCGAGCACCTCCGATTAGCACGGTTGGCTACGTACACTGCGAAATAAGTTCAACACACATACAATGGCTGCAACCACAGTTTGTACGTCGGCAAGTTGTGTGTGGTGGGGGTAAAGTGGGGGTTCTCCCACCTCTTACAAGACCTTTACACAACGTGGAAGAGTCGCCCAAAATACCTACGAGAGGGTCTCGAGCAGCCAGTATTGTGGGTGGAGGGTCGTCTGTCAGCACGTACGTTTGTATGTATGTCTGTATGGAGAACTACATGGCTGACTGCGCTAATCGGAGGGGCGGGAGAAGGACAGCAACGTGGTGTGAGCAAGCACTTGGAACGTATTAATTTATACGCAATGGTAGTCTCGACATTTCCTCCTCCGCTTTATGGACATGGGAAATTTTGATTAACTTTTTGTTAAGTAATTCTGCTTGTCGTCAGGTGTCTTTTATGTTCATCGTTGCACGAAGAAGTTCGATAAATGATGGAGAGACAGGCGAAGCTGCGCTCAAAGAGGTGAGCGCTTGTGCTGTCGAAGACGTCACGTGACCTGTGAAGACCTTTATGTTGAACTTCTTTCGCACCATACGTAGCCAACTGTGCTCATCGGAGATGAATGATAATGTGCTGCTCGGCACTTCTCGATACACATCTGTTGTGCAATTGGTCACCGTGCCAACATGGAGAGCTGTATTATGTTTTAAACGAGGAGGCATAAATACAAAAAGGTTTCATTAAAGTAGACAGACAGACCATGAAACCGCCGTTGGGGACCCATAAAAAAGACAAAAGCAGTTTCTGAAAAAAACGCGGATGCTCTATTAAACAAGAGCCTGTGTTGTGTTAGTGGTCTGGAGAGGTTATCTTCAGTTCTTTAAGGTACTGTATAGTTCAAATAGCTCACAAACAAGTGCCTTGTGAACGACCCACCGCGGAAGTCTGATCTTCCACGAAGCTCACGGTGCACTCTAAACCGCATCTACTGCATAAACCATGGCAGCAGATGCGGATACCTGATGCACAAATGGAAAATAAAATAAATAAAAACTCCATTGTTCGACTGTGTTCATCCAGAATAGACCCGACAACGTGTAACGACGCAATGCCCCGATCCACAAATACGAAGGAGACATCACAGCGATACAACTTGGCCACTCCTGATGTGGTCATCTGTGCTTGACCACCGGAATGTCAAATTGTGGTTGTTGCTCTGCATCCACATCAGCCGTATGAAAGAAGAAGAAAAAAAACATTGTCGAGCATTATTTAACACATGCACCATACTATTGTTACAAGGTCCAGGTCATCATAGCAAATGCTGGTTGTGCCACCTCACCATAAATTCCATCTCGTAGTTCCTAGAGTACTTGTTGTAAGTAAAAGTAACACCCATACCTTCAATGTCCACTCGTACAATATCCCACAGCGACGAGACGAAAATAACAACCCGAACTCACGTCAAGTTGTCAATCCACTGCTGATGCAGGCCTCCAAATATCACGTATGGCATAGTCATCATTTGGACATACCATCACCACACTGATCAGTATGGATTAGTGGAATTAAAACAAATTTAAATTAATAAAAACATATCGAAAAATCCAGAAGCGACCTGGCCATCAGAAATGATAACTCAACGAAGTGGCTTATTTATAGCAGCCAAAATTCTCTAAACGCATGTTGATTATAAAAATGGAGGGAAAGACCGGAGGACGTGGAAAAAAAATCCACACGACCACGGGAAGAGAGAGAGAGACACGCAAACTCCAAATATACAGCAGCAGGCGTCAGGGTTGGGATTGAACCCACAATCTTCTGCATACCAGGCGAGGGAGTTAGCATCTCGCCACCGTGGCGCCTTTAGACATGTGTACAGATTCATAGCCACAGGGCCCTAACCCCTTCACCACCACAGAATAAATATTACTACGGTATTATTACTACGTGTATGTATATATATGATTACATGTATAATACTACATATTCATCCAGGAAAGTGTTGCTGTGTTTCAGGAATGTTTGTCAGCAGGGCTTTACTTGGGGAAATAAAACCAAAAAAAGCGTATTCATATTGCATGTGGGATGCAGCCAGAATGTGTAAAGAAAAACACCACCGCACGCGAGAAGACAACACTGAAGCCCTGCACAGACGGTCACCCATCCTTCCTGCTGTACTACATCTTACAGTGAGGGAAAAAAGTATTTGATCCCCTGCTGATTTTGTACGTTTGCCCACTGACAAAGAAATGATCAGTCTATAATTTTAATGGTAGGTTTATTTGAACAGTGTGAGACAGAATAACAACAAAAAAATCCAGGAAAACGCATGTCAAAAATGTTATGAATTGATTTGCATTTTAATGAGGGAAATAAGTATTTGACCCCTCTGCAAAACATGACTTAGTACTTGGTGGCAAAACCCTTGTTGGCAATCACAGAGGTCAGACATTTCTTGTAGTTGGCCACCAGGTTTGCACACATCTCAGGAGGGATTTTGTCCTACTCCTCTTTGCTGATTTTCTCCAATTCATTAAGGTTTCGAGGCTGACGTTTGGCAACTCGAACCTTCAGCTCCCTCCACAGATTTTCTGTGGGATTAAGGTCTGGAGACTGGCTAGGCCACTCCAGGACCTTAATGTGCTTCTTCTTGAGCCACTCCTTTGTTGCCTTGGCCGTGTGTTTTGGGTCATTGTCATGCTGGAATACCCATCCACGACCCATTTTCAATGCCCTGGCTGAGGGAAAGATGTTCTCACCCAAGATTTGACAGTACATGGCCCCGTCCATTGTCCCTTTGATGTGGTGAAGTTGTCCTGTCCCCTTAGCAGAAAAACATCCCCAAAGCATAATGTTTCCACCTCCATGTTTGACGGTGGGGATGGTGTTCTTGGGGTAATAGGCAGCATTCCTCCTCCTCCAAACACGGCGAGTTGAGTTGATGCCAAAGAGCTCCATTTTGGTCTGATCTGACCACAACACTTTCACCCAGTTATCTTCTGAATCATTCAGATGTTCATTGGCAAACTTCAGACGGGCATGTATATGTGCTTTCTTGAGCAGGGGGACCTTGCGGGCGCTGCAGAATTTCAGTCCTTCACGGCGTAGTGTGTTACCAATTGTTTTCTTGGTGACTATGGTCCCAGCTGCCTTGAGATCATTGACAAAATCCTCCCATGTAGTTCTGGGCTGATTCCTCACCGTTCTCACGATCATTGCAACTCCACGAGGTGAGATCTTTCAAGGAGCCCCAGGCCGAGGGAGATTGACAGTTCTTTCGTGTTTCTTCCATTTGCGAATAATCGCACCAACTGTTGTCACCTTCTCACCAAGCTGCTTGGCAATGGTCTTGTAGCCCATTCCAGCCTTGTGTATGTCTACAATCTTGTCCCTGACATCCTTGGAGAGCTCTTTGGTCTTGGCCATGGTGGAGAGTTTGGAACCTGATTGATTGATTGCTTCTTTGGACAGGTGTCTTTTATACAGGTAACAAGCTGAGAAGTAGGAGCACTCCCTTTAAGAATATGCTCCTAATCTCAGCTCGTTACCTGTATAAAAGACACATGGGAGCCAGAAATATTTCTGAATGAGAGGGGGTCAAATACTTATTTTCCTCATTAAAATGCAAATCAATTCATAACATTTTTGACATGCGTTTTTCCGGAATATATTGTTGTTATTCTGTCTCTCACTGTTTAAATAAACCTACCATTAAAATTATAGACTGATCATTTCTTTGTCAGTTGGCAAACGTACAAAATCAGCAGGGGATCAAATACTTTTTCCCTCACTGTACAAGTACCAGCTCACTACCTTACAGGCTGGAATCTCAAACCCCCACTGTACCCGCACGACCCATTAACCGAGGAAACCAGGAAAAAAATAATAGCTGCGTAAAAGCACGCTTTTTTTAACTTGTCAAAGGGAGGACAGATTCCCAAAAAAGGAGACTTTTGAAACCAACAAACAGTGCAAAACTGTGGCAATTTAAAAAAAAAACCCTTGACACTGTTGTGGTCTGATTGCTTGTCCTGTCAACACTTTGACTTCATTCCACGCAAGCGAATGGCTAAACGCTTGCTGTTGCCGGTCCAAGCGCCCGAGCCTGCCCACAGTGCTCTGCGGTGATGCTGTGTGTTCCAGAGCTCGGTTACGTAAACAGCACAACAACGGCCAGACCACAAGCTGCATTTCCTGAACTAAATTCTGGTGTACTTGGCTTCTTACGTCCATAACTTGCCACCACCTCTCATTAGGGACGAGATTTTTTCGTTTGCCCAACCCAAATATTTAACTTGTTGGTTAACCCCCCAAGATGGCAAAACTTGGGTTGCACCAACAACTTAAATTGCCAATTTAAGTGAATTATGCAATACACCTCGGTTCAAAAGTACATTCGCACATCATTGATGCTTTGCCATATACTTAATCTGATATCACTAAATATTTGTGGAAGCAACTCATTGGTAAATGCGAGGCACTGCTTAGAATTGTAAAACTATTTGTGTGTTTGCAGGCAGGTTAGCACGCAAAACCTTCCCACCTGTACATGTAATACCTAGGAATGATGGAATATTTAATCGTTAAATAACCTGGGAGGTGTGGGGGAGGGGCAATGGGTTCAGTGTACACGTCACAATCCCTTGGGGGGAGGGGCAATGGATTAAGTGTACACGTCACAATCCCTTGGGGGGTGGGCAATGGATTCAGTGTACACGTCACAATCTCTTGGGGCGGGGGGGGCAATGGATTCAGTGTACACGTCACACTACAAATCCAGCTCTCGAATGCACACGCTAAATAAATAACAACTCTATTTATAATATTCTTTGCCATTCATTGTATCATGAACAGCGCACGCTTGCTCCGCTTTTCACTATTCTAATTACGAATGTCTAATTAACGCAAGTGGGCATAATGCAAATCAATGGTCCTCTGCGTAAGCGCTCACTGCGCGATACGCTTCCTAACGAGCGGTCTTTCTCGTGCGAGGTTTGGCAACTTCTTCAAATTGAGGACGTCGCGAGACCGAGCAGTCCCGAGCGAGGGTGCAGGGACGTCACGGCGTCGGATGTGTTATTTCAGGTTCAGTGTGAAGGCGATCAATACGCTCGCGCTAGATATGTAGAATCGTTGTGCGCAAGCAGCGGGGTGGTGCTGGCCTCTTAGGGGGATCCAAAGAAGAAATTATCATTTTGGGGGACCCCCTCTCAATGTACGATCTCACCGTGAGATGGCTGCAACAGATATAGGCCAGGGAAATCGATGTCGTGAGATGGGGAAGAAATGTCCACGAAAGATATTATAGATGTGGCGAGATGAAAGAATAGAGATACGGATGAGATAGAGATGCAGTGAAACGAGACGCAGGCAAGGGGCTAAGATGGACAGAATAGAGATACAGACAGGATTGCATTTTATGTGAACTTGCTTATTTTTGCCCATTAGGATTGGTATTTGAGATTATACAGGGTGCTTAATTTGTTTTTAACACTTCCGAGAATTTGCAGCAATGCCACAAGAGATGCGCTGCTGCCCCCTGGCTCTGGAGACCACCTGGAGAAGATTCCAGGCCACGCGTTGACAACGGTGGCCAAAAAGTGGAGACTCTTTGACTTTTTGAAGCTATTAACATTACATTTGTAATCATGTTGCAGTGTATTCGTTCTTTTTCCACTAAAAACGATAGTCCCACGTAAGTGTTACACATTTTTTGAAGCACCCTGTATTTGTAGTTCTCCTCAATTAGCTTCATGAATCCAGGGCCCCCCTTGGGCTACATTGGACCCGAAAGTATCTCCTCGTTTTCTTATGCGGAGCGCCACACACTGCGCGTGAGGATTAACTTTGATCAATCTATTTTGAATGTTAACGGTTCACACGAACAACCCCGAGGATCAAAGAGATGGTCCGTGGATCGTAGTGGCGAAGGAAATAAATGAATACAATAAAAATCAATCATTCGCGAATCAAATCGTGACTCCTGAATCGTGAAAATTAATTGGGTTGCTGGGGCAGGTGAATCTTCACACCCCAGGCAGATTTGCAGCCCAGACTACTCAAACTAATCGTCCTGCATTGTGGTCAAAGAGCTTATCTTAGTTGAGGTGCATGCAATTCGTTGTGTTGCCTAGTCCAAATAATGTTGCCGCCAATGAAAGATAAGCTACAAATGGTTCAAGCCTTGAATAGTTGAACTGCACGCCTCATTCCAACAGTAGAAATACAACAGTGAAGAAAATATTTGGTGCTGCACGAGTACAATTAACAAAGAAACTCAACACACTCGTCATTAACACTATGGCTTTAAAAGTAACAAAAAAAATATATAACAGTTTAACATTTAGGCTTTCGCGACCAATATTATCCACAAGAGAGATTTTTTTTTGTGAGAGCCAGGGCTGTCTCTTGACGATGCTGGTTGTAATTACCGGCAAGACGTCGTACTCGAATTGTAAATGTTGTGGGTTTACTCTAACAACACACCGGTGTGCTGAACTAGTAACGAATTGGCATGTTTTGTTTACGTGACAAACCTTACTTAAATGGCTGTGCTGGGTGGTGGCGGGTTTAACGACACGTTTATATATTTACGCGATCTAACCCAAAAAATATCTATTGTTGGAAAAAAGAACAAAGTACATGGCAATGGCCCATTTTCCAAGCAAATTAATAGAGAGGTCAGAGAGATAGAATGCATAAGGGTTGAAGACTGCACTTCCGACCATGGGACCTGATGAGATAAAAAAAATATTTTCTGATGACCAAACAAACAAAATCTCATAATTAATTGCTCAGTTCGGCTGTAAGAATTGTTCTTTCAACCAACCAGTGAGCTGAAATTACAATACTCATAATTGGCGTGATAAATGCTTGCGCGTGTGACAATTTTATTTATTTGGCATTGTCGGGCGGTGCGGGGTTCTGAACGGAACAAATGCGGCCGGCTGATTTACGTGGCCTAAACCAAAAATATATTTACGATTCATAACATCGGCTGAGAAACCCTACGCATTAAGTCGCTGAATGTAAGAGTGAAATAAATATGATCTCACAGAGGAATGATGTGAAGTCAAAGGCGCTATGAATATAAAAAAACATGGAACACGGGTTATGCGCATCTTTTATACAATGTTTATTTTGTTTGTACAAATGTTATCAGATTCCATCCAATTCAATCTAAATGCATATTGTGGCATGGTTATTTAGTGTGTTAAAAACGCCATGTTCTTCAGGATTGCATGCGTGTCTTAGTCAATACCCAGCGGGGAAAGCCTTCAACATCTGTTTGGATGTTTTAGCTCGCGTGCTGCGATTGAAAGTGAATACATTTTAACGCTCGCGAAGACAAAACTTTCCTCAAGTGCAGCGTTGGCAATCGCGTAGGCAGCCAATACAGGGATTAGTATCGCTCGTAGGTAATTTATGCTTGCTCTGCTCCATTGCAACGTTCACAGCAGTGGTGGGGTTAGCTGTCGAGCGCGTGTTCCGTGCCACTGCAGCAGTCTCCGTGGACTGAAGTGGCCTCGACACTGGAAGCTACGAGGAGGTGGAAACATTTGGCTTTGTTTGCGCTTTCTCGTGATGCTTCAACATGCGCGTACGGTGCGAAAGAAGTTCAACACACGTGCATACACAATGGCCAGCAGGTGTTTCCAATCACACCTCCTCCCTACTTAAACCACCTCCGTCCACCAAGCAACATGAACGGGTACACCGCAGTGAGTCGGCAGTTCGCGTGTGTCGTGGGGGTAAATTGTGGAAGAGTAGGCCAATTTCCATCTCGAGAGGGGCTCTCGAGAGCTCCGTCTAGTGGAGGCTCTTCCACCGGAAGTGGGGTGAGTGAGCAATTCCCTCCCTCCATGACCGACCGCGATCTATGAGCACAGATAATTGTTTCTCTCCACCCCTCCACCCCCTCGAAAGTCCTCGATGGCCCTTTGAGACCTCAACAATATCCACTCCACTGACCTTAGGTGCCAGCGACCATTCAGTGCGGTCCCGCTTAAAAAAAATAAATAATTGCACAAGAAAATTGATAAACGGTCCAAACCGAATTAGCGATTTGAGGTGGGCAATTTTTTGGACGGTAAACATGCCCCTTCCCCAGCCCCCCCTCCACCACCAACACTGCACTCTTTCCAAATTGATCCTGCCGAAGAGGAGGGGTAGACGTGCGAATGAAAGCCCGATGTACATCGCAAAGGCAGTATAGCACTTCTACTGAGGATAAAGGAGGGAACAGTGGTTTGGTGAAGCCACCGTTTTAGTTATTGCAGTAACTATTTTTGTTTATTTTAAAATCCCCCCAAGATTGTGCTGGTTGCAGCTCTCTCTAATGTGTGTCCGGGTTGTGTTGTGTCCGAAATGTCACTTCTCATGTGCTGTGGCCACTTGTTCAAGGAATATTTAATTCACTGGATAACTCTTCATTATGTTCCCTCTCTGGCAGTTTTCAGCGGTCTAAATGAGGTTTTATACACTTTCGTAAACGGTCCTTACCTTTGATGAAAAACACATTCTTGGAGAGTCATTGCCAAAAAACTAAAGCGTCACTTAGGTTATTTAAATGTGAAACAAAAACCCATTGATGTTATCGAAGCTCCCCAGGCACACGTGAACAGAGACATCAAAAAGGCGATGCTGAACAACACGTGGCACAACCAGAAAATGCATGAGTGCTTTACATTTAAGAGAGCCCACATTATAAGCTAATGTATTTTTAAACTATGCTTGTTACAAAAAGAAACGATTTCTTTAGAACTGCTTTTTGTGTTTAGTTTGTTGTCATTCCCCTGCACCTCCAATTAGCACGGTTGACTTCGTACGACGCGAAAGAAGTCCAACACACCGTATATATACAATGTAGGCAATTTCCAATGCAGAGAGTCGATAAAAAATGACCTATGGCCACGATGATTATCTGATATGTATCATTTATAATTTCAGAACAAAGAGACAATGCGTTGAACAGTTTTGTGATGAGAGCTCGCACCCCGTGGGCGAGCAATACATGGAATTAATTGAACATGCGTCTCGGCGATTGCTAGGGCACCGCATGCAGTTACATCCAAGCACGTGCGATGATGGTCACACAGTCAGTGATATTAGTCTCAGGTTTTCCAAAAGCCCAATACGACCTATTTTTAATTAAATCACTAAACTATGATTGTGTAGTGACACAGCGCCAACTGCTGTCCAGCATCGGCAACTGCGGTGGACAGTTAGCGCACGCGCCGTCGAGCATACAGACGGTGTGTGTGCCGGCAGGGCGGAGGAACTGGGGCAAGGGTCACGGAAGACCTCGTGGGGAAGCTCCTGGAACCCGCAATTGAGCTCGAGAAGGGAGGCGGAGCCAGGGCGGAGCCAGGGCGGAGCCAGCGAGGAGTAGAATAAAAGCAGCGGAGAGCGAGAGCTCCGGGCTGCCGTTTCTGGGAGTGGACTCGTCTCGCCGTCGCTCTCGCCTTCGACGCCTTCGTCGCTGCCGCCTTCACTCGATCATTGCGTGGCCAGACAGCTGCTGGCAACGTGGTTAGGGTTGTGTCTAGGCTGCGCTGTACGGCAACGGGAGCGAGAAGGAGGCGATCCTGGGTGTGACCGGCCGAAGGGTGTTACAAGAAAAGAAGGCGCCTCCTGCAACTACATCGTCTCCGACTTGTGCTACACTACATTTCTATGCACGTTGAACTTATTTAGCAGCGTACGTAGCCAACCGTGGTAGTCGGGGGTGCGGGGAAAGGACAACAATATTAAGCGTAAGATAAGCAATTTTAAGGAAATACAAAAAGCAGTTCTAAAGAAATTGTTTTTAAGAAGCGAATCTTAACTATACTGTGTGTGCAAGCACCACCAACAACAATGGCCATAGCCTAATACCTCGGCATCGCGAATACATGTTTAACGTCACGCAAAGGTAGGCGTAAGTCTGCACATTGCATTGTTACAGTTGATGGCCCGCAGCTTTGCGTTATTGGCATTGTGTGGTTGGAATCGGCTCTAATGCAAGGGATGAAATGGGACCACCCTGCCCAATATCCGCCCTCTGGGCCACGGGTCCCAGTGCAGTTGCACCGCCTGCACACTCCACACCGACATTCCACAGTTGGACGCTCTGCGGATTTGTGGTAGAGGATGAGAAGCGAGCGGAATATTCATTGTGTGGAGCCCGGCCACTACGCACGTGGATGTGATAACTCCACCCTCCCCCGCCACAATGAGCAGCATGCCAATTGACTCGTTCGCCAAATGTTATGTGCACGTTATGTAATGTGTAACTTTGGCAAATTATCCCATTTTATAAGACACATTTGTTGTGTAAGAATCAGTGACGATCAAAGAAAGCTTGTGTATCCCTAAGGGACTGGACCTCTGCATTATAATGACTTTATTATCATCATTGTCTTGTGTGCATTTACCAACGTATCCCCCCCAGTATGTGCACATGCCTACGAAATGTGTGTGCGTGCGTGTACGTGCGAAATGCCTGTGTGTGTATGTGCACATAGCCTGGCACAAGCGTCTGTGACGACGTCACCGTCACTTCGTGACGAATGTTGTGTGTGTGCGTATGCCTACGAGTCTGCCAGTCTGTGTGTGTGTGTGTGAGAGAAGCGGTGGCAACAGGAATGAGTGAACCACACACTGCGATCCCTGGTGCCGTGAGTTCGATTTCTGGTCACGGCTAAAATCAGCAGTGAATGATATCCGAACCGGTCCCTGGTTTCCGCCCACCCATCCATCCACCCACCCACCCCTTCAGCAAAAGCAACAATAATAATTGCGGTGAAGTATGGTCAAAACATAATTCCGTGACAAACTCAGCGTGGAGAGACTTCATGCAGTGTGTAGTGCATTGGCTAATGGCTGTGATTTATCACCATTACTATGATTAGTCGAGCGTGGTCAAAAGTATTTCACAAACGGGTCCCTTAACAGAGTTGCATCCCCATAATTTCCACGCCTCTGCGCCGTGTCTCTTCATGGATTATATGCACCGATGTTTAGTTTGTGGATGCATTTTCCCTTTCACTCTCAAATGCAAAAATAAAACAATGCACATACATCTCAAACTACAATATAGATCTTCTCCCCGTATCGTTTTTTTTTAACGACGATATTTGTTTCGGTTTGACAAAACAAACTTAGGAAACACTTCACAAAAATATCTCTGAAGAAACCCCATTGTGATCGATGCGGTGACAGCAGAGAATGAAAAAAAAAGCGACAACTTTATAGACAAAAACCACTCAACAAAATGTGTAAAACGAAGCGCAGCAGTTTTTGTGCCAAGATTATATTTAGTTGCAAAGTTAGTTGCAAAGTTTGCCCGAGTGCGCGCGGCGAGCGAGGCGTGAGTGGTTGAAATCAGCAGTCTCGGAGTTGGTGATGAGTGAGCGAGAGGCAAGGGACGTTTATAATGAGCCGCAACGCGAAGTTGCAGAGCGCAATCTTCAGACGCGATGTTGGTGGCGCGTGTGTTCGGGAAAGTGGGGTGGGATGTGGGGGGGAGGGGGGTGGTGCGTGACCGAGCGAGGTAGGTGTGACGTTTAGGAGGAGGGATGGGTGAGGAGTGGTGGTGGTGGTGGGTGGTGCGGGAGTGGTGGGTGGTGCGGGAGAGATGAAAACGGAGTGGTGGTGGTGGTGGTGGGAGAGACAACGCCAGCCTATAACATACACAGCACGGCTCCCTATCTGCAGGTCTGCTGCGTGTGCTCTTAAAGAGGCGCAGAGCCTCCATCCTCCTCTGCATTCAATCTGGGGACAGCGACGCTGCAGCTGTCACTCAGCCTCTGGAAGTGGTGAGTGAGTGATTGCGCTGTTGAGTACAATGGTTGGTAGGGTAGTTCACTCAACACACACACACACGAGAGAGAGAGTGAGAGAGACATTGTCACACGCACACACGAGGTTAACTTGCTGACAGTAGTTAACTTAAAGCAACAGTCCGCCAAGACTGATCGTCAGAAGCAGCTCAGGAAGAGAGCATTCATTGACTTGATCTGTTTTTTTTCGCAATGTTAATATTCATAGTTGTGGACAGAACGTTTGATTTCAATTTGTTCCGCGTGTACAACTTCGTAGACATTTTATGCCCGGCCTATATAGAACTGTTTAACACGTAGGCTTTCGCGACCAATATTATTCATAATAAATGTCTTTGGGTTAGATCGCGTTTATTTATAAATGTGTCGTAACCCTCCACCACCCGACACGGCCAATCAGCAAAGAAATATATGGAACGTATGCAGAAATATAAGTTCCTAACCTATATACGATACACACTCAACTTTTGTGTGCCACTAATGACGAAAAACTCAACAGGTACTTACATGTGCTTGTCTGTGATTTTGTCGTTCAGAGGCTCTGATTTGAATTTGAACTAGCAAGCGATACTTAACTTGCTACGTTTGCTGTAGATATCGTTCTCATCGTCTATGGAGTCCACCCACAAGGTAACGTTCAACTTTAACGGTAAAACTATGCACGCATATCCGTGGCCGCAATATCGATGCACATTAGTTACGCAACGCTTTGTCTATGTATATACGTGCATGTATGCTGCATTGAATCGAAAAAAATAAGTGATATTCAACAGGAGGTATTTACGTATGGGAAATAACTGGTGAACTCCAGACAGACAAATAGAGGGATCTCAGTCAGCCTTCAGATACGAGGCTAAAGCTCATGATAATGTGAGTTGCGTGTATGCCTGTAAAACAACTATGAAATTATGTTTAATAAAAACGTCGTTCTCGGACTGTAAATGTTGTGAATTTGCTCTCCAACACACCGGTGTGCTGTACTATTAACGGATTGGCCACGTTCTGTGTACGTGACAACCCCCTACTAGTTGGCTGTGTCGGGTGGCGACGGGTTTCATGACACATTTACGCGATCTAATTAAAAACACCTATCTTATGACTGTTTAATATTGGCGTCCAAACAATATATTATTTTTTATGTGATGTACATATACGCGTGTGTTTTTTTTTACATGGGCAACCTGCACATGTGATGTATATTTTGTATGCCCATGTTCTAAAATCGACCTCCGTAAGATACATTTAGCATTTATGGTGTAAGTTTAACACGTAGGCTTTCGCGACCAATATCATCCGTGATAAAGGTTTTTTGGGTTAGATCTCGTAAATATAAATTATTGTAATTGTTGTCGATTTGCTCTCAAACACACCGGTGTGCTGTACTAGTAACGAATTGCCATGTTCTATTTACCTGACAAACCTTACTAATTGGCTGGATATAAACCCCCCCCCAAAAACTATATTATGTATGGTGTGAGTGTTTACTGCCGATGGCAAGAAGAATGCTCGCTGCGTTGTACGCATTTTAGAAAAAAAAGGACTGTACACACTTTTATCACTCACAAAAAGGCGGAGGGGTTAATTGAGTAGAAGGCTGCGGAGTACGTATGTAATTTAAACCTACGAACATTGGATTTCGTGAGTGTAGAAACCGCGAAGCGAGTGACGTGCATTGAATAATGGCGTAAGATCGCGGATTGGAAGTCGACCCTCGTCCGAGGGGGCACACTATTAGCTTTTCTCTGGAGATTGTTGAACGTGAGGATGCGGAACAACATGCACGACCACGGATTTAAAACAATAAATACACCGAGCAGTTAATGGTTCTCCCTCAAAATGCTTGATGGAAATGAGCAATTTCCACACACGTAGAGGGAAAAACCGCACAACACCATCGTGTTATCAGTATGAATTCTGTTCTCCGTGGGCATATATATTTCGTTTTATTGGAACGTGTTGACAGATGGGGGCAGTACCAGAGTACGCAAAACGCCGCGAGAGGATATGTTGGCAGCAACTGGCGTGCTATGAACGGACTGCCGTAGCAGGCATCAGGGGCATTGAGAGACGGGAGAAATGTGTGGTGCACATTCAAAAAGAAGGATCTGTAATGGCCGAGTAATGTTTTACAGCATAGTGCGTCGACCTACATGCATCTGGAAAAAGGAGCCTACCGTTCCCGAAACATGTTTACGCTCCACATCTGCTGGTGATGAAATTGTTCTAAAACTTGCGTGGTAGAGAAAACAAGTCGTAGATTTATTCTTCTTTTAAGGTTTCACCGTGTTGGTTTTTATTTTTATTAATTGCTACGGGTGTACGACTTATAGCCCGAGCCCCCCAGGGGAACTGATATTCCGTTGGGTTTAGACAATATATAATTCCAGAATTGTATAGCATTGCATGTGGGTTTTTTAATGTTTTAAATGTGTCCAGCTTTTCCGTACCAGTGCTTCCAAGACACTTGACGACGACGACACCAGAGTTTGAGATAACGAGAGGCAGTGGATGGATCGAAGGAGAGATACTTTAGGTCAAAGGTCTAATTGGACGGCTGTGGTGTGAATTTGACGGGCAAAGAATAGAGGCTAGCATCTGTTTTTGAAGTGCAGATTGAGACAGGTTCTTCAACACTCACATTGAAGAAAATTCACACCGTTAACTGCAATGTTCCCATCAGTCACCATACTATATCGCAAATCACCATTGCGCCATCGTCAAGATTCACTGCTGCTCCACACAATTGGCTTCCATTTCATCATTAAGATCATCATCGGCCATGATGAATTTACTGCTTCAATAGGCCTCCATAAGCCACCGACCATCTCTCAAGATACTGCGATGTAACAATCCACCTCGCACTTGCGCACCAGCTGATTTATTCACTCCATCTCCACCAGTGCCTCTTTTAGTTTGTTTTGTATAAAAAAAATACGCATTGCTCACATGTTCATCAGTAACAGAGCACCGCGAATGTCTCCAAAAGGAAATAGACTTGAAGACATCTATCTACCAAAAAAAACTTACAAAAAAACCACATGGGAATGTTGTTTGCCATAAGTATGACTGAAATTGTTGCACAAAACGACTCATTTGAAACGTTGGCACAGAGTCTGATGCTTGCATAATTGACTTGAGATTAAGGAAGTATTTGCAACAAGCAAAGTGGAAATGGAATGGTGCTTACCATAATAGTGCACATATCACAATGGCTAGTTTGTAAGTTGAAAAATCCCCACCCATATATTACTGAAGAAATACCACCGGGCAACACATTGCGGACTTTGAAACATTGTTCATAGCATTTGAAAAATGTTCATCACATTAGACATTTAAATATTAAGATGATGTGATGCATACATTTTGTGGAATTCTAAAGTCCTAACTTGCAGCGATAAGATCCTCTGAAGACCAACATAGTTCCAAATGACAAAAACTCAACGCATTCGTCACTAACATTGGCACGAAACGGAAAAAATATATACCTTATAGGTAACGTTTTAGGCAATGGGCCTTCACAGCAGAGCGATAGAGAGGCCAAGAAAATTGAGTGAATAGTGGAGACAGTATTATGTAACCCCATGGGGCACTGATCGAATGCAATTTTAAGATACATAGATTAACAGTCTTAAATTGGCATATGGACAGTTACCCATGAGTACATTTTTAGTTACAGACAAATGTATAATCTCCGATTGAGATAATTATTTTGGCTACTAATGAACTAGTCACATTGACTACAGGACACATAATAAAAAAAGAAAATAATTGATTTTTTTTTCTTGCCAGGAAAGCCTCATTGAGTGCCAGGAGTAATTTTCATATTTCTAATCGGGAGGTTTGGCCACTTTCTCTTTGTGCCGCTTGTTGCAGAGGTTCACTGTTCGAATCCAGTGGGTTACCCTGGTTATTACTGCGGGGTACAATTACCGTAATAAGACTTCACTGACGACACCATGTGCCCAATGTCAGGGTCCAAATTTGGCCAGATTACACCGCAAATTACTCTCAACTGTGATTCTACACAGCAATCATCCCCCCCCCCCCCCTACTGGCAGACTAATGCCCCAGGTCACTTGAAAACGAGACTATCTTGATTTCTTGAGTTCCAACTTGGTAAAAAAAAAAACCCGTATATAGTCCACACAAAGGAATCAGTAGCACACTTGCTGTGCTTGCTGTACTGCATTCTACAGGGACCTCAATAACCTGACAGCCATGAGTAGTATGCACACCATTGCAACACAATCCAGGAATTTTAAATTATGAATTACATTCGCGTACCACCACTCACTCACTCACTACCACGTAGTGGGCAGCAGAGGGCAATGCAGCTGAAGCCACTATTGTACTGTATTTGTATGCGTCCACATCTGTGCTCTCCATCTCCATCAACACGCGTTGACCAGTGCAGTGAAGTGTGGTCAAATTAGCACTGCAACCCACGCGGAGTCGCCAGGGCCCTCATCCATCAATGGAAATGACAAAGAAGAAGGGCTGTACACATGTACCTGTTCCGCAACAACCAAGCACATTAGTGATGCTGAACGATTAATGCGATAGCACACAAATATCTCTCTTGACAATAGAAACAGCCCCCATTTGGAAATATTCAACTGGGTGGAGGGTGACCCACCTCTGACATACAAAGCTTGGGACACACTGGAAGAAGAACGTCCCACAATAACGAAAGAGTTTAGAACGACATTGTCTCGAGTGGAATACTGCATTGTGATGCAACTGAAGAAAAACAACAACCGGACTTTGAATGTCCTGAGGAAGACTTACAGATTTACAAGGAGAACTGCTTTCAAAAGACGTCGATCCTGGGAAAACCTGGACAGGTGACAACACTCACCGCCGTGGCACAGCAGTGGATCAAGTGCCTCGCAGTGTGAAATGGGAAAGTTCAACTTCTGGTTAGGTATTCACTCAGCCCGTCATACCCTTCGTTGTTGATACAAAAAAACGAGTAGCACTGATTGATAATACTTTTTTTTTTTAGTACCACTGGGTAGGGAAATCAAGAGTGATTGTTTTATATAAGAACAAATTTGCACCCTCCCACCGGGAGCAAGTGGAAACTTCACCACTGGCTTTGGGCTGAACTGCCACGGGACGGTAATTGCCTCATGCACAACGGAGTGAGAGGCCACTTTGACAAACTTACGAATGGATGGAAAGAAATTGGCGACTTAACACGTGACCAAAAATGTATCCGTAATAGAGGTTTCTTTTGGGGGTTAGATCGCGGAAATATAAGTGTATCGTTAAACCTGCCGCCATCCGACGCAGCCAATTAGTAAGGTTCGTCACGTTAACAGAACGTGCCAGTGGGTGACGTGTTCATCTCTCTAGTATGTTGGAGCGTAAACCCACCGCAACATTCACAATTAGAGTATCGCGACGTTTCGCCGGTAATTACAACGAGCATCATCAGGCGCCAGCCAGACTTGTTCTGGCTGTGTCGGGTGGTGGCGGGTTTCACGGCACAATGGCATTTACGCGATCTCGCGCGCAAAAAAAAAAAATCCTCGATTAGGAATTAACTGCTACGTGAAACAACAGTAAATATTTCCAAAGCAACATTTTAAGAGAAATACTGTACAGAAGATATGAAACATGCGAACAAATATGTGCACAGTTGTTTTACGTAGACTTTCACAACCGGCATTATTCGTGGTTATATTCTTTTGGGTTAGATCGTGTAGGTATAATATCAATTCCCGGTCACTCATCCGATAAGCAAGCGTAATGTTGACGACGTCAATACGACGTTGCGCTGGGGATTACATCGAGCATCATCGGTCGTTGACAAAAAAAGCTCAGCTCTCTCGCAGGAAGCTCTGACGCATGTACGTGTGTATGTATGTTGAACTTCTTTCACGCCGTACGTAGCCAACCGTGATAATAGGAGTTGCGGGGAGAGGATAAAAAAAACTAAATACCAAAAAGTAGTTGTAACTAAATTAGTTTTATATTTAGTATAGTGGTGGAGTGTATAGTAGTGTCATATATATAGTAGTGTAGTGTGTTGTAGTGTAGTACTGTAGTGTATAGTGTAGTGTATAGTGTACTGTGTAGTTGTGTAGTGTATAGTAGTGTAGTGTGTAGGTATATTGGTTTGTATGTAGAACTTCTTTCGCACCATACATATCAAACCGTCCTATTCGAACTAAAAAAAACCACCGAATTAAATCAAGGCGACGCAAATTATTGAACACAAATAGTATGGTGCATGATAGACATTTAAACAGTACGTTATGAAATCTAAATTAATTTTAATAACATTACAGAGGTTCGCTTGTTTTGTTTAATCTTGTACAATCCTCTCTCTGAAGGCATGCAACATTATCTTTGCGTGATTTCATGGGCAGCAATGATAAAAAAAAAACTATCCCATAATTGATTTACTGCAAGAAATGTATGTTCAAATTCATCACAACATGGGCATTATTAAAATTGTGGCCAATTCCTTGATACTGCGCTGCATCAATGCCACTTAAAAAAGGCAATCACAAAACAAGTGTATTTTTAATACAAAATGTACACTAAACCAAGCTTCCTATATATATAAAAAAACATAAAAATCTATAATTCGAATGTACAGTAATTTGGAATTATGTTAAAATGTTCTAAAATACAATTTTACTTTGATTCGTTAAAGGCAATGAATGTGTGCAATGTGCTAAGCGATTTGTAACGCCCTTTTTCAAACGGACGTCATTGCAACGAAATCAAATGCTCGATTATGGTCGTGCATCGTTTAAAAAATGCATTAAAGTGAGATAATGTTTTGTTCTTCATTTTAATGCAATGATTTTACATTTTCATAGCCAATTGAGAGGGTTTATTGTCATTGATGTTGTGCCTTCGCGGATAATCGAGGCCGCAAGTTTTTGTCACGAAGATGAAAGTCCAAACGGAGGCACTTGCGATTGTCGAGAGGATTCGGTTTCTGAAGCTCTTACCGCCAGCCTTAATTGGATTTAGTTGTTGTTGTTGTTAAATGGAACGTTTTATATATTTGCGTGTCCAAAGATATCACAGTTGGGGTCATGCGAGTCGTTTTGCTCGCTCAGAGTAAACAGTTAAAGGCGAGGATTTTAATTTAGACGACGCCGTGCCTTAAAATGAAGATGCAACATTAAACACAAAAGAGCGGCTTCGTATTTATTCCGATGTTTTCTTCATTATAACGTGTCTACATTTTAATTATGCATCCATAAGTTTGCAGCATATCCATAAATACAAAACAGTATACATTACACGTGACAATAATTTAAAGCCCTTTTGGCAATCCGCTGCTAAATTAAAGGGTCCGTCTGCTGTGTCGCTCACGGGGGATTGTTTGACCATACTTCACCGTGGCAGTATGGGTTGGGGAAGGGGATGGATGGGAGTGACCTTATTCAGATATCTCTGGCCGCTGACCATGACCAGGAATCGAACTCAGGTTACCCGTGCTCACGGCGTAGTTTGCCCATCACTATGCCACCGTCCCACTCTGGAATTGATTTACCAAATGCTAATTCAATAAAAGAACTGTGGTTTATATAAATGTATATATTTAAATTAAAATCATGATTTGGTTATGCTGCATTGGCAGCGGTGCACAAGGCACAATTAACATTCGCCAATAACACCGACTTACAAGGATATATATACATACTGTTGACTGTAATCAGAAACATCTCGGGCATTTCCCCCTCTTCACAGCTAAAATGTAGCCGACATAGCTGTTAACCACGTATTTAAATGAGAGTTATTTAATAAAAGCCTTTTATATTCTTGGTTCTTTCGGTGAAGTCACGAAAGCTTTAAATCAAAATAAAAGCATTTTAGTTAACTGAAGTGTCTGCATGGGCGACAGCTTTAGGTTAAGAAGCAATCCCACAGGCTTGGCAGTAAGGGGTGTCGGGCAAAGGCAAGTTATTCTTAAATGAACAAAGGGGGGTTCTTAAAAAGAACAGAGGACCCTTAGGCTAAAAAGATGGTATTTTGGCTCAGCAGAGATTCCTCTGCTCAACAGAGAGTCCTGAAGCTGACCCAAGTCCCCGAACGTACCATGAGAAGTACGTATATTATTGTGGAGGGAAAGACCCTTCGGCTATAACTATTGATTCTGGGCAAAGATTAGGTCTTCATATTGAGCAGACATCCTATTTATGTTGAGCTACAGTGAGGGAAAAAAGTATTTGATCCCCTGCTGATTTTGTACGTTTGCCCACTGACAAAGAAATGATCAGTCTATAATTTTAATGGTAGGTTTATTTGAACAGTGAGAGACAGAATAACAACAAAAAAATCCAGAAAAACGCATGTCAAAAGTGTTATACATTTATTTGCATTTTAATGAGGGAAATAAGTATTTGACCCCCTCTCAATCAGACATATTTCTGCCTCCCAGATGTCTTTTATACAGGTAACGAGCTGAAATTAGGAGCACACTCTTAAAGGGAGTGCTACGTATGGCAGTGCCTTCACCGCTGCTGTTGTCAAGTCAGAATCACAATCTTGATTTATCCTCGATAAAAATCCGATGAACTGTGAATCTCGTTTTCACCGCTGTCCAGTAGGGGGCACGGGGTCAGAACGTTACAACAACAAACAGTTACAAACAAACACAGGCGTGCAAAGTATAGGAAAGGTAAGCAAATGCACTAAAAATAAATAGGTACAAAAGATAAAGAAGACCAGGTCTCCTCGTCACTGTGAGGCAAAAAGTCCACGTGGCGCTGTGGATGGAGGGAAGACGTTCAACTTTACAAAATACTGGGCAAATGAGAAGAGTTATTACGGTGATGACCGTCTTTGAATTGGTGTTTTATCAATCAAGTATTTCGTAATGAACTATTAAAGATTAAAATGGTATACGGTGTGGAGTTTGCGATATTTCACATGTACCTTGTGGTTTGTTACCGAAAGGTAAATTATATAAAAAAAAAGGATCCATATTCCTGGTTCTTTTGGTAAAGCTCAAATGTAGCCGACATAGGTTAAGAACCAATCCCATAGGCTTGGCAGTAAGGGGTGTCGGGAAAAGGCAAGTTATTCTTAAATGCCTTTACCGAAAGACCCAAGAATATGAATCCCTGCAGTCACGAAAGCTTTAAATCAAAATTATAAGGATCGTTACGCTGCGTAGATAACACGGGATATATGGATCTTTCAAAACATCGCGTTGTTCACGTGGTACCAAAGCAAGTCAGTCACACAGAGATGATATTTGTTCTATTTTCAAAACGCCACCGTTAAACATTTTCCTAATCATTTTTCAAAATAAACACAACGATTTCACGGATAACTTGAAAAATAAGGCAATATTTCTGAGCACTTATCCCGTGTTAAAGAAAACATGGACTGCCCTTTAGATGTACACCAAAATCACTCTTCAAATATATTTAACTCGGGTAAAGGTAAAGCTAAAGGTGCCACATTTGTACTTGCATGCTCACACCAATGCCCACACCAATGCCGAGGGAAAGGACCCCCACTAAAGGGAGCTCCAGAGAGCTCCTCCAAAGCAGGGTGTTTTTGGCCTACTCTTTTTTTTTGCTGGCCAGACGTTTTAGAAGTGGTGGGAGTACCGAAATTTTACCCAACTGCACACGACCTGCCGATCTACTGTGCTGTACACAATTATACTGCTGGATGGACAGAGGGGGTCAGGGTTGGGGGTGAATTGAAGAAATGTGCCCATTGTTTAAGCTGCCATGCCGGGAGATTGAACCGGCGACCTCTGTTTTTTTGCGAGCGCAGTGTGCTAACCATTTCGCTCTTAACTCAATAAATAGATCCTGAAACAACATGTTTTTTTTTATTCCACAGTTCAGTGGAAAGCTGTGAACGCTCAGTGTGTCTCACTCCGTATGGAGACAGCAGGTATAAATAAAGGTTCAACCTTTGCCAAAACCCACCACTGGTAATGTCCACATAACAATCGCCTGGGAATCCAATTTCCAAGATACGCATTTTTCTTCTAAAGGACGAAATATGGCTATTTTTGCACCTTCCAGACATCAAAAATGTAATTTACACATTTTAGCGATGAATGGTTATTTTTCTTGCTCCGGTATACGAGCATACGTGCGCGGTTATGCACATATAACTTTATTCCACTGTAGCCTTATTTCAGCGGTGCATGGATAACGGCAAATCATATTGATGAAAGCTACAGGCAGCGTAGTAAAATGTACCATCGCTGTTGTTGCAATGACAGATTTATTGTCTCTGAAAACCTTGCCCACGGTCAATAAACGATAAGCATGCGCTTAATTGTGCAGTCAAGAAATCTGTTTATAAATAGGGCTGATTACGTTTTTTTTTCTGCTCACAACAACCTGAGGTGAGCTGCAGATATACGCCGACGACACAGTTTAATGTGGATTGTTGTCTGATTGCTGTCTGATTGTTGTCTGGTTGTCTGATGTGTGATTTAAATTGAAATGCCACAAGTGTGGTTCAGCATCCCCCCCCCCCCCCTTAGCTGAGTGAGTAAAGCATTGTTCCTTTGCATTCTCAAGTATTAAAATTCTTGTTCTTGTTGTCAGCCTGAAAATTCGTAGTGCTGGGCGCTGGTGGCGATACGTTCATTTCCTCGCCTGGTACAAAGGGGGTCGTGGGTTTGATCCCAACCCTGACGCCTGTATATTTTGGGTTTGCGGTGTCTCTCTCCCTGTGGTTGCGTGCATGTTTCTCCAGGTCCTCCAGTTTTTCCCTCCCACATTCAGAATCAACATCGCGCGTTTAGAGTATTTGGCTGCTATAAATGTCCACGCGATAAGCCACTTCGTTGGGCTATCATTTGTGGCCAGGTCTCTTCTGAAAAAGAGCTGTGTAGCCCAGTGGTCCTTACCTAAATACATTTTTGTTTTCTTCCATTCCTTCCTTTACCCAGTTGCTCCTGTCCAGCAGTGACCTTTGAACTCTTTGATGTCATCTCTCTGCCGCCATCGCTTACGTTTGTCTTCCTCTGCTCTCCCCCCCACTCCTCCTCTTGTTCCACAAAGACCACAAGGAGAACTACTTTAACAAATGGCTTCAGAATTTTCTCACAATTACAAGGCAATTGCACTCCTGGTGTCATGAATTGAGGCCAACACATTTCCATTCTGGACTCTCACAATGAGCAGAGGTCTTTTTTTTGTTATTCCACATGAGCGCCCTGCAAAGAGTGTCCGTCACCCGCCAATCAAACCAACATTTGTAATACTCAGAGCTAGCCGAATAAGCTAAATGAAGTGAAATTACAAATGTATTAATAAAATAAATAATAATCATGCAATTATTTGTGAATGGGCGGAAACCGTGATGTCGCTAAGTTCAGTACTCTGACATTGAATTATCCATCAGAGCCATCTGACCATCTCTAGCATTGCTGTTCTTTTGATATATATAAAAAGTTATTTTTGGAACAGTGATAAAAAATGTGATTTAAAAGGCAAAAAAACTAAATTGAACAAAGCGATTTTGCTATTGCAGAGCTGTTATCATTGGGCACTTCATGGCATCTGTCAGATGTCCTATATATATTTTAGTGTTCGATAAAATCAATGTGGGTGGTTGGACAAAGAACGTGTCCTTTATTTGCATTTGAATGTTTTTAGAGACACAGCGAGACATCAAAAAACAGGCCAGGGAGTGCACACACGCACACAGGGGCCAAGCATCAATATCCCGCAAATGTAATTTGCTGTCATCACTTTATAATGACGGCAAGTTTTGCATTGTGAATGATTTTTCTTTACAAAAAAATCCACTCCTGGATGCGCATATCCATCATTTGTCGCTCTAAACGCCCCTGACTCTGTTGGAACTCAATGGATCCAAACATTATTGACAAGCTTTAGCTTATTCTTGGTTCTTTCGGTAAAGTCACGTTGAAGGGAAACAAAATAATAAAATATATATAAAACAATAAAATTCTCACGACGTTTCGACTGCAACACAAGCAGTCATCATCAGGTGTGAAAACCAACGTCAATTCGCTTTGATAATTCGCGACGTGAGAACTAAAGCGAACGATACCATACCTCCCATCATCTCTTTCCCCCCAAATTATCATAACCTTGCTCTACAGTAAATATAAAAAATATATGGATTAACATTGATCGATTATACCTTTGCAGAAGAGTAGGCCAAATAGCCTCTAGAGGAGCTCTCTATAACTCCTTCTGCCAACAGTGGCATGAGCCACTTTTACCTTTCTCTCATGCTGTTTGTTGCTGGCTGCATGGCATTTTGGGCCAATGAGCTTGCATGAAATGTATGTTGAACTTATTTTGTGCTGGACATTGTCAATTGTGCTAATCAGTGGTGGGAGGGGGGGGGGGGACAGCAAAGTAAACACAAAAAACACTCCCAAAGAAATTAGTTTTCAATGTAGATTATTTAAAAGTGCATATCGGAAGGAAGAGCATTCCAGACGGCCGCAGAAGCGCATCTGACCGTCTCTGTTCGATGGCGAGCCAAAAGCCGCTGCTGCAGGGATGATCTGAGTTCACGTGATGGTGTGTGCTTGGCAACCGTGATTTAAAATAAAAAGCTCATCGTGATTGAGATTCCCCGGGGATAAGACTGCTCTTTGGGTAATGAGACAGGAAGATCATTGTGGAGGAAGCTGCTGCTGCCGAGCGAATAGACCTCACGAACGAAACCACCGTTCATTATCACCAACATAGTTTAAGCCATAAAGCACGCATGCAGATGTCAGAACGAATACGATGAAACACCAGTTTTGTGGGTAATCCATTGAAATTCATTTTATTAATCAGCTGCTGTCTAATTAAAAAATTACTGTGAACATATGGGCAACTTAGAATGCAGGCCACCTGTGGCACAACTGCCACCCATCAGAATTCTTAAGCGCGTTGCGCCCCCATCGACAGCCGTTCGCCTCCGGCTGTTTGACCGGTAACCGGGCAGTGATTGACTGAGCTTGCTTGGATCATTATCCTACTCTGTGGGGTGACGAAATAAAACGGCGTGGAAATCCATCGAGGCTCTAAAGTAGAAGACTCAACCCTCCATCCCCCCCCGCCTCGAAATATTTTTAAAGTCTAGTAAAAAAAAATCGGTACAATATTTTTACACCGGTGGTTGTTTTTCTTCAAAGACGAAATGTATGCTGAAATTATTTGGCATCGCACGTAGCCAACCGCGCTAATCAGAGGTATGGAGGTAAGGGACAGCAAACTAAACCCAAAAAGCAGTTTTAAAGAAGTGGGTTTTCATTCGAGATTTAAAGTTAATAGCTCCAGTGGCTTCCCAACATCGGAGGAAAGAGCGTTCCAGACGGCCGCACATCGCAGAAAGTGTGCGATGCAAATGAATGAGTAAATGTGCTCGTGCGTGCCCCCTCGAGTTCAGCGTTAGTCCATGACATCTAAGTGCAAAACTAAGGGGGCAGGGAGGAAGCTTCCCACCAAACATGGAGCCCCTTCACTACCTCCTCTCCAGTGGGCATTGATTCGTAAGAGCATTCATTAGGGCATTTAGGCACCCCCTCCCCCTTTCCCCACTCCCTTTGTTGTCTTCTCCTATGGGGGTATCAGAGCTTAGGAAGATGCCAGGGTTGTAGCGTTTATAGAAACGGTTTATTGAAACATGCCCTTTAAACTGGTCTCCACTGCGCTGTAATGTGTTTGTGCCGGCGTCAACCTCCCTGTCACATCCTCTGTGTTGTGCACCTTCATATTTTTGTTCATAGTCTAGGACTGACTGAGTCGTGCCTCCAAGTTCCCCCTCATGCACTTTTTAAAAAAGGTCACGGGTACTCGGGTCGATTAAAGCCGTGTTGCTGCAGCTCCCCGCAACAGACTTGGGTCCCTGAACTTTTACTCGACTTGTGTTTTGAATAATTTAGGCCTGAACAGGGGTGGGGAGCAGGGGCACATATTTGTTCGACTCAAGTGACCTAGCATTTGAGCAATGGGGGCACTCCGTGTGGCCGCAGATAAATGCCGAGGAGGACCGTGTCCTGTATGGCACAGGCAGGCGCTTGGTATTGCCAGAGCGGTGCAGGTTCTATACCAGGAGATAAATGGAGGATTTTGAACTCGAGCGGAGGTCAACTCGCGCTAGGAGGAATTTGGTTTTGTGTTTCGCCCCCCCCCCCCAAGAGCACAACACTGCTCAATTTGAATGCCTTGCAAAATCTACAGGAAACCGTTCTGATTATGCACCAATCAGAGAAAGGCTCTGAGGGGGCTTGAGAAAAGGTTACTTTACTCTCATTGGTTCCAGGGAGATGAAAAGCAAAATTTAATGTCACTTTGCAGGACACTATCAAAATGAGATAAATGGCCCAAGTAACCTCTTTAGTCATGCTAGCGCCTGTGATTTCATTTTCCTCTGGCTATTAATGCAGCTGTGTGCAGAGCACTCACTTCACATCGCATATTCCTTTGGGGGCCAAAGAAATATGCACCTCTTAGTGGAATGTTAACAGTGGTTCTTATAGGTCAAGATTCGTCCTTGCCATAGAAGTGTGGAAATGCCACTTCTGACCGAGGACTGCCGTTGGAGATCAACACTGTACAATGCCAATGTTGAGTACAGGAGCCCTTTTTTGTCCAGTATCTTTCAAACTGCTGAATTAAAATGGTACTCGTGTAAATTACCACTTACATTATTTATTGCTCTCCATCTTTAGATGTCAGTTAAGCTTTAGCAATGCATCACTTTGTCCTTGGGAAGAAAACAAAAGCTCTTGTGGTTTTCGGGGGAGGGGGAAGCATTTGGAAACGTTTACGCAAATCTACCAAGCCTCAAAATACGTGCTTTTGACGATCCCGATGCTAGATGGATCCTCTGAGATCCATACATCTCTTTTACAGGGATGTCAATTCCCCCAGCGGGACAAGCCTTGATTCTCTGGAATAAACTGGGTGTGAGGGAATTGTCTGGCAGTTGGATTTTAGCCAAGGACACGTGGGTTTAACATTTCTGCTCCGAAATTCTCTGGAAAGACAACCTCCAGAGGGTTTCATCTGTCCACTACAAAAAGCGGAGCTCCAAATACTCATGTAATACTTCATGTGGATATTATTGCAATTGTCACATTAATAGTTGTTTTTTGAATCAGTAAATATGATTAACATTTTGTATCTGTATTCTATGTGTTGCTAACATATCTCCAAGCCAAGGCACGGCCGCTGTCAAGTTCATTCTTTTTTGTTACTGTTAGCATATTGACGAAACATTATTAATCTACTGCTAGATTAAGGTTTCTCTAATATCGCTGTCGGTCCTGAACAGCTACAATTGTCTTCCCTTCCACATCTGCTCCGATTCTATCACTGCAACCGTATTGGTCATCCAGAATGTGATACTAATCTGAAAATGAGAATTACAAAATTTATTTCTTTCGGACCTATATTATTCAATAAACATTGCACTCGTCTGCCAATTGATAAACATGAAATGCTAGATTGCGGGACTAAAGGATAAGATTGCGAGTAAACCTATGTTTTAGAATTTAAACATTAAGCAATGCTAATTTTTAAAAGAGGAAATCTGGGTCTTTGAAATTGCTTTTTATTTTATTTTATTTGATCGCGGAGCTCCATTTACATTGGTGACGGGGTGCAGGTGTGTGCACAGCACTTTTGCCGAAGCCACTTTCTCCGTTCACAGCGCAGCGGGCAGATAGTGCCATTGATGGATAATGCAGGGAGCTCAGTAGGCTTTGCCGAGGAGCGATAAGACTCCTGCTCCTGCCGCTGCTGCTGCTGCCGCTGCTGCTGCTACTGCAAGCGTATGGGTCGAAGGACATTGAAGGAACGCTTGGCGGAAGGCAGCGTCGGGCAAATGTGACGAACCATCTGGGCAGGAGGGTGGCAGGAAGATCATCCTAAGAGTCGCCGTGCAATCGTATGAAAGTGTTCAGGAATTCAAATAAAAACACTTCTGTCCATGAATAATGTGAAATTACTTGCTGTAAATGACATAGAAGATGTATTTCACAGAGGAATAAAATACCTAATCGCTGCGTTCCAGGGATATGGCTCAGATTTTTTTTTTAACTCCGCTCAATCACCAGTGGTGCCTTATTTGGAGAAAAAAAACGGATGTGCTCGGAATCTGGGACTGACAGTCACGTAAAACAAACTGACTTGGCCGAGAAATGCGTTGCTTGGATTTCTGCTCTTAAGTTTTCGGTTGCCACGTCTCACTCTGCGACGGGACTCAGCGGCGGACAAATACCTCGCGACCGGCCGCGATCTCCTTATTGCTTTCACGAGCGACAATCTCCCCCTTTCCTCGTCCCCTAAGCTTGCCCACGGGGTTGCCTTTTGACCTCACCCTGCCACCTGCGAGCAAAGAGAACCCGAACACCTAATCCCGATTCCCTTGGATTCTATCGGCTCCAGACTCAATAAACAGGCGCAGTTTGTGGGCTGACACTGGAACGCAATTAATTGACAGCATATTATATACATTTCAGACGCAATATTATACACATATTACACGCAATATTATTCACAAAGTATGCACATAGTATACGCATATTATACACATGATTATACACCATAGTATACACATTGTATATACATTATCCATATATTATAAACATTATACACAATATTATACACAATGTTACACACAATAGTATACACATATTTTACACATACCCTAAACTGTTATATAGAGCGGTAGTTCTCAAAGTGTGGTCAGCGACGCTCCTCCATGTGGTTTGCGGGCCTGCGATGCAAACGCAGGTTGATACAGACAATATTTTAACAACGTTTATATTACCTTTGGCTTCGGACATTAATTCCTATGTTGCCTTATAATATTTGATTTAAAACTGAAGCTCATGTAAACTGCCCTGATTAAACCACCCTAATCCTAAGATTCAAATGCCAACCCTAAAAAAACATTACAGCTGCGTAAAAAAAAGAAACATTCTGGTAATATGAATAATTATGTATGACTGGTATTTAGAGAAGTGAATGCGTTTTGTCGCCAGGGGTGTGGGGGGCTGGGTGGGGGTAGTCCGAGGGCCAATACAAATGTGAGAAACCACCGTTCCAAGAGACGACCGTCTTTCATATGTAACACGTGTGCTCGCGTGTTAATCGCTTCATTGGCCTACGGTCTGCGACACAAAGCGGCTATTCCGGAGCGTATGGTTGTCCGTTTGTCTGTCTGGAGAACTCCGTCTCGGAGAGTGGTTCTTCTTCACCAGGGGGTGCACCATGCATCCCCTGGGAGTGCGAGATGCCCTTTCTGGGATTGCGAGACATGGCCAGATTTGTTTTCGAAGGTAAATGATCGAAAGACAAATTAAGCACGGGGCACGTAAGTCAACTACTTTGTTTCATCAAAACCGATTATTTCATTGTAAAACATGTTTTCGATTGAGAACCAAAGGGGTGTAAGGTCGCAGTAAAGGTTAAGAAATACCGGTCTAGACCCACGCGTCCATGGAAATGAACGAGCAGTCACTGTAAAGACTTATTCGCAAGTTAGACTGAAATTAAAACACACACAAAAAAACAGATTGATTGGCCTGTGAATTTGGCTCCTTGGTCCGTGACGCTGCTTATACTCGCTACCATTTACTATGTAGGCTGACACATGATGGAATTCCTGTGCAAAATCACAGAGCAGATAGATGTGTGCAGGAGGGGGCTTCGTGGGGCAGGGGTGGTATTGGGATAATGCGAGCCCTTGAAACGCTTTATAACTGTTGAATCTCAATGGGCTTCCCGCCAGTATATTTATAAAATCTGATTTATTTTGTGTTATGCCTCTGTCTTCCATCTTGATCTGATTTAACCAATCAGCAATGTAATTTTTTTGCTGCTTTTATGCTCCTGTGGATTATTATAATATCGTTGATTGCTTTTGTTTGGTGTTTTCTGGTTTGTATTCACATTCGATTACTTGTGGTATTACATATGTGTGAGTTTTCTCTCCTTCGGTTGGAAATGGCATCCTTTTTCACATCTTTCCATTTCCTCGTTATATATTTTTGTGGTTTAAGATTCCTTTTTCCGTTTGCTTTTTTACTTGGCCCTGTTTTAAAGCATTGTCCACTGCGATGCTACTCATTTCATTACAGATCTGACATCCCCTTAATCATTTCGCTTTTCTAGAGGTTTCATTATGTGTCTTGGAATAAGTCTACATTCTCCTACGTCCTGGAATTAATTGTTGATGTCCTTTGTATTTTATCTGTAATTAGCTTGGTCCTCTCTTTGATAATGTTGAAGCACAACTGGCAATGCACCGGCTTGTGATAACATTCTTTGTTGAATTTGCCAAGGGCAAATACATCTCTGGCATGAGAATTAAGTAAATTTAATTCCAAACTTCTACATTTGGACTCCTCTATGTTAATTTAATCGACTCCTTTAAGTACTCTTTGCACAAATGGTTGTGCAAAATACAGTATCAAAAAAGATCCCCCGTATAGACTTAACGGACTTTTGGAGCAAGTGGTGACAGCGGGAATTTTAGGCTGAGTCGACCTTGGGGAGGCCCAGAACTGGTTTAGATAATCGTCACCGGTGTTGTACATTAGCGGGAATCGAACTTTGGATTTGTAGTGTAATGTTTTAACCTCTTCACCACCGCTCCTCTATATACACACACATACAAAGAGTAATATCATTTAAATAAAAATATGATGTAGTTATATATATATTTTTATAATTAATGGATATTGCTCGCGAAAGCCTACGTGTTAAACTGAGTAATATCATTTACAGCCCTTTGTCAAAATAGTTTTGGGTGAAGACCTCCCCGTGGTGGGTGGAGTTTCTTTGACTATACTTCACCATTCTGGTCAGTGCATGTTCATGAATTCATGTATCAATTGCAACTGATATTAGCCATGGCAGGGAATCGAACTCGAGCGGCTGGGATCGTTGCACAGTGTCGAATGACGGACAACAAACATGCATGGATCGGTCCCACAGTATCAGGCCGAGTGTAAACTTAAACAATTGTTGACACTTACCTATCAAGGATGAGAGGCCAGGACTGGTTCAAGTATCACTTGCCACTGATGTTAGCCGTGGCCCAAAATTACATTGTGCAAGCAGCTCTGTCATCACCTCCCCCCATTACCAGGTAAGGCCCGCTGAGCCGTGTATCTTTTTCTCCAGAAGCGACCTGGTCGCAAATGATAGCTCAACGAAGTGGTATATCATGTGGAAATGTATAGCAGCCCAAAATAATCTAAACGCGTGAGGAAATCCACACGACCACGGGGATAACGTGCAAACTCCAAATATAGAGCAGCAGGCGTCAGGGTCGGGATCGAACCCACGACCTCCTGTAAACCAGACGAGACAATTAACATCTCGCCACCGCGGCGCTTCTGTAATCTTTTCTGTCCACACCAATACATATCTGATTATCTTTTAATCAAGTATAGTGTTGTGCATGTGTGTGTGCACGCGCATATGTAATGTGATTATGTGGACTGCGTGTTTGGCGTGGATTTAGGTTTCTCGCAGAAAGCCTCATGGCTGTGAACAGAACACGACCCGAGCCTGTGGTGCTTTAAAACGTGACTTTTAAAGTCTAGACAGTGGTAAAGCAACGCTATCACATTTTTTTGTTAAATTACGGTTAAATACATCTCTGCGTTGACATCGAAAGTATCATACCCAGACGCAATTAAGTCTGCTCAAATCTGGTTAAACACGAAATCTGTTAGCCACGGCGACGTCATGTAAATGTTTCTCAATGCAAATATTTCAGAAGAAATTCAAGTCCACATATTGTGTTCTACGTGACTTAAATGGGGTGGGAGCAGTGGCACAGTGGTTAGTGTATGACAAATATATCCGCACTCATGACGCACACAGAGCGCTTGCCGCAAATGAACCACAATACCTCGCTGATCTTGTCAAGGAGCATAAGCCATCACAACGCGACACTCCGGTTGTCATCCTCGCAGCAGCAGCGGCAGCGGCAGCAGCAGCAGCAACAGCAGCAACAGCGGCTTTTTGCAAACCGTCGAACAAAGACGGTCGCGCTTTCAGATGCGGTTCTGCGGCCGTCTGGAATGCACTTCCTTCTGATATTAGGAAGCCACTTGAGCTACGCACTTTTAAATCTTGATTGAAAACTCATTTCTTGAGAACTGCTTTTTTCTGTTTGGTTTGTTGTTCTTTCCCCCGCACCTCCGATTAGCACGGTTGACTAGATAGGGTAAAAGAAGTTCAACACACATGCGTACGTTGTGCATTATGCTATGACTGCACAGTAATATGAAGCAGGTCTCCTTAGTTCACTCGGCCGCAACAGTTGACGTCAGTGCCGAGTGGTATCCCAAATGCTTCTGGGCCCCTGTTTCACCAATCCCCACGGACAAGAATAATGAAGTATGGTTAAACGATCCTAATTATATGACTTGCCGTGTAACGTTTAGTCCAAGTGTTTTCCTGCTCAAGAAAGGATCGAGGCGTCCCTCAACTCCAGTTTACAGCCCTGAGTCAGCTGTTGGAAATTCACATTCCTATGGCAGGGGTAAGTCGATGGAACAACCACTGTTGACTTCCCCACAACGCGGTACCTATTTGATCAACCCCATAAGAGTAGGATGGGTTGAGTCAACCTCCAAACAGAATTTGAACTCGCAACTAAATGATTAAGAGCTACTCGATTTACCAACCACGCTACCTGGCTCGATCAATATTCATTGTCTTAAGTTATTAATAATTGCATATCTTTTTCATATGGTGAAAAAGAAATACAATTATGGATTCATCTTCTTTGGTTCTTTCGGTAAAGTCACGTAGAATGAGAATAAAATAATAAATTGATAAAATAAAATAACACAATAATATTCTCACCACAATTATGGATGTTTCTGAACTTCCCCTACTTTATTTAAACCCAGGCCTATATTGAATAAGATACATCTGGGCAACGGAGGTAAAAATATAATCTATATTTCTGTCTTTAGTTTGCGTAGGCATTTAGAGTTGCATAATAACAACAATACCTCGCCTTTGCTCAAGTAACCTCTCCGGAGCACCTTAAATGTATAGCATACAGATGTTTGAACATAATGCACTCTAGCCAAACTGTTCATCCTATACCGTACTGGTGAGGTGTATCATCACACATTAACACTCATCTCACAAAACAATGCTAAAAAAAATGTCCGAACTGAAAAAAGCCCCTTTTTAAGACAAGACAAAATTCGGAGACAAGAGTGCATGCCCATAGTTGTACATAGTACCATAACGTTGGTACATACTTGGCAAGAGCCTGTTACTGGCACATGCCAGGTGGGTTGGGAAGACCATACGGATTCCATTAAAATCCTTGGACTGTTTATGCAAATAAAAAAATTGGAGCTGCAACATGCATTTTTGTGAATATTGTTATTATTATATTATCGGGTTGTCTTAACCACGTCCAAGATCGTTGTGCATAGGAGTATCTCTGGCATAGACAGAGGGAACTCATTGTCCGTAGCCATTGGTCACGTTGCATTCCTTCATTGGCAAAATGTATCTGTGATGTGGGCAAATGGGCAGGAGTGACAGTGTCCTCATAGTGGATCAAACGTAGACGTCCACTGACATTTTAAAGTAAGAGGAGCACGTGGATTGGAGAACGATGCAAGTTAGGGACGTAATATTGACTGTTGAGAAGGGTAAAAGTGGACTTTGGTAGGACACTGCGATGAGGGACGATGACCATCGGTCGAGACTGAGTGTGGAATGGCAGCCAACGAGAAAGACCACACAAAGGAAGAGCACTGCAGAGACATGGAGCGATGAGATCGGTTCCTGCGCCAGAGCTATACGAATTGTTGTATCGTGAGATCGAGAGGACCGGCAACAACTTGGGGAGGCCTTCATCCAGCAGTGGATAGATCGTGGCTGATGTTTATTACGCTCCCACGTGGGGGTGTGAATGGAACTGTTCACATCATGACAAACATTGAAAAATGGCTCGCTACTAATTTAATAGCTCGCAGAATTGTGAATGTTTTTCAGCGGAAATTACACTCGGAAAATGCGCACCCCTGCGAAAAAAGTGTCAACGAGCCCGACTGCGTGACGTTAACAATGCACGACGTCGAGTGCACAATTGACTGCGTGTTTTTTTCTAACGTTTGTTCCCCCGCACCCCCCCCCACCCCCCCCCCCCCCCCCTCCGTGGTTCAACCCCCAAGATTTTGGGAGGAAAAATGCCGGGAAACGTGACGGGCGAGATGGAGGGTGCCATCCTGAATGGTACCGGCGTGGCCTACGCCCCGGCAACTTCGAACGGCTCACATGTGGTGCCCGCAGAGGCCTTCACCGCTGCCCTCGCCTCCATCAACGCCACGCTCAACGGCTCGTCGCAGCACGCCCTGGACCGCAACGAGGAGGTGGCCAAAGTCGAGATCGCCTTACTCTCGATCATCTTGTTCGTGGCCATCGTGGGCAACGTCTGCGTGCTGCTGGCACTCATCAACACCCGCAAGAAGACGTCGCGCATGCATCTCTTCATCATGCACCTGAGCATTGCGGACCTGGTGGTTGCCTTCTTCCAGGTGCTGCCGCAGCTCATCTGGAAAATCACCTACCGCTTCAACGGCTCCGACTTCCTGTGTCGCGCCATCAAGTACCTGCAGATCCTGGGAATGTTCGCCTCCACGTACGTGCTCATCATGATGGGGCTGGACCGCTACATTGCCATCTGCCACCCTCTAAGGACGCTCCGCCAGTCTTCCAAACAGTCCTACCAGATGATCTTCGTCAGCTGGTTCCTGAGCATGCTATTCAGCCTGCCGCAGGCGTTCATCTTCTCGATGTCCGAAGTGGAGAACTCGGGCATCATCGACTGCTGGGCTGAGTTCATCAAGCCCTGGGGCACCAAGGCGTACATCACCTGGATGACAGGCTCAGTCTTCATCATCCCGGTGATCATCCTCATCTGGTGCTACGGCATGATCACCTTCGCCATCTGGAAAAACATCAAGGCCAAGACGCAGGAAGGTGACAGCAGACACAACCCGGCCAAGAGCAGCGCCCCTTCCAGGGTCAGCTCGGTGCGCAGCATCTCCAAGGCGAAGATCCGCACCGCCAAGATGACGTTCGTCATCATCATGGTGTACATCATCTGCTGGACCCCGTTCTTCTTCGTGCAGATGTGGTCAGTCTGGGACAGCTCCGCGCCTTTTGAAGGTACGAGCACGCGCGGGTATACAGCGTGACAGTGGCATGCTAAAGGTGCACCGATTGTCGTTTTTTGCTGGTATTTTATAACAAAAAATTATTACAATTTCTAAAGTGCCCTTTAACAATCATTCTCAGGGCGCTCTGCATGAAAAAGCGGAAATAGTTGAGCATTAACCCAGGAAAGAAGAAGTGAGAAAGACGTTTGAAAATAACTAAAGACAGAGAAAGCCATTTTAAAGTTGTGTCTTAAGTCGAGATTTGCAGATTTGTGTCTCGGAAATTGTGACCTCGAAGGGCAAAGAGTTCCAGAGTTCAGACGCCGCAAGTGCAAAGGCACCGTCACCCCCAAGTGCGAAGCCTAGACCGTGGGATGGTGAGCAACGCGCAATCTGAGGATCTTAATGATCTTCATGGAATATATGGCTGAAGGAGGTCATGAATGTAGGGAGGAGTAAGTGCATTTAAGTCCTTGAATACCCAGCGTGTGGGATTTAGAATCAGCTTGCGACTTTTCTTCTCAATCTCTTCCCTCGTTTCTCGTCACCCTTTCCTCCCCGACATATTGGCCTGGGCAATGTCGGGTTGTTGCTCCTCCTGTCTGCCTGCTGCTCGTCTTGAGCTATTGCCCCCTGTCTGTCTGTCTGTCTTGTGGCGCAGCATAAGCACGTTAGCGTTCCGGGTTTTTTTTTTATTATTTAGCACACGTAAGCGTGTATTTGTGTTGTTTCGTGCCCATAACTTGGCAAGGAAAGGTCTTGGAGAAGAAAAAACGTTTGGTCTTGCATGCACGTATACAGCCGACGGGTTTCAATCAATACCATATTTGTGCGTGTAACTTGAAAAATTTTGATTTGTATAAGGTGTGTTCAAAGTGGTACGTGTACACATAATGGATTAATTGTGTATATTGATTGGATAAAGAGGTGGCAGTACTTTAAAGTTTACATAATAGCATACACGTGAAACACATTATAAAAAAATAACTCATGTCCACCAGTTTTATACAATTTGTTTCCTCACAAAAGTGTGTAGATAACCCTTTTTTCCGACGTGTATTTTCCATTTATTCAGACTTTATCTGAAAGCTTGTGTTGAAAGCTCCTAGGCAGGAATGAAAAAAAAATATCATTGCACGTTGTTTTCATGCAGCAATGTGCGGCGTGAGAATACACAGAAGCTTAGTTTGACGGGGGGAAAAAAACAAACCCCATACATGCAATTTACAAAGAGGATTGCCTTATATAGACATCGAAGACGACTGGTCATTAACCGAATAAAAACAAAGACCACTCTTGGGACAAGTTCTGTTCACGAGCACCTACATGAAGGCTGACAAGGCACACGAGGTGGGGTGGCTGGCCAGGACCACACCCGGCCGCCTTTGTCTCCCCAGTGTTGATGTTTTTCACATCGCAAGAGGTGCTCATTTGAGGTTGAGTCGACCTAGGGGAGGCCCAGAACCGGTTCAAGATATTCGTCACCGATAGTAGCCATGAGCGAGAATCGAATCGGGTCACTGGGTTTGTAGAGCAGTGAGCTAACCGCTGTGCCACCGCTCCTCAATTTGTCATTGTCAAACCAAATTAAAGACAAAGTTAATAAGTAATATTTAAAAACTCCACGACTCCAGGTAGTGGCCCCGAAACTTGCCACAACGAAAGGGGCCGTGGACAATTACAGCCAAGCCGAAACATAACAAATAAAAAAATATTGTTTAAAAATATATATTTTTTATTTTTAATAATATAATATAGTATCGTCATTAGTATGACATACGTATACCAAGTTTGCGGTCGATACCACATTGGGAAGTGGGTAAAAAATGTAATTACAAGATTTGAGGATACAACAGACAGGGTGAGTTAAATAAAAGCGTGTAATAATAATAGAAAATAATAATAAAAAAGATGCCTCCTTATAGCCTTTAGCAAGACTGTTGGGGTGCAAGTTCTGTTAGCGAATCACATAACAAAGACAAACTGCGGATGAAACTGCGTCTTAGAAGTCTGTCATGATGTGTTTTTTAGGTCTAGTGGGCCACTCTTGCTTTAGTCACCCGGCAAGTCACCACAAGCTGTGGTAACACACAGCCTGTGGTGTTGATGTAACACACAGCCTGTGTTGTTGATGTAACACACAGCCTGTGGTGTTGATGTAACACACAGTCTGTGGTGTTGATGTAACACACAGCCTGTGGTGTTGATGTAACACACAGCCTGTGGTGTTGATGTAACACACAGTCTGTGGTGTTGATGTAACACACAGTCTGTGGTGTTGATGTAACACACAGCCTGTGGTGGTGATGTAACACACAGCCTGTGGTGTTGATGTAACACACAGCCTGTGGTGTTGATGTAACACACAGCCTGTGGTGTTGATGTAACACACAGCCTGTGGTGTTGATGTAACACACAGCCTGTGGTGTTGATGTAACACACAGCCTGTGGTGTTGATGTAACACACAGCCTGTGGTGTTGATGTAACACACAGCTTGTGGTGTTGATGTAACACACAGCTTGTGGTGTTGATGTAACACACAGCTTGTGGTGTTGATGTAACACACAGCCTGTGGTGTTGATGTAACACACAGTCTGTGGTGTTGATGTAACACACAGTCTGTGGTGTTGATGTAACACACAGTCTGTGGTGTTGATGTAACACACAGCCTGTGGTGTTGATGTAACACACAGCTTGTGGTGTTGATGTAACACACAGTCTGTGGTGTTGAAGTAACACAGTCTGTGGTGTTGATGTAACACACAGTCTGTGGTGCTGATGTAACACACAGTCTGTGGTGTTGATGTAACACACAGCCTGTGGTGTTGATGTAACACACAGCCTGTGGTGTTGATGTAACACACAGCTTGTGGTGTTGATGTAACACACAGCCTGTGGTGTTGATGTAACACACAGTCTGTGGTGTTGATGTAACACACAGTCTGTGGTGTTGATGTAACACACAGCCTGTGGTGTTGATGTAACACACAGCCTGTGGTGTTGATGTAACACACAGTCTGTGGAGCTGATGTAACACACAGTCTGTGGTGTTGATGTAACACACAGCCTGTGGTGTTGATGTAACACACAGTCTGTGGTGTTGATGTAACACACAGCTTGTGGTGTTGATGTAACACACAGCTTGTGGTGTTGATGTAACACACAGCCTGTGGTGTTGATGTAACACACAGCCTGTGGTGTTGATGTAACACACAGCCTGTGGTGTTGATGTAACACACAGCATGTGGTATTGATGTAACACACAGCCTGTGGTGTTGATGTAACACACAGTCTGTGGTGTTGATGTAACACACAGTCTGTGGTGTTGATGTAACACACAGCCTGTGGTGTTGATGTAACACACAGCCTGTGGTGTTGATGTAACACACAGCCTGTGGTGTTGATGTAACACACAGCTTGTGGTGTTGATGTAACACACAGCTTGTGGTGTTGATGTAACACACAGCCTGTGGTATTGATGTAACACACAGCCTGTGGTATTGATGTAACACACAGCATGTGGTATTGATGTAACACACAGTCTGTGGTGTTGATGTAACACACAGTCTGTGGTATTGATGTAACACACAGCCTGTGGTGTTGGTGTAACACACAGCCTGTGGTGTTGGTGTAACACACAGCCTGTGGTGTTGATGTAACACACAGCCTGTGGTGTTGATGTAACACACAGCCTGTGGTGTTGATGTAACACACAGCCTGTGGTGTTGATGTAACACACAGCCTGTGGTGTTGATGTAACAAACAGCTTGTGGTGTTGATGTAACACACAGCCTGTGGTGTTGATGTAACACACAGCTTGTGGTGTTGATGTAACACACAGCCTGTGGTGTTGATGTAACACACAGCTTGTGGTGTTGATGTAACACACAGTCTGTGGTGTTGATGTAACACACAGTTTGTGGTGTTGATGTAACACACAGTCTGTGGTGTTGATGTAACACACAGTTTGTGGTGTTGATGTAACACACAGTCTGTGGTGCTGGTGTAACACACAGTCTGTGGTGTTGATGTAACACACAGCCTGTGGTGTTGATGTAACACACAGCCTGTGGTGTTGATGTAACACACAGTCTGTGGTGTTGATGTAACACACAGTCTGTGGTGTTGATGTAACACACGGCTTGTGGTGTTGATGTAACACACAGCTTGTGGTGTTGATGTAACACACAGTCTGTGGTGTTGATGTAACACACAGCCTGTGGTGTTGATGTAACACACAGCCTGTGGTGTTGGTGTAACACACAGTCTGTGGTGTTGATGTAACACACAGCTTGTGGTGTTGATGTAACACACAGCCTGTGGTGTTGATGTAACACACAGTCTGTGGTGTTGATGTAACACACAGCTTGTGGTGTTGATGTAACACACAGCCTGTGGTGTTGATGTAACACACAGTCTGTGGTGTTGATGTAACACACAGTCTGTGGTGTTGATGTAACACACAGCCTGTGGTGTTGATGTAACACACAGCCTGTGGTGTTGATGTAACACACAGCCTGTGGTGTTGGTGTAACACACAGTCTGTGGTGTTGATGTAACACACAGCCTGTGGTGTTGATGTAACACACAGCTTGTGGTGTTGATGTAACACACAGCCTGTGGTGTTGATGTAACACACAGCCTGTGGTGTTGATGTAACACACAGCCTGTGGTGTTGATGTAACACGCAGCTGTTCTTAGGCTGTGCTTTGTGGTTCATCAAGTGGGGTTGCTCAATGTGTGCGCCGTGCCACGTCGCATGCCCTCAAATGCCCGCGCCCCGAGAGCAGTGAAGGAGGCTGCGTTGCTTGATTCTCGGATAAACCCAAAACGTCGTGAGAACATTATTGCGTTATTTTATTTTATCAATTTATTATCTTATTCTCATTCTACGTGACTTTACCGAAGGAACCAAAGAAGATAAACCCATAACCGTGAGGAATTAAAAGAAAAGTTTTTTTTTTTATCAAAAAAATAAACTACAAACGTGATCATGAAGCCAGCATTGTTCCTCAAGGGATAGTCGACGTTCAGCAATAACGTCTGTGTTTGTTTTTTTACGAGCGGAAAAGCGGAACGTATTGGTGCTTTAATCAGACCCACGAGATGTTAACTACCTCGCCTGATTTCTAGGAGGTTATGGGTTCGATCCCGACCCTGACGATGCCTGTATATTTGGAGTTTACATCTCTCTCTCCCCGTGGTGGCGTAGATTTATCTCCGAGTCCTCCCGGTTATTCCCTCCACGTTTAGAAACATGCGTTTAGAGTTTTTTTTTAGCTGATATACATTTCCACACGACAAGCCACTTTGTTGAGCGATCATTTGTGGCCAGGTTGCTTCTGAAAAAAGATATATAGCTCATTGAGCCTTACCTGGTAAAATAAAACAAATAGTTTCGTTTTAATAGTTTCGTTTATTTCCCAACCACTCACTCATTTGAGATTAATGCTACGGGTAGCTTTTTATGAAATAGAAATGTACGAGCATCATAAGTGTAATATCTATCTCGTAACATTATGAATGCCGCTCTTCAACGCAACGCATTCATTCCATGTAAAATTGCGTACACAATACCCATTTCCAAATAAATTAACATCGTATATTATTCACGAAAAGTAACATCATGAACTATGTATTTTTATGAATGCTCTGAAGACATCTTTTACAACCAAATTACATTAAAAAAAAATCCCCCCGTCCAAATTTCCAATCTAAACATGGATATATTTTTTAATCTCGTACAATTAATTTGGGGGGGGGGGGGGGTAGAGCGGGTATCACTATGGTTAGTTAACTCGCTGCGATTAACACCCGCGTGTGACCTCAATTTGATTCCTGCCCATGGCTGACATCAGTGGCGAGCGACATCTAAGCCAGCCACTGACTGCACCACCCCCCACTTTAATAAACCCGCTCTTGGCAGCATGGCGAAAGCGTGGTCACACTTACGTCCGGTTAGCACGGTTGGCTACGTACGGTGCGAAAGAAGTGCAACGTTCATACATGGCATGGGGAAAGGCATTTTCAGTCAGTAAGTTTGTATTATGTTTGTTTAAATAAACATCTGATCTATCTCCATATTTAAACTTTATTCGGATATGACAGTGTGTGTGTGTGTGTGACTTAATCAACGTTGCGACTTACGTTATCTTTTTACACCATGTCTCCAATCTAAAATCGATGTATCCGGCTCACACACAAGCTTCGCATTATCGCCAAGCCTCACCAGGCATGAAGAAGCCTGAAGCACAACAGACGCATCTGATGCCAGATAAGCTTCAGACTATGAGGGATGTTGACGGCTTGGGAACACCTCCAGCATTGTATACATATATGACCGACGACGATGATGATGATAATTGGTTTTTTACCCTTTAATCTGGCAACAAAACTGACACCTTTTTTTACAAGGAGTCATGTTTACATTGACCACAATACCTGCAGTCGGAAAATGAAGGTTTCCGATGATGATGATGATGATGTTTGCAACCTGAATGAGACGGAAATACACACGGTGACTCAAATCTGTGAATCTTCCACAGGCATCCCATTTGCCATCGTCATGCTGCTGGCGAGCCTCAACAGCTGCACCAACCCCTGGATTTACATGTTCTTCAGCGGGCACCTACTCTACGACTTTGTGCGCTACTTCCCGTGCGGGGCGCGCTCGCGTGCACGCTCCCGCGAGGCGGACGAGTCGCGTGCCAGCGACAGCAGCCGCCGGAATCACACGTTCGTGAGTCGCCTGACCAGGAGGAGCCTCACTCTCTCGTCGGGCTCGCAGCACGAGGAGGCGTCGTCGCGCACCACTAGCCTCTCTCCCGTCGCACGAGTGCCAAAGACGTACTTTGCGTGAGCCGTTCGCGTCTTTAAAAAAACAAAAACAAAAATCTGATTCCCAGGGCTTCATTTCGGCTGGGGGTTTGTTCGGGGTCAGCTGCAAGCACAGGCACATCCCGTACACGTCTCGCTCCGGGCTGCGGCGGCTACGGGTCTCACAGTCAACCCGGAAAGTATTTCCGCACCCGGCACACCACTTCCAGTATGCTGCTCGTTATGACTGTGGCTGCCAGGTAAAGTGCCACTCCCGCCCCATCCCCCCGCCCACCCAGTCTACTGAAGTCTACCAACGGGCCAGAAAATATTTCCGCAGCCAGCAGAGCATATCCATAATTCCTCTAGCTATGGCTCTCCGTGCCACCCACCCCAGTCTTACTGGCGACCCGGAGAACATTCAGTGAGAAATTAAGCCCTGCTTTTGTCCCCTTTGTGTATTTTTGAGATGTGTGAGCGGTTGGTGCAGAATATGTACGTCGTGAACTCCGTCGATGGTCCCAGCAGTGTGCTAGGGATTGACATTTTGCGATTGAAGGGAACGCAACTCGCTTGCTTTTTGTGACTTTCATTGCATTGTAAAATAATATATATACAAACATTCCCAGCTTTTAGAAAACTCCAGGGCACGAAGAGACGGTGTGATGTTTATGAGTTATTGGGCATTCCGTGCAACTGCAAGCAAGATAATTCAGGGAGAGAGAGAGAGAGCGGGAGATATTTTTGTTGCCATCAGTAGGTGGAAGTGGCCATGCAGATGACAGCCATATTTAGTTTAACACGTAGGCTTTCGCGACCATATTTAGCATGCAGTCAAGCTCGATGGATAAATTTTTGTTGCAAAAAGTAGCGCGGGTATTTGTGATTTATGCTCTTACACACAGATACCGAGTGGTAATGTTTAGGTATTGTACACAGGAAGGAATATATTAGGGAGAGTATTTTTTGCAAGCATGCGCAGATATTTGTGATTGTGTTTAAAATACAAATGTTTTCCAATATATTTAGAAGACTAAAAAAAAGTTGCAACCACACGGATTTGTGTGCATATGTAAAAGTGAGTCTAATTTTTTTGACAAAATGTAATAGTGGCTTAAATTGAGCTCAGTATTATATGTACAGTTATGTGTATTGGAAAATATATGAACTTGCATCGAATTAAGTTAGTTTTACCAATCAGCTTTTCATAAATACAGTTACATCTTATCACTGTGCTCGATACAATTCCGTAGCCATGAGTGTGGAGAGGGGGGAGGGGGGGACCACCCCTCCTCTCGACATCAGTGCCGTCCCCCCCAATCCAAATTGTGATATGTACCAAAATACATTGTTAACAGGGAAATTTGACAACCTCACGCGCCTTTGCCAAAGGTACGCATGGCAACATTCTTTATTCCTCCAAAAAAATTATCGGAGCAACAAAGGCATGCATTTTAATGGGCAAAAAAAACATGCCCCATCTCAGATTTGCTGACAACAAAGTCATTAGAACAACGTCCAAGCGAAATGCTTGATCACAACGGAGGATAAAACGTGTGCAAGACGGCCCAGGACACACGGCACCGCTGGATTTCCGTATTCTTGATAAAATAAGTAGAAACGAGGGATCGTGAGTTCTTTCTCAGCTACAACATCCACCCACCGGTATTTTGGTTCGGTGTGTACCATCATGGAGGTCGAGCACGCTCGAAAGTGTGCGGTGGAATGGAAAAAGATTGAGCACTCCTCAACCGGGTCGAATGTTTCACAACGGTGAATGTATGTACGGTATTGTGAACTTCTTTCGCACCGTACATAGCCAACCGTGCTAATCGGAGGTGCGGGAAACTGTATAACCAATTCGCGACTATAACCAATTCGCTAAATCCTATCGTGACTCCTGCAGCCATTTTAAATGACGCACGATATAACTTGTAAAATCCACTAAAGGATACGATCTGCCCATCAGGAGACGATATTTACTTCTAATAGATTTTTGCTGCATAAATCTGGTCGATCCGCTTCGTAACCGAAGACTGCACCCGTAGTAAACAATGTATTCAAAGACAATGACAGAGAGGGTTTAGTAAAGTATTTATTTTATTTAACGTTTACGGAATGTGTATTATAATGTTACTTTTACCTTGTGCATGTACGTGACGTAAGATGATTTGTTTTGCTTCTCTTTCAGCCGTTTCAGTTTTTTCCTAGACGTCAGCCGCCTGCCGACGTTGCCAAATTTTGTATAGCGAAGCATTCACTTTGTCTTCACACATCTGTTTACAGTTAAAAAAATGTTATCTGTAAATGTACCCATCGTGGAATAAAATATAAAATATATTTGCTTCAATGCCACTGTTTTCGTGTATCCATATCCCGTTTTCTCTTGTCAGAGGTGAAGGTTAGCTGGAGGAAGCTCTGGAAGGATGTCAGGAAAATATATTAAAGTTAGAGTAAGGAAGGCACTGCTTTAAAAGCTGAAGAACGGAGGACTATATGGCGAAAATGAAGAGGAGACCGCAAGATTGGATATGATGGAGGAAACTTGACCTCAGAGCCATTCCCTTTGGCAGAGAACTTTGAGAGAGACCACTTTCACTGGGTTTTCACTGCCAACTAAACAGCTTTGGGGAGGAGATGCAAGGTTCCCGCATGAAGCAGCAAGGTACACAGCAGCGAAATTGCTAATCGGGGATGTAACGGTGCACAGCATTGATTCAGTGATAAACATCAGTTCTTAAGCTAACAATATATGCACCGAATCACATACAGAAGCGATTATGCTTTCCAATCTACAGATGTAATGCAATGGGTTCACATGACCCCGCCCAGCCACTAGTAGCTGCTCCCTTTACCACGATGGTAAAATAAACTAATGATTCTCGTTTGGGTTCACAACCCTGAATTGCGACAATTGGAATTGCGGCAATTGGAAGGCGTGAATCATTATACTCCACCTTCATTTGGTACCCATAGTGCATTGCTATTGCCCGCATACAAACACTACTAATCTTGCACTGGAGATCTAACCATGGAACGCTCGATCAAGAAATGTCAAGAAATGTACAACTTTAATCTTACACTATGGATCAAACCAAGGAACCCTCCATGAAGAATTGTCAAGAAATGTGAAGCTTTAATCTTACACTACAGATCTGACCATGGAACCCGTGACCAAAAAAATTGAAGCTTTTTAAATACGGCCCTACTTTAATAAATAAAAATATTTATTTAAATGTACTTTCTATGCTAAATATATCAATACAATACCAAGTTTTAGGGTCTAAAGATGGTTGGGGAGCTTTGTTTTCATGCCGCCCCCACCCCCTTAATAATAATTAGCACTTTTAAGGCACCTTTTACAATGCTTCAACAGTCATGATGACTTAAAGCTTTTGTGACTGCAAGAATTCCTATTCTTTGGGTCTTTCGGTAAAGCCACGTAGATATGTCAAATAATAAAAAATAATAAAGATAAAAATAATACAAATAACAATATCACGACGTTTCGATCGCAACACAAGCAATCGTCATCAGGTGAAAAATATAGCGGGAGAACTGCTGAGACTATACGGTGGGAGCGCTGCTAAGGTAAGGAGTTATAAAGGTTTGGATGGGTGCAGCTGAAGGGTCGGTGGGGGGGGGCTAGAGATGAAATTTGCATGTAAATGTAAGATCGGGTAAATCTTGACAAACGAAGCTGTGGGGGTGGCCATTGTATCGTGATAGATTAGCGTGTCAATGTAAGAGAGATTAGCGTGTCAATGTAAGAGAGATTAGCGTGTCAAAGTAAGAGAGATTAGCGTGTCAATGTAAGAGAGATTAGCATGTCAATGTAAGAGAGATTAGCGTGTCAATGTAAGAGAGATTAGCGTGTCAATGTAAGAGAGATTAGCGTGTCAAAGTAAGAAATTTGCTTGTAAATGTAAGCTCGGAGAGAGCTCAGCAAGAGCATCGCCACGTAGAAGTAGCTAAGGATGGCAGGCCGCCATTTACTAATAAAGCTAAGGGGCCGTCCATAAATGACGTCACGTGATTTTGGACGATTTTTGATCCCCCCCCCTTCGTCACACGACGTCAGATAAAAGTCAGACCCCCCTCAAATATGACGTCACAAAGCTCTGCCCCCCTCCCCCCCCCAAAAAAAAAACATGCTTCAAATCGCTTTGAACTAATGTCATTGTAGTGCGTATTCACTGTGGCGCTGCACTCTGATGTTGTAGGAGAAAACATTTATTAAAAAGTCTATTTAATTAAGTAGAACGTGTTGTCTATATTTATTTAAAGTTGCGCATTTTGATGTGACGTCACATTTCTCAACCCCCCCTCCCCTCTCGTCACACATCGTCACAAATGTCTGACCCCCACCCAGGTGCGTGACGTCATTTATGGACGGCCCCTAAAGGTGGCTGTGTTAGTGAATGTAAATCAGAGAGTCGAAAATAACTGCTAATATAGGTAGGTAGGGAGGGAGCATCACAGCCAGTTATGACCTAAACTGGTTAATAACGTCCTTCCAATGATTGCTCAGTTTGTACCCATCTTCTCGGTTGAAATTGTGTCTGTGTTTATATATCTGGATGGCTTCATGAACGAATCTTTGCTGATAGCCAGTGGGCTTGCAGAGTACCCTCGTCTTGGCAAAATCAATTTCGTGTGTGCCCAGAGCGTTAAAATAATTATCAGCCACGGCTGAGGTATTAGTTCTGCCATGTTTCAGATCTGCCTTATTATTTGATCTATCTACGTGGCTTTACCGAAAGACCCAAAGAATACAATAGTCAAGATGACGTCTCGAATTTGCTGTCTGATCCGTGCGTGTTTCGGTGTAATCCCAAGCACGTTCATCTCCGTGCTTTGCGCCCTTCGATTTTCCACTGCTTACAATGCGCACGCTGTCAGCTGCACAACAACATGTTTCAATATCTCGATGAAGTATAATAGTTATCACGTCATGTAATTATCGTGCTGTCTATTACGCTGAAAAACTCATTTGGGAACCGCGAATGTAACGGTTAATTGTTATTTTTTTAAATTCAAACGTTAATCTTTGATATTGTTGCTGTAATTCGCGAATATTTAGCGAGGTCATCAAATATTCAAGAAAAATATAGTGACAATCACAATCTAACGATAGTTTGCAAAGCAGATGATATGATTGTCGCGGATAATATATCGTACGCTTGTATCGTAATATTTTGGTGGTGCACGTAATCGATAATTGCCGACAGTTCAATTAAAACTGTAGACTGTGAGCGGACTGTTCATGATTATAATAACGCTGTGAGTTTTTATTCTATCCAGGGGTACTGTATGCTGTAAAAAGTCTTACTGATTGGGATGAGTATTTTTTTTTCGTCGAATTCCAGCTCATACTAAGATTTGTTTTAAATACCTAAATGAAAGGTCTAATATGTTTTGTCTAATGCAGATGCTTATGTTTCGGCTACATAACGAGGGAATTTTTAAAAAACACTTTAACAGAGGCCGACTTCCCACTTTGTCTTGCACAGAAGCAAGAGGCCATCATTCTTCATTGCAGATACAATTATTATTTTATTACTGTTGTTCCATATAAAATTAATATTTTATTACTGTTGTTCCAGATACAATTATTATTTTAATACTGTTTTTTTCCAGATAACTCAGACATTGGCGTTGTGAAAACACCATAGAGCGTTCTCTCCTATTCCATTACGTTCACCTTTATTGTCCGCTTCAGGACAAAGCGGCACACTTCAGACGCCTACCGGTCTGGACAAAGGCATCGCCCATGGTTAAAGAATCGCGTAGTTGAAATGTTGACAAACAGATTCCTTGCGCACACACACACACCTGTGCGCGCCGTCCTAAGGGCCTGGCAACACAAAAAAAATCAAACTTCGATTCCCCCCCCCCTTCAACTTCATTTAACCAACCAGCACCGACTCAGCGTGTCTCTTCAATTATGGTCAAACAATATCCATGGGCCAGCACGTCAGCGGTAGACTCGCTCTCTCTTTCTTGCTCAACCCCTATACGGAGGTTGCTGGGGGTCCACAAACTTCTGGCAAGCATTCCCCAACTGTTGGCGATCATCGTGTGTGGTCGTGTCCCTTCTGTTGCTGATGTTTCCCTGTCACACTCCGTTCTCCACTCACATCACTCCGTTCTCCACTCCCATCAGTCCACATGTTTTCTCAATTGTCCTCTGCCTCCGTGTCGTTCCACTAACGCTGCCATTGCATGCGTCGGATTCCTGTTGTTGGTTCAAATTCTTCCAACATGTCCATCCCCTCGGTTCTCTCGCCCAGTTATTGAGGCAAAGAATCATTCATCTTTCTGCATGGATCATCAAAGAACTGCGTCGATTTCAACAACTGTCCAGTGTTCTGCAGCAGCAAAGTAGTGATTTATAGCATTCTGCTAGATTGAAAACTAATTTCTTTAGAACGGCTTTTTGTGTTTAGTTTGCTGTCTTTTCTCCCTCACCTGCGATTAGCACCATTGGCTACGCACGGTGCGAAATAATTGCAACATACATACATAGCATAGCAGTCAGCATTCCTCACTTATGTCTATTGCGGATTAACAAAGGACTGTATATTTGTATGACTGGAAGGTAAGGTGAAACCGTATTCCAAACCCCTCACAAATTGATGCAGTGTAAAGCAATAACAGGATATCCATCCACCTGTAACGAATACATGCTGACGAAAAACTACACATATTGCAGCGCTGTGGCTTCACACGCTATAAATTACGGTATTGACCTTCGAGAAATGTAAATGGAAACCATTTTTTTCTCAGAATGGGCAGAGAAGGCAGTAGCGATATGTCAAAGTGTGTGCAGGTTTTTCATCAAGGCGGGAAACGTTAGGAATTCCGTGACCCAGCGGCACGCATCAATGAGAAGGAGAAACAAGTTCTGACTGTTTTTGATTTAAAGCTTTCGTGACTGCAGGAATTCATATTCTTGGTTCCTTTGGTAAAGTCACGTAGAAGGGAAACAATAAAATAATAATTATTGTTTTATATTTTTATTATTTTTATTGTTTCCCTTCTACGTGACTTTATCGAAAGAACCAAAAATATAAAGTCGTGACTGCTGCAACGGAAGAGATTTATCCTGACGCTGGAGCCACTGACTGGAGGGCAGCTTCTCAGAGGTATACATTTTGCATTAAGCTGGAAGGAGGTTCATCCTCCAGCAGTAGTAAGAGGCGTCTATGCACTTGGAGGTGGCCGGGTGGCTCAGGCGTCAGGGCCCTGAGCTGCCACCGCTGAGAACCTGGATTCAAATCCAGATAGCCACCTATGATTGGACCAGGTTCTCAAATGTAGTGAGTGAGTTGATGGTCTCGGCCAAGCCACAAATGACTGAAGAAAGAAAAGCATTCGCATATTTGTGCTTTGCTTAATTTGGTTAAATTCCAACTGAGAATAAAAAAAAAATTCTCAGTTTGACTGTCACTATGCAGAGTGGTGGGAAAGTGCTGCCCTCGACTGTTTGGATCAGAGGTCATTTGACGGAATTTCAAAGATGGCTCTCTGATATCCACTTCCGTGGGATGTTCTCGAACACGAAGGGTTGCATGACTCTGTGAGCGATGTGGATGGATACTCAGTCTTGTGACATGAGGCAGGAAGCTCAATCAGGGTAACATTAGATGCATTTCTTTATATATAGACACCTCTCTGCACTTGTTGTGACATGATTTTATTTGACCTAATTTGTATGGTCAGAATTTCAAGGGTTGCCCTATCCAATACCCATATCATCACTCATTTTGTTACGGCTGCTGTTCATATTCATGGGATGAACCATTAAATTTGGTCCAGTATTGCCTTTCATGTTCAATTGGTGCACATCCTGTGGCTAATCAGAGTTAAAGTAAGGCACAAGAGCAACCACATTTGATCACTTTTTCCACACTAAACATATATTTTCTCTCTCTTCTGGCACAAAATAATTTGATGCCAGTTTTAATCGTTACAGTATTTTTTAACGCTAAATGAAGTTCTCAAATCAGACACTTGTAGAACATGATTTTTTCGCCAGCGCCATACAAGATTATCTTTTTGATGATTCTCCATTTGCTTTTGACTCACGAAGTTAATAAATTAATTGCGTTCATCGCCACGCATTTTACATTCAACAGTTTACAGGGGTGTCTCGATGCTACGTCACATGCACTCCTGGCATGGTAGATGAGATATGTGGTAGGGCTACCATCGTTAATCTAACCATAACAGTGTCTCTTGTGGCTAACTCTTAAGCACGGCAAAAGTAAACACTTCGTATTGTTATTCTTGGTTCTTTCAGTAAAGTCACGTAGAAGGGAAACAATAAAATAAGAAAAATATAAAACAATAAACATTTTTTATTATTATTATTGCTTCCCTTCTACGTGACTTTACCGAAAGAACCAAGAATATGAATCCCTGCAGTCACGAAAGCTTTAAATCCAAACTTTGTATTATTGTTTATCTATTTAAGTATATATAAAATTATATACCCGTTTGAGTTGACACGTTTTATTATTGCACCTGTGATTACAGTTGGGGTGTAAGAATAAATTCTGGTCTGTTTTTGGCAAGCTACGAAGCTGTCGTTGTTTAATTTATAACCGCGTTATTTATTCACTCACATTAACATAACTAGCCCCGCCTACTTCGTTTATGACCCTTGGGCTACACCCATTTTAAACCTTTAAAACAGACTGCCTCAGCAGCTTCCCCCTTTTTTTTCTTCCTGATGACGAATGCTTGTGTTGCGATCGAAACGTCGTAGTTTTTTAAAAAATATTTTTTGTTATTTTCTTTGAACCTATCTACGTGACATTACCGAAAGACCCAAAGAATATGAATTCCTGCAGTCACGAAAGCTTTAAGTCAAGAATTTATTCACTCTCATCATTTAATTATTCTTTTTTTTAACATCGCTCGAATGTATGTTTTAAATGTTACAGTGTTTTAAATTAAATGTTGCAATTGTGTCTGTCCATGATTTAATATCAAATTTAAATTGTGGATCACAGTTAATCCGCAGTATATTGAGTATATTGTAAAACCATGAATGGGGAATTAAAGACAATGTCAACAGAAGTGCGATCGTGGCCATGCAATCCAAGCTATGGACCATAAAGTATATCGTAGACCACTCTAGTCCACCACACCCCTTCAACAGAAGAGGAGGAATAGTAAAACAACACGAACTCTCTCTCCCAAAGCCCTCTCGTCGGAGCTAGCAGACCTCGACGTTAGCGTTTAGCTCCTGAACGTAAAATAGAATTACCCCTAAGAATGAAAACACTATGTTGAAGATAAACTGAGGCCCAACACAAGTGAAGTTTGTTTCATGCATGGGACAATTTAACCATCAAAGTACAATAAAACATTCACAACTGGATTTTACCTTAAAAATAAAATAAATAAAAATTACAGAATGTGCATTAAAATAATGGCAAGCTTTCCATTTTAGAGCCAGTCCCATCTCTGCAAAGGTGATGCCCAATTGTCTGATGCATTTTGAGGAGTGATCATTGACAACGTCAACTTTGGGCTCAGCAGTGACACTAATTGCAGCAGAGGCAGGCACGGCAGGAGGGGGGGGGGAGAAGTGGCGTAGCGGTTAGCACCCTGCCATGATGAACCAGGGCCACGCGAGTTCGATTCCCGCTCACGGGCAACACCAGTGACGATTATCTGAACCGGCCCTGTGCCCCGCTCCCCCCCTAAGTTGACTCAGCCTTAAATTAGTACCTTGGTGCGGTGTGTAAATATTGGCACGAGGGAGGCAAAGGCGGCCGGGCGTGGTGCTGGCCACCCACCCCTGCCGTGTGCCGTGCCGGCCTTCACAGAGGTGCTACTCGCTAACAGCGCTTGCTGCCCCAACAGTCTATCGGGGCTTCACGCTGGGGGGATATTTGTCTCTGATGGGGGAGAGAGAGACAAATCCACTCGGCTTACAACATCGCCAGCGAACAGAGGAGGACGCCCGCTGTTTAATTGCCACTACAGCTGTGACCCTCGATGTAAAGTTTCAACACGTTCCGTCTGCGTCGCGTTAGGGCCTTTCAGTTTGGCTTTCCGAACCGTAGGCGCGCGAGCAAAGAATCCCGAGCATTTTTCCCAGTGGCGAGAATCATTTGAGCCTTGATGTTGCGAACGGTATTGCCATCGGCGTGATCTTTGCCAGCGAAACGTTAAGCGTGTCGCGCGCTCGTCTGCTGGATTCCGCACGCTTCTCATGGGAAACACGCGTGGCTCTCGCATCGCGGCCAAGCAAAACAAGGAAGCAACATTTAAAATTAGATAAAAATGTAAAAACAAAAAATCCCCACTCCGATTTTTAAGAGTCAAAAGAGAAAAAGCATGAAATCGTCATATCGAAATGCCTCGCAAATTTGTTTTGGTAAAAATTCCAACATAAGACCGTTTTAGTTTATGCTTTGTGCCTATACAGTACTAAACTCCCCAAAGTTCAATTTATAACTTACACATGTAATCATCCATCGATACATCGATAAAAAAACCTGATTCTTAAGCAAGCAGGACGTGCCGAAAAAATTGTTCACGTAAGAATCCGCGATGTCCAAAGCCATTCTTCGTATGCCTTGTGTGTAAAGGGTTCACGTGACGCATGCTGTCACCAGAGACTGCTACATTTACCACAATAAAAAAAACCCAACAGAGTTGATTCTTTAATAGCATAAAATTGCATATTGGGCGAGTGGTGCTTTCTAAAGCAAAATTTAGAATACACATTTTAATTACGTCATGCGCAGATTACATAAAAAAAATATATAAAATCAACATACCTGACATCAGCAATCTTTTAAAGTAGACCTTACATGAAGGTGGCATATTCTCAAAGGCACTGTAAATTTATGGGTGCATATTTTTTACCAAGTGGGCATGCGTCTAACAGGGGTATGGCAAAAAAAGTATTTCATAAAACCCTGGCCATGCGTGTCTCTTTCTGTGTCTCCAAACCGATTTCAATATCTCTCTGTCTGCCTGTCTCTCTGCTTATATCTCTGTCTCTCTGTCTGCCTGCCTGTCATTTGGTCTGTCTTCTTGTCTGTTAACCCTGCACACAACGCACACATTTGTGCACGCATTTTTTGAGAGTTGGGGAAAATTTAACGGCAATTGATCTGCACTTCCATAGTTTATACATGCTGAGAGCACAATCTTTTAATTTAGAGGTTGATTGAGCTTGTGGGAGTTCACCATAAAAAGGTATTAAACAACAGGTAGCTTGTCGCTTTGCTTCCTAATATGAGAAATCTAAGTATGTTAAGGCACAAAATGAATTGCGAATGATTCATGGCATATATTTTAGGTGCCAGTTCTTAAATTAAGACATGCCTCAAGGAAAATAGAGAAACAGTAACCCTCAGTTGCACACCGAGGCTCAGGCATATGGAAACTTTTACAATTATCATAATAATATAATTTATTTATACCAGGAAAGCCTGACTTGAGAATCAACCCGTTTTTTTGCAGGAAGGCCGTTCATTTGTATGCTTGGTGAATTCCTCATAAGGGAGGTTTGCAAGTCTGAGGAAAGTTTGAGTATCTGGAGTAACCAACAACAACAACCACCATTCGCCACTAAGTGGTGGTGACGTGACCACGTCGCTTGTGCCAGGTTATGTGCACTTTAATGCCACGTGAAGTGTCGAACGCCCGCTGGCAGCAGGTCACGGGATAGACCCAGATGCCATGTGTTGACTGACTGAGATTGCTGGCCGATGTATAATATGTGCCCCCTACTATGCACACGCGCGCACGCACGAGTCGCTCACACACAAAGGTCCATACAGACGGATTCCTGAACCCACTCCCTGCTCTGCCATCTCCTGGTCACCTTCGCAAACGAGTTGGTTTGTTCGTTTCACAAACGTCTCTGTTGATCCACCATCGCTTGCCTCAAAAGTGCTGCATTACTGGCGTGCACCACCGCACCCAGAATGTCACGATAACAGTTTCTTATGTTTTGGGGAGTTCGATCGCGTAAATGTGATCGTGCCGTACCCCCCTTCCTCCACCCCGTGTGCCATGCTCACAACCCTGCACTGAAATAAACACAGACAACACTTGCCCTGCACGCAACGCGGAACCACGCCAACACGCACACTACAGTTCCTATGCACGACATAAGCACCGTTAATTCCATGCCTATTTGATTAACTGTGACTAACCTAACCGGTAAACATGTATAGTTTCATATTAACATAATCAATTACAATTCATGTGAAAGCATTAACCCCCCCCCGGCTCCAGGTGCTTCACACTTGTAGGCCACACAGTGATCACATCACCTTACACTACTTACGACATCTTAACAACGTTGGCAGTATGAGGCCAATGCCTTATAATGCCATAGAAAACATTAGCGCATATTTTAAGGTCATTTTCATTAATGTGCGCAAAATGTTTCATTATTTGGGTTTTAAAATATTTAATCAGTTAAGTTCATCATAATATTATAAATAAATGTTATTAAAAAAATCAGCAAAAGTATGAAATCATTGGCATCAATAACGTGGTCAAAATATGCATGCATTAATTATTAACTAATTCAGTTAATCATAAAGAGGCAGGAAGCCAGTTATTATCAATTTGTTTTCCTAAAAAAAATACTTTTCATCGGCGAGTTAATTAATCCACTATAATAAACATCAGAAAAGGTCGTCAACTATTATTCTTAATGTGGAATAATTTCAAATATTGTCTCTCACTACCTAATTCAAAAATGTATGTTTTTACCACAATACATATTCCAGATTCAGTCGATTTAATACGGTAGAGCGTTCGCCGCTTGTTGCAGAGGTTCACGGTTCGACACCAGCAGCCACCCTGATTAATACTGTGGTGTGTAATTCCCATAAAAGTGCTTTGCGCCACCTTGTTTCACAGGGGCGTTTTTGTTTCACAATGGACATTGAAGATGCCGTGACGTCATTCGCAAGAGGAAGGCATTGTTGTGCTGGCGTCAAGGCCCCAAATTTGTAAAACGTCCAACAAGTTACTCAATTGGAAATGTTCTCACAAACATCGGCCTCCCCGGCCACAAAATGTTTGCAGAACCCTCTTGAAAAAGAGAGTGATGCGACTGGGTGACGGTTCCTGGGTGAGTGTATTAATAATATTAATACTGATATAATATGGCGAAATAATAGAGAAAATCGAATATTATATCAAAGTCTCGACGTGTCCCCCAACAGATCTTAATTCACGAATGACATCTTTTTAAGATGTGGAGCTATCGTTTTCTCCAATATTCAACGGTCTGTTCAGATGAAAGTGAGAGGTGATCATAAATTGGTGAGATGAATGGATTGGCGGTAGCCCGGGTCACCGCAAACCATTGGTGGGCCGGGCGTAGTTTAAGGTTTTTTTCTGGGAGCATCGCTGGTACCACCACCCTGTCCTGCCGGAGGGCGACGCTGGGAGCGATGATGATGACGACGATGTCGATCCCGCCAGCACGACCATGACCGCCGGCCGTACCAAAAGAGCGCCTGGTGCGCCATTGCCTGCAAGTGGTCTCGCTCCCAAAGACAAGGGGGGTGGCCGCCCCCGTAAGAAGCAGAACGTGCTGGGGAATGACCAGACCAGCATCCTGATGTACTTTCACAACAAGCAATAAACAGCCGTTGCCACGCACAAATCCCCAGCAGCCCCCCTTTTTTTATGGGTGTTTTGCGTGTGTTTTTATTTCCATATTTGGCGTGCGTATCGGGCTCAGTGACATCTCCCGTCTTCATAGGCCTTCTGGTTTCGGAGTTATGGAGGTCTTGGCACCCCCGGGTCACGATGGTGACCCGGGTCACCGCCAATCGATTCAGATGTCTATAAATGAATCACTCCATTTAGTTCCATTTAGTTCCATTTCTTTGGTATAGCCCTGTGAGCCATTCGGCTCTTGAATCGGGTGCAACCGCAATAAACAAAAAACAAAAACATGAACAAGAAAACATCTTCAAGTGATTATGTGACTGTGCAAACAGAAAATCCAGGAAAAAACATCAAAATATTCCTGAAATAGCACCGTACACCAACGCTGTGTGCAAAAATCCCAGTGGGATGCAAGTCAAACAACAACAACAATCACAAGACAACTAAGATTTAGGCCATCCGTCTAACTCCGTACTACAATAAACAAAAACATGGCCAAACCAAAAAAGTTTTCGAAATCACCAAAATAAAAGCCATAAAACTCTGTATTATAAGCGTGGCATTACAGATGATGAGACCACCCCCTCTCTTCTGTAAATGTTTTTTTTTTCTGTTACCGGTTCGCTACTCAGGAGAGGTATGAAGCTGTCCATTATATATATAGAAAGTAACGCAGTGCTGGTTTGAAATAACCGTTGCAAAAATGTGGCTTTGCCATATTTATTAGGTGCTGCACGTTTGCCTCCTGCTTCTTTGAAGTGAACCTGCGGCCTCCTGTTGGATCTCTGCAGAGTACATGTGCCCTGGGCAATATCAACACATTCATCTACGGAAATCTTGAAGTATTACGAGATGACATTCTATATTCTCTGGGTCATTGAATGCGAAGCCATGACTGGATTATACATTCTTTATTAATTAATATTGAATGTTGCTGTCTTATCTGTGTTGATGATATAATGCAGCGACGAGTAACTTAAGACATCCGGGATATTTATTTATGACCACGTGAGTGATGTTTGAGAATTCGAGTCCCTTGTGCAAAAAAAAGCAAATCACAATAATACAAGTTTAATACCATAAATGAACACTTCTCTGCAGGATGATTTGAAAACCTTTCAAAGTGAATCATATAAACATTATCAGGCAACATCGATCCACCTGCTGGATGAAAGGTTTTCGAAAGCCATTGCCATCTCTCGCAGACTTCTGATGGGACGATCCACGTAGCTCCTTCACGTGAGGTGACCTCATCGCACAATCTCTGCGGTGGTCCAAAGTGTTTGAATAAAATATTTCCCATATGATGATTGCGAATAGACAGCGTTGCAATGATGTCACAGCTTCGTTTTCAGCCGACGTTAATTGAGAAGGAATGTTTATTCCGTGTTGCTCTCTTTTAAACACAATTTTTTTTACATATGTTCTCCTGACATAATCATTGGAAATATTGGTGGAAAAACCATTCATTTTGATAAGATCTATCATTTTTAAATAAGGTGTGTGCGGTATATGATGAGCCAAAACCCTCTGCTATTCTAAGGTAAAACATCCTGGCAATACAACTTTATAAGCTTAGTTTCCACGCTGTAATTTAAAAAAAAATGATTCCAACTATAATCCTTGAAAACATTTCAGGTAAATAAACATAATTTATTATTCACTTGGCAAAATAAAAGCGATAATTTTTTTTACCTCATTCGTGTGGAACACGACACCATATTTTAATCGCTGCCAGGAGCTACCAAGGATTGAGGACATCATTAATGTGCAGATCAAAATCCAGATATGGACCGCCCAAGCAAAATAAATTGATCGTGGATGCTGTGCTTATTTTGCCCCAACACGCATACTTTGCATGCCACACGTGCATCTCCGGTTACTTGACATTCAAAGGGTCTTCATTGACCTAGTGGATTGATCTTAAGCTGCTGCCCCAGCTTATGGTTTTACTCCCCATTCGTGAGAAAATGTGCGGTGCAAAGCGCCGTTGTGTCAGCACATCATCAATCGTTGACTGTAATTTAGACCATAACAAGTGATGGCTCGAGAGTTATGGGCAGCTGTCCGGAGTGATTGTGAACGCTCCCTTGGATCTGCCGGGCTTCACGGTGTAAGGAATGGCTGGCGCACGGACTCTGGGTGATGCATGGCGTGTGCTTGATTTTTAGTCTGCGTATATAAAACTCAACTATAGCGAGATGTTTACTACCTCGCCTGGTATACAGGAGCTCGTGGGTTCGATCCCGACCGTGACGCCTTTATATGTTGAGTTTGCGTGTTCTCCCCGTGGTGGATTTTTCTCCGGGGTCCTCCGATGTTGTCCTCCATATGGAGAAACACGCGTTTAGAGTATTTGTCCGCTTTAAATTGCCACGTGATAAGCCACTTTGTGGTCAGGTCGCTGCTTAATAGCTGAGTGGGCCTTACCTGGTAAAATAAGAATAGTAAAGAAATAGTTCAGAAAACTTTATAACTTGCCCTGCCAAAAGGCCAACAGGCTGATGTGCCGTCTTCCACGTGGAAGTGAGAGATGAGAATGTTTTTTGATAGACTCGGAGCCCCAAAACCGCTAACGGCTGTGATGAGATACCCCGCAGCATCTGCCTCTGCAGAACACTTCCCGTGTGCAACGCCCATTCGCTGCCTGATAATCGGTGACAATGGAGTTACCAAAATAAGCCTCCTCCACTGCAAATTATGTTTGCGAAGGATTTGAAACAAACAGCTTCATCCCCATTCATAAGATGGTGTGGTCATTTAGGGTCACCTTTTGAGCGTTTGCACGTTGCTCTTTGAGGGTTTCTGTCGCTGGTTGTAACATTGTGAGTAAAGTGTGATGCCGTGTTCTCCAAATAATATCGACGCTCCTGAAAATAAGATACACCCCATGCTTTGGGGTATTTTTGTTTACGTGTGTTTATAATTGGGGGAATACGGTATCGCGATGGAGAGCCATCTTCCAGAAAATAACAACGAAGGCACTTGTTTACAATGGGAGAAAGATCTTCATTGGAAGATGATTCCAAACAGCTGGTCAGCTGGGTGGTAATGTCTCGCCACGGAGAAATGTCTTCCAGAATATGAATCTGAAGAACGAGATTAAAATACGTTTTTCTGGAAGAAGAGCGTGATGTGCGAATAATGAGATGCCACCCTCTTCCCGAACTTTTTTCCTTAAAATACGGGGGGGGGGGGGGGCGGAGAGTGCGTCATCATCATTGGGAGAATATGGCAATAGCAGTCATTTCCCGAGACGTGCGTGTGGTACAGCACGCAGTGGTCGGGCGTTACATAACAAAATGTGGGCAACTCGCAAAGAGGGCCCCGCTGTGGTAAGGCAACCGACCTTTGCTGCACTCTTTAATTCCTGGACGGATTGGAACATTGCGCGGACAGGAAGTGTGGTTGTTTAAGTGGACGTGTGAAAGTGCCGTTTGTGGGCTGTGTGCGCGAGGAGCCGTGGATTTTCAAAAACATGTTGGAAAGGAAATCTTTCGCAGCAATGCGTGAATGAAAATATCAAATTATATTCGCTATTTCAGCGTGCTTTAGCGGAGAAAATAAGTAGTAAAAATGTGCAGATTTCAGACATTCTGATCGTTAGTTTGTGGGTGGGTTTTTTTTCGTTCATTACAACATGCCAAAATAAACGTACTCGGGAAAAAGCGCTTTTTGAAACGTCATTAATTATTAAAACTGTGAGGCCTTATGCATTGAAAATTGCTAGAGACTACGGAAAGCAATTTGCGGACAACAAGTTGGAGCCTATATAAAAGAAATGCACTTTTAAAATATTTAGAATGATGAATAGGACAGGCACACTTATGCTTTCATTTAAGAAGAAGCCTCATAATTAGAAACAAACGAAATGTTTTTTTTCCAGATATGGTTTTGTGAAAGTCTACTTCCTGGTCCATTTTACCAACAGTCATTGGACATCATGCCTTCTTTAAATAAAGAAAGTCGAACAATCGGTGACAGAAGTGTTTATTTTAAATAGATTTTGAAAATGTGCCCCCATACATTGTCTGCCGACATTGGACATTTACGTAAAAAGTTGTATTAACAATAAGAGCAAAACTAGAAATGTATGAGATATGGAACGTCCATTCGTTCGTTCGTTTCTCATTCTGCTTGTCCTGGTGAGGGTCGCGTTGCTAAATTCACCTTGGTGTGTCACTACAAAACGTTTCGATGGCTCAGCTTTAGCAAACATCAATAGCGATTGCAACTTTTTAGTATTATGCGCAACAGCTTATCTTTAAACGGTGCTTTGTCAAGCCACTGCTAGACGGAAGCCCTCCCACGCCACGTTGTTCCCTGGAACTTTGCTGACCTTTTTTTGTTTGTCACATCTCACCACCCCCGTGGTTCGGGGACCAGTCGGCCAAGAGGAATCCGCGCCAACCGCTTCGGCCAACAGCGCACAGCTGAAAATCACATCGGCGGACTGTGCCAACTTGGTAGGTGAACAAACACCCTGGCGGAGCCTGCCGGAATGTGCTTTTCGCTGGCACAATACATCGCGTGCCAGCTGGGCTCCTGCTAAGCGCACACCGGCTGGCTGATGGACTTTGCGCGAACGTCTGAGAATTGCAAATGTGTTTCGTGAGTGAGCAGGCTGGGGCACGTCGTGAGGAAACGCAACGTTCTTGCGTTGATGGGTGGGGGGGGGGGCACCTAAGGACGCAGAGTCCGCCGAGCAAATGTTTTGGTTTGTTAACGACGTGAGTTTGACAAGGGATTTGAAGTGCTGGAACATCCCCCTCTTGACGGGAACACCGCGGAATATTTTTTTGGTGGGGGGAGGTTTCAGTTGGCTCGGTGCTTTACGAGATGCACGTGTGCAAGCACCGCATCGCGCGTACTTGTGGGGACTAGGAAAACAGAGGATAAACCTTGAAACGTTTTCTCCAAGGCTGGAAGCTGTGCAAATGAAACCATTCCCATCAAGGCAATGTATCGCGCCGAAGATTTCACATTGTAATTGATGTTTAAAAAAAAAAAGTAGTACGTGAAGAACAGCTCTCCGATGCGTGTTTTAGGGTTGCGCTGGTGCGTTGTTTTCGGCGTGGATGTCCAACATTTCGTGCTTCGGGAAGGTGGGACGTCGTGCCGAGCTTTCACGACGTGAAGGCACACGGGAGGTCTGCAGCAGCACAACCGCGAAAAACCCCACGCAGTTGGCATTGTTTTTATTTTACTGAAGGTGTTTTACTATCGTGATCAATGTGATCCTACAATTGCATTTGGTGTCTCATCATCGAAACACATTCACAAAGACTTACATTTTCTGGTTTGAAACTCTTTGACTATTAAGGTAAAAGCATTTGAAAGAATCGCTTGGTGTGCTATTTAAAATTGGAGTACTGACGGCGCATTCATTGGTCGCTCCATGAGACACCCCGAGAGAGAAAGCAGAAATACATCCCAAATGATAGGGAACTCATGTGGCTTAACGTAATTCCTACCACATGCAAAACACAAAATGTGTGCTGTCATGAATAACTAAAATCTAGACGTGAATAACTACTCAAATGTACCATCATCTTTCCAAGAGTAATGTACAGCTATCGACTCATTCATAGATATTTGTCCATTATTTCGCTCATAACTCAAGAAAAAAATGTAGCATGAAGATCCGCAATACACCAAACATGACAAACATTTTCTCTCTCCAAAAATCCAAGTTTTTTTTTTTCAGTTGGAGCGACTTTACCCGAAGAGCGACTACCGCCTCACTGCCATTCGCAAATCAACAGGTGTTCAGCGACGACCCGCGAGAGTGCAATTAAGGACGCCTGAGAAAGGTGAAGAGGGATAGAGAGTGGGAGCTGGATGTCATTCATCATCCACTCGTCGTGGCAGAACGGATGACAGCTGGTGTATATGGTCACATCATTGAGACATTGGCCTAAGTGCCACCGAAGCTGCTTTAAAGATAGGTTTCTACCAAGCGACGTGTATGACTGCATGTCAAAATCTATTATTTTAACAAAAATGTTTTTGCTGGTTGGCTGGGATGAACAAAATTGTCACATCCAAAGGGCATGCACATTGCTCGTCATGTTTAAAATTATTCACGTGCATACGTACAACGAATCCACTGTTCTACTGGATGTATGTGCTTTGACGTCAATGCTCTCTCATCAACGAGGTGAAGTATGGTCAATCCTCATGACCGACATGGTGAGGAGAGGCCTTCATCCAGCTGTGGATTGACAAATGGCTGTATGAGTACAGATACAAGCTAAAATGGTTTCACCAACTCTCTCCCATCTGTACCATTGGTAGCAAGGTTGTTTTTAACTAGTGAGCTCGTTCATACTGAGAGAAATGCGTCAATTTGGGTAACCAATAGATGGTAGAGAGAATGGAGTTAGTGATGGAGCTAGTGGCGAGATGTGAACTACCTCGGCTGGTATACAGGAAGTCGTGGGTTCGATCCCAACCCTGACGCCTGTATATTTGGAGTTTGCAGTTTCTCCCCGTGGTCGCGTGGATTTACTCCGGGTCCACCGGTTTTTCCCTCCACATTTAGAAACATGCGTTTAGATGATATGGACGCTATAACTTTCCACATGATAAGTTGCTTTGCTGCGCTATCCTTTGTGTCCAGGTCGCTTCTGAAAAAGAGCTTCATGAGGATATGGAGGAGGAGGCAGGATTGGGCATAATGAATTGTCGAGACTTTTAAAATAATATGTCGATGTTTATAAACGTTAGCACCAAGGGGTTGTGATAAACATTGCTATTTTTCTAGATTTAAAGTGTTCGTGACTGCAGGGATCCATACCGCAGCTTCGGTTGGGGCTTACTGAGTCACAGTGACAAGGCAGTAATTATATACCTTTAACATGAATTAATTATATACCTTTAACATGAATTAATTATATACTTTGAACACGAATGATGTTAAAACTATGACATAGGTTACCATCGGAAGCCCTATGTGTTCACCATTTCTATATTGTCCCATTCGCTCCTCCAGCTACCCATGTTATGCTGAGCTAACCTAGAGGAGGCCCAATTAAAGTTCATATGCCAATTGGGAATCTGGATTTGTGCATGAAATTGGTATTGCTAGAATCATCGGGAAGTGCACGAACTATTTAATTACTGTTATCCACGTAGACAAAAAGACACGACTCTTCCCCACATAGACGAACACCGTCTGACTGGTGTGGCGGGTGCTGTCAGAGGATCACAACGCAGAGCACGGGGAGGTGACATCGCCAGCACCACAAACAGCTGCCGCTGGCCGCCCCACTGCTGATATTTACACAACAAAATATAGGGTAGGCCAAAGACCAGTTCAGATGTCACTCACCATTGATGTTAACTGTAAAAGGGAATCAAATGCAGGTCATTGGGTTCATAGCATAATGCGCCAACATCTGTGGCACTGCTTCCCACAAAGATCCCTCCGTGTTGTCTTCACTGACTATTGGGGCAAGTGCTGTTAACGAGCACCTATGAAGGCCGGCACGGCACACAAGGGGGTGGCTGGCAAGCACCACACACGGCCACCTTTGTCTCCCGAATGGCGATGTTTATACACCGCACCAGGTACCCATTTGAGGCTGAGTCGACCTAGGGGAGGTGCAGGACCGGTTAAAGTAATCGTCGCTGGTGTTAGCCGTGAGCGGAAATCGAAACTGGTCCGCTGGGTTCGTAGCACACCGCGCTCACTGATGCACTGCCGCTCCCCATAACATAGACGAAACGCACACGCACGTAGCCTCGCACGGAAATAATAAAGTCATCTGTACAGGAAGGTGTGAAGAGAATTGACGTAGGGGTGACAATTTAAATTTTTTAAAAAGCCTTTCGATTCATGGACATTTTTTCAAATGACAAAATTCGTCACCGAAATAATGAGAGAAAGCGACAGACAGAGAGTGAACAATTTGCAATAATGGATAAAACATAAAAGCATTTTCTGAGAAAAGTGGAGCACCGCACTTCTAATTTTATGACGTGCTTCCTTGCTTGAGGACAATTGGGCAAAATGTTGTGGAGTCCACGCTCATGCCCATCGAGCCAATCCACGACAAGTTTAGGCACGTCACCACACAAAAAATGTAGTCATATGCAACTCAGAGTGGTTTCATAGCTAATTCTGTACCACAATGCTTTAAATGTACTGTGACTTATCAAGGGCAATGTCCATTTTCGAACAAAGAGCAACATTAACATTTTAGAGTGAATACAGTTGTTTCAGTCGTGTGTTACATAATGCTTAAATTATGTCTCTGTGGCACTGTGACTTTTTCCCCTCCGCACTTTGAACTTAAAATAGACAAAAATGATGTATTTCACGTGAGGTTGCAAAAATAAGCCCGATTGCATTCGTGCAGAACAAAAGGTTTTATATATTTGTGTCAGCAAGTGTCCTGGATTATGTAATACATCCACGAATTGAGAGCTCTGATGGCATTTCTTTGGAAGTGTAGTGCCTTGAAAATCCACTCAGTTGGACACGTTGTAACAGGTCACCTGCTTACACTTCATTACTCTATGCTTGCACCAGGTGTACGCACTCCTATCTCTGTCTATACAGCCACTTTTGTTAACAACTTCCCTTATCTACTTGATACCTCGCTCAGCAGCTCCGCACTCACAGCTCTGCACACTGACAGCAGCTTGCATTCTCAGCGAGCTCAGCACTCGAGACTCTGCACACGGCAGCGCTCACACAGAGCTTGCACACAGCAGCGCTCACACAGAGGCTTGCATACAGCAACGCTCACACAGAGGCTTGCACACAGCAGCGCTCACACAGAGGCTTGCATACAGCAACGCTCACACAGAGGCTTGCACACAGCAGCGCTCAAACAGAGGCTTGCACACAGCAGCGCTCAAACAGAGGCTTGCACACAGCAGCGCTCACACAGAGGCTTGCACACAGAAGCACTCACACAGAGGCTTGCACACAGCAGCACTCACACAGTGCTTGCACACAGCAGCGCTCACACAGAGGCTTGCACACAGCAGCGCTCACACAGAGCTTGCACACAGCAGCACTCACACAGAGGCTTGCACACAGCAGCACTCACACAGTGCTTGCACACAGCAGCGCTCACACAGAGGCTTGCACACAGCAGCGCTCACACAGAGCTTGCACACAGCAGCGCTCACACAGAGGCTTGCACACAGCAGCGCTCACACAGTGCTTGCACACAGCAGCGCTCACACAGTGCTTGCACACAGCTTCTCTCACTGAGCGCCGCTGCCCTCGCCTACGTTCCCTCAGACCCACTCACTCGTCCGATCCGGGCGGGGGGATCAACCATCACCTGCCCGGTGATTCGTGAGGGTTAAGGTCCATCCCTGGCTTGAGCGGCAACGGCAATGTCTTCACGTTGGTCCCGGCAACCCGAACTCCCGCTCCGCTCTCCTTATATCCTCCTCCCAATTGTCCATCTCCTCCCTTGTTACTCTTCAGGGCCAGACAGGCTGGCGCCTGTCAAGCAATCAATCACCCCTTATCGCACGCCTCTCTGGCAACACCTCCGGTGTCAGCGTGCAGCCCCGGGCTGACCCCGTCTGCACCTGATTAACCCCCTAATGAGGTGGAGGTTTGCTCGTGCTACCTCACGTTGCCCTCGGTTGCCCTCGGCCAACAGTGCGCACCGCGTATTTTACCACATTACAGAAGCAATAAAAATTTACCGGTTTCCGACAGTGGGAAGGAATACTGTTTCCCCAGCCCTTTGTCATTGAGAATGCGTGTACAAGCCAGACTTGGATGCAAGGCTGCGAGGCCAGAAGTTAAAGGCCAAGCTGGGGCCGAGGCTGAGAGTCCTTTAGGTTGAGACCAGTGTCAAGCCCAGTCGAGGCTCGATCCTCTAGGCCAGTGGTTCTTAACCTTCACTGCAGCCTAGCGCCCTTTTGGTTCTCAATCATAAATATATGTTAATAAAAACCTAGGTTTTATTAAACAAAGCAGTTCTACTTAAGTGCTTGTGCTTAATTTGTGTTTCGATGATTTACCTTCTAAAAAATCTGGCCATGTCTCGCACCCCCAGCAAGGGTATATTGCACCCCCAGGAGGTGCATGTACCCAGTGCCAGATTAAGCTAGTGCAAGGCCTGTAGCTGATGTTATAAAAGGGCCCTAAATAATAATAATAAGAAGAAAAACACGTAAATATTAAAACACAAATTTTATCCTTGCATAGTAAAGTAATTGTATTTTTTTCATTTGCTAAACAGCCAGATAATACGACAAATCGCTAACCTTAAAACCCAGTAGTTCATAAAAGTTGAAGGCAGTATAGTACTAGAGTAATAGAGCAAGTGCAGAATCACTGAACCGGAATTGATAGCTTGACAGCATTCAGCGCCAGGCCCTTGAATGTGCGGGACCCGTAGCATATGCTACTTTTGCTACTAAGATAATCCGGCACTGCGTGTACCCCAGGTTAATAACCGCTGCTCTAGGCTGAGGCCAGTCTCAAAAATCTTTTGCCTCTACAGCCAAATCTGGACTGAGGCCACACCCCCAAGGCCAAGGTCAAAGTTGAGAGCTGATAAAATGTCCTGGAGCCGGCCTCGAGGCTGAGGACTGATCTCCAGAACCCAAGGCCTTGTACGGGCGTCCAGCCCAATTATCTTTATGGCCTTTGACGGCGGCCTATGAATAATGCCGCTTATGGAAAAAAAAACACGTGGTGGTTAGTGCTGTATTGGATTCGTGGCCACTGTACAAGTGGACCTCGTTATGTGATATGCAACACACCACCAACTCCTATAACAGACACAACTACCACCAACCACTTTCTAGAAATCAAGTGTACTCATTGTTTTTTTCTTTATTAACACACTTCTACGGGGAAGTTACCTTTACAATTCTGTCCTAAACGTATTGCACCCCTTGCTTTCTCCTACCCCTCCCCCCGCCTCTGCTGCCGTGCCCCCTTGCTCTCTTCGGCCCCTCCCCCCCACCTCTACTTCTTATTTAAGGCCTCTGTCTGTTCATCCCTCCGGCCCTTTTTCTTTTTCCTTGCTTCTCTGTCCGTATTTCCTCTTCTTGCCTCTTGGTGTCCCTGTATATGTATTTCTGCTGACTTGTACCTCGTATTTGTTCACTCTGTCTATGCTGGTATGTTCAATCCAGAGGATGAACACGAAATTTAGCACTCTTCTGAAATTCGTGGTCCGCCAGGCAAGTGTCTAACTGTGTTGTTGGCCTGACTGGTTTTGCATCACGTAATTTTTTCTTAGGTTTGTTGAATTCTCGTCTCTCATCTTCTTGTTGTATTTACCTCCGTACAGTTTAACGCTCTCTGTGTGTTGCGTTGATGTCACCCTGTGTGCTCCCTTGCTATTTGTTTTTTTACACCTGATGAAGATCGCTTGTGTTGCGGTCGAAACGTCGTGATTGATTTGAGTAATTTATGCAGTCACGAAAGCTTTAATTCTTTATTAAATCAAGTGTACTCTGACTCCACGTGAATATGGCAGCACACAGGAGGCTGGTTTATTCATTATAAAGTTACGTCGAATTCCCTTTGTATGAAGGTCTCCCAATGCCGTGCCGCAGCCATGACGGTAGTTTTACCATACTTCACCACACCGAGGTGGAGTTCGTGCAAATTTGCGGTGAACCTTGCGGCCAAACAAACCCCCACGACTGGGGGTCGGCAACCAACATAATAAGAAGAGCCATTTTTTTCTATTTCAGTAAAAAAAACAACTAACTCTTAAGCTTCATACCCACCAAGCCAATCCACGGCAAGTTTAGGCACACGACAAAAAATGTAGTCATGTGCAACTCAAAGGCACAGACAGCCGATTGGATTCTGCAATGCGTGTGGTGATTCCGAGACGGTGATCCTTAAAGAGCCACCGCATGCGGCTCCAGAGCCGCAGGTCGCCGACCCATTCCCGTGACCGACACCACTTGGGTATGCCTTCGTCGGGCAGTAAAGAGGCAGAGAGCGGCAACGTAGCGTGATCATGGGGAATAGTGGTGTTACACGTCTGACAAACGAGGGCGAATATGTGCACCGGCTTCCCGTGCAGGCAATTTGAACGATCGGGTAATGCGGGGTACCTTTAAATGCTCATTTTCCTGCTGTGAATATTGTAGGTATGCCAAACAAATATGAACAACTGCCACTCCGTGACCTCGCTCTGCAACCGTTGACAGGGGGACGCATGGGAGACGAGTCTGCCAAACTCATTGAACAGATCACCCTGCTGGTTTGCAAATTGAATTCAGAGCCAGTTCCGATTATTCTGTGGAAGAATAAAAATAAATCACGGGCATTGGGCTATTTGCACAAAAGCCAAACCGTGTTCAGCTTCATTCACAGGCAATGTAGCGGCTCAAATTGCCTTGCGAATGGAACCGCCCAGTCCCACCAGGACCGCGAGCAGACACAATTGCACACGATGCGCTAAAAATGCACGCTTGTACACGGATAACACTGGCGAGTAATGGGCTGGGTGGTTTAGGTAAGGCTGTGTCGAAACGTACTGGTGGTGCGTGAGCTGTTAATGCTCGTAATTCAGTGCACATGGCATGGGCCTTGAGAGGACATCCTTTATTTAACTCCTCTCTGCCAGGTGCGACAAATCGAGGCGGCAAGCAGTGTGTGTTCTCTGGCATCCAGCCATCGTTTAATTACCCCTATGGCTCAAAGCTGATGTGGGGAATTTTAAATCCCATTGAGGACGGTGGCCTTACGCGCCTGTAGGCTTTTCCCGTGCAGTAAATGGCTCGCGCTCCAATGTGTTTAATCCCACACAGAGAGTGATCCTTCCCGCCTTCATAGGCGAACACCTGTCAGACTAAAATTTAAGTAACACATATTAATGCACGGGGTTTTTTTTAATCACCGTTACTTTGCAATGTAACCTAAGACTTTACAATGCAATGAAAAATGGAGGGTTGAATCTCACCGAAATTTGATTCATTAAGGCAGCTGTCAGTATTTTAGAATTTTATTTTCAATAGGCCATGAACTCGGCTCAGTCACATCGTAAGTCTTCAACTTTAAAATCAACAACTGCTCTGGGAGCAAAGCATGTCACTTTTAGGGCACCGCTGTCATGATCCCCTTCATCAGAACCTCAACAATAAAACTAAAAACACTCCCCGCCTGCTTTCAAATGAGTGAGACCATGATTAACTCAACCACTATGAGTGAAAACATCCTCTGTTCAACTAGGGAGGGGAATGGAAAATATTACATTTGCCTTAGAAAGCCAGATTTCACGAATGTGCAAACCAAATTATCCTTCAGAGCCATGGGTATGTTATTTAAATCATGATACTAATCATAAAAATAATGTGTGGAGCCAAACTCAAAGAGTCATTTGAAAGTCAAGCGAAAGAGCTTGATTGAATGCCGGAAATGTGCAGCAGAATGGTTTTCAGATGACAAATCTACGCCTGCCACCGATGGTCCTGGTCCTCGGTATAGAGCAGAGGTTGTGAGTCATGCCGCGGAGAGTTCTATACTATGAGCTGCAGTGCAGGGTGACGTGAGCGAAGGAAGATACAGCGGATGATCAAGAGCAGAGGCATGGTGGCAGATGCGGCCGATCTCGTAAGGTGACCCTGCTAGCGATGGCAATGAAGCCCCTGGAGAAAGTGGAGGGAGGTGAGGGAATCTTGCTGCGAATGACAGCCACCGTTGGTGATGCGCGGTGAGATCGTTTCTTGAGGTTACTTGATGAAGGTCGAACAAGCGGAGGGTTGCAATAGCCAAGAGCACTGGCCACGTGGCTTTGGCCATGATGACATCTCGATTAAAACACACGTAGGCACGAGAAGCACTCTGCCAAGGGCAGCATCGCTGGAAGCCAAAGTGTCGAGCCTGTAGCGCCGCTCCGCACGTGTGCTCCAAAAGTCAAAGGACCGGAGGCTTCCAGTTGCGACGAGCCACGTGAGTGGCGAAGCAGTGACACAGGTGACAGCCGTTGCACCCAGAAACGCCTGGTTTATTTATTTATTCATACATCGTGGGGTGGCTGAGTACATGATCTAAAGAACGCTGGAATTGAGTTCATTATCTATGGTTCATGCTGGCGACTGCCTTAAAGGTAAATGTCGGTGTCAAATTTACAGTGGTGAAATTCAATGGAGCAGAGTGTTTGTAGGTCTGATTAGTACGTTTGTAGCCAACCGTGCTGATCGGAGGTGCGGAGCGGTGGGGGGAGGGGGCCCCATAAACTAAAACATACCGTGTCTATTTAGTTACGAGTCCAACAAAACAACTAATCTTGTGGGTAAGTGATATGTAAGTACATTGGATGCACTTGAAACATTATGTCATAATGCCACGATTTCCACGTGTCACTATCATGAAATGCAGTAGACGATATCACAATGGGAATGTTTATTATTATTTAAATTAAGAAGAGTAGCATGCACGCCCATGGTCACATACCAATCCAGATCAATCTATATCGAACACAATTGCATACGTTGCTTTCATTACCGATATGATTCATAATTGGTTTATTTTGGGTTAGATTGTGTCGGTATATAATGGGTTTTTTTGTTAGCTATCGCCCTCCACCACCCGACTAAGCCAATGAGTTGTCACTTGGGAAAATATGCCAGTTGATTTGATCGTTCAGCAAACAGGAACGTTGAAAAAAAATCACAAATGTTTACACACTATATACTTATTAAATGGCCTTTTTAAAAAGAAAATAAACACAATCAGACGCTGCCTTGGAAATAATTCGATTGGGGCAGTTTCACAAACATGCGTTATGCACAGGGAACGCCCGTACGGCGTCAAGTCATTACTGGCTGCGTGTAGGCAATGATTGGTGAACAGATCCCATATGATGCACACATTGTGGATTGAAATGAAGATAGAGAGAGCGCGCGTGTGTGTGTACGCCTCTATGTGTGTGTACGCGTGTATGTGTGTACGCTTGTGTGTATGTATGTGTGTACGCGTGTATATGTGTACGCGTGTGTGTGTGTGTACGCGTGTGTGTACGGCTGTATGTGTGTGTACGCGTGTATGTGTGTACGCGTGTATGTGTGTACGCGTGTGTGTGTATGCGTGTATGTGTGTACGGTGTATGTGTGTACGGTGTATGTGTATGCGTGTGTGTACGCGTGTGTGTGTACGCGTGTGTGTGTGTACGGTGTATGTGTATGCGTGTGTGTACGCGTGTGTGTGTGTACGCGTGTGTGTACGGTGTATGTGTATGTGTGTGTGTACGCGTGTGTGTGTACGCGTGTATGTGTGTACGCGTGTGTGTGTATGCGTGTATGTGTGTACGCGTGTGTGTGTGTACGGTGTATGTGTATGCGTGTGTGTACGCGTGTGTGTGTGTACGCGTGTGTGTGTGCACGCGTGTGTCATCAGCGTGGTGCGCAGCAGTTCGTGCGCTGCGCTACGAACCCGGCAAACCCGGGTTCGATTCCCACTCACGATCAACACCAGTGACGATCGTCTGAACCGGTGCTGGGCCTCGCCTAGGTCGACTCAGCCTCAAATTAGTACCTGGTGCGGTGTGTAAAGACAAAGGCGGGCTGACGTGGTTCTGGCCACCCTCCCCGTCGTCTGCCGTGCCAGCCTCCACAGGTGCTCGCTGACAACGCTTGCCCCAACAGTCTGTTCAGGCTATACGGGGGATAATAATAGGGTTTTCCCATTTTTTCTGGCAACAAATCTGAATCCTTTTTACAAGGAATAATGTCTGCATTAACCATAAAAGTAGTGGTCAAAATGCAAACAAAAACACACACTTTGATAATATATGCATTGTCCTTTTGGCGTCCTCTGGTCTAGCACCGTTTGAGACGAGGCTCAAAAGAAAGCTGTCTCTGGTGTGGACCAATCAGTTTCAAGGACAATGCATCATTTATTATCAGTGTGTTTTTGTTTGCATTCTGACCACAAGTTTTATGGTTAGTGCAGCAACATGATTCCTTGTTAAAAGGTTTCAGTTTTGTTGCCAGAAAAAAAGGGGGAAAAGCCTATTATTATATTTTGCTACTGGCAAAGGAGGTCTCATGATCTATACGGGGGATCTTTGTCTTTGTCAAACAGCTATCATCAGACCCGTGCGGCATGTAATGACTTGTTAACGAATGGAGAAGATTGGCGAACATGAAAAAAAAAGACGTTCTGTGGGTGAGTTTTGGAAAACCCTGTACACATTAACCCACCGTATCATTTACCATCGGCCTCTGCCCCACTGTTTAATAACACCCACATTGCTCAAGTTACACCGTGAATAATAATTCGGCCCCCCACCCACCCCACCTCTACAGGGACATTCAAATGCTGCTCATATCACCAATTTAATGCACATGCACCGCTGCGCGTCACCCGTGACCGTCTTGACAGTGCAAAAAAAAAATCGCAATCTCTATAGGGAAGGCCGGGCTTTGCTGGAAAAATTGCGGGGTGCGTCACGGCCAAAGTTGGTTATGCGGTGTGAGAAACCCGACGTTTGCACCCCCCCCCCCCCTCCTCCGCATTAATGCGAGGCGCAAGGGGAGCTGTAATAGACGGCGCAAACGCACTTCCTCCTGGCCCAATGTGGGCATGCAATCGGTTTGAGGCGCGCGCAATGACCAAGCAGCCGCTCCACCGCACCGGGAAAATCATTCCCCCCCCCCCCCAAACTCTCGCACGGCCCACTCTGGTCATTATCTGAAACGTCGCTACCCGAGCTCATGTTAACCTCCCTCCCCCCCCACTTCCCACACGCAGAGTTCGTTTGCGATCGCCTGGGGACAGGCAACTTCGGTAATTTTCTCGTCAACATGCGGAGTGGCTGGGAGCTCCCGGCTGGCTCGAATTCCCTCCCACGTCTCGCACGCGCCAAGAGTTGACTGCTTGGCTAGTACCCCCTGCTCCTCGTCGTCGTCGAGACAGTTTTGTCATTTTAAAGAGTACCTTGGCAATGTCGGACAACATTCTGCAGCTGCTTGATGCTTGCTCGCTCTACGGAAAGGTTGAAGATGGTTTCTTTTGGAATAGATTGCAGGGTGGTTCAAAAAAAATGTTTTACGCTTCAGAGAATTTGTAACAATTCCACAAGAAATGTGCCGCCGGGCTCTGGAGAACACCTGGAGAAGGTTCCAGTCACGTGTTGACAATGATGACGAACAAGGGACTTTTTGAAGCTATTAACATACATTTGTTCAATTTTGATTTAAAGCTTTCGTGACTGCAGGGATTCATATTCTTTGTTCTTTCGGTAAAGTCACGTAGAAGGGAAACAATAAAATAAAAATAAAAATATATAACAATAAAATTCTCACGACGTTTCGACTGCAACACAAGCAATCATCATCAGGTGTGAAAACCACAGCAAGAAAATTAGAAAAAGTGGCGTTTTTCATCATCAGGTGTGAAAGCCACAGCAAAAAAATTTGAAGTGGCGTTTTTTTCCAAATTTTCTTGCTGTGGTTTTCACACCTGATGATGATGATGATTGCTTGTGTTGCAGTCGAAACGTCGTGAGAATTTTATTGTTTTATATTTTTTTATTATTTTATTGTTTCCCTTCTACGTGACTTTACCGACAGAACCAAGAATATGAATCCCTGCAGTCACGAAAGCTTTAAATCAAAATTTTACAAATGTATGTTAATAGCTTCAAAAAGTCCCTTGTTCATCATCATTGTCAGCACGTGACTGGAATCTTCTCCAGGTGTTCTCCAGAGCCCGGCGGCACATTTCTTGTGGAATTGTTACAAATTCTCCGAAGCGTAAAACATTTTTTTGAACCACCCTGCAATCTATTCCAAAAAAAAACATCTTCAACCTTTCCGTAGAGCGAGCAAGCAGCTGCAGAATGTTGTCCGACATTGCCAAGGTACTCTTTAAAATGACAAACCTGGTGGCCAACTACAAGAAACGTCTGACCTCTGATTGCCAACAAGGGTTTTGCCACCAAGTACTAAGTCATGTTTTGCAGAGTGGTCAAATACTTATTTCCCTCATTAAAATGCAAATCAATTTATAACATTTTTGACATGCGTTTTTCTGGATTTTTTGTTGTTATTATGTCTCTCACTGTTCAAATAAACCTACCATTAAAATTATAGACTGATCATTTCTTCGTCAGTGGGCAAACGTACAAAATCAGCAGGGGATCAAATACTTTTTTACCTCACTGTACATTCACAGGAATGTGTGTTATTTGGTTGCCGGCCAAAGATAGTTCAAATTAATGGGTCACTCCACTGCAGGAAAAGAGACAAGGTACTTCAGCATGTGTGACTAATGAAGCAGTTAATTATCATTCCAGAAAAAAATACCATTCGCGGCTCTGGGTTTTTTTTTTTCCAATGCGCGTTCACACAGAAGTATTTAACCAATGCCTTGTTCTTAACTGCAGTGATTGTGCAATTGCGATGAATGTTATCTGGGCCAGGTCTGGCACAACACAGCCTTCACCACCACCACCACCCCAACCCCACAACGCGCGCACATCACCCAGTATGACCCACAAACTCCGGATGTTTAAAACTTCTAAATTATTGAGCCCTGCCCAAGCGTGCTGTGCTACGTGCCAGGTAATGTAAGGAGAGCATTGAATTAGCACGGAACTCTGGACATCACCGAGCCGTGAGTCTGTGCACACCGATTGCACGGAAAGTGCCTGCTAAATGAATGACGTCTCGATTTACCGGCTATTTACACCCCGAGTGGCCATTAGCACCGTGCAGAGAAGCAACATCAGCCTTCACTGATAGGCGCTGAGGTCATCACGGTCACCGCATCGCGCGGCGCTTTCAGATGCGCTTCTGCGGCCGTCTGGAACGCTCTTCCTTCCGATATCAGGAAGCCACTGGAGCCATGCACTTTTAAATGTAGATTGAAAACGAATTTCTCTAGAACTGATTTTTGTGTTTAGTTTGTTGTTCTTCCCCTCGCTACCTCCGATTAGCGCGGCTGACTACGTATGGTGCGAAAGACGGTCAACATACAGGACATTCATACCAATGATTTGGCGATACTGCGTTGGCAGTGGTGCACAAAGCACAATTAACAGAACACTGAACACGTTCGTCAATGATATTCTGGCCTTAAAAGGAAAAAAATATGTATTATTGTGATCTTGACTTAATGCTTTCGTGACTGCAGGAATATGTATAATTGTGAAGTTTCGGGCAATAGTCTTCTTCATCGAACATAAATAGAGAGGCTACAGACACAGAGTGGATAATAAGCGTTACACTTGTTTACACTACGGGGCCTGATGAGAATGAATAGCTACACTCACAGTTTATATTGAATAACAGACAATAAACCCTTCAGTAATCAAACATATTTTAATGAAATGAACTCATTTCTATTATAAGAAAAATGTTCAAGTGTGCTGGCGCACTGAATAACGGGTAGAACTGTTGTTTTGAGATCTAATAAACCATTATTAGTATAATCAACTTAGTGATGCATTTCTGGACCCAATTATCATTTGATTAGGGTTAGAGAAGCTCTCAATAATTGTCAGGATCAAAGATAGTGGAGAGACTTGCAAATGTTTTAAATCTCTGAACAATGCAAACACCATTTTTTTGTGCCAGTTAAAAGGGTAATACCTATTCCTATATCTTGTTTCTGGCAAAGGAGGTCTCATAATGTAAATGCTCACCCCGAGCCCTCAATATTCTGATAGTGCGCTGTTTTTGAGTTGTACGCCTTTTGGCGTCTTCTGGTCCAACACCAATGGAGACTAGGCTCTAAGAAAAGCTGTCTCGGGTGTGGACCAATCAAATTCAAGGACAGTGCATATTATTATCAGAGTTGTCTTTTTTGTTTGCATTTTGACTGCTTGTGTTGTGGTTATTGCAAACATGATGCCTTGAATAAAGGTGTCAGTTTTTTGTGCCAGTTAAAAGGGTAAAACCTATTCCTAATGCAAACACCGTTGAGGATGCAAGTTGAGTGTTTTTTTCTTTGTTGTCCAATTTTAGTGAAAAATAAAAAGTGTTATTTAAACATGTGTGCTCCATTAGGCGGTACACTATACATGAACACATACAATCACACATGGGTATACCTGATGCAGTCCGTTTATTCGATTCCATTCCAGTTTATGGTGCCAGCAGCCCATGAATACCAGCAATCTACACCTGACAGGAGGGCACAGCCATATTATCAATGACGCTTACTGAAGCATACAAAACTAGCTGTTGTGCATTATTTTAAAGCATTGCCTATGAACAAAATCACGTGGAATGTGTCCGATCTCGTCTTGATCTCAGAAGTTAAGGAAAGGGTCTAGCTTGGAGGGTACTTGGATGGCTGACCGTCGCGAACAAACATGTCTTAATTTTTGCTGCCAAGTGGGCAGCAGAGGATAGTTCAGCAAAATATATTGTTGTACTATGTTCCTTATGTTCTCCCCCATTTATGCTACTCATGGTCACTCGTCCGCACTGATCAGCGTGATGTAATTCACAGAGTCAGACAATCTCCCACAACACGCACAGCATGGATAGGGTCTCGAATTTTACGGATAATGGAATAAATAATCCGACCTCAAATTAGTTATTTGGTCTTCTGTCCAGATATAAATAGAATGTGTTATTAGCCCATAAGCCGACGGGGCTATTGAGGTGAATGCCATCCTTCGACATTTGTCTCAAATCGGTTTCAACCTTTGTGGTCTCACCAGCAGTGTCATAGTTCATAGTTCATTTATTTGGTATAGCCCTGTGAGCCATTCGGCTCTTGAATCGGGTGCAACCGCAACAAACAAAAAACATGAACAAGAAAACATGTTAAAGTGATAATGTGACTGTGCAAACAGAAAATACAGGAAAAAAATATAAAAATATTCCTGAAATAGCACCGTACACCAACGCTGTGTGCAAAAATCCCAGTGGGATGCAAGTCAAATAACAACAACAACAACCACAAGACAACTAAGATTAAGGCCATCAGTCTAACTCCGTACTACAATAAACAAAAACATGGCCAAAACAAAAAAACGTTTTCGAAATCACCAAAATAAAAGCCATAAATGCAATGTAACAGTGATCATAGGGACTGTGACCGAATTTTTAACAATAAACTACATAAATAAATTATAACACCAAAATCTAGAGCCATATTTTAGGCCACTGAATAGCAGTGGTAGCTAGGGTTGTACAACTCCTCTAGAGCAGTCAGGACTAACAAACGAATACAACTGAGTTTCAGTACGTTTGTCAAGATGTTTACTGAAGACGTGAAAAAGGAACAGCGCCTGGTTTCTCCCTGCCTGGACGATAGTGGGGATCCTTCTCAACCGCGTCCCAACAACAACTCACGGAGGAAGGCTTGGACATTTTCCCCATTCACGGAACGATCGGGACACTCACCACAAGGTGAATACGGCGAGGAGCAAAGCATCCGGCGCATCACTGATGACTTTCCACCCAATACAACACGCGCATTCTGGTGGAACAAGCGGACTACACCCAGCTACCCACCCCAGATGCATACAGAATTAAAAAATACAGTTGTAACCTGTATCATATTTCAAGTACCATACGAAAGAAGAAAAAATTGCAAGAATACTCAATGTACAATATGAGACCCCCCCCCCCCACCCATGCCAATGCAGACAAATCAAAAAGTTACGTACAACATCTTATTAAGTGTTGTTTGTGTGCACTGGGTTTGTGTCTGCTAAGTTCGCTCGCGTAAGAGAGTTAGACGACAATTATCTGGCCGTTGTCTGTGATTCAGGTCGCCCGGTGCTCCGAGGCTGCTCGCATTGAGTAAACGCATGAGCATATGTAGTGACAACACGACTCCAGAATTCAAGTTTGTATACGAAGCATTTTTAATTTAAAACTGCATCTAACAACTACTCTGACCATAAACGCTTTATATACAGAGATATTAACTGTGGAACTGCCACTTGTGTTTTAATAGAATACGCTTATCTCACCCCATTTTTAATCCACTGCTCGATGAAAGCCTCCTCGCGCAATATCGATCATGGAGGTTGTTTGACCGTACATCACCACGTTCCACGTTGGCTAGTGCAGGGAGTTGGGGGAGCAGGAACCAGGACTGGTTCAGATTTGACTCACCACTGCCGTTAAGCTATGGTCCAGAGTCGAATTCAGATCGTGGCGGGTTCATAGTGCAGTGCGTAAACTGCCGCACCCACCGCTCCACATCATTGAAATATCAGAGAATCATTATTTTATTTGAGGACCAGGAATGTTAGCACAACGGCAGCTAAAGGACAATATCTACCAGTCGCATCTGCTGCACCGGGGGGGCGGCGGGGGGCGGGCAACATAACTCAAGTGAAAAAAACAAAATAGGACGAGAAAAGCACGTAGCAATAATTGTTGCTGGCTTGCTTCAATATTACGGTTGAGAAAACGGAGTGAAAGCAAATTACTCAGCTGCCATTGGCATTTTTGCGAGCTGAATTCAATCCAGGTAGGCAGTGCGGAACGCGGCTTCGATGGGTTTTTTTTGTTTCAACCAGGTGCGGCTGAAATTAAATGAATGTGCCGAGTTCACGTGGAAAGTCCGGGGACTGGGCGACTGATCTCCTTAGACAGCAACTGTCGCTAATGAATAGAGAAAGCTTACAAAAAAGGAGACTGCACTCTTTCACCCAGCTGGTTTACATTCCACGAGACGTGTAATCCTGTAATGCCAGGGTGCTCGCCCAATACAGTTGATCTGGCACGGCCGAAGGTTTTCCCATACAATCTGGGCTTAATTTCTCACTCAATATTTTCCGGAAAGCTGGTAGGCTGTCGCGGAGCGGAGAATGTCTGCGTAAGGCACCTCCAACTCGAGTACAAGGTCGACCTATCCATAACAATCCTATATTATCGTACGCTATATTCCAATAAGCCTATGAACAGGTTTATAATAATATAGGACAAAATCAGGTGATATGGATGTGATAGCTTCCTGAACAGTTTTCCTGGACTGATCTGGCTGCCCGTCCCAAGCTTGCATTTATGGATGAAATAAGTAATATTTAAAATAACAAAAAAAAACACTTTAATGAAATGTACCGTACTAGTAATGGCAGAACTCCACGACTCCAGGAAGTGGCCCCGAAGCTTGCCACAACGTAAGGGGCCCGTGGTGATTTACAGCCAACGTGAGTTGAGCGTGGACAATTTGACCCAAGCCGAAATATAACGTGTAAAAAATAATGTTTAAAAATATATGTTTAATAATGATAGAATATGGTATTGTCACCAGTATGACATAAGTATACCAAGTTTGCAGTCGATAGCACATTGGGAAGTGGGTAAAAATTTAGTTGCAAGATTTGAGGATACAACAGACAGTGAGTTAAATAAAAGCGTGTAAAATAAAGGCAGGAATTTATGTACCTATGCGATTTGTGCTCATATACTTTAATGTAATGTATGTATTTAAGTGAATTGCTTACCTGTTCTCTATTTTGCACTCCTATCGTTTTTTTGCATTGTTGGTTGTAGTACCTTATGGACATCTGTGAAATAGAGCTCCATAGCTTATCGGATTCCTCCAGAATAAATTAAGATTCTGATTATGACTTTGACATACCGTTGATAAAACTGCATTGGATGAGACGGGGCATAGGCTGTTCAGAGTGAAATTAAATGGATATTCATGAGAGCAGCAAGCCATCCATGAAGCATGAATACAAGAAGATTAAGTGATGTATCTAAATAACAGATTGTGCCCCCAAGACTGAAGTCGATAAACTCAAAACGTGTACAGTGGTGTTCTATCGGCCACTTAAGTACGGTTCTGTATCTGAAGCAGTTCCTAGCGCCTAGAAATTCCCAGTGCCCAGATGTAATGCAGTGGTTATATTAACGAACCAGTTCGTGGAAACAAAACAACAATTTGAAGGCTTAAATCAATGCCACGATGAAAATGAGAATAATGATCTTCATGTATCCATAACCTTCCACGAGTCAAGCAGCCAAGTAAACTACCTTCGAGGAGATGATGGGCGACTGTTAAGGCAGATCTTGGAGGTCACGTGTCTACTGTGCAACACTTGTGGGATGTAAACTAAACTATTTGTTATTTTACTTGGTAAGGCCCACTAAGATATATAGCTCTTTTTCAGAAGCGACCTAGCCAACAATTGATAGCTCAACTAGAAGTAGCTTATATTCTTAGTTTTTTCGGATAAGAATATGAATTACTGCAGTCACGAAAGCTTTAAATCAAAATTTAGAAGTATCTTGTTACGTGGTAATGTATAGTAGCTAAATGCTCGCAACGCATGTTTATAAATGTGGAGGGAAAAACTGGAGGACCTGGAGAACAATTCACGTGACCACGGGGAGAAAATGCAAACTCTAAATATACAGGTGTCAGGGTCGGGATTGAACCGACGACCTCCTGTATACCAGGCGAGATAGTTAACATCTCACTACTGGGGCCCCCTGGTTGAGGGTAGAAAGCGTTCACGAGGTGTGGTGGCATCAACAGTTTTGTTCATAATCACATTGATATTTTATCTTGATTTATCAAACAATCCTGGGTCAATGCATTTTTTTCAGGAGGATCTGTCCTTTTAGATGTTTGGCCAACATTCCATTTCAATGGAGCGTTTTGCCGTGGATCCCTTCCCTAGAAGGGCATACCACTAAAAGGTGCACACATTTGGGCTAGCCAAGTCACACCCCTGTGGGTTTTGTAAGTTTCATATATTTACACATGACCCACCAACCCTTGTCTCCAAAGATGATGATCATAATAATGATGATGCTTTGTTCTCTACAACAGCGGTCCCCGACCTTTTTGGCACCAGGGACCAGTTTCGTGAAAGACAATTTTTTTACGGACCGGGGTGGGGGGGGGGGTCATCATTGGGTCTTTCCCCATTTTCAAAGAAGCTCTCCAGCGACGTTTGTTTTTTACTCATTGTGGCTACTAGGGGTTAGCTTGTGGGCCTAGCAACACTGTGACTGAGACAAGTGCGCAGTACGGGAAAGAGGCGCGGACGGAAGTGGTGAATAAAATAATGGGGGCGGGCCATGCGCGGACTCACCGCTCTCACCTCCTGCTACGGTTCGTAACAGGCCACGGACCGGTTGCAGTCCGTGGCCCGGGGGTTGGGGACCCCTGCTCTACAGCATCGCCGTTCATGCAAATTACGTCTCACAATCGCTGATGAACCTCATACCAGTGGCAAGGCAGCCAGGCGGTGAGCTAGCATCAATAATTGCCAAAGATCTGCGGTTCTCTCAGCCTATATATATGAAGATGTTTTCAGCCAATTAATACGTACTTATACACATGGGAGGCAACCGTAGCTACCATCCCGCCCCCCGAGTACGAGAGGGCAACATTCTACCCGATAGAGGGACTCGCCTCTATGTACGAATTAGTTCGTAAGTAGAGGTCTGTTCGTAAGAAGATTTGTTCTTAAGTTAAACTTTACTTATGTCGATTCCAAACACGTTGTACAGCATGTACACTAAACACGGGGAGTGACTTTAAAAGTTGTATAATCTCCTGTAGACGCAGATGCCACCGCCGCCATCTATTGCGCGGCGGTTGAGCTTACAACTCTCGATCCGAACAGGCGACTGGACATACGGACAGGTTTGTTCGTATCTCTGAACGTTAGTAAGTCGAATGATCGTAAGTAGAGAAGTCCCTGTACAGAAGGGACATGTGACATTAGTTCACAGTTTGCTGTACCGCCTTCTGGCAAGCCAGGGTGTGAAATCCCGACGTCCACTGGAAGGTGAGCTCAGCAAGATATTTGCAATCCACCAAACCTCGCTTTACTCCACAGTGCTGGATTACAGGCGTGTGCCAATCACCGCATCTAGCTAAGCGTTAGCTAAATATTGCTAGAGTAATGATACTCTTTGGTTCTTTCGGTAAAGTCACATAGGTGTAAAATAAAATAAATTACGACGTTTCGGGCGCAACACAAGCGTCCATCATCAGGTGGGATAGCACGGTCTGCTGCTGAGGCAGCCTGTTTTAACAGGTTTGAAATGGGTGTAGCCCAAGGGTCATAAAGAAGTGGCCGGCGCTAGCGATGTTAATGTGAGAAATTAGCATGTAACTGTAAGATAGAAGTTACATGCTAATTTCTCACATTAACATCACTAGCCATGGCCACTGCTTTATGACCCTTGAGCTACACTCATTTCAAACCTTTTAAAAACAGTCTGCCTCAGCAGCAGACCGTGCTATCCCACCTGACTTTACCGAAAGAACCAAAGAGTATGGATTCCTGCAGTCACGAAAGCTTCAAATCAAGATAGAGTAATGATATTATTTAAAAAATTGTTTTGCCTCATATGCACTGAGATGGAACAAGATTACGCCAATCTTAAAAGTGTAATTGAGTTTCTGAGTAATGCTGAAGATGTGGTCTGACAAAGACCATTACATTCCTGTAATTATTAACATTCCACTTTGGATGTTGTGGTACAGCACAAATGTAAGAAGAAGAAAAAAACTCACCATGTTCATCATTAACATTGTTTGATAACAGAAAAATATACAGAGTATTCGTAAAATATATGACGGTTTCCGTTATATATTTTTCCTGTTGCAAAGGCAACGTTCATGACGAATGTGGCACTTTCTTATATTTGTTCCTGTAATCCAATAATTATACAAAATATTTTTTTCTACGTTTGCTTAAATTTCAGTTTATATAAACATAATGAAATGCAAATATACATACTGCCACTAAAGATACAGCCAATGTAATTGTTCACTCACAACCACTGCTGACAGAATGGCCTCCCACTTACAGCGGGAGCCCCCCTCTCGAAGTCATTTGGCAGACTCCGTGACACTGGTCAGATGTCTTGGTAGAGGCAGGAGTTCCACACTCTTCCCCACCACCGAACTGTGATGGACCCAATTATACTGCTGGGTGGACAGAGGCGTGGAGGGGGGGGGTGCTTGGAGTGGGGACGGAATTTAAGAACTTTCTCGCTGTTTCAGTTGCCACGCTCGGAGATTCGATCCGCGGTGACTTCTGGATCGCAGGTCCAGTGTGCCCAATGCGTTCCACATTATTGGAAATATGTTGTAAAGTCGAGGCAGTGTTTGTGCAGAACTTTCAATGCAGCAGGCTGTAGGATAATTGAGCCGAGCAGTGAAAACACTTCATGTCTGCTGGTAACCATTATTGCCCGCCTCGGGATTGCTTCTGCTTCTCATCAGATGGTGAGAATGGAACATATGCTATTACGGGACAAGTACTTCCTCATAATGCCTTGAGTCCGGCATATATGGCCCCACGTTGTACGCAGGTCATGAGTTCTAAATGGATGCGTTCACTCCCCCCCTCCCCCCCAACACATTTTTTATTTATTTTGCAAGGCTTTGTAGAGCAATGCGTTTGCGTTATTTAGCTAAGAGCATTGGAGTGAGCGGATTGGTAAAACAGCTACTCGTTAATACAGCGAACAAATTTTCAAAGGCCGGGCACATCCATCCTGAAGGTCCCATTGGCTCATGCCTTCCTTATTTTCGCTGGAATCAGACTGTTTCACAAACACCGTTTTATATATAAAGCATTCTGGAATATTCTAAATTACGTAACCCAGGTAATCCATGTAAAAGATTAAGTGTATAATGCGTCTTAACTGGCCTATACTTCATGTGTCTTGGGTAAATAAAGGATACGATTAATACTGCTCAGTATTCTTGCCTTCACTGAATTATTGCTAGAACTGTAACGCAGCTATAGTCGTATGCATTAAAGTAAAATCATTCTACGAGTGAAAATACATCACAATACAAGGTGACACATTTATAAATAGCCTTCTGAAATAACGAGAAATTATCGAGAATGATTTTCTTTTTTTATATTTCAAAGCCTTTACACTTCTCCCATAACCGATCTCAATGCAAAGATCGCATCATATATTTCAGTCCTCTCCTATGTGAGATATGGAGTCGTCACCTCCAAAATAAATCAATTCACGCGTGTGATTAGATAACCAGCGGAGAGTCTGTGAGTGAAGCATCCAGCACGTACCACAGGGGTGAGACCAGTGGTTCTTAACCTTTACCGCACCCCTTTGGTTCGCAATCGTTAAAACATTTAGAATGTTAATACATGCATAGGTTTGATGAAACAAAGTAGTTGTTTGTTATCCAGTGACCCGGGTGCTACTGCCGGGTCCACTATCTGCCCCGCCTCCTACCCCCCCTCTCCCCCCCCCCCCCCACTGCCGAGGCCTACTATATAACCTCGTGTCACAGCAGATCTCTCGCTTACTTCAGCAGTTTGTTTCTCGCTGTGGTAGTCCCACCTGATGACGATTGCTTGTGTTGCGATCGAAACGTCGTGATCTATTATGTTTTCTACCTACGTGACTTTACCGAAAGAACCAAAGAGAAAACGTTGTTGTTCTTGAATGCCCCGTGCTTAATTTGTGTTTCGACGGTTTACCTTCTAAAAAAATAAATCTGGCCATGTCTCGCACCCCCAGATAGGAAATCTCGAATCCCCAGGGGTGCGTGCACCCCAGGTTCAGAACCACTGGGTTAGAACAATGCCACTGGGTTAAAACAATGCCACTGGGTTAGAAAAATGCCACTGGGTTAGAACAATGCCGCTGGGTTAGAACAATGCCACTGGGTTAAAACAATGCCGCTGGGTTAGAAAAATGCCACTGGGTTAGAACAATGCCGCTGGGTTAGAACAACGCCACTGGGTTAGAACAATGCCACTGGGTTAGAACAATGCCACTGGGTTAGAACAATGCCACTGGGTTAGAACAACGTCACTGGGTTAGAACAATGCCACTGGGTTAGAACAATGCCACTGGGTTAGAACAATGCCACTGGGTTAGAACAATGCCACTGGGTTAGAACAACGTCACTGGGTTAGAACAATGCCACTGGGTTAGAACAATGCCACTGGGTTAAAACAATGCCGCTGGGTTAGAAAAATGCCACTGGGTTAGAACAATGCCGCTGGGTTAGAACAATGCCACTGGGTTAGAACAACGTCACTGGGTTAGAACAATGCCGCTGGGTTAGAACAATGCCGCTGGGTTAGAACAATGCCACTGGGTTAGAACAATGCCACTGGGTTAGAACAACGTCACTGGGTTAGAACAATGCCGATGGGTAAGAACAATGCCGCTGGGTTAGAACAATGCCGATGGGTAAGAACAATGCCGCTGGGTTAGAACAGTGCCACTGGGTAAGAACAATGCCGCTGGGTTAGAACAATGCCGATGGGTAAGAACAATGCCGCTGGGTTAGAACAGTGCCACTGGGTTAGAACAATGCCGCTGGGTTAGAACAGTGCCGCTGGGTTAGAACAATGCCACTGGGTTAGAACAATGCCACTGGGTTAGAACAATGCCGCTGGGCTAGAACAATGCCACTGGGTTAGAACAATGCCACTGGGTTAGAACAATGCCGCTGGGTTAGAACAACGCCACTGGGTTAGAACAATGCCACTGGGTTAGAACAATGCCGCTGGGTTAGAACAATGCCGCTGGGTTAGAACAATGCCGCTGGGTTAGAACAATGCCGCTGGGTTAGAACAACGCCACTGGGTTAGAACAATGCCACTGGGTTAGAACAATGCCGCTGGGTTAGAACAATGCCACTGGGTTAGAACAATGCCACTGGGTTAGAAAAATGCCAGTGGGTTAGAACAATGCCACTGTGTTAGAACAATGCCACTGGGTTAGAACAATGCCACTGGGTTAGAACAATGCCACTGGGTTAGAACAACGCCACTGGGTTATAACAACGCCACTGAGTTAGAACAATGCCACTGGGTTAGAACAATGCCGCTGGGTTAGAACAATGCCGCTGGGTTAGAACAATGCCACTGGGTTAGAACAATGCCACTGGGTTAGAACAACGCCACTGGGTTATAACAACGCCACTGAGTTAGAACAATGCCACTGGGTTAGAACAATGCCGCTGGGTTAGAACAATGCCGCTGGGTTAGAACAATGCCACTGTGTTAGAACAACGCCACTGGGTTAGAACAATGCCGCTGGGTTAGAACAATGCCGCTGGGTTAGAACAATGCCACTGGGTTAGAACAACGCCACTGGGTTAGAACAATGCCGCTGGGTTAGAACAATGCCACTGGGTTAGAACAATGCCACTGGGTTAGAACAATGCCACTGGGTTAGAACAATGCCACTGGGTTAGAACAATGCCACTGGGTTAGAACAATGCCACTGGGTTAGAACAATGCCACTGGGTTAGAACAATGCCACTGGGTTAGAACAACGCCACTGGGTTAGAACAATGCCGCTGGGTTAGAACAATGCCACTGGGTTAGAACAATGCCACTGGGTTAGAACAATGCCACTGGGTTAGAACAATGCTACTGGGTTAGAACAATGCCGCTGGGTTAGAACAATGCCGCTGGGTTAGAACAATGCCACTGGGTTAGAACAATGCCGCTGGGTTAGAACAATGCCGCTGGGTTAGAACAATGCCGCTGGGTTAGAACAATGCCACTGTGTTAGAACAATGCCGCTGGGTTAGAACAACGCCGCTGGCACCACTCTCATCAGATCAGATCAGACATTGGGGGTCTACACCTTCATACGCCTCCATAGCGCCTTCAATAGCGCATGGTTGGGTTCACCCTCCGGCTTCCAGCCCTTCAGGTCCCACCTCACTGCACCTCCTATTATCACGGTTGGCCACGTACGGTGAGAAAGAAGTTCCACATACATACACACATACAGTCTGTTTTGCTATAACACGCTAATTTGCATTCCTGAAGAACACCGCGTTATGGAAACATCGCGTTATAATATATAATATTGGGGGGGGGGGGGGTAAATCACAGTCCATGATAACACAATAGATGCGCACACAGGCCGAACAAATACTGAGGTGTGTGGGTTGCATCTAGAAGCATCCAGCAGCATCCCTGCCTTGCTACGCCGAGGCAGCCGTGCAAACCGCGTATTACCACTCGCGCGACGTAGCTCCGTTCGCTCGATCGCGTTATTTCCGATTCGCATCCGCGTTATGAAAACGTGTTCCCTCATACATTCGTCGCGTTATTTATCCAATTCGCGTTATGAACAGACGCGTTATAGGAGGAGAACAGACTCCTCTGCTGTAACACACTGCAAGCCGCAAGGACCAAACTCCCTTCCCAGTCCCAACTCCTGGAGGTGACCATCAACCTGTTGCTGTAACACGTCTTCTGCAACTAATGAATGCATATCAATGACCGTGGTTATCCATTGCCGATAGAGAATCTATCGAAGTTGAGAGAAATCAAAGCCACAGACTTAGTGCTGCTTGGAAGCGAATCATCAAGTAACAAATTGTTTAAATGCATGCCTATACTTCAATAGGGATTTCCGTTGGTGCGGATGTTTTATTACACACAATCGACAGTAAGTACAAGAGCAATGAGCTCGCACAATGCGCATGCGTAATGTACGTGGATTACCATATCATAAATAACCCAAACGCAAATGGATACCCATAGTCATTAAAATGCATTCATGAACCCCCCCCCCCCCTCCCTACGTCGCGAAAGAAGAGTGCACAAATGTTGCCACCACATCTACGCCTCTGTTTAAGGAACGAAACAGGCGGACTTCTCCACAAATCTGGCTGTCGCCTGATGAAGCTAGTTGTAATTACTGGCGAAACGTCGTACTCAGATTGTAAATGTTGTGGCTTGGCTCTCCAACGCAACCGGTGTCCTGCACGAGTAACGAATTGCCATGTTCTGTTTGCGTAACAAACCTTTATAATTTGCTGTGTCGGGTGGTGGCGGGTTTAACGACACATTGAGATTTTTATGCAATTTAACCCCCCCAGCCACTGTGATTCCGAGGTTAAATTATGAGCAGCCACCCAACCTATGGGTAGACCAAGTTGGCAAGTGTAGTGAGCTGACCATGACCTCTGGCCAGTCACAAATGGGTAGGAAAGCAAACCCATCACGTTCAATTCAGTTTTTTTTCACTCATTGGTTTTACTCCACATTTTAAAATGTTGGTTTTATATGCGACAGGCAATCTTTGCAGGTTATTCAAAGGTGCTCCAACAACGTGGTTAAAGGGGTCTTGTTGAGGCGACTCTAGAAGCAAATGTACGATGGCATGGGTACAGGGTGGTGATCCACTGCTGGCTACAAAGTTTCGAATGTAACTGTCTTCATCTTACGATGCGAGGCAGCACAATTAGAATGTAACCGTGAAGAGGATAAAACATGGATAGTTCTTAAATGAAAATGTTTTATATGGTGTGCTTCAAAGAAATGTTAACACTTCGGAGGATTTGCAACAACACCACGTGACATGTACTGCCTCCGGGCTCTGGAGCCCACCTGGAGAAGATTCCAGGCCACGTGTTGACAACGATGGCGAACACGTGGAGACTCTTTGATTTTTTAAGGCTATCAACATTACATTTGTTATCGTGTTGCAGTGTTATTATAAGTTCATTTTCCATTAAAAAAACGATAGTCCCGTATAAGTGTTAAAAAAATTGTTTTAAACACCCTGTAATACAATGACGTGTGGAAGTACAGCCGTGGATGGTGGGGTTGCGGGCGGTTACAAACGAACGTGTGACCTTGATGGCGTTAGCAAGTGATGAGGGCAGTGTTTCATTGCTGGGTTAAGGGTGTCGTTTGGGTTGAATGAGATATTGGACTGTTTCTTTTTATATTCAGGTGCCATTTCAGCTTTTTTAAAATTGGAAAAGAACATTTTTTTTATTATTTGTCTACTGTTATTATTATTGTGCTCGTTTATCCAGATTTTTTTTTTATTTGACCTCACCGAGTCTCGTGACTCTTTTTCAGGAGGGTCCTGCCAAGTTTTGTTGTTGTTACTCTTTGTTGTTTTTCGGTAAAGTCACGTATAAATAAGAAATAATGATAAAATAAAATTACATAATAGTATGCATACGACTTTTCGATTGCAACGCAAGCAATCATCATCAGGTATAGAAGAGCTAAATTTAAGAGAGAAAGGAAACACAGAGAGATGGAGAAGCACATCAAATTGAACAAGATTTAGTAAAATTTGGAAACAATATAATGCAGCACAGAGGGTCGGTCAAAACACAATTAACGCATGCTCTGGCTGATTACGTTATTTCAAAGGTTGCTAAATTATAGGTTAAGAGTGATAGAGTACAGATCACAGACACATATATGGACATCCAAGCAGAGAGAGCCAGCACAGAGACACACAGAGAGAGACACACACATGGGACAAAGTGTGTGTCTCTCTCTGTGGGACAATGTGTGTGTCGGTTAGCGAGCTGCGCTATGAACCTGGCGACCCGGGTTCGATTCCCGCTCACGGCCAACACCAGTGACGATTATCTGAACCGGTCCCGGGCCTTCCCTAGGTCGACTCAGCCTCAAATGAGTACCTGGTGCGGTGTGTAAACATTGCCACTAGGGAGACAAAGGCGGTCGGGCGTGGTGCTGGCCACCCACCCCCTCGTGTACCATTCCGGCCTTCATAGGTGCTCGCTAATAGCACTTGCCCCTACAGTCTGTTAAGGCTATATGGGGGATATTTGTCTTTATCTTTGTCTCTGTGCTAACTCTCTGCTGGGATGTCTATATATGCGTCTATGATCTGTAGTCTATCACTCTTAACCTATAATTTAGTAATGTTTGAAATAACGTAATCAGCCAGACCATGCGTTAATTGTGTTTTGACCGACCCTCTGTGCTGCATTATATTGTTTCCAAATTTTACTAAATCTTGCTCAATTTGATGTGCTTCTCCATCTCTCTGTTTCCTTTCTCTCTTAAATTTAGCTCTTCTATACCTGATGAGGATTGCTTGCGTTGCAATCGAAACGTCGTATGTATACTATTATGTAATTTTATTTTTTTATTATTATTTCTTATTTATACGTGACTTTACTGAAAAAAACAAAGAGTAATTCCTGCAGTCACGAAAGCACCAAATCAAGTTTGTTGTTGTTGTTGTTATAGTACGAGGCGATGCTTGCTATGTGCATTTCAACTGAGTAATTTGTAGCGGAATTTTCCGTCTTCATCCACATTTGGCAAACTTGGACCGTGACGTCGGCACACAGTGGCCGAACTGTTGCGAATGACGTCACCGGAATGTTTAACTCTCGCCGCGGTTGATGTGCAAGGCGGTCCAGATGCCTTGTGACCCCCTTTAATTATTTAAAACGTATATATACTTTATTAAAGTATGGTTTATTTAAAACAGAAATTAATTATGCAAAGGAAAGCAAATGTTAGGGGTCAATTTATTTTGGGAGGGGTGGGAGGGGGGCGGGGTCACAAGACATATGGACCACCTGTTGAGTACCCGCAGTAATAACCAGAGCGGCCGCTGGATTCAAACCTTGAACTTCCGCAACAAGCAAGTGGCGAAAGTGCTACCGCTGGGTAACCGTCCAATCCTCATGTCAGAACCCCTCATTCAAGGATACCTTCAGTGTTCACTTCCCTGCGAGTTCTAAGCGCGTTTCGTAGTCTCTGCCTGCCCCACATCAGATCTGTGCCCAAGCCTGGGCACAGATGTATGTTGAACTTCTTTCGTGCCGTACGTAGCCAACCGTGCTCGTCGGAGATCCCGGGGGGGGGGGGGGGGCGGAGGACAACAAACTAAACGCACACAAAAATGAGTTTTCAACCTAGCTTTGGAAGTGCGTAGCTCCGGCACTTTCCTAATATCGGAAGGAAGAGCGTTCCAGACGGCCCCAGAAACGGCTCATCTGAAAGCGCCGCGCGATGCGGCGACCGTCGGCGTTCTTTCGTCGGCCAGCCACGGTATCGAGTTTCATTTGTGGTTCACGCCGTGGGGTGCGTGTGATGCGTTGGGATGGAGAATCACGTGCGCTGGCCAGCGTGCATCAACAACGACATGTCGCCCATTCAGCCCTGACAAGCTGCGTCCGCCGCAGTCCCAACGTGAATCAGCACGAGCTTGCTTGCGACCAGGTCAAAAGTGATAAATAACGCCGCTCCGCTAATTATGAAACCTTCGATATCTTTACCCCCACGCAAGCTCAGGCTGCCTGCCGCTAAGCAACCGTGTTGATCTGCTTTGATCATTCAATGGTGGCTCTTTTTCAAATTCCAAGTGTCAATTATTTTGTTGAATAAAATGAAGGGGAACCCCCCTCCCGCTTCGCCCGTTCTTCGCAGTGCAGAATACATTTTGAATTCGTTTTGCCGCATCTGTTTTTTGAACATCTTGCATTAATTTACCATGCATTTTTTTGTGTTCTTTTCAAATGACGCAAGGTGTAAATTGTTGCCCTACTTAAAAAAATAAACTGTTACGTAATATAACACCCATCATCCGTTGTGACAAACAAAGTCGCGATGCCTCTTTCTGTTTTCCCTCCGTATACTTTATTCTCTCCAATAATCCCGAAAAAACCCTGCGATTATCCTGCTTCGTTTCTTTCTTGAGCCAATTCATCTTCACAATAATGCCGACCGCTCGCTCCAGTTTGAAGCCTCGCTGAATGCATGCCCTGCGCTTTATCACCATAATCTATCGAGCTTATCTTTGCAAACTCTTACGCAGCGTCGGTTACTCTCTCTTTAGCTCACTCGTAAATTACTGGGTCTGTTTTCACGACCGTTATTTCATTTCAAGGCCGGTGTCTGAAAATAAATACTGAAAATACCTTGACTTTGTTAAACTGTACCTGACCTGAAAAAGCACATTTTTCAAAAAAAAATTCACGAATTTAGTCGATGCAATGCAGAGTTGAAATGCATCATTTGGTGGTGGATTTCACTGGGATCAGTACATTACCGAAAGGCGAATGCACACAAAGGGACTTGAGAATGTGACTCGTGACAAAGGTCACCTCTTGAAAAACGATAACCAACGCTTGTGGCGACATTCGCACCGTATTCACTGCTGTGCCAGTTTCCGCAGTTGTTGACGTTTTTCGCTCCAATAATGAATGGCGAGCAATCACCCACTCTCTCCGTTTGTCGAGTCCAAACATGCACAGTTGCACACTCGCCGGTATTTACTCAACATCGATTGCTTTTAGACTTGCAGATGGCAGTGAGGCAGTGGTCACAGAGCCGTTGAAAGTTTTTTTTTGCCCACTCTGCAGGTGAGGTCATTTCCTCCCAAATAGCAAAAACTTACATTTTGAACAATGTGTGCGTGTGTTGGTGACCCCTGTGCTGTGTTTTGGTCCTCTCGTTGTAAGTGGAGCGATGCAAACATAAAACAATTTCAATGCACGAAGAGCAGCGTGATGATGCTACTCTTACCCTGAGTCTGTGAGAGACCCATTGTTGATGACAGGAGGATCCTGCGTGCCATTTTCATTGGCAGGAGGCCGCATCATCAGTCAGTCACACATATGAAAGGACTTTGCCAAGTTGAGATTGTGTAGAGTGGTCCAGATGTCTTGTGACCCGCATTTAATTCTCTAAAAAACTTAATCATTTTTAAATAAGGTTTATTGAAAACAGAAATTAATATTCTAGTTTCCAAATTTTGCTAAACCCTGTTTGATTTAGTGTGCTCCTTCGTCTCTCTCTATATCCCCTGGTGTATCTGTGTTAATTCCCTCTACTTAGGGTCTGTATATATATCTGCGGTTATGTGTTTCCTCTACCTGATGATGATTGCTTGTGTTGCAATCGAAACGTCATATGCTATTATGTAATTTTATTTTTTCTTATTTCTACATGACTTTACCGAAAAAAACAAAGAGTAATTCCTGCAGTCACGAAAGCGCCAAATCGAGTTAGAAATTAATATGCAAAGTAAAACAGACTTCCACCCTCAGACCTTCCCTGTGGAAGAGATATGTGGATGACACTTTCGTCATTTGGCCACATGGCCTCCCAGCTTTGAATCTTTTCCTACACCACATCAATTCTAGACATCCGGCCATCAAATTCACCATGGAAGTGGAGAAAGATGGCAAGCTACCTTTCTTGGATGTTCTGTTTGAGAGGAGACCTGATGGCTCACTGGGGCATTCTGTCTACAGGAAACCCACCCACACAGATTCCTACTTGAAACCTGATTCCCACCACCACCCAGCTCAAAATAATTCTCTCATCAAAACGTTATACCACAGGGCACATTGCATTTCGGACCAACACCACCTGACAAGTGAATTAAAACATGTACACCTGGCCCTCAAGAGAAACGGATACTCTGACCGTACCATCCACCAAGCTGTTTCTCCCTCCATACAGAAACAACCACTTGATACTCCGGTCAAAACCATCACACTACCATATATAGCAGGCGTTACTAAAAGATCTCCAAAATTCTAAACAAACACAAGATCCTGGTCCGGTTCAATACAGTACACAAAATCCGTGACCTGATCCCATCCGTGAAGGATGTCGTTCCTGACTTACAGTACCCCGGGGTTTACAAATTGAGCTGCACCTGTGGTGACTGCTATATCGGGGAAACGAAACGACATGTCTCTGACCGAATTCGCGAGCACAAATCAGATTTGAAACACAGCAGAACGTAGCTGATCACTGTTACAACGCTGTGGGTGATCACGATATAGTTTTCTCCGATACCAAGGTTCTCTGCAAACCCACGGGTTTTTATCAGAGATTTGTCCACGAGGCAATTCAGATTTACAAACACAATTTCAACCGAGAGGATGGTTTCAAATTAAGCAATCATTGGAAAGATGTTCTAAATCAAACCAAACATTAAACTAATTTTCAATGGTACAGTATATTTATTCAAGTAGTGGTATCCCAAACTTTCACAACAGCTTATTTCTCTTCACACCAACATTATGTAAACTCCCCCCCCCCCCCCCCCACAGTGCCGGTCCAGTACATCATTGTTATGCTAATTCCTTTGTCGAGGCGTTTTTTTGTTTCCTCCCACACAGCTTAAAGGACGCGACCTGGGCTTGCTGTCTTCACTCCAACGCTGTCCTCTGTTCAGTCCAGTCCCTTCACCTGATGAAGGCCACTTGTGTTGTGGCCGAAACGTCGTGATTTTTTGTTATTTTATTTTTACCTACGTGACTTTACCGAAGAGAACCAAAGAATATGGATCCTTGCAGTCACGGAAGCTTCAAATCTAGAATTAAAACAAATGTAAGGTGTTTATTAATTTGGGGGGGGAAACATATGGACCATCATGGAGGCTTTATATTATTTATTTCAACCACCATAATATAGCCACAGCAGCTCCAGCCCCAGCATCAATATACCCCCTGGCAGCACCCTGCTCTGCCCTTATAGAGCCACAACCAGATCCACTAACCCCAGACAATTCCCAATCATTCAAGCCACCCATGAACTACCTCTACAGCTGTTGCCCATTCTGTATGAGGGTGCAGACTCACCCTTTCTTTCTCCCCCGCCCAAGGTCCATCATTTCCCAATTACCTTTGATGTTACATCTTTTACACATACATGTGGAGTAGTAAGTTACAGTGTCCATCGATTCTCCGATTTTATGTGGGTGACTTCTATTCCAGGTAGCTGCGGTGACCCACCTTATCCGCACACGTTGCTCTTCTTATGCAAGCGGGAAGGCGCAGATAAATAGTGGGTTGCAGATTGAGTTGGCCGCAACTTACAGGTCACTCCTTTTATCCGTGCAAAAGGCTCGGGCAATTGGAAGAATGCAATATTTAACACGCAGCTTTTTTTGCAACCGATGTCATGATTCAAAATAGATTATTGTTTTTTGCGTGTGTGTGTGTTAGATCGCGTGAGTAAGAACGTGCAACGTACACCCTCATCCACTCGATAGGTCGCGGCACATTTGACGCACGCGACCTGACCCCAGAATCTATTCTGAATCAGGAAGAGTTTAGTACGCAGGATATTGTGGATTGTGCGTGGATAATCCGACAAAGAAATTGCAAAAAAACGCGAATAAGATGGAGTTGTACTGCAATGCGTTGCCATTGTTATGCACAGCCAGGTAGGTAAATGTACGGAAAAAATAATTGGAAAGCGTAGAGAAAAGAAAATGCCTCGGAAAAAAGAGGAAAATGATGGAAAAGTAACAGAAAAAGAGGACCAAAGGTTCAGGAAAGAGGAGGAGGCTACATAATGAGGGCCTCAACGCTGCACGTATGAGCGTTTGTTTTCACAGGGGGTGGGAAGAGGAGAGGCATAGGTGGAGTTTTACTTCTATATTGGGGGGGGTAGGGTAAGGGTTTGCTTTGTCCCTCATATTAGGAAAAGTTCGAACATATAATTAATTTATTTTAATCTTAATTATACAAATGAACAAAGGTGTTCATAGTGGCGGTGGTCACACAAAAGTCACGTGATTTACGGGAGGCTTGCTCCTTGAAGTGCGAGAGTATTGAGTCCATAATTGTCCCGAGGCTGTCATCTTGAAGAACCTCAAACCGCTAGTTTACTTCGCACATCTCATCACTGCCGCGAGAAAATAACTGTTCCGCAAAGTGATTATATATTTTTTTGAACTATGGAGACATGTGTAGGTGCGTTACGATTTAACCCCCTCGTTATTAAATTGCCGCAATCGATTCCTGAACAAAATCATTTTGTTAATAGCCTGGTGAATGTCATGGCTGCAGGGGTCATGTGACTGCATTATATACACCATTACATACGGTTAATAAGAATCGACAAATATCAATTAATATGCACACACAATTCAATGCATATATTGTAAAGCCCAACAATGAAAATCTATATCTAATTCACACCCCCCCCATTGCTAAGTTGTCTTTCGATTTTTTGAGATTTTCAAACGATTTATGTACCCAATTTTTTTTAAAGATACATATATACAAGCAAGATGATCTCAAACACCTGTAGAATACGATGCAGTTAATCAATTGCAAGGGAATTTGGCAATCCTTCTTTAAATGTACTTTTAACAGAACATTTACGCTTTGTTTTTGAATGAAACACTCTGGCCGCCTCTACTATGTCTGCGCAATACGCAACAGACAGGACATATGGAGCCAGTTGTTTTTCCATTTTGTTTACAATCAGAATCAGAGGTTTATTTACTGAATAAAGCCCATTGAGCTTAGAAGGACTGTGTTCAAGGGCATTAATAGCTACTAACACTGTTATACTGATAAAAAAACACACAATATTTACAGCGCTTTGTCAATAATGTGCTGAATGAAGGCCTTCATGTGTTTATTATTATTATTATTAAAAACCATACTTCACCAGAGATTTGTTCACGAGGCAATTCAGATTTACAAACACAGACACAATTTCAACCGAGAGGATGGTTTCAAATTAAGCAACCATTGGAAAGATGTTCTGAATCAAACCAAACATTAAACTAATTTTCAATGGTACAGTATATTTTTCAAGTAGTGGTATCCCAAACTTTCGCAGTTGCTTAAATTCCCTTTTCACACCATCAATATGTAAACTCCCCCCTCCCCTCCCCCCTCGCCGACCTGCACATGTTCACCCCCTCTACACCGTTCATCATGCTAAGTCCGCCAATTAAATGCTAATTTTTATGCTAATTCCTTTATCAAGGCGCTCTGTTTCCTCTCAGACAGCTTAAAGGTCGCGGTCTGAGCTTGGCTGTGTTCACTCCAGCACTGTCCTCTAGACAGTCTGGTCCCTTCACCTGATGAAGGCCACTTGTGTTGTGGCCAAAACGTCGTGATTTTTGTTGTTTTATTTTTTACCTACGTGACTTTACCGAATAGAACCAAAGCGTATGCATACTTCACCAAACTGGTTAGCGCGATTTGGTAAAACGGAGAGCCCAGGGGGTGAGAGTGGTGCAGATATTGCGACTGACGTTCGTCATGACCGGCAAACCAACAACTCTGTTCATGGAGTCCGTAATGTAACAACTGCAGCACTGCCCTCTTCAAGTACACAATACATCACACAAATGTACGGCCTGTTGTCAATCCGATGCTAGATGTAGGCCTTCTTCATTCCTTTTGATCATTGGGTGGAGGGAGGGGGTGGGGTGTTGATTACATTTAGCCGCATTGGTCAGTGCAGGGCAGGGAATGACCGATTCAGATATCAATTGCCACTCATGTTAGCCATAGCTAGGAATTGAATTCAGGTCGTTGGAGTTCATCATGCAGTACTCCCCCCCCTCCCCCCCCCCCATGCTAAATATTTACCTGGAAATTGTCAGACAGTGATATTTTCACTTTGTTTATTTTCTTTAATAAATTGCTGAACTTATTGAAATTGTATTTTTTTGGTTTTAACATGAGGCCACGCTAAGGGCTTTTTTATATCTCGAGACAATGAATCTCTAACCGCATTGAGGAGATTGATGCTACATGCTGACTGCTAACCGTGTAATGGTTACGAACAATCAGGGTTTCTGCGTTCGCCAGTGAAACCACAATCTAAAAATAAGAGTCTATTGAGCCATCAAGTGAAACTTAGGGAATAATTCCCTCCTGAAATGGTTCTCTCAATGAAACCTGGAATACTGCTCTGTCAACTTCTTAATTAAGGCATCCGGAAAGTCATCACCATCCCTCGTGGTCTCGTGATGCGACAATTCATCTCGCTACTGCACACGAGCTGATGTCATCGCTCAATCTGCGCGGTGAATAAAAATGTAACAATAATATAAAGTACTAATCTTTGTTTTATTCGGTAAAGTCACGTAGAAATAAGAAAAAACAAAATTACATAATTTACGATGTTTCGATTGCAACACAAGCAATCATCATCAGGTAGAGCAAACACATAACCGCAGATATATATACAGACCTTAAGTAGAGGGAATTAACACAGATATACCAGGGGATACAGAGAGACGGAACATCACACTAAATCAAACAGGGTTTAGCAAAATTTGGAAACTATATATAGTTTCCAAAATTTGGAAACTATGCTCCGTCTCTCTGTATCCCCTGGTATATCTGTGTTAATTCCCTCTACTTAAGGTCTGTATATATATCTGCGGTTATGTGTGTTCCTCTACCTGATGATGATTGCTTGTGTTGCAATCGAAACGTCGTATATTATGTAATTGTATTTTTTCTTTTCTTATTTCTACGTGACTTTACCGAAAAAAACAAAGATTAATTCCTGCAGTCACGAAAGCACCAAATCTAATGTAACGTACTCTTTGGTTATTTCGGTAAAGTCACGTCGGTAGAGCCATAGTCTTTGGTTCTTTCGGTATTTTTTTCCTGCAGTCACGAATGCTTCAAGTCAAGAATAATATAACGTTTGTTTGTTTATGTAACGCATTTTTTCCATCGGTCACTTTCATCTTGTTCAGTATTTATTACGCCCTGCATGCATTTTAATCACAGCACGACAGGAAGGAAAATTAGGTAATCAGACCTCTTTAATCCCTTGAAATTACTCGGTGTAGATGGATAATGCTCGTCCGTAATTAGTTTGCGTTATTAGGAGTGGGGGGGGGATTTATGGGGCAACTTGAGAGGCTGGACTGGATGGTCTCTCCTGCACCCAAACCTTAATTACATTTTAAGTTTCGATCAGCGGTGGGGAACCTGTGGCCCATGGGCTGTACGCGATCCATTGCATTTGCCCTGCAGTCACGTGAGGCGTACGACTTCGAAATGGCCCACAATTAACTTTTGCAATCAGCTTAATTGGGTGCCAGAGGGGAATATTTTTCACCTGGCAATACTGTGTACATTTTTGTTGTTTTGATAGCTCTATATTCATATTCTTGCTTCTTTCGGTAAAGTCACGTAGAAGGGAAACAATAAAATAATACAAATATAAAACAATATATTTTTATTATTTTATTTCTCTTATATATTTTTATTGTTTCCCTTCTACGTGACTTTACCGAAAGAACCAAGAATATGAATCCCTGCAGTCACGAAAGCTTTAAATAAAAATGTAAACTCTATATTATTTCTTTCCTCGACCCCATGTCACCGGGTCTATATAAAGGGCATCTTTATTAATTTCCAGATCTCTGCCAGTGATTCGGTGTTAGAAATCCTGCTTACAACACTGAATAGGAGTCAGAGGTCAGCTCCTTTGTCTAAAAGTAACTTGAAGAGAGACACAAACCAAAGCAACTGTTATCCGGTACCCACACACCTTAGCTGCGCGTTAATGTTTGGTTTGATGGAGTTTAATGTAAAACAAAAGGAGGGGTTGGTGTCGTATCATCAACCGTGAGCCAAACCCTAGTATTCCCACAATGCCTTTGAGTTTGTGGTTCGCGGATTTGCCGATTGCGGCTATTTTGAAGGATGTAGCCCTTACGACGGGAAAGAGTTTGCCGTATATATATCTGGAAAGGTTCACTACCCTTGGTTCAGGTAGGCAGTGACTCAACATCAAACTAATTTCTAGTACAGCTGAGCAAACCTTAATACGGCTGTTATCACAGCAGCAAAAACACGCCTGGATGTCGTGACGCACTGTATAGGATGAAGATACCATGAGCAGCATTGAATAACAACACGCACACTTGTTCAGAAGACACATTTGTATAATTATTAAAATGTTTTTTTTTTATTGCAAATGATGTGCCAGCACTTGCCAAGCAGTACTTGTGATAAACGTACAAAAAGGTGCAACAATAAGCCCAGTTGGTAAGTATCTAGGAAGTTTTTAAATAGATTTTAAAGTTAGTGATGTAAAATATAATATCCTCAATATATTTATAGAATTTTGGAAATTCATTTTTTACTGATTATATAATTGAGTCACTCTGGAACATCAGTTCGTGTCAATGCCAGCTCTGACACATTTTTATTGAGTATGTTTGCAATTGTACTGTAGCTGCTATAGGCATGATGTCATTGGACCAAGACAGTTAATATAAAAAAAATTGTCACAAACCTACGTTTGTAAAAATCGTCAAAAAAACCCAAATGAAGTGAAAAAACTAAACATCTTTTTTTGCGTTCATGCAATGCTAACCAGACTTAAACCATCAACCTGCTGAATTTGAGAAGTAAATTTAATCGCAGTTGGTTGTCTGGACAGAATTTACTTCTTCAAGTGTGACATCTGGAACCTTCTTGTCTTAAAGAAACATTGTCATTTCTGGGATGTATGGGGTTTTATTGCTGCACAGATTTTTACAGCATGCCTTTGCTAACCTTAAGCTTCTATATCTATCATAAGATATGGTTTAATCTTCCTGCTTAAGGTTTTTTTCTGAATTAAAACTCAAGATCTCAGCAATTCTCGCTCAGAGGTCACGTGGGCTGGGGGGACGAGGGTGGGGGGGGGGTAGTGCGATGTCACGTGTGTATTGTAAATTGCCGTCACTTTCCGAGCACTGGGTGTGTTTTTTGGGGCAGTGCGAAACAAACTTTTAAAGTAGACCGATTTTGATTCCTTCATTAATATTTTCTCCTTTTGCCCGGTTACCACAATGTGTACTTTTTACTGCTTTCTGTCAAAAAGATTTGTGTTCCCAAAGTGTGGCGATATTTATACCTGGCTGGAGAGAAACTACAACTGAATTTAAAAAATGCTGCACATAGAATCTAGTTTCAACTTTTACAGCCAGGTAGATTTTATGGGGCAGTTTATTACACCAAATAAAAACAAATCTGAAAGTGAGAATATATTTTGTATTTCCTAAAGTTACATATGAAACACCTGAAAAGGGCTTGTTTTTCTCATTTATATCGTGTGGCTTGACTTCAAGTGTTGCAAAAACATTGCTGTTGTTTAGTTGAAAAGAGACGTCTGGCCTTTGAGGTCACGTCTCCATGGAGGTCGATAGCAATTCCATTGTAGGATAGCGAGAGTGACTTGAAAGTTCCGAATAAAAAGCGGAAAGACAGTATTGGAGATATAATCTGCAAAAGGAGATTTGTGGTAAGTGGGATATGTGTGTGAACTGGACGGGGGTATTAGAGTGCCAGCAACATTTCATGACCAAATAAAAGCCTAACGCCAGATGCTGAGATACTCTAAGATGGATCCTTGAACGACAGGAGTTAACTCAGCAACTTCTGAAGATTTAGCAGTGGGAAGGCAGCCATGGCTAGGTATGGTGGCAGTAATGGCAGTGACCATGATGACCTCTTGGCTTGACCTCAGTGTCATAGTATATAAAATAAATAGAACGAAAAACATAGAATCTAAAGGACAGGATGTCAATAAAACATCATCCATTATTGAATAATTATGATTTGGCAGCACTTTGAACTAGATCACTACAACTACAAAGACAAATATCCTCTGCATAGCCTCAAGAGGTTGTTGGGGCAAGTCCTGTTAGAGGGAAACTGTTAAGGTCGGCACAGCACATGTGCAGGTGGATGGCCAGAACCACAACCAACTGCCTTTGTCTCTCCAATGCTGATATTTACACACCACATGAGACCGAATCGACCTAAGGGAGGTCCAGGACTGGTTGAGATACAGTATGTGTCAGTAGTGTTGGCCATGAGTGGGAATCAAACTCGAGTCACTGGGTTTTGCAGCGCTGTGCACTAACCACTCCTCAACCACAAAAATGTGGATTAAACAAAAAGCAGATGAGTTTCATCTATCTAAATTTTCACAAGTCCATGAGGGCATTGGCAACGTGAACTTGGCCTACACAAAGTTTGCATTGGGAGATGTTTAAGGGTGCTGCATAACAAATAGAATTGTATTAATTTCCTACGGATCCACCATGGGCAATTCCTGCGGTAATTGTGATACTTCTTGGGAGATCCTCTTGTAAAATTTTCTCATTCACTTAAAATGAGATTTTAACACAGAGTTCTGCCATGGAAGATGTAATGCAATAACAGAATGAGATTGCATTGCAACTCCACTGTGAATCTTGCCGAGCTAAGCTTCGGCTACGATTTGCTTATCTAAGCCGATTCCAGTTGCGATAATGGTGATACTGGACAAAACGAAATTTTAAATACATTCCTGCGGAGGGAGCTGGTAGGAACGTTGGGTTGCTCGGTCAATGGCCAGCATCAACGGCGGCGTGGTGTATTCCGCAAATATGCCCGACTGTGAGGGCGGGCACAAGCCGGCGTGAGTAGGTTAAACGTTGAGTTTTATAAGGGCACCACGGGGTGACCAGCCCCTCCCCACCCAGCCCCACCCCTCCCACCCCCCACCCAGCCCCACCCTCCCCATCCAGCCTCACCCTCCCCACCCAGCCCCTCCCCACCCTCCCCTCTCCACCCAGCCCCACCCCTCCCATTTTTGGATGCACGACGGACGGACGGACGGACACAATAATCCCCTGTGGGCTGGTGTAACCAGGAGGTTCCTACCAGTATTATTATTCCAGGTGATTCTGTATAGCCACTGAAATGCAATGGCATATCTTGCATTGGTAATTTGTCCAAATCCACCCCTGCATGCTATTTAGACAACAAGGGAGCATCCATCGGGGCCTAGGCAGACGAGCTGATCAGTCCTCACCGACAGTCTTATATGGTTGAGATGCATCATTCCGCTCTGAAACAATGACTAAAAAGGCATTTTTTTTATTTAAAGCTTTCGTGACTGCAGGGATTCATATTCTTGGTTCTTTCAGTAAAGTCACGTAGAAGGGAACAATAAAAGAATAAAAATATAAAACAATAAAATTCTCACAACGTTTCGACTGCAACACAAGCAATCATCATCAGGTGTGAAAACACAGCAAGAAAATTTGAAAAAAGTGGCGTTTTTTAACGTTAGCACCACGGAGAGCGATTTGACAGTTTGTTCAGATGGACGAGTCCATCTATGTTCGGAAAAGAGGAGGGGGGAAACGAAAATAATGGATGCGGTCTGAAAGCCACCGTAAGCGTGAACAATCAATTAAGACCCGAAATGGTTTATCAAATCTTTCCAATGATTGTTAAGCCAGAATCCATCTTCTCGGTTGAAATTGTCTCTGTGCTTGTATATGTGGATAGCCTCATGAACGAATCTCTCATGGTAGCCAGATGGTTTAGAAAGAACCTCTGTCTTGGAAAGTCAATGTCACGTGAGCCTACTGAATTATAACAGTGATCTGCCACGGCCGAGGTGTTGGTTTTTATTATTTTATTGTTTCCCTTTTACGTGACTTTACCGAAAGAACCAATAATATAAAAAGGCATTATTAATTCATTTGACTCTGTTAGCGAACTATTAAAATGTGTTACTTTTTAAAGCATATGTCTAGAAGAACCACTCTCCTGGGTTGTAATAGAGGAACTGTGTACAGCCTTTGTAAATATTCCAAGGAATAACAAACAAAATAATATTTCACATATGTGAGCATTCATTTTAAGTTAGCGTTGTTTTCACAACAGTTTTGATTATTGCAGCTGTTTTGGCAATATTTAGCTACCAAATTACAGTGTTTCCTCCAATTATATCACAATACGTCATGGCATAATTTGGGCTCACTTCAGCTACTGTTGTTTGCATAAAATACTATGGAAATGAGAGTCATTTTACGGAAAAGTTAATAATCCCGTATTCAAAAGAATTCAGCCATTTGTTTTAATGCAGCTAATTGCACGTTTGTGATTTTTTTTCCCCCTCGCAGCAAAAGTACAGCCGCTGCTTCACCCATGACCACCAACATCAGGTTTAATAGTTTATGCTCACGGAGTCCAACATTAATACAAAACAATATTATTAGGATTTGTTTTTTATAAAGTACACTACTTCACACAGTTTACAGGCGATTTAATAACGTACACTACTTCACACCGTTTACAGGCGATTTAATCGGACTCGCACCTGCTTGGTGAAAAAAAAATATGAGGACGCTTGCTTGGCAGTGGACGTCCTCATGGCTTTGCACCTTCATAAAACATTTTAGATTGTGGGCATTACCATAACGACTGGAAATTTGTCCGGGTGAGCTGTATATTTAACAGGCCCGCGAAGGCTATATTTTTTTTAAAGCTGTGCTTTGATTAAAAAAGAAGACTTTTGCTAAACTAATATCAACTGGCACCTTTGAGTGGTTGACAATATTAACTGGTTAGACTTACAATGGACCATATAACCTTATGATAATTGATGTTCCAATTCGCCACTTGTATTGCGCCCTTAATGGAAAGGTCATTGCGAGTAATGTCTGCTAGGAATACAGCTCATTGTATTAGAATTGACTCACGTAAAAAGGTTAATACCATTAGGTGCTCCATTGAGTAGTAGTGAATCTTTCAGTCCACTCACTTGCCTCTGGTTTGGCTTGGGGTCAAATGCGGGTAAGGGCGAAGTGTGTTTTGTTAATACTGCATAGCTGCAATGTTAGATACACAGTAAATGCCACAAGTGTAACAATGCATAGATCTATCAATTATATGTATTTTGAACTTCTTTTGCACCATATGTAGCCAACCGTGCTAATCAGAGGTGCGGATAATAATATTATGACAATAATACGAATACTTACGTTTACGATGCATGCACCAAATTACGCAGTAATTATTTTCAATTAATATACAACATTATAATGGGTTCACGTGACCCCGACATGGACTAGGGGGGTCACGACATTTCCTGTCCCTCTTCATTTCACATTTCTTGTCCAGGCTCTGCCGATGACCGACTGCATCTTTCTTTGAACAACAACAAAAATTCATCGGCAAATCCATCCTATCATCTGTGAGTAATCTGCAGGCCTTTACCCAGAATCGTCCCTAGGGTACATGGTGAATCGTGGCGACCGCCCCAGGCCCCGTGCTTTTGGAGGGGGGGCGTGCTTCAATGTCACGGTGTCAGATGTAATTCTGCCGGTTTAGTTTGAAGGTGTCGGCGAAGGGGAGCACATGGCTTGATATTTCCTGGGCTCCTCACGCGCCCCCTCCCGCCGCCGCCTTTACCCGTCCATTTTTCCTGGCACGCACTTCAGGAAATGTCAATCTTCCCCTAATCCTCGAATTTCTACACTGCAGGCGGAGTTCACAGGAAAATTCGTCCTTTTTTTTCTTCCACATTCATCCACATTTTTTTTTCACAAGTGGAGTCATGTCATGTCCATAGATACTATAACCCCGCAGATCATACTACGGATAACAGCAGATCTCCTGTCTAAGTGGTTTTATTTTAGATGTAACTATGCAATAAACATTCAATGCACACTTGTTTTTCTTGGGTTTAAAACGGGGTAAAATATGATAATAGGTTTTCCATTTTTTTTCTGGCAACAAATCAGGTGTGTTAAGATGTTAAAACACCCAAACTGAAACCTTTAACAAGGAATCATGTCTGCATTAACCACAATGCTTGTGGTCAGAATGATAGTGTATTGTCTTTGAGCTGTACGCCTTTTGGCGTCCTCTGGTCTAACAACGTTTGAGAGGAGGCTCAAAAGAAAGCTGTCTTTGGTGTGGACAAATCAGTTTCAAGGACAATGCATATATTATCAGAATATTAATATTATCAGAGAATGTTTTGTTTGCATTCTGATCACAAGCATTGTGGTTAATGCAGACATGATTCCTTGTAAAAGGTTTCAGTTAGGCGTTTTAACATCTTAACACCTACATTTTGATTTAAAGCTTTCGTGACTGCAGTGATTCAGATTCTTGGTTCTTTCGGTAAAGTCACGTTGGTTTTCACACCTGATGATGACTGCTTGTGTTGCAGTCGAATCGTCGTGAGAATTTTATTATTTTATTGTTTCCCTTCAACGTGACTTTACCGAAAGAACCAAGAATATGAATATCTTAACACCTGTTTTGTTGTCAGAAAAAAATGGAAAAACCTATTATCATATTTTGGTACTGGCAAAGGAGGTTCCATGATGGGGTCAAATGGATTTTGCAATAACAAGGCAAAGACTTCCAATCGCACTCCTTTACAATAAGTCCTGCACTGCCCGTGCTAAGAGCTTGTTAACGACCACCAATATCATTGACACGACACTTAGTGAGTTCACCCTATCCCTCTGAAGTACAGGAAATCGGATGTAAAAACACATTCATCGCACAGGACACTTAGCTCAGCTGCTGCTAATTAGCAAGATGGGAGCTAACTCTCATTAGTAAAAGCTATCGCATTGCACTGATGCTGAAGCCGTTCATGACACCCCAATAAGGCAACTTCGTGGCATCCCCAACCGAGGTCTGCCATGGACCACTCACCTAGGCTGAGCCAGGCGTTGCAGTGAGCACAACGCCTGTATTGGAAGGCTGCTTGTCCGTCCTAAACGGGGGTGAGGTTGAGGTTGGGGGGATAGGGGGGGGCACCCAGACTTGCCCCCATTTGACAACCGGAAAGGTTGATTAAACGGTTGCCCATAACCTCGAGATACAAACCACAGCAGAAAACAACTATTTGAAAATATGAAAAATGTTTTTGTCCTATCGGACACCTTATATGCTTCTGTACTACGCTAATAAGATTTTTCTGAGAAGGAAAAACAAACGCATTATATCATGGGACCTCCTTTGCCAGTACCAAAATATGAGAATAGGTTGTGTGAAGATGTTAAAACACCAAACTGAAACCTTTAACAAGCTTTCTGTCTCTGGTGTGGACCAATCAGTTTAAAAAAAAACAATGCATATATTATCAGAGTATGTTTTTTGATTGCATTCTGACCACAAGTATTGTGTTTAATGCAGACATGATTCCTTGTAAAAAAATTCAATTTGGTGTTTCAACATCTTAACACCTGTTTTGTTGCCAGAAAAAAGGGGAAAACCTATTCACAAACGCATTAGAATGGCGTGTTATGTAATCCATGGGTATGCACGTTGTTCCTGTCGTCTCTCAAACATCATCATCAACATCCACTCGTCCACGTCTATAATAAGATCAGTGGTTCTTAACCTGGGGTGCACTCACCCCATGGCGGGTGCGAGATGCCCTTTCTGAGGGTGCGAGACATGGCCAGATTTTTTTAAAATAAGGTAAATAATCTAAACACAAATTAAGCACGGGCATGTGAGGACAACTCCTGTTTTGATTTAAAGCTTTCGTGACTGCAGTAATTCATATTCTTAGCTCTTTTGGTAAAGTCACGTTGAAGGGAAACAATAAAATAATAAAAAATATATAAAGCAATAAAAATTCTCACGACGTTTCGACCGTAACGCAAACGGTCATCATCAGGTGTGAAAAAACCAACGGCAAGAAACATTTGAAGGAAGTGGCGGTTTGCATTTATTTATTTTTAATAAAAAAATTTTTTATAAATAAATGCAAACCGCCACTTTCTTCAAATGTTTCTTGCCGTTGGTTTTTTCACACCTGATGATGACCGTTTGCGTTATGGTCGAAACGTCGTGAGAATTTTTATTGTTGTATTTATATTTTATTATTTTATTGTTTCCCTTCAACGTGATTTTACCGAAAGAGCTAAGAATACAACTCCTGTGTTTCATCAAAAATATGTATTTATTAACATTATACAATTTCTAACGATTCAGAAGCAAAGGAGTGGAAGGCTGCAGTAAAGATTTAGAATTAGTCACTCATTTAATCATCAATCTCTATTCATTCATCCAATCTTGAATCCTCAATAATTGCTCATCCATCAAACAGCTGTCTGCATCTACTAGCCCCTGCGAAATATTTGTACGGAGGCTTTTGCGTCCAATATTATGACTCGTTATTTTATTTTTGGGTCAGATCGTACCAGTAAACTGTGTCGTAAACCCTCCTCCACCCGACACAGGCAACAAATAAAGTAATCGCGTGAACAAACCGTGCCAATTAACCGCTTCTTCGTCAGCACCACTGGTGTGTTTTGAGTGCAACCCACAACACTTAACAATTAGCGACGACGTTTTGTGGATAGTTACGACCAGCATCATCAGGCAATTGCCAGAAATCTGAAGATGTCCTCCAGTCTTGGGCCCGTGCGTGTTTGTTCTGCGAAACACGTTCTCTCCGTACACTGCTTGCGAGTTCATCCGAATGATTATAAGGCATAGTCATGCGACATGACACCGTAAATGAACCAGGTTCCTCTGCTGCTCCGTCTGCTGGAGGCATCAGGTCTGCGTGCAGCTTCTTCACCTCGCCCCAGCCGCCTCAGTTGTTTTGTTCAGTTCTCTCAAACCGGTATTGACAGAAGCTAGTTGTAATTGCTGGCGAAACGTCGTACTCAGATTGTAAATGTTGTGGCTTGGCTCTCCAACACACCGGTGTGCTGTGACAGTTACGAATTGGCAAGTTCTGTTTACGTGACAAACCTAACAGTAACGAATTGGTGGTAGCGGGTTTAACGACACATTTAGATATTTACGCCATCTAACTAAAAAAAAACCCCTGTATTATGGATGATATTGGTTGCGAAAGCCTCCGTGTTAAACCAGTATTGAAAATATTTAAATATATACAGGGTGGCCAAACGCCAGGACACTTGCATTCGTTTTTTTATTGTTTAGTCTTTAAGTTTATATTTTATCTATCGTCATCATTTACATGTATATGTTTTTAATTCTGTGGGGGGATCACCTGAAATCTGTCTTTTCCTAAAACTCGACCAAGAACCCTGACTGAATTGAGACAATATCACAAATTGTTGAATGCTGAAACAAGTCCTAGATAATGTCATAAGAGAATGTGTGCATGCATTAATCTTCATGACTATTTTGTTAAAGTTATTACATGACCCTATATGATTTGTTGAAATAAATGTAATTACCCTATGTGTCCTAACTTTTGGCCCACCCTGTATGTGTGTACATCACATCGGTGTGTTGCCGCATGAATTATAAAAAAAAACAATTACTTTTGAATTTTAATCTGACGTATTCTCTTGCAGCTCATAAAATTTCCAACAAATTGTGAACACATTAACACTCAACCACTGATGCCATCTCAAAACTAATTACTCCGGCCTGAGCAATTATATCGCTGGCATATCCATAAGGCACAACGTTGGAATACTGTAAGTAAGCTTATTAATTCGCAACATTAACCAGACTTTATTTACTTAATTTATTTTTGGACAATGTGGATGGATGCTGCCGTGGCGTAATGCTTAACACACTGGACTTGCGGTACAGCGAGGTGACCGTTTCAATCTCTCCCGGCAAGTCAATTGAAACAATCGACAAGTTTCTTGAACCCCAGCTCCTTCCCCCGCCCCACCACCACCCAGCGGTACAAATGGGTTAACCACAGTGAGTCGATCGGCGGTTCGCCCGCGGGTGGGGCAAAGGATAAATCGCACTCGCAAATTCACTGCTAGTCAAATTGTCGTCGCGAGTTACGGTTTGAGAATTGGCACGTTCGTCAAATTGAGAGAGGGCATTAAAAACAAAACTTGCTGATCACGGTGTTGTTCTTTCTCTCCCCCTCTCTCCTGTCTCCCACGTTTTCCCTTTCCCCTTGTAGTAACGCGTCTTGCATTTAGACACTATATAAATACTCAATAATGAAATAATTCTGGATTGGGGCCACATTCTCAGAGGCGAGAGCTTCTTTAGGAAAGTTCTGCAACCAGGACTGCGGACTTGAACCGCTTCAAAGACGCGAGGCGGTTCCGCCCGCCCGAACTTCACTCTCGACCAAAGCGCTCAAACATCGAATCTATGAGATGGGGACTTTTTTTTGCACCACGACAAATCGATGACGTGGCCTTCCTCGGCTATTAAACAAGCTAAACCCGGCTCAAACGGGAGAACCAATGCACGGGAACCCAGCCGACTGCACTCCTCTTTCAACCCACGTGTGGTCCCTACAGATTGCATTGCGAAACGAGAGACGTCCCCATGAAGTAATGAGGGTACCCAAGAGGCCGAGCTTTGCATTCCCCTACATGGGGGAAACCCATCTCTGCAAAATAAATAAGAAGCCTCATAATATGGCAGGAATGACAAAATTAAAACAAAAGGTAAATTTATAGACATAGTAGACTCACAAGGAAAAACACGACCCTTCTGTGACTTATGCACAGAATTCCACGTACCTGCTCCCGAATTTCTTCGCTATGTCCAGCTCAGAGCGGCCTTGCGGGATAAGGAACTATCTCTAAACCTTATTGCCCCCCCCAAACAACAAAATGGCTCTTGGACCCCGAACAAAAAGACAAACTTTCAGTCAGCTCCGCTCTGCGAACAAGAGAAGCCTCTGTAATACGACTGAAAACCGACAAAACTTGGTTTTGTCGGTTTTCAGCAGGAAGTGCCAAAAGAGACAAAATCTGCGTTAGTATGCTACAAAATCTTTACTCAGCCCCCTCAGAAGAACCAAATTTAAATGCCCGATGGCTATTACTTAACTCACCAAGGAAGAGCCAAATTCGACGAAACAACCTCCCCCCCAACTGCCCACGATGCCCCCGGACACTCCTCAAGCATACAGACATGCCTTTTGGGAATGTCCAGACATTCGCAAGTTTTTTTTTTTAAATGATCATTTATGCTACTTGAACCACATTCACATGCCTGTTGGGGTTGCAACCTCAGGATCTTTCCAGGAAGACAAATACATTACTCCAAATGTTCTATGTTATAGCAAAACGCACCATTATATCCAACTGGAAAGACCATGCTCCCCCAACACTGGAGGAATGGGCCAATAAATTGTCAAAAATTGCCGCCCTCTAGCATCTAAGTGCAAAACTAAGGGGGCAGGGAGGAAGCTTTCCACCAAACATGGAGCCCCTTCACGACCTCTCTTCCAGTGGGCTGTGATTCGTAAGAGCATTCATTAGGGCATTTAGGCACCCCCCCCCCCCTTTCCTCACTTTGTTGTCTTCTCCTAGGGGGGTATCAGAGCTTTGGAAGATGTCAGCGTTTATTGAAACGGTTTATTGAAACATGCCGTTTAGACAGGTCTCCACTGCGCTGCAATCCGCAATGTGTTTGTGCCGGTATCAAATTCCCTTTCACATCCTCCGTTTTATACACATGAACCGTTTCGTTCATAAAATACTTTTGAAGAAAGAAAAAAAAGTTCCGCATCCCGCGCAGGCTTCGACACAGCGGGCGCAGTGAGCGCGGGGAGTTCTGTGCGCGGTGGTGAAAAGCGAGCCCCAGAAAGCCACACAAAGTTTGCTGAAATTGCCGGCGTCCATCGGGTATGACGGAGGGTGGTGAGCGCGTTTTTTTTGCGTTTTGCGGGGAACGGTAGCGCAGCGGTTTAGCGCCCTGCGCTACGAACCCGGCAACCCGAGTTCGATTGCCGCTCACGGCCAACACCGGTGGTGATTGTCTGAACCGGTCTTGGGCCTCCCCCTAGGTCTACTCAGCCTCAAATTAAGTACCCGATGCGGTGTGTAAACACCGCTACTCGGGGACAAAGGCGGCCGGGGCATGGTGCTGGCCACCCACCCCCTCGTGTGCCGTACCGGCCTTCATAGATGCTCGCTACCAGCTCTTGCCCCAAGGGTCTGTTCAGACTATACGGGGGATCTTTGTCTTTTGGTTTTTTTGCAAACTCGTGTGGCTGGACATGACCAGAATGACACTTGGAAATAGGCCGCACTCTGCAGAGACACCGAAACCTTTCATTATAATGGGAATAAAATAACAACATGAACATACCTCTTATAGGATTTTTAGTAGCTTTAAAAATGTATAAGTTTCTTAACGGGTACTCTTGTAATCTTTGGCACCATAGTGAATTGTTAAAAACAACCAAATAATTAATGTGTTCTTTTTTCCTTTAAGAAAGTTAAGGCGATCTTGCAAAGGACAGTCCAGCTCCAATGAAAGTGGACTCCTATATTACATAAAATATATAAATATATTTTAATCCGATCTTACCTTTAAACGTTTTCATGCCCAGCATTTTCAAGCCACACTTTTATCAAGCGCATCATGAATGAAACATTGCACCAAAAAAGAAAGCATCGCAATAATTAAAGCTATGGAATTCGAAAAGATGAGATATCACGAATATTACTCTCACGCCCTTCTACGTGACTTTACCGAAAGAACCAAGAATATGAATCCCTGCAGTCACGAAAGCTTAACATAAAAAAATAATAAGAACGTTTGTTTTATTTAGCATTACATGAAATTTACATATTGTACAGCTTAGATCACCAACACATAAACCTTTATCAGCGTCTGGAGATGGATCAGCGCTTAGACGCTATACACATCCATATTGTATTGTGTTAACTAGTTGTACATGTACAGCTAGTTTTATCAATCCGCTGCTGGATAAGGGGCTCCACACATCTTGCAGACTGAGTAAAATGTGACCATAATTCGTCATGCTGGTCAGTGCAGATTGAAGGTGGGGGTAGTCATGTTATTGACACCAGAGGGATGATGTGCCGAGTTGACCTCCCCGCTCAGCCACCTGGACAGACATAAGCAGCATTTCTTAAGAATTGCTCCTATTATATTTAGAGTGATGAATACCTTCGCCAGTAACTTTGTCGGCAGTTTCTATGCTGGGTCTGTTTTCACAGGGGTGTTTGTGTGGCATTTTTCCCAGTGTGAATAGGTCTAGCGATGACATTTATCATATAATTGAATGACTACCTGCAGAAAGTGTATCGCCGACAGTGTTACGGAATTGTTACTTTTGGCATTCACCACTGCCAACCAATCACTTGCCAAGAATAGGGGTCAGCTGAGTTAATGAATGTCATTTTTCAATGCTAAACATTTAATGCAACAGTATACCTTTACTCGAGCTGAGTGAAGGTTTAAGAAAAATAAATAAAATAACCACACACTGAGTGATTTGCTCCATGCTTGCCGGGTAGTCGTTTTTAGTTGAGTCCGTTTTGTTTCACCAGTGAGCACTTAAGAGACCACGATTAGTCTAATTTTCAAGACTGACCACGGTCACCAAAATTACCCAAGCAATAATGTAAAAAATAAAAATTATAATGAAAGCAAATTGAAACAAGAGCAAAAACTCAAAGAGAAATTAGAACAAACACAACCACGTGACTCAATTGAAAACTAATTTCCTTATAACTGCTTTTTTTGTTAATTTGTTGCCCTTACCCCGCACCACTGATTAGCTACGTACGGTGCAAAGGAAGTTCAACATACATATGCATGCGTTACTGAAAATAACCAAAATATTGCACACACACATACATCGATAACAAAGCAAATACAATTCCTGGAGTTTATGCTCAATTTTTAAATCTAATGTTTATGCAGTAATAATGTATAATACGACATTTTACTATTTTTTTAAATAATATTAATTCATATTTGATTTTGTGAAAATTTCCATTCCTTCGTTTAATGTCTCACCATTGCAGGGTAAAAGAAATACCGCTTGAATCACGTTATTTTATGCATTTAATTATAATTAATTTAACCTTGTGTGATGCGCCGTCACACAGTAATTGTTCACTCCGAGGTGCTAGGAACCAAACGGAATCGAGATCGGAAGGCATTCGGTTAACCGGCGACCCCCCCCCCCCCCCCAGCTCTGCTGTCCGCTACATATTAGGGTGTTATTGGCCAATTAATGACTGCTTACATGTGGGAGGAAACCAGAGGGCCTGGAGAAATCCAAGGCGTGCAAGGGTGCAATACCCTATCCCCGACGGGAACAAATGACGTCACATTTTGCTGTTCCGCACTTCTCCTGGCAAGCCTTGTGGGCCGTCCATAAATGACGTCACGCGATTTTGGACGATTTTTGACCCCCCCCCACAGTCACACAGTGGCGTCACCAAACGTCAGACCTCCACCCCCTCGAATATGACGTCACGAAGCTCTGCGCCCCCCCCAAAAAAAATTAAACATGCTTCAACTCGCTTTAAACTATTGTCATTGTAGTGCGTATTTAATGTGGCGCTGCACTCTGATGTTGTAGAAGAAAACATTTATTAGAAAGTCTATTTAATTAAGTAGAACGTGTTGTCTATATTTATTTAAAGTTGCGCATTTTGATGTGACGTCACATTTCTCAAACACCCCCCCCCCCTCGCCACACATCGTCACAAATGTCTGACCGCCTAGGTGCGTGACGTCATTTATGGACGGCCCCTTCTTGTTGTGGCACCTCAGTGTCCACTGGAAGGGAGTTTCACAGCATTCATTGTCATCCACCAGGACACGCACAGCCCCGTTTGCCAGCCCGCTGTTGGATGAGGGTCTCCCCAATGGCACGTGGGTCGTGGAGATTACGGTGTTTGACGATACCTCACCACGCTGGTCAGTGCAGGGTGGTGAAGGTTGGGGCGCATAGATTTTAGGGCGTAGTACATTCTAACTATTGATATTTGCTGGGATGCCAGCAAAGCGTTGCAGCAGCCTACACCTGTTGTATGCGTGCTGGAGACAGTGGATGGGTAGATGATGATGATGATGATACAATAACAGTAACTATAACGCGGAACGGGCACCTTAATAACGCGTTTTCTGAGCAGAACGACAACGAACAATATTCCTGAGCCGCGCTACTGAACGGTGATACAGCTACGCAGGGGCGAACCCTCAATTATTTGTTTCGCCATCTCACTGCGTGTGTGTAGTACATCGTATCTCGCCGAACTGTATATCGTCACATCATTTATGGGGGAAACTTTCGTCGCTTCACGCTTTTCTTTTTTTACGTAACGCTGCAACTTTTCAGGAACGCATCTGCAGCATTAAACGAGGACTTTACGCGTGCGGGTCGTCCAAACTTTCCGTGTCACCCCTCATTTGAAAATTGGAGAGCCATCTGGTGCAACGGAGGCTTTAGACCAAGCACCAGAATTTCACCCTGGATACATTCATACAGCGTCAACCTCGTAGCTTGTGTTCGCCGTCCGCACGAGAGAGCACTTGCGAACCTTCACGCAAACATTACGGGATCCGATTGCCCCGACGCACATTAGCCCGAAGGTCATTCATGCCTCTCGGGAAGAAGATATTGTTTGCGGAGCCAACGTTGTTCCTTGTGTGGGTTCAGTAAAGACGAGCATCAAAGAGGGTTGCTACCCCTTTGAAGGGGCCTAGCAATCCATCTATATTTTTGTTGTTGTTGTACAATTCAAATCTATTCCAGAGCTAGACGAGTGGGGATGCGTGTGTAGCGTGTAGTAGGGAGGGAGGGTGGGGAGGTGGTTGTTGATTAATAGGACAGTATAGACATTAAAATATCGGGTTTTTTAGTTCATCTGAATAATATTGGTCTGGGAAGCCAATAGACTGATGAACTACTGAACGTGTATTTTATTTGTATATGGATATGGAAGCAGAACATATTGTATTCTCTTATTTAATATAAAACACTTTTCCCCATGTATCTCAAGGCAAAAAAAATGTGGTGCGTCTTACAATGTGATACGTGCAAGATATATGTGTGTAACTGTTGACATCGACGACAAGTTGTGGATGCATCTTACCTTCCAGAGCGTCTTATAATCAAGAAAAATATCGTGCACAATATCATTCCCACAATGCTCCACAATAACTCATGAGAGTTATATTCTTGGGTCTTTCGGTAAAGTCACGTAGATAGGTTCAAATAAACTATCTACGTGGCTTTACCGAGAGACCCAAGAATATGAATTCCTGCAGTCACGAAAGCTTTAAGCCAAAATCATGACAGTTAATTCTAGATATGAAGCTTTCGTGACTGCAAGAATTCACACTCTTTGGTTTTTCCGGTAAAGTCACGTAGGTAAGAACTAAATGAAAACTTAAATTAAATCACGACGTTTCGGGCGCAACACAAGCGTCCTCTTTCAGGTGGGGGCAACGTAGCGAAAGCACAAACGCTTCAGTGTGTCTCAGAGATGGCTCTGACGAGGGCTTATATAGTCGCGGGGCATGGAGAGAGAGAGGGGGGGGGCATGGTGCGTGTGGGGGCGAGGTGTGGGCTGGGAGGTTAAGTTGGCAAGCCGAGCGAGCGCTGGGAGGCATGACAATGAGTTTAGATAACAGCAGTCTGCAAACGCAACTGAATGTGACAGCATTAGCAGCTTTTAACCTTCGTAGGGTAAGTCTGTAATGGGCCTCTGCTGCTGACTGGCATCGTTCTCAGCAGGAGTTCAGCAGCTTGCGCTGTGACGCATTCAGTCTAACGTTTACGCACGCGATTCAAAGTCGCCCTCTGTTCCCTTGAAAAAAAAATGCACGACCCGGGTGCCCCCGAGTGGAACTGCCATCTGCGCGTAAATGCTCGGGAAAATTAATGAGCGGATAAGCAAATAAGTGGAGAAAGAAGCAGTTTATAAATAAATAAAAATACCCAACGCGGTTCCACACTGTTGGGATATGTCTCACAAGGTGGAATCAGTGAAGACATTTGTTTGAATACAAATGAAAACATGATTCTGCATTGTAACCTGGTAGCACGAGATGCAAGTATACCGCGATAAGCAGTGTGATGACAAGTCTGCCTTTCTGACTTGACTGGGCGTCTCGGAGGTCAGAGCGCCGTTGAGAACCCAGATTTCAGCCACCCACAAGCGAGCTGGGACCGCAAGTCTAGCGAGTTGGTGGTCTCAGCACAGTCGCCAGTGACTGCACACACAAATATACGTCTATCACAGTCGATGCAGTTTTCACTTCGTTTGGCTAAAGTTTCGCAATGAAAATTATATATAAAAGAAAATCGGTTTGACCGTCGTACAAGAAAATAATCTCATAGCCGAGTGCGTGGGAAAATGTGACTGACTACTCTGTACTGTAAAGGATGAACGGCCACTTGAACGATTTTTTTTTAATCTTGGAGAGGTCAAATGAAAAAAGAAAATCTAAGCTCTCCTCCAACGCATGGAGCGCACTTGCTCTGCAGGATTTTTAAACAGAGTTTTCGTCTTGTGTCATTTTAGCTGATAGCCCATCGTGGGGAATTGGTCCAGGGGAGATGGAAGAAGCAGACATTCAAAAATGCACTCGGTATTTTCTCAGTTTGCCGTTACAGTTGTATCCTAACGCGTAAGACTTTACCTTTACACCGATACCTCTGGAGACTCTTCCGACTCTACGTCAGCTGGTGAGGCCCATTTGAGATAAGCACCTTTTTTTCCAAGGAGGACCACATCTCAAAAACCGTCAGCAGTGGCGGGTGTTACCTCGCCGGATATGCAGGAGGTCGTGGGTTCGATCCCGACACTGACGCCTGGATATTTGGAGTTTGCATGTTCTCCCCTGGTCGTGTGAATTTTTCTTCGGGATCGCCGATTTCCCCTCTACATTTAAAATCAACAAGCGTTTGGAGTATTTGGCTGCTATAAATTCTCACGTGATAAGCCACTTTGTTGAGCTATCATTTGTGGCCAGGTCTCTTCTGAAAAAAAAACCCGATATAGCTCAGTGGGACTTAAAATAACAAAAATATTACATTTTTATTTAAAGCTTTCGTGACTGCAGGGATTCATTTTCTTGGTTCTTTCGGTAAAGTCACATAGAAGGGAAACAATAAAATAATAAAAATATAAAACAATCAAATTATCAAGACGTTTCGACTGCAACACAAGCAATCATCATCAGGTGTGAAAACCACAGCAAGAAAATTAAAAATTAAAAAATGTTCTTGATGTGGTTTTCACACCTGATAATGATTGCTTGTGTTGCAGTCGAAACATCTTGATAATTTTATTGTTTTATATTTTTCTTATTTTATTGTTTCCCTTCTACGTGACTTTACCGAAAGAACCAAGAAAACAAAAACATTGTTTAGTTTAGGATACAGTTTGTGTTTTAATGGCATAAAATGTGAAAAGAGACATGTCAAAAACTGTTACTTACAAGGAACATTTGGTACATTATGCTCAGCACAAAAGTGGTGGCTCTGTGGCCTAATTGCTCTCTAGAAATGTATCAAAACGTTTATCACATGTCATAAATATATTATATATTACCCTCGGAACTCCCCTCAGTAAATAAAAAGAATGTTAAAACGTGTATTTGGCCAACGTTAATTCATCATGGCTGATGATGACGATAATGATGCTGATTTATTTGGTCCATAAACTGGAATATGTGCACGTCATCATTTATTATCCAAGAGAAATCCAGTGAGTGTCACAATCTCTCTTGCAAAAGGGTTATACTATTGGAATGCTTAGTCAATTTCATTCCATTTTCACAAATTCAATATTTTTCTTAAGCAGCGTTTTACGGATCCTCCGTTGAGTGTGCTCATGCTGTTTTCCTTGTCCTCATCCACTGTGTTTTGTTGAGTTGAGAAGGCTTCTACGAAACTGCTTTTAAAACGAATTGTTGTGATTTTTTGCTCAAGTACTCACGTCATATTATATATAAATATTACAGTTCAATTTCAGATGCATCAAGATATTAAAAGATTTTAATGTAAAATTTGTAAATTTAGAAAATGACTTGGAGCGAAAAAGCGTTTGCGTAGTTTCCTTTTCATTTAACTGGTCTTCATTTTCTTGAAGAACGCTGGTCAGCTGAAACACCAAGACTTTATTTTACTCTCAGTACACGTGTTACACTGCAGAAACAATTCGTCGGATTTTGAAAGTCGAGGCATTCACATGAGATCATTCTTTTTTCTATGATTATAAATGTTGATTTGGTTCCCATCACTTGATCTAAACGCAGCCTCCAAAGTTTCCTAATTTGACTTTAAACCCACCTTCTTTCCTTGACATGAAGAAGCACAATTTGTTTTTAGCTCGGCTGTCCTTTAAATCCCATAAAATGAGCTTCCCCAATCCGTGTGTGTGTGTTCCCTGTTTCGCCCACCCCATTAATTATCATGGCAAACCAGCACCTGCATTTCACTGTCGCTGTGTGAAATTGCGCCAAGGAGTGACGGCGAGGCACTGGAGGTAACCGCAGGAAGGTGGCACAAGTACCGTGGGCCAACGTACGTGCTGTCCTACAAACACAATCACCCTGTGCGGTGCTTTACCCTGCTCCCAGTGCCCCCGGGGTCTCCACGAAGCTTTGCTGGCCCGCTAATCGAGACGGCTGCAGTGCCCACGTGAGGATCACCAGCGGGATAAACATTTGCGGAGGCGTGGAATTTTTCGAGGGATGACCTCCCAAGGAGAGTTGAGAATCACGCTATCACGCAGCATATTTTTGAATTGAAATTCATGACAAATGATTGTAATTGCTTTTAAGCTTTCGTGACCGCAGGAATTCATACTCGTGGGTCTTTCGGTCGAAGTCACGTAAATAAAAAAATATAATAGATCACGACGTTTCGATCGCAACACAAGGCGATTGCTTGTGTTGCGATGAATACGATTGCTTGTGTTGCGATGAAGACGATTGCTTGTGTCGCGATCGAAACGTCGCGATCTATTAATGTTTTATTTACGTGACTTGACCGAAAGACCCACGGGTTTGATTGTAATTATCCCATCTTTTGTTCGATGCAACGGACGATCAATGACGAGTGTATACATTTCATAGAGCCGTGCAGCAACAATGGGCGCACTGCGGCGTGACCCTGGTGATTAGAGTTTCGGTTTCCAACTCACATCAGTGGTGAGTAAAATCTTAACTGGTCCTGCCTAAACCTTCCCCCCCCGCCACCCTTTATCAACTCACACTAACCAGCGTGGTGAAGCATGGTCAAACAACCCCCATGAACAACATAGCGTGGGGAGATCATCATCCAGCAGTGGCTTGACATTGTCTTAGAAATAAACTAAGTATATCGTGTTTTAAAAAAAAAGTATTATTAAAAGGGGAGCAGTTCAAGCTCACATGTGCATTTATTTACATATACACAACCATTGCATGCAGTTCGTAAGTTGACTTGTTTTCACTTCCACTGGGAGTTTGGCACACACGAATTCACCCGATATCATAGCATTGTGCACGAGAAGGGCTAAATATTATTAATTAGTAATTCCTTTCAACTATGTCCGCTAATGTAGGGTACATTTCAAATTCAGCTGTGTACCCATTACTGTAAATAACAGGACTTGCCATGTTAAACACTCGCTTTGACTGGACCTGCTTACGTAATTACAAAAGTGTGTAAACAATTGTTCACATCTAGATTAAACCATATATACTGTAGGCAGTTCAATTATTAAAGTGCATTTATTATATTCGTGCATATACATGTATGTACAGTACACTAATATATAAGTTAGTTTAACACGTAGGCTTTCGCGACCAATATTATCCATAATGGATGTTTTTGGGTTAGGTCGTGTAAATATGTGTCGTTATAACTACCACCACCCAACACAGCCAATTAGTAAGGTTTGTCACGTAAACAAAACATGCCAATTCGTTACTAGTTTAGCATACCAGTGTGTTGGAGAATAAACCCAAAGTTGGTTTACTTTGGGTTTACTAGTTCAGCAAACCGTGGCAAACCTTACTAATTGGCTGTGTCGTGTGGTGGCGGGTTTCACGACACATATATTTACGCGATCTAACCCAAAAACCTCTTATGGATGGTAATATATGTATGTGCACAAACGCTCCTTCTTGTGCGTACGTGCACATCCGCATTCATTGGTAATGTGCATCACGGTGTGGACAAGCAGTCGTGGCACGTTCATTGTATCTGTGTTGGTTAAGGAATTCACACGAGCGTCGTGTCAGCGGAGACATTAAATCAACGCGGCAGGAATGTCAGGTTTACGTTCACTGAGACAAGAATATCGAGCGAGTGAACTGCTCATAAGTTTATTTGCTGAATGTCTGCATGCAGATGGTTGCAACCACACTGAACCTGCACAGAAATCGCGAAATTCCACCTTCACATGCAACGTTTAAAATGACCAGGCTTCATTGGTACTCCTAAAATGCTTTCTCTATTCAGTACCAGCCAGTGCACCACCGCCAACACTGTATCACCGAGTTTTTGCGTTTAGTTAGCTGGGGATCTGTCTGCTCAACGTTGTGCAAGGTAGCCCTTCAATATGTTAAGTTTGTTCATGAATTCCCTGCCTGGCCATATGTAATAAACAAACGTTCAATTGAAAAATCTGTTCAGAAGCGTGATCCTCCGCGGCCCTTAAATTGTTTGAATTCTTTAATGTTAAATTTCGATTTAAAGCTTTCGTGACTGCAAGGATTAATCTTCTTTGGTTCTTTCGGTAAGGTCACGTAGAATGAGAATAAAATAATTAAATAACACTATAAAATTCTCACGACGTTTCAGCCACAACGTAAGCGGCCGTCTTCAGGTGAAAGGTACAGACCTGTCGGGACGACAGAGCTTCAATGAACGATGTTAAGATTCGTATGCGACTTTTTAGCTGGTTGGGAGAAGTGAGGCACCTTGACAAAGGGGTTTACATATAATGTTGTCTAATATTGTAGCTACTGCATACGTGGATTTCAAACTTTCTTTGGGGACATTGCAGCACTATTATAGCGAGCTAGATTTTAAGCGCTGTTAGCAAGCACCTGTTTATGAAGTCCGGCACGGCACACGAGGGGGTGGGTGACCAGCACCACGCCCGGCACATTTTCTCTCCCCAGTGGCGATGTTTTTACTCCACACCGCACCACGCACTCATTTGAGGCTGAGTCGTCTTAGGGGAGTCGGCCTAGTGCCGGTTCAGATAATCGTCACGAGCGGTGGCCATGAGCAGGAATCGAACCTCGGGACGCCAGGTTCGTAGCGCAGCGCGTTAAATGCTCTCCAGACGCGCGAGCACACTTTGATGTGACCTACAAAACAAAAACAGCCAGTGGGGTGATGTCAGGCAAAGGCAGGGACCGCACAATTGTTCCACCTCCGCAAATTCAACTTACGCACGTCTCTTGTAGCCAAACACATGCACTGCTCGAGACCAGGCTCATTAGACATCAGCGAGGAGCATCTTTAAACGGATCACCCTCTGTTGGGGACACGCTTTTGACTGCTTGTAAATAAGTAATGTTGTTGGTTGCCATGACCTCAGAACATAACATAAAGCGTGCACTCTTGGCCCATCGACTATTTTCTTGTTATGCTCATGCATGTGTGTGTGTCGACTCAGCCTCAAATGAGTACCTGGTGCGGTGTGTAAACATTGCTACGAGGGAGATAAAGGCGGCCGGGCGTGGTGCTCGCTAACACCACTTGCCCCAACAGTCTGCCAAGTTTAGCAGTGTTCATTAGGAAGCTGTCTTTCCGATAGCTCTGTTCTTCACCTGAGGACGGCTGCTTGCGTTGTGGCCGAAACGTCGTGAGAATTTTATTATGTCTTGTTTTTATTACTTTATTGTTTTCCCTTCTACGTGACTTTACCGATAGAACCAAGAATATGAATCCCTGCAGTCACGAAAGCTTTCAATCAAAACCAAGACTATAGTCTGTTAAAGGTTATACGGGGAATCTGTGTCACTGCACACCACTGCAATGTCATTGCTCGCACGAATGCAACCCACCCATCGAGCGATGTTCATGTGAACATTTTTGATGTGAATGCACACAGCTCTGACATGAGCCAGATAAAATCTGTAATGTCCGAATTCAATGATACTTTCCCGACATCAAACTCACTGCATATGTGTGTGTGAGAGATTAATGCACTAAAACTGCACTACAGTATTACCCCCTTAAATACCCGTATTTTCACTATACACAATACATTAATCTATTGTGGAAAAAACCCCCGACACATTCATTAATAATATCGTGGGCTTAATAGAGAAACATATATAATCCGCGATGTTTTGGGCAATTTGTGCTTTTTCATTTTTCATAGCACGTGAATGTGTTGAATTTGTATTTCTGTTCATTGTGCTTTGTGCACCGCTGCTGAACTTTATGCAAGGTCCCTGTGCTAAGTTTGTTCTTGAATTCCCTGCTTGGCAATATTTAATAAAGAAACGTTTAATTTAACAATTTGTTCAGCCGCCTGGTCCGCTGCGTCCCTTAAAATACGTGCATTCGTTACTGTTGTCTCATATTGTAGCAACTATATACGTGGATTGAAAATTAGTTTTACATCAATATAACCGTGTACACCTAATTGGCTTAGCATGACAATTAAAAGCACTGACTCAAATGTATGTCCTTGAAATTAACACATTCCTGCGGAGGGAGCTGGTAGGAACGTTGGGTTGCTCGGTCAATGGCCAGGGTCAACGGCGGCACCACGTGGTGTATTCCGCAAATATGCCCGACTGTGAGGGCGGGCACAAGCCGGCGTGAGTAGGTTAAACGTTGAGTAGTTTTATAAGGGCACCACGGGGTGACCAGCCCCTCCCCACCCAGCCCCACCCCTCCCACCCCCCACCCAGCCCCTCCCCACCCTCCCCACCCTCCCCTCTCCACCCAGCCCCACCCCTCCCATTGTTGGATGCACGACGGACGGACGGACACAATAATAATCGCCCTGTGGGCTGCTGGTGGTGTAGTCACCAGGAGGTCCCTACCGGTGTTACATGCTGTGTGGTGGCCTGTGGGTGTGGGGCGACAAATGATTGTCACTTATTGCAAATGTATAATTTGCATCGTATCAAATAGTCTAAAGCAAAACTATATACTGCACATATTTCTGATCAATTCCTTGCAATATGAAAGACGTGTCTATGAAAGAAATGTCTATTTTAGCCTATGGTTTTTTGTGAGCCTATGGATCTCTTTTGATCTCTATTTAAGTACAGTCTGTTCTTTCACGTGGTAGTTTCGTTCCTGAAAAACACCACGTTGTGGAAAAATCTCTCCATAATAAAAAATAATGTAGGGCAAAGCACAGTCCGCGATAACACGTGAGTTGCGTATGCAGGCTGAACAAAGACTGAGGCGCGTGGGTATAGCATCTAGAAGCATCCAGCAGCATCCCGCCTTGTGCGATGCTGCGCCGAGGCAGAAGCACAACCGCTTATTCCTACTCGCACAACGTCGTTCTTATTCACTCAATCGCGTTGTATCCAACTCGCATCCGCGTGATGACAACGGTGTTCCCTCGTACATTCATCGCGTCAAATCCAATTCGCGTCATGAAAACACGCGTTATCGGAAACAGATTATATGAGTCTCTACATAAGAATCTCCAAGTGGGCGTATACCTCAAACCACGGACTATACAGTAACACCACTGCCTCCTTCCATCATTTGCCGGTAACATTTCATATGTTCGCCTGGTTACTCCTTTCACCAGCCTTGACACAAACATATGACCATTGGTGATCAGCTCCCTGCCATACCAGAGAAGAAGACTGTACATTAATATATTTACTTGAGAGAGCCTACTAAAGAGAGTTGTACAAACATGTAAGGGTTATTTAAGCTACATGTTGATTTCATAACTTAAAGCATGTTTCCAACCCTTGATACACGAGCATAATTTACACAGCACGTGTTTCGGAAGCGCTATACATTGTTTATTTAGCGAGAGGTCAATTCTGTAAATATTATTTCCTTGACAAGGTATTACCTAGGATTGTATTTGATGGGCATACATTTCATCACAGGCTTGTTTAGTCGGCACTGCTGAAAAGCACTATGAATCATTACGTTACAGATTGTAATTTTATACAGTGTTGAGAGAACATTGTGAAATACTGTATCATTATAGAGGATCACTTGTGTGAAAGGACATCAAGTCAAGGGTATCCTAAAATCAAGAGATATATTGGAAACGGAAGCGGCAGGTTTTCCTACATTTTTTTTTTACCATGGCTAGAAATTCCCGTATTTAGGAAATGAATTGATCCATGTTTAGAAATCTCTGGTGAGTTGGGCAGCGTTTTAAACCATTGCTTTTCAAAAAAAAAAAAATACAATAACAGGAACACAAGTTATATTCGTATAAATAAAAAAGGTAAATAAATAATTACATGCGTAGATTAAAAAAAACATTACAGGATATATCACATTTTTTTTTATCCCAAAAATGTTCTTACATTTAATAGTTTGTTTTGAAAAAGTGGGTCTATCAGTAGAAATTGTATGAATATTTCACTACGTACTTTAAATGTTAATCTTTTTGATCTCAGAAAAATTAATTGACACGGCTTGTGCAAAATACATTGGCAAATTGGGTGCAACGTCTGATGAATGGTCATTAGAGCCGGGTTCTTGTTATTGAATTTCCAAGTGTTAAGATATTGATCATTTCCATATCTATCATTAAGCAAAGTAACTGAAAAAGTTGGAAAATAATTTGCGGAAACAGCGCGTACGTGACCATATAACGTTTTCTTTCATTTTAATATAGATCAGTTGTAGAAAAGATAGCTCCTCTTACAGGACTAAATAATAATGTATTCATGGGAGCAGGAATGAGGCTGCTGATATGCTTCAGACACTGGAATTTTGTTGTTGTTGTTGGATGACACTGGTGCTGTGTGTCTTGCTCCATTAAATAGTATCTCAGGGTCTCTTTTGCCGCAGAGCCGAAGGGAAATTGGCCTCTGTGGCCCCTTCCTGCTGAATAATATGCTTGGAGGTATATTTTAGGTCTTCAATCTTCCGTTTTTTTGTTTCCAAATGCCGCTTATACAAAACAAAATTTATCTGACAGTGTCCATTCTTAATGATATTTACAGGAAATTTAATTTAATAGCAAAACCCTGCAGACAACAGATAAGCGTACACGCATATTCAGAAAAAAAAGTTGATAAATAAAGGAAGAATGGTTAGATGGTGTGCGTTTCATATGATAAGTAACGCGAGTGGTAATTAGGCTAAACAATGTAGAATAATGAATATCGTTCGATCGTGGAGCACAAGACACATTTTACATTGTTCACTAATTATAAAATGTAAATCACTATTTTTAATAATGGAACTTGCTACGCTTAATAAAACATTGTGTTTCTACTGTATAAGTTAAAACCAAGTTATGCGGTATTGTTACTTGGTATACGCTTATTGTTATCTACATACTGCAAATGCATGTTAGCGTGCTGGGAATAAGGAATCATCTTATATTCACCATTGTGCATATTATACGCGGATTATTCTCATGAATAACAGTGATAAAGATGAATAACCCCCGGGACCACACTTCACTACACTTTTCCATATGAATTGAGGGGCTAATTTTGTTATGTTATAAGCCTATGGCCGCTAACATCGCCATTCTTTTGGGAGCATGGGAGAGCTCTGAAGCGGACGTAAGTTGCATTTACCAATCGGCCAATGCGAAGCTGCAGTAACGAGAGTCGAAGCACTAAGAGCCACCTCTGTGCTTGGCGAACCAAGTGGACTTTGCAACAGCCAATGAGTGTGTTCAGCAATGTGTAAGGAGAGTCAGTGCCAGTGGGGAAACCCGGCTTTTCATCCCATGCGATGTTGCAAGAATACCACCCCTCGGTAAGCGGAGAAAATAAATCCGAAGGAACCTCCCTGTGGGCCACCATCCCCTCTGTCCCCTGGAATGTGATTATACCATGAAAGGAAATTCCAAATTGCAAAGATGCTATAGAGGTTGTAAAGTAACTCGAGTATATCAACTTCATGTCCACCATGCATTGAACAGCCGTTATAGGCTGTGGCGGAGCTACGTTTTGGTAGTCGAGGGCAGTGCATCAAAATCTATTGTTGTCATGCACTATGCTACCATGTCCATGCCACCCACCTCAGCAACCCACGCAGACCAGTGTGGTCAAACAGTACCCCACAACCTGCACGGCATGGGGAGGCCTTCAATCAGTAGTGGTTTAACAAAAAAGTTATACCCATGTAAGTACACGTCAACTGCAGTCTGCAGATACAGAATGAATTTTGACGCTGTGGTTTTGGAAAATCTGCAAACACCCACAGCGCACATATTTTCCAGCGAGGTTTTTGAAGATGCAGACATTTTTTTTTTGCCAGGCCGTAGCATTTGGTATGTCGGCAACATCATTAAGTCATTACGCAGGCCAAGAGAGAAAGAGAGAAGGGGTGCCGGGGGGTTGGTGGAAAGTGAAGATGGATGGAGGTAGCATGTGCATAAAATCCAGAGGGCGTCACACAAGCAACAAGGAAACTAACTCAAAACAGACTGGTTTGTGAAAGATTACGTATCGCAACGTAAACACTGCTCGGGAGGCACAATGCAGCGAGTGTATTTCAAATATGTAGCTCTTACAAATAAGAAATGCACTCGTAAACACATAGTATATATTTGTTGTAAAGTTTAAGAGAGTTTTTTGCGCTCTATTCACAGCAAATGAGAAATGACGCATGCTTTTGAACAACTTCAAATAGAAAACAAGAGTGAAGACGTAGTTGAAGGAATACACGTGCGTGAACAAACATGGAATTCGTTATCAAGAAATCGATATATCTATATGAACTTTGGCGAGACGTTTCCAGGGAAGACGTCTGAACTGGCGAAGGAATTGCATCTAAGAGAGCAAACCCATAACGAAAGGCGGAACACTTATTTAGAAAGTAATAACGCTGACGGTCATCGCCTGTATAGCTTTAGAAGTGCAGGTACTGCAAAGCGCAATGAACTCTGTATAAACTTCGGTTTCAATTTTCCCTTAGGGATCAGCGTGGAACCTGCGCTACGAACCCGAGTTGGATTCTCAGGCACGACTAACATCAGTGGGGAGTGACATTTGAACTGGTTCTCAGTTTCACCCCTAGGTCAAATAAGCTTCGGATGAGTACCTGGTGTGGTTCGTTAAACATCAGAACACGGGGAAACAAAGGCGGCCAAGACCACCCACTCGTGCACCATTTCAGCAATGAAATGTGTTTGCTCACCCCGCAGGGTCCAGCAGTCTGGAAAGCCACATGGGAGATATTTGTCTTTTTGTTTTGTTGTTTTCGTTTTACCCATTACAGGTCTCTGTTGGAATTGAGAGAGTTTTTTTTAAGATATTGAACTCCAGTAGTTTGCTACAATACATAACTACGGAAATAAAGTTGCCATTTTTAGATTTTTTTTGCCCCTTTTCGAGATTGTCTTGGACCCTTTCCCAATCCGGTGACGTATGTGTACGTGACGTACGTGTACGTCATCATTTGTTTAATACATTGTACAATGTCATAAATACATATCATAAATAGTGTACAAAATAAAATGTTGCGTGCATAATCATTGTGGCGCAAAGGGAAAGGGTCTTAATTCGCAGTTTCCAGAATGCGACTTCAATTTCTAATGTGGGCTCAAGACAGCTCATCATTTATCATGCTTATAAAAATGAGTCACGCTTTTTCTTTGAATCGACTGGTGCCTACCATTACCATTGTCAGCCATGATATATCCACTGCTGGATGAAGGTCTCACCAAGCTGTCACTCTTTCTCATGGTCGTGCAAGTAACTATTTGTTTAGCATTTGCACATGAGCGGATTTCATCCCTCAATATGTCGCTGCCATAGGAATGTGGAATTTTCACGATGTAAGCACTGCCCAGTGCTCATTTGAGTATGGCTACACTATTACCTTGTACTGCACTGATAAAGCTTGTACTTAATAAATGCGCATCATGAATTATGCGTGTAGGAACAAGAGCATGCGAACATTTAAAGCGAAAAAACCGTCATTCCTTTAAATATTTTTAGGTGTCTTGGGGTGAGCAGACCTGAAGTTTAACCATCATTCGTGGACAAATGCAGATCCCCCCATCCATGCTTCACATTCTTGCCATTCTCACTGCTGCCTGTGACTGCTGCTTCCCAGAAGTGCGTGGCCACGACTGGCGCTACAGGACACCGATAATCCCTGCCGTGAGCGCACCTCTGGACTCTCCAAGTGGCACAATGCCCTCTGCTGGAATGGCGATTTGACACGAGTCCTATCGCCCTCACAGGGTGCTCACACGCAAGTGGTGAATTTAGTGGAATTTTAGTCAAGTGCGTAGTCTCTGGGATTTCATTTGTACGCGTGTGTGTATGTTGGACATCTTTCACACCGTACGTAGCCAGCCGTGCTAATCGGATGTGCGCGGGGAGGAAGGACAATAAACTAAACACAAAAAGGAGTTTTAAAGACATGCATTTCCAATCTTTATTTAAAAGTGCATAGCTCTAGTGGCGTCCTAATATCGACTAGAAGAGCGTTCCAGACGGCCGCAGAAGCACATCTAAGAGCGCGCGATGCAGTGACCTTCTTTGCTCGTTGGCTAGCCAAAAGCCACTGCGAGGATGAGCTATGATGGGCCCAAGTCATGCTCTGATTGGGATACAAATGCACAAATATGACTGCGGTGGGACAATTGTACACATCGAGTCTATTGTTGCATAGATGGTTAGCCAGTTTACACGAGCCATCCTCACTTACTCAGTCGCACTTAGTCTCTCCCAATGTCACGAACACATTGGACAACCCGATGCCTCCCGCTCTCATGGTCTTCTGTCTACCACTCGGTGTTATTCCCACGTGACATCTGTGGATGCCGTATCCCTCTGCCCTGTGCGGTTCCAGCTTATCGGAAGTTGTCCTCATTCGTTTGCCATTTTTCGGTGTCCCACAAAGTAAAGACCCTCATCCATCCAGCGGTGAAATCGCCGAAAGGGCTGCACGTGTATGTAGAAGACTGCTGTGCCCGTCATGCGATTACACGAGGCCCTGCCACTTCGTGTGGCGTTCTGTGATGACTGATATGGTGAACGGCTGACTTTGTCCATTATCCTCAAAGCATCATAAATATCTAATCATTTTTTTATTTCACACCGTTGTGGGATGAAGTCTTCGACACAATGATTCCACCAGTTGCCCTTCTGCTCAGATTCGTCCCCGTGGTGTTGCTTACCGGTTTCGATATAACCTGTCGTTGGCGTAGGCCGTTGCAGAGAATCAAACTCAGGTTTCTGGGATCACAGTAAAGTGCACTACTTCACCATGGCTTCACCAGATTTTGCATATCCTCCTCTTTTTGGTTAGGGCTGATATGTAATTGACACAAGATAATAGCAGTACACATACAAAAAACGTTATAGACATTTAGACGGCACATATGTGCATTGAATATACACTTATATGGATATGAAGAAAGCTTAATTATTTTTGCCATGCTATAATCCATTAGGCATAATGACTTTAAGCGCTTTTGTGAAGGATGCATTATCTGATTGTTATTGTCATAGTAATGTAGTGTAATTAAATTCACTGCGTGATGTGCATTAAATATTTATTGCGCGCATAATAGGTTACAACCTTAAACCAATCTGATACAAAATAGCGTAACTTTCCCACCAGAATATATAAAAAAATGTCTGCTGTGAGAGTCAATTAAACACCTTTCCCAAAGAAAGCAGAGTACAACATTGTATCATTAAAAAAAGTGAGAAGTAGTTTATCACAAGCTTAATCTTTAAATTATCTATATGATTTAGATCAAGACATTGATGCGATCTCCTGGCGTGGTTGTTAAACCAATGGTGCAATATTCTCAATCACCCCCCACCCGCTGCCACCACTACCCACCGGGCAAATTAAATGGGTACATCACAGTTAGTCGATCGGCAGGTTGCGTGTGAAGGGGGAATAAATGTGGTTCGACTCCCACCTCTTCCATCGCATCTGGTCAGTGTCTGAGAGTCGGCTAAAATACCCTGCAGATGATGCTTCCTCGAGTGGAGGAGGTCCTTCCATCTGCCGTCATGTCAGCAGGACATTTGCAGGGCTGTTGTATTCAAGTACCCAATGCTGCTATTAGTCAGACTGGTGAAAATTGTCCACTGAAAATACACATCGGCATATCAATTTGAAAGGAAAAAAAACAATGTCATGCTTTAAATTTTGATTTAAAGCTTTCGTGACCGCAGTGATTCATATTCTTGGTTCTTTCGGTATTTTATTGTTTTATATATTTTATTATTTTATTGCTTCCCTTCGACGTGACTTTACCGAAAGAACCAAGAATATAATGTCATGCTTCGTTTTTTTTTTTCAATTCTAATTTGTGCCTTTGTATTTTAATGTTTTGAAGCCATAATTGCTTTAATATTACAAGTAAATTCAAAAAGCTGTGCCTCTGTTACCAAAACCAAGGAGCAGTAATTAAGAGTCAGGGGTATACGTTGCATATATATGCACTGCATTTGAATACATTGCAGAGTGCAAGTGCAGATTAATTGCAAGGGGACTGCAAGTGTTGTTCTGACTTCCAGACTTGCAGAACCCATGAGAAATATCCCAACTCCCCCCGCGCACAATTAACCTTTGGCTGATTCGCAAAGTACGGCGAAAAAACAACACGTGCACATTCCTACACGTCAGAGGGATAGTAACCCTATCACTATATAACACGTGTCGTGAGGAAGCCAGGCCTTAGTTAAATCACCTTTGGACAGTGTTAATAAATACTCAGGGATAATGTGTGGCTTTTGGGCAGTATTTTCTGCACGCGTGTCAATCACGTGTCGTGAGTTGGTTACACTCGCAATGCCAAAACCAAACACCTTTGAATGAAACACACGTTTATCCTCGACCTTGGGAGCTTGTTGGTTGACTGGGTTAAGCCGGATGGGTATTATAATTTACGGTTGAATTGTAAATATAAAATATTCTATAAGTATGCTTTTTTCCAATTTGCTCTTAAAAAGTTAATTGAGTAATTAATGAATTGCCTTTAGGGAATGGTAATGAAGAACATGAGGATAATGTGTTTAGCTTCAACACGATATATACACTTCCGGACAAAGACCTCCAAATAGCTGTTGCTATCCTTCATGATCACGCAATGCAATAAAATCCATCTGACTCTCGCACCGAAGCTGATTTCATCACTCTATCTCCTCAGTAAATGGCCTCTTTGGACATGTTCCCTCATTTGGATGCTACTCTGCCATTCGCTTTGACCACCGGCCATCATCCTTTATACTCACATGTTCTGCAGATGCCCGTTTACTTTTATTAACAGTAATTAGTTATATATATATTTGATGTCTCCTGTTTACGCGTGTTTTCTGACCCATGCACTCCTCCCCTTGTTTCTCAGTATAATTACAAGCGTATACTTTTCCATGCTGCTTTGGACACTTTCAGCTTTTGTTCCATTTTCTTCTTATATTCTCTATATTTTCTCATCAATATGTCATAGCTGTAATATTGATTTAACATATTGCTTAAACATCCTCTTTCGGCACATTTACACGATGCCTTTAATTACGTTCAGCTTTCCAAAATCACGACAACTTTCTTTCATCCACCTTTTTAAAATTGAAATATCTCATTCCACCACATATTTCCATCTCAAAGGTCTAAGTCAAACCCGACTGGTAATCTACCAGTCATTGTTTTTCATTCCGCTGCTGGAAAAGTGGGCGTGGGTTAGAGTGATGTGGGGGCCGCACAGGGTTTGGGTAAGCTAATAAGAGTTTTGCACGCCCAACAGATTTACAATTTACAATTTGCACATGCGTCCCCATGGGCAACAAATGTGTGACCCACAAACATTAGCGCGGTTGGCAATGTACGGTGCAGAAGAAATTCAACATAATACCAACATAGAAGTGGCCCTCCTTGAGCTGCATGCCAGACTTCTGCACCCACTGCTCCCTGTCCCTCACAGACCACTTGAAAAGTATTGTTCCTGCTGCTGGCTGTAGCAACATCGAACAAGCAGCAGCATGTATGGTTTTTTTTGTTGAAAGATGTACCAGCAATCATGTGAATTGAGGCCTTTGTCTTATCAAAGCATGGGCTCCCCAATCACTTTGTAGATTATTTTTGGAGACACACAACTGGAAAATACAGCAGTGACCCAGCCAAGTTATTTAACAAGATATCAGAATCAAATTATGAAATAAAGAGGCGAACAAAAGTAGGATGGAGTGCCTTTAAAACACTGAAATTGATGCTAATGATGATGATGATGAAGAACAGCGCATGAATATGCTTTAAGAAAAACGGTTCCACATGGCCCACTATGCCATGAATAAGAAACATAGAGAAAATATTTTTAAAAACTAAATCGTGTGCAAAGGAGCTGAGAGAGGTGCATTTTAAATGCACAGAGAAACAAAAGTCCACAAGGATCAAGAAACAGATGCATAGAAAATGCAAACCAATGTTTTTTCATGATGAGATTTTAAAAAAATCCCATTAAGACAAACATGGCCTTGTTCACAAGGATGACCCGGTTACATCGAAGATCAAAGGTCGTGATATAAATACAGTTGACCTTAATAGGCAGCAAATCATATCACCGAGTAACAGAAAACAGTGCGGAGTGACTGTATAAAATGTAAAGATCGTGGGAAAAAATCACATTGATGAAATAGACATCATTTTGATCAGAACTATATCAAATAAACAAAACAATACAACACATTTAACCACAATTGCAACAAGGTTTCACAAATCAGCTGAACAGTTTCAATTAAAATGAAAAATAAGAGGGGACAAAATTACAATACAATTTTGGAAGCACTAAAGTTCCAAGAATGTGTATTCATTAAAATAAAATGCGAATTGCCCAAAGCAGTTGTTTTCTCCGTGGAACAATACAGATCACAGCAATCGTATTGATTGAATTAAAGTAAGAGAGTATGGACAGGGGAGATGATGATTGAGCCTACTGATGGCATGGGCGGCCAGAGGAGAGTGTGTGCCTGAGAGGATGGTAACTGTGTAGATGCAATGATGAGAACAGAATGATTGTTGCACTGCAGGGCCATGAGGGATGGCGCCGGTGTGGGGAGGCCTTCATCCAAGGGTGCCTACTTAAATAATTATGTGGTCATTTATATTTAGCGACAAAATACAGTTCATTTGGCCTCAGATTCTGTTTGGATCTGATGCCCACGGGGATAAAACTGTAGTTTGAGGAGGATGAAAATGTTGAACATTGATCCTAATGTTGAACTTATCTCTGTTGTGTTTTGGAAAGCATTTTAAACAATTGGCAGAAAATTAAACACGGTCACACCAACTGTTGCAATTCGACTGTAAGATCCATGTTCTCAAGCTTTATTTTAAATCGCGTTCATGTTTGAAAACTACCTGAGCATTAACACAGGGTTAGGTAGTATATTTAAAAATGGCATGATCTTATGATGTATTTGGCAAAGGGTTTGGTTGTGGAAAGGCTCCCATGAAATGTTGTTTTACTTCCCCAATTTATAGGGAATAATTTCTAGCCGGCATCACTTCGGGACATGTATTCAGTAAAAAAAAAACTGCAGTGCTTTCTTCACATTTTATTATCAGAACTAAATAATATTCTGTTTTAATTTATCTATCATTTTTATATTTTGCAAATATGTGCAGGATAATGAAAGCATAGCTCTGCTGAGCTGAATTGTATTTAAAAAAAATCCATTCCATAGCGGTTCCTCCCATCTCAGAGGGTGGTTGCAGTTATTATGTCGCCCCTGCTGTGTGTGTTGACATTACCACCTACTAAAACTTGGCTTGGGAACCACTGAGGCTGAGGTTAAGCACATTTTACGAAAAAAAGAGCAATGCACGCCGAACTGCACAAACGGGATTTTACGTCTCGTGGAATGGACAGTCAAATCCAGCTGCAACGGCCACCTTCACCACGTCCATCCGGTGCGTTGTGTCTCACGTATGCAACTACCCGATGCCGTGAGGTGTATTTATTGGCATTTTAGGAGCCCAAATGGAGTAGGTGCTATTACCGTGAGCGCTTGATGCACGTCAGTTCAATATGCAAGGGAGCACGCGTGAGGTGTTTACGTCACTGTTCCCAAGGCACTTTGCAGGTCGCCTTAATGCTTGAGGCTCAGTCGACTCAGGGAGCCACTTGAGTGAAATGCCAATTATAAGCAAATAGAATGCAAAATTAAAAAAAATCTTAAATGTGGAGTGTGTGGAAATTGATAGCTTGGACATGGAGCAAACTTGTGTTGCTTCCTCTTGGCTATAATTTTATCGTTATTTAGAACGAGAGCGAACCCATTTTCACACGCTTCTCTGTGAAAATAGAAAAAAAAATATCGCAATCGACGTGTGGTAAAATGTCAGAGCAGCGTCGCCTGTCGTTCAATGCTCTGAAATTCACGAACGATTAGTGGCATCTCTAATCAGGTTGAACATCGGGAGATTCCTGGCCAGGCTCGGACTGTGGGACCGTGAGCTCACGAGCTCTCCCGTAGCTCATGATGTTCACGATCCTGCCAGCTCGTGCCTCTGCACGGTGGACTTCGGTTCACGAGGGCCGTGGTTCCGTACCGTTGCTAGACGACGCTAGCTTCTGAGCCCCGCGCGTGTGACTGCAAGTCATGTTGAACACACACATTGTCTTAAAGGTTCACTTTACTGTGGTGTAGCCGGGTCCATATCGAAAATGAGCATGTATTGTCCAATGGATTTTTACCTGTGCCAAATAAAAAAAAAACATAATGACATATCCAGCCCATACTCTTTGGTTCTTTCGGTAATGTCACGTAGGTAAAAATAAAAAAAATAAAGTTATATATTTTTTTGACATTACCGAAATAACATAGAATATGGATCATTGCAGTCACGAAAACTTCAAATCTAGAAATATCCAGCCCAACCAAGCCTATTGAATTTTCTCAACAGTCAATTTGTTGTCTTCAACTTGCGTATCAGGTATCCTTATTTTATGACCACCACAAATATGATTGTATTTACAAACACTATAAACACACTGACGATTTGCTGCCACATATGGATCGGGGACATTTTCGCTGCGGCAGTTATTCAACATTCCCAGGCAATCACCTCCCCCTGGTGAAAAGCCTGCGTATTGAACACTGCAGACTTTGCACCCGGCATCATTGGTAAAGAGAGCAGAAAGGAAGACGTGGACAGTTACGAGTGGTCATAAAGTTTTAAGTAAGAAGACGACAAAGTTAGGCAATGCCCTTTTACTGCAATGCAGTTGTGTGTTCGTAGCTTTGTAAAAAAAAATCTGCAAGGCTTAAAAATGATTAACTTAATGGATTTTTTTTACGTGACATTGTGCACGGCTGCTTTTGAAAAATCATCATTTAAATTGTAACCTAATACAATATGCAGCAGGATAATGCAGTTTAACACGTAGGCTTGTACTTATATGTACTTATATACTGTACAATATTTACCTATAGACCTCAGGAGTTACAGTAGTTTGAGGAAGCAAATAAATGCCAACTCGTGTTTGCCAGTATCAGGTGACAAGTGCAGGTGATTGAGTCATGTATCCTAACTTTTACCATCACATGCCAGTCATTAAATAAATCCATTTGTGTATCCTAACCTATGCCAATATATGCCAGTCATTCAATAAATCCACTTTCAATTTTAAAACAACTGTCCCCCTTACCGATGCAATGTATCGTTACAATCAGTGATTACGGTTCAATTCATGTACCAATTCTATTTGCATCATTGCGGTGAATGGTAGCGTCTCTAGTGGCTGATTGAGTGGACCTGAACAATTTACAAACATTTTTTTATTACGTGTACCTGTACAGTAACGTATATATTATCTCGACCACCCTGGAGAAAGGGCCATTATATAGGTTCGTGCAGGAGCGATAATGATTAACTGAGAGCAATGTGCCTTTCAGGACAGTCAGTTAACCTGTTGTTTTTCATTCCCAAAGCTGGAATTAAGTTATTCATATTTAGTGCAGAACCAACTCTAATACGGTGGGGTTTTTTGTTGTTGCAATCATCACAGCAGTGACCCGCCGAGAACCATCAACTAAATACAGTTGAGAATCCAGTTTAAAATCACAGGTGAGCAATGTGAGATTTGTACCCAGGAACTAAGGGGGCAATGTGGGATTTGTACCCAGGACCAGGATCTAAGCGGACAATGTGAGATTTGTACCCAGGATCTAAGCGGGAAATGTGGGATTTGTACCCAGGATCTCAACTGGCAATGTGAGATTTGTACCCAGGATCTAAGCGGGAAATGTGGGATTTGTATCGAGGTTCTCAGCGGGAATGTGGGATTTGTACCGAGGCTCTCAGCGGTGCCAGCTCACCACTCTAAAGTTTCGCCAGGAAATGTACTTCCGAGGTGTTTTGAGGACGCAAAGAGGTGGCTGCAGCTGAAACGCCCCAGGCTTTTGCATCATCACTCGTACTGGGGACCCGTGATGGTCATGGGGCCCTCCCAGCCGTGACATCAGTGCTCTTGAATGCTGCGATTAGAGGGGGCCAGCAATACAGGAAGTCGTAGGTGAACATTGCTCTCACATTGACTGTTGGGAGTTTTCATTGCAGAGGCAACCATGGAAAGAGAACCCTTGCTAAACAGGTATGTCTTGGAATTGTAAATGTTGAGCATCATTGTGCTGAGCACGCAAAAAAGTGGAACTTTAAAACATATATATTAATACACGTTTCGGTTTAACGTTGGGACACTGTTTAAGTACAGTACTTGTACAGCATAAGAACTCATGAAAGTTTAGGTTGTTACATACATAAAGATAGAATATACATGAGAAATATATACAGCATTTGAACAGAAAAAAAACATTCTTACAGTTCCAATAAAGCAATTGTGTCACTAGTTTATCGAAAACTAGTTAGCAGAAGTATGTGCTGTTTGCTGAGAAGCGAATACTCATCCTTGAAGGATGTGCTGTATACACAACATTTCATTCGCCCTACGAACAAATAAAGCACTCAGAATAGTGCGTGTATAAAGTATCAAACAGCGCATAATACTTTAAAGATGCACATTTGCAGTCCGTATCGGTATTGTGGCTCTTATTGTTTATATATTTTTAAAAAACCATAGTTATAATGTTTGCATTCAGTCCGTTGTCATTGTGTATATCGGCACACATCGGGAAGCTTTATTACGACAATCCGCGGAATACGAAGTACTCGGTTCAACTTAAAAGCCCCTTAAGAACGTTAGTGGGACGGCTGATACGAATCAAAACTCCGCGCTGTGATGATATTGGAGAGAACAAAACTCCACACAGTTGGAAAAGTACATGTTTACATACTCGTCTGGTTACGAGCATGAGCTCTTGCATTGTTTGGGCCACATTTAAGCTCACTGGCCCTTCCAGAACACCATTTATTCTAGATTTGAAACTTTCGTGACTGCAGGAATCCATACTTTTTGGTTCTTTCCACCATTTATATTTCACAACTCAAAACGCTCACATTTATTTTTGCAGTAGAGTGTTTTTAACACGTCGGGCACCACGGTGGCTATGAGATGTTAACTACCTCGCCTGGTTTACAGGAGGTCGTGGCTTCGATCTCGACCCAGACGCCTGCTGCTGTATATTTGGAGTTTGTGTCTCTCATCATCACAATGGCTAGGAGATATTAAATACCTCGCGGGGTATACATGGGGTCGTGGTTTCGAACCAGACCCTGACACCAGCTGTATATTTGGAGTTTGTGTGTCTCCCTCATCATTATCACGGTGGCTAGGAGATGTTAACTACCTCGCCTGGTATACAGGAGGTTGTGGCTTCGATCTCGACCCAGACGCCTGCTGCTGTATTTTTGGAGTTTGTGTCTCTCTCTCCCGGTGGTCGCGTGGATTTTTCTCTGGGTCCTCCGGGTTTTCCCCCTCCACATTTATAATCAATATCACCACGCGTTTCGAGTACTGTATTTGTCTGCTATTAATTTGCGCGTGATAAGCCACTTCGTTGAGCCATCATTTGTGGCCAGGTCTTCTGAAAAAGAGCTATACAGCCCAGTGGGCTTTAGACTTACAACTTTCGTGACTGCAGGAATTCATATTCTTGGTTCTTTCGGTAAAGTCACGTAGATAGAAAACAAAAATCTAAATTAAAATAAAAAACCCCCCACGACGTTTCGATCGCTACGCAAGCGGTCGTTTTCTCTCCACCTGAAGAAGACCGCTTGTATTCATATTCTTAGTTTTTTCGGTAAAGTCACGTTGAAGAGAAACAACAAAATAACAAAATATATATAAAACAATAAAAAATTATCACGACGTTTCGACCATAACTCAAACGGTCATCATCAGGTGTGTTGGTTTGCATAAATTTATTTAAAAAACGGCACATTTATTTATTTATAAAAAAAACGTTGGCGTCACGCGCAGCGATTGGCAGTTTGCCCAGGACTAGTCCATCTATTTTTTTTTTTAAAAGAGGAGGGGGGAGACGAAATTTTTTATAATGTATGCTGTCTGAAAGCCACTGTAAGCGTGAACAATCAATCAAGAACTGAAATGATTTATCAAATCTTTCCAATGATTGCTAAGATAGAATCATCTTCTCGGTTGAAATTGTCTCTGTGCTTGTATATGTGGATAGCCTCATGAACGAATCTCTCATGGAAGCCAGATGGCTTACAAAGAACCTCCGTCTTGGAAAAGTCAATGGCATGTGAGCCTACTGAATTAGAACAATGATCTGCTACGGCCGAGGTGTTGGTCCTACCGTGTTTAAGGTCTGCTTTATGTTCACGAATGCGGTCCGAGACATGGCGTTTGGTTTCTCCAATGTAACTACTACCACAGAGGCAACTTAGTTTGTAGACACCAGGGTATTGTATGTCCGGAATCACATCTTTTACAGACGGAACCAGATCACGGATTTTATGTAATGTGTTGAAACGGACCTGGATCTTGTGTTTATTCAAGATTTTGGAGATCTTTTTTGTGATCCCAGCAATGTTGGGTAAAGTGATGGTTTTGAAAGGCTCCTCAAGAGGGTTCTTCTTCATGGTTTGAGTGATAGCTTTGCGGATTGTATAGTCGGAGTAACCATTAGCCCTAAGAGCTTGGTGTACGTGCTTGAGTTCACTGTTTATGTGTTCCTGGTCGGATATGCATTGGGCTCTATGATACAGAGTTTAAGACCGCTTGTGTTGCGATCGAAACGTCGTGGGTTTTCTTGCTTTTCATTTTGATTTTTGTTTTCTATCTACGTGACTTTACCGAAAGAACCAAGAGAATGAAGCCCAGTTGGCCTTACCTGGTAAAATAAAATGTATTTGACTTCCATCTTTTCAAGTTTATATTGTGTCATTATAATAGATGAACGGGCGGTGGCGCTGTAGTCAACTAATTGTGCTCTTACGATTCATGTGACCGGGTTCAATTCCTGTTCATGGCTTAACATTAGTGCTGAGTGATATAACAACCGGCTCTATCCTTTAGCACCCCCAACCCTTCCCCCACCCTCCCTTCACTATCTCGCCCTGGCGAACGTGGTGAAGTATGGTCAGACAACTCCCATGTCTGACACTGGGTAAGGGTGGCCTTCACCAAACCAACAGTGGATTGATTGACAGAGCTGGAAATCATTAACTAGTTAATGGTCACGTGCGGTGTTGCAAGACTGTAATTCGCATGACATTATTCCATAATAAGGCATAAATTAAATATCCCCTGTTTTGCTAAGACATACAGGAAGTTTCTGATCACGTAACGTCCTGCTGTGTTATTTACTCGGGCAGGAGCTGCCAACTGTGTCCATTATGTGCCCCTTCCACTCTGGCGCATCCAAGTCGAGCCAGTGCAGGGTCATCACCGCGCAGATGGTTTTCCACTGGATGTTTGCCGAGCTGAGCGAGAATCAAGTCTTGATATGCTCTGGTTAGCTCTGATTCAGAGCTAAGCAGAGTGGGGTGATTCACGCATCAATTAGGTGTGACTTTAATCAGTAATCCAGGGAGGACACGGCTTCACGTCATTTCTTTAATTGCGCGTGACGTCGGTTACACGGCACGGCTTCTGCAGTGGAAAACTATTTGCCACCTGAGGTGTGCTGAGCTGATTGGGCACGGCCCCAGGATGGCTCTGTAGTACGATGGAAAATATATTAAACATTGCTTTTCAATGAGCCACAGAATTCGGTCCGTAACCGAATTGACTCGCTGGTGCCGCATTTCCATGTTTTTAAGTCAACTCTATTTGTTTGCCATTTCGTACCGTACTGAATCACTAAGCAGGATGTTCTGAATTCCTTGTCAGAATTATAGCCTTGCAGAAATATATCACCCAATAAGTCATTAATTGTTTTTCGAGTGGATGCAGGGGTCACATGAACTACAGTACATCCAACATATTAATACATTTATAGAATAGATTATTATGTCATCATTAGACCTCCTTTGTTGCCAGAAAAAAAGGGGAAAACCCCTATTATTACATTTTGGTACTGGCAAAGGAGGTCTAATGATGTAGATGCTCACCCCGAGCCCTCATTACTTTGATAGTGCATTGCCTTTGAGCTGTGTGACGCCTTCTGACGTCATCTGGTCGAGCACCAATTGGGTCGAGGCTCAAAAGAAAGCCGTCCCTTGGTGTGGACCAATCAGTTTCAAGGACAATGCATATATTATCATAGTATGTTTTTTTGTTTGCATTTTGACTGCAGGTATTGTGGTTAATGCATACATGAATCCTTGTAAAAAGTTTCAGTTTTGTTGCCAGAAAAAAGGGGAAAACCCCATTATTAGATTATTATGTTCACGATTCAATGCATGTATCATGAGCGTGAGAATTTATTCTTAATAATCGACGCATTATTACGTGCCCAGAACAGACAGAGTTCTCTGGAGCCAACACTAAACCAGCACCAAAGCCAACAACAGCTCCCCCCACTGTGGAAACAAGGCATTAGGGACTGCACAATAACATGTAAATCTCTTTGTTAATCTACTGCTGGATGAGAGCCTCCCCACACCGCGTAGGTTTGTGAGGGTTATTTGACCATTACTCTACTCTATATTGCGAGTTTGGGTTGGTGAAGGCAGCGAGCATAGACGTGGGGGCATAGAAGTGCAGTACAACAACGGATATTGCGGCACTGTCCTTTGCTTCCCATTACGTAGCCATGTATGCTATAACACCTGTTATCAGCATGTTTAGACTGGAAGAATCCGATGAGCTATGAAGCTCTTTTTCACAGATGCCCAGTAGGGGGCGGATCGGCAAGTTTACAATCACAATGCAAAAAAACGATAGGAGTGCAAAATAGATCAAAGGTAAGCAAGTTCATACATTTGGAAGATAATTTAAACGGGATGTAAATGGGATTAAAAGACGGATTTTTTTTCAGACGAGAGTGCGCTTAAGTGAAGGTACAATGGCAATGTTGCGAAATAAAATGAGAACGGAAGTAAGGGGGTGTTGCATCATTTTTTAGGCAAGTGCCAGGCATGTGATGGCAATGACTCATAAAGTCGTCAATGTTCACACTTTAAAGGGCCACCTCAAGCCAAATATTAAAAAAAATGGCCAACAGCATAAGTACATTTGCTTATGCTCTACCGCATTTTGGGAAATTAACTTGAATTTACAATTCTAGATTTAAAGCTTTCGTGACTGCTAGGATCCATACTCTTTGGTTCTATTGGGTAAAGTCACGTATTTTATTTTCACCTACGTGACTTTACCCAATAGAACCAAAGAGTATTGAATTTACAAATTTTGCAAATATATGTACGATTTTTTTTCAATTATTGCCATCAGGAAGCATGTCTTGTGTTTTTCTTCTTAAAATAACGAGTTTACCATTTATTGTGAGACTACATTTCAATAGATGTATTACATTAATTTTTTTAGTAATACAGTAATATACGCTTTATTACAATTTTTTTCATGAGAATGAATCATCGGTTTAATAATGGCTACAGGTGTTGCGTTCTCAAAGACAAAGTGATGACGCAATCTGCTGTATGGAATGGTTCCAGCCATTTGCTTCCAAACAATCACGAAAACAATACTGTGCCATCTTTCATATCCTGCCTTGAAATTCTTTCAAAGTACAATATGTGTTGTGATTTAGAAAATAATTTAATTACTTGTTAGGAAACAGCACAGTTGACAGTATTGAATTAGCACTATGGCAGCTGACTGGATAGCAGGGGGAAATATTTGCTAATTTGCACATAGTTGTGTTTACCCTGCACCCAAAAGGTTTGAGCAAGATGATTAATTTGGCCAGTTTTCAATAGAACTCAACACACTCGTCAACAACACTGCCTTAAATAGAAACGATGCATTATTTAATTGTCGACGTTTTGGGCAATGCCCTTATTCATAGCACGTGATTGTGGGTTTATGTTAAATGTGCTTGTGCACCGCTGCAAACTGAGCATCACCAAATAATTTGTTCAGTGTTCAATCTGGCAAATCCCTAATAGCAACACAACGTTAGAGTAATATTTCATTCACGTGAGATCGTCTTCATGAGAGTTGGCATGTCTTCTCGTTACAGAGGGACACAGCGTTAATTAAAAAAGGCCTTTTGGACCCATGCACTTAATCTTCAACAGTACTAATTCAACCCTGATGAAGCTTAGAAAAGCTGAATTGACTCATAATAAAGGTTTTTTTTGGGTTAGATCGCGTTATTTATAAATGTGTTATAACCCTCCACCACCCGACACGGCCAATCAGCAAAAAAATTAGTTCACTGCTTTAGCCCACCGGTGTGTTAAAGAGTGAATCCACAACATTTACAGTTTGAATACGACGTTTCGCTGGTAATTACATCCAGCATCATCGGGCAATTCGCCATTTGTCAACGTGGCACTTTTTTTGCTGATTGGCCGGGGCGGGTGGTGGAGGGTTACGACACATTTATAAATAACGCGATCTAACCCAAAAACCTTTATGATGAAAAATATTGGTCGCGAAAGCTGAATGGAGTTAAAACGAACTCACAGACACCTTGTGAAAGATCCAATGTGGAAGTTCCCTGGTTTTGATCTTCTATGAAGCTCATGGTTCAATTCTAAAACCGCATCTGCACAAACCATGGCAGATGTGGATACCTGATGCACAAAGGGAAAATGAGAAATTCTCCAGTGTGCGGCTTTGATAATCCAGAACAGACCGTACAATATATATTCTTGGTTCTTTCGGTAAAGTCACATAGAAGGGAAAAATAAAATATTAAAAATATAAAACAATATATTTTTATTATTTTAAACAATAAAATAATAAAAATATAAAACAATATATTTCTTTATTTTATTGTATCCCTTCTACGTGACTTTACCGAAAGAACCAAGAATATATATTGTATGGTCTATTCTGGATGATCAAAGTCACACACTGGAAAATTTTTCATTTTAGAAGGGAAACAACGTGACTTTACCGAAAGAACCAAGAATATGAATCCCTGCAGTCACGAAAGCTTTAAATCAAAATTTCTCCATAACATATTTAATGGTCCATCCATATCAGCATACGAACCTTTTGGACCAATGTAATGTTTAAAAAAATCTGTGTACACATTGAGGCGTTTAGATAACATGTATAATTGGATCTACACGATGGTGAACAGTTCATATTTCCTACAATACTTTGCCCTGGCCCGCTTAATAATATTTCCCCAAACCCATTTGGTCACCGGTTGTTTTTGTATTATTACGTGAGCAGTATTCCACTTCGTTTATTTGCTCGTGTGCTCTCCCTTTTGTAGATCACTTTTTTACATTCACGTGACAAATACACAACGTGAATAATTACACAATTTTTGTTCCTGGGTAGTAAGTGTTGTTTCGTAATTGCTTATGCCTAAAAAGTATAGAAAATGGCTATTATTCCCCACAAACTTTGCTTTTGTGACGAGGACAGTGATATCTTTTTATTTACCTATTTTCAATGAGAAAACGGGCGAATTTGTGTCTTTTTGTTCACATAAAGTCAGAAAAAATAAGATATGAATCAAAATTAACATGTATTTATACTAAAGTAATACAAAAAATACTGCAAAAGATTTAGAAGTGAGTAGTTTTTCGAAATATACGATTATACTGTAAATCACTTTCACAAATCAGCTCCCAAATGTAGTCTCCCATCATGTTCTCGATATACTGTCCTTGATAGCGGCATTCAAAGTCCAGTATGTCCTGGTGGAAGCGCTCGCCTTGCTCCTCCGAGTACGCTCCCATGTTCTCCTTGAATTTATCAAGATGAGTATCAAGGATATGGACTTTGAGGGACATTCTACAGCCCATTGTGCCATAGTTCTTCACCAGAGTCTCAACCAGCTCCACATAGTTTTCGACCTTGTGATTGCCCAGGCAGCCACGAACCACTGCGACAAAGCTGTTCCAAGCCGCTTTCTCCTTACGAGTGAGCTTCTTGGGGTATTCATTGCACTCCAGGATCTTCTTTATCCTTGCCTCAGATAGCTTAGGGAAGAAGTCTTTAAGGTACTTGAAGACTGCCGACTCCTTATCTACAGCTCTGACAAATTGTTTCATGAGGCCCAATTTGATGTGCAGTGGTGGCATCAGCACATTCCAGGAGTCCACCAGTGGCTCCCACTTGACGTCGTTCCTCCCCACAGAGAACTCGGTCCGCTGTAGCCAGTCCCGCCTGTGGTAGTGCGCCTTGGTGCCCCTGCTGTCCCAAAGGCAAAGATAGCAGGGAAACTTGGTAAAACCGCCTTGGAGACCCATCAGAAATGCCATCATTTTGAAATCCCCAATGACCTCCCAGCCGTACTCATCATACTTCAAGGTGTCCAGCAAGGTCTTGATGCTGTTGTAATCCTATTTGAGGTGCACCAAGTGAGCCAGGGGAAGAGACGGGTACTTGTTACCATTATGGAGCAGCATGGCTTTGAGGCTCCTGGATGAGCTCTCTGAAGAGGCGACACTCATTCTGGTTACAGGCGATTCCGATTGCCTCGAACAGACTGGTCACATTGTGGCAGAAGCAGAGCCCATCTTGACGGGTGAAGAAGCTGCAAAAAGGCTGGTGACACTTCCTCTGATCTGCGACTTGCACACTTTTATCCAACAAGTTCAACTGCTTGAGCCTAGACGTCAAAAGCTCGGCATTGGACTTGGTGAGACCAATATCTCTGACCAAGTCGTTGAGGTCTTTTTGGTTAGGGTAGTATGGGTTTCTCTCCTCAGCTCCACCTCTGAAATTGTCATCTTGATCTACAACGTCTTCCTCGCTCTCTGACTTGCTGCTCTCTTCTAAAGACGGCTGCTCTCTCTCCGGAGGAGTGGGTATGGGGAGCTCATGGCAGTGTGGCACCGGGGTGATGACTGAAGGTCCGGATACGTGATAGCAGGTGCATTCTTGCCAGTCTGACGTTTGGAAGGGTCCACCATGCAGAAGTAACAGTTGCTTGAGTGGTCAGTGGGTTCCCACCAAATTCTTGGGATAGCGAACTTAATGGCTCTCTTTTCCCCTCTGTACTATCCTACAAATATACATTTATTTCACCCATGACTCATGTGTAAGAGATTATCGCAACATTTTTCATATATGATATATATTTTTTCAATAACATTGAAAATTGTAAATCATTTTAAAATTAAAAACTTTTACAAATGTAAATGTTTAAACATTTTATAACATAAAATTCTGAGCAACAATTGTACATCTTACCTTCCAGAGTTTTTTTGTATTGCTCACAGGTGAAATGAGGTGCCCAGGGTTTGTCTTGATCCCCGACAGGCATGCCAAAATATGCCTTGTAGGCCTCACACATCTTAGCAGATGCTTCCACAGAGTACTTTTTCGGTCATGTCCTGATAAATTGGCAGCAGACATAGCAAAATGCGTCTGCCAGATGCTTGCAGCCTCTTGATGCCATCTCAGGAAAATACAGATATGTATCCACTTAGGCAGCTAGAACTAAACTGAACTGGTGGGCTTAAGGCCCCTGTATTTATACCACTATTTATATTGCTGGAAAGTTCTAGAATGTTCTAGAAGTTACTTCAAGTTTACTCAGCACTGAATCTATATGCAATGTTTTGGAAAATAGGTAAATTTCAAAATATCACTGTCCTGGTCACAAAAGCAAAGTTTGTGAGTAATAATAGCCATGTTCTGTACTTTTGAGGCAATTAGGAAATAACACTTACTACCCAGATACAAAAAAAAAATGTTACACTGTTATTTGAAGCACCTTCAAAAATTCAGTCCGGCCTTCCGCCAACCAACGTTGCCACGTGATTTGAACCGTCGGGACCAACGGCCCATCATCGTTGACACTACAACGTTGACGCAACATTTCATGTTCTTTTTGGGAGTGGTTTTAGTACACTAGATGTCCCGCCCCCCGCCAATGTGTGCAGATAGTCCATACCTGTCAACCCATATGGTTTCCCCGTATTATTGTGCAGAGAAATAGAGTTTGCAGGTCCATACGGCGTACAGCCGTTTCAATGCGGGCAAAAAAGTAATTTATGTTTGTTTGTGTGTCTCCATTGTGATGGGACTTTGTAGGATGAACCTTGAGATTTATATGGGCACGGGGTGACCAATTAGGTCTGAATTGGTCTGTAATAAGGTAGGCACTGATAAGGGGTTGACATGTATGAGATCCTCTTGACTCCCTTGTATGTAGGGTGTGTTGGCATATATGCTGACAAAATCAATTTATTTTTTGGTGGGAGTGGGGGTCGACAATTTTTGGAAACCTATTGGATCGACTTTTTACCCCCACATCTGGATGGGGGGGGGGGGGGTCCACTTTCTATAACTTTTTGATTCAGGCCTTCTGAAATGCTCTTATAATGTAGTTGAGTGGACACGAGTTGCTTGGGAGATGGGGTTACACAACAGAGCCACTCCCCGCACCACTCAAATGTCGCCTCCCCCTCCCACGCGTGCCTGGCTTGCAAGCTCTCTTTAAACCGGCATGGGATGGTGCCTTGAGATCGCATTCCTGCAAAGTGAGCCTTGAGATCGCGTTCCTGCAAAGTGAGCCTCGAGTCTAGAAGCAAAACGTTATCGGTGCTTCGGCTGTCTGCTGTCGCTAGCTTGTTAAAGACTGAAGGGCGATTTTTAGTTGCTCCATACATTTTGCTGCTGCTGCTGCTTTGTTTGCTGTATTCTTTGTCCGACCAGAGCAACATGGAGCACGACAAATTAGTTGGGTACGTTTTTCCTGCTTTTTTCAGACACTGTCACGGTTTCGTTTTTCTTGTTGAGCAAGTGAGATTAACATAGGAGGTGGTCGTACAATCCAACGTAACGCCGTGTCTTTTGACACGGCGTTTTTCATCTCTGTTCCCTGGAGAGGATGTGTAACAGTGTGCATTATATAATATACTGTACTCGACCATGGTCCTGTACTGCTTGTTTGTGCTGAATTCATCGCCAAATACATTACACAGCTGTGCACACATACACGATTGTACACTCTAATTGCGCTCTCGAGGTGTGTCTTGTTATTTACTATATATGACGTATGCTTTTAAGTCATAGCTTGTGTATAAGGCAGCACTTGGGATTGCAAATGCAAGTATAAACTGGTTTGAGCCGGACATTTGGGAGTGAGGTCAGGGAGGGCCAGTGGGCACTCCATCATTGAGACCGAGGGCTTAGACAATTGATACACAGGAACGCCCTGATCTGAATCCACATATTACGCTTAACGCCCCATCTTTTAAAGCAAAACATAACATCTGTTCCGCAGAGACCCTTTCATAAATGCCAATGCCCCCAGCTTTAAAACGGTTCCCAACAAATCACGATTTAGCAGCGGTGGAATGTTTTCGTGCTTGGGCCACAGCTGTTTTTAGTTGCGCAAGGCATTTTAGTGTACTGTATTGTACCGCATTTGCTGCAGTAGAGAGTGTAGCAGTCCTTACGCATGTTCGTCTGTGTCTAACGCCCCCAAAGATCTATGCTCCCCACCTTGACCAAACTTACATTGACCAAGTTGGTGAGGTGTGGTGAACCATTCCCCCATGTCCGACATTGTGTGCAGTGGTTTTCATTCAATAGTGGATTAATGGACTGAAATATTGATAATACACGTGTTGTGTTGCAGGACTGGGAACACCAATACAGTTTCTGTATAAACATTTAGAAACCATCGTAAATGTTTCCTAGTTAACTCTGGCACACGGGAAGTTTTAGGTCATAGGTTCTGTGCTCTGTTGAGTTACGCCCTGGACATGAAAAACAACATTCTTAGCTGTGCATTGAAAGGCATGAATGCATATTCTAAATACAGATCATGTGGATTGTGCAGGGTTTGGGGGAAATAAACATTTACCTTAAGTTTCAGCTATTACCAAAAAAATCCTTTTCCGGCAGATAGTATTCATTGATTTTATTTGTATTGCTGTTTCATGCTGGATGTAACAATTGAGTAGATCTCTTATCCACACATTTCGTGGATAAGCAGAGGTCAGAGAAGTACATTCTTTTACATTATCCGTAGGTTTTGAATCGGTCATGTTTCCCAGCATGCACTTTGGGAAATCACATTATAACTCTAATCTGCAAGATTTTTTTTTTATCTCCCCAACCCCCCCAGATAAATGGAGTTCATCCACAAATTCACCCTAATGAGCTGTGACTATCCATATTTGTGGGTTCGGATAAGTGGAGTAAATTGCTGGAAAGCATCGTTGACAATAGAATCCAGGATGTGTCAAATAAGAGCAGTTCTGCTCTGTACACACATACTGTACATATTGTAATGCAAGAACATATAAATAACCAGACATAAGGTGCCTTCAAGATTCTCAGGTTTGCCTGTTATTCTGAGATACAAATAAGTAAAACTTTCACCTCTAGAATCCTTATAATAAAACCAATGCCCCAAACTCAGAAAGCCAGTATAAACCTGGCACAGTCATGAAAAACCACGATAGTTGGTGGATAAAAGGCAACAATCTCCAATACACGTATATATGTGAATCGGCTTGGTAATTGCAAAAAAGTGTACCTACATTATTAACTGGTCCACAGTCTAGTCATTTTGGCATGGATATATTTTACACCGCACGGCTGATGTAGCAGAGTAAACACACTACTTGTTTTTGACATGCCTTGATTGCGCTGTTTATCGTTTCCAAGGGCAGAGCATCTAAAATAAGTGTGGCAGGTCCATAGGCCATCCGGCGCCAAGTGTAACATACAATACATTACAAAAAAGTTGTTCAATTTAGCTCTCATTGGAGAAATATTAAATGTTGGATCATCTCGGGTGTTAAGTGTTTAAGAATTAATGTGCAGTATCAACTTAATAATTTACTGTATTTAGATTTTGTAATTTTTGCCTATTCCTGGTGTATTGCACAGACACATTATATCATGAATTAATGCTATGTAATACGTAATATATTATATAATCCGGGATAACGCCTCTAGGGTATGCCAGGTCCGTGCATGGAGAAATGTTAATCGTGTTTGGGAAATTACAATGCAGGAGTGAGCTTGTGTCGTATGGATTGCGAATGTGTTCTTGGAAAACATCCAAAGCCGCCCACCTTTATGGGCAATTCAGTGTTTGCTCTATAACCCATTTTATCCTAACCTGGGAAAATGTGCTGGTGTGTGTCATGTAGGTTGTAGTGAGGGTTGTGCAATTGTTGTATTGACCACCAAATATCTGTGGTAATGCCATTAAACACACAGTTGTAAATCCAGTTAAATGTATGCTTATTACATTATTGCTGTTATGTTGCGTACAATTTCACAATCCACATTTTCAGGCCGTCCTAATTTACAACATTGGCTTAAGAGTATATACTACGTAAAATAGTCATTCGTAGAAGGTAATTTTACAAGGTCATCATTAGACCTCCTTTGCCAGTACCAAAATGTAATAATAGGGGTTTTCTCCTTTTTTCTGGCAACAAAACTAAAACCTTTTTACAAGGATTCATGTCTGCATTAACCACAATACCTGCAGTCAAAATGCAAACAAAAAACATACTATGATAATATATGCATTATCTTTTAAACTGATTGGTCCACACCAAGGGACGGCTTTTTTTGAGCCTCGACCCAATTGGTGCTCGTCCAGATGACGCCAAAATGCCTTTTGGCGTCATCATAGTATGTTTTTTGTTTGCATTTTGACTGCAGGTATTGTGTTTAATGCAGACATGAATCCTTGTAAAAAGATTTAAGTTTTTGTTACCAGAAAAAAGGGGAAAAACCCTATTATTTTTACAAAGTCACTTAAACAATGACTCTTCATTCAATGCACAGTTCTAAGTACTGCACTGCTGTAAATCAGCACCAGACATAAGTGATCTTTACAAAGAAGGTTAGAGAATTACATGATGGAACGTTACCAATTCAAATGGAAAAGCACATTTTATTCACGTGACCTAACCCCAAAAAAACATTTGTTATGGATATTGGTCGTGAAAGCCTACGTGTTAAACTGAAAAGCATAGGTTGGGTTGTTGAAATGTCGATCAGTTGTCAGTTGGCATGCAACAGATAAGCAAGTCTTCAATCTCAGCTGTTTATTTTTGGGGTGTGTCTTTTTTTAGGCAAGGCTACAACTATGGGGCTCCATCCATGGCTGCCTATCCACCAACATTTGGTAAGAAATTTTATTTGAATGTCTTCATGCAAATGTAAAAAAGAATGTTACAGTATATTCTTAAAAATATATTGTTTTATATTTCTATTATTTTATTGTTTCCCTTCTATGTGACTTTACCGAAAGAACCAAGAATATGAATCCCTGCAGTCACGAAAGCTTTAAATCAAAATGTTACAGTATGTCCATTGTAACTCCTAATTTTGATTGTTCGGTGTTCTAATCATGTGTTGTGAATCTGGATACCTGAGTTTGATTCCTGGCCACGGTTAACATCAGTGGCGAGAGGTAATAACTGTATTTGTCTTGGATTCCCCTCTTTCTTAACCCATGCTGGCCAGCATGGTGAAGTATGGTCAAGTAACTCCCAAGACCGACAGTGCGAGAAGGTCTTCATCTAGCAATGGATTGCATAGACTTTTAAGTCGTTACAATTCCAGTCAATTGCGTGCATAATATCCATCTATATGAATGTGTTCAAAGAGATGTATCAGAGTGACATGCTTAAATAGAACATCGAAGAATAATTACGAAAAAGGTAAGTATGATTATACACTATTGTGCAAAAAAATTTAACATGGCATACACCACGCTTCACATATTAAGGAGCAAGAGCGATTTACGTGCAATTGGGATAACACAAAAAAGTTGTAGAATATTCCATAAGCATAGTGAGATATTGTATTCTCATGTATTGCAGTTTGTGTCATGGTTACAAGTTGGTTGCTGATGATGCATATATTCAAATTAGTTTGTATTAACCATTTACCCTTGGCTCATGGTTCTCATTCTTTTTGGAATGGCAGCCCATCCAACGCCACACGTGTTTCATGTCGTGTACTCGTGTATTTTGTCACCCTAACGTGGAGTTGACATTCCCAACACACAGACATCTCTTCTGCACGGTATCCATTCCGTAGCCTTTTATACCCTTCCTATGAAAGGACGCGGGGGTGAGCACGACCCCCTCGGATTGAGCGAACTGCTGCCCCCCTAGGCATGACAAAAGAAAGTGGTACGGACACAGAGATGCTGTTCATTACCCTTGTCACCAGGGAGTGGGGCACCTGCCTTTCCAATTTACCATTGGAAAATTGAGTCAAAGTGAAAGAGGCCACTTTCGGGGCCGTCTATTTAGTAAGTACGCCTGGAGGGGGGTTAACCCAAACGCGTACGCTTGCGTATGGGGGGGGTCTACTGAGAAGGGTTTTGACATTTTTGCATACGTACTAAATGGATGGCTCCTTTCTGGGCAACAATGTGCCTCAAAGGGAACAAACCGCAAGCATGACATTACACAGCAGCTAAGCAGGATTGATCTCGGATAGCGGATATGTAAAAAGGGGGTTGTCGGTATGCTGCTACATTGCGACGTTACCAAAAACCATTAATGTCTTGTGCCTTACTTCCAAAGGCTATGCTCGGCCACGTTTAAACCACCCCGATCGATGCGAAGTATGGTCAAAACAACCCCATGACCAATTGGACATGGGGAGGAGGCCTTAATATGGCAGTGGATTGGCAAAGGGGATTAAAAAAATATTGTTTACATGAGCCACTGCTGCTCAGAGCCATTTCTGTCTGCATGCCAAACATGACTGAACAGTGAGTGGATCTGTGTAGCTCGGTTTAACAATGAAATACATGGTACAGTACAATGTCTTATGAAATACTATTTCACAGCGCCAAACATATTTTTTTCATGAATTACAAGAAGGGTTTAAAATATATCCTGTGACCAAATCATTCAGAATGTGCTCATTTTCGTCAGACCTTGGATACGAAGCTGGGTTGATTCTGGATAGTGCCGAAAAAGTGTGTAATGCACTAACATGATAAGAAAAATAATACGTTTTACGCTTATTTTTCATCCTTTGATACTGGCAAAAAGATCCCCATGATATTGCTGCTCACCCCAAGCAATGAATGCTCTTATACGTGCATTGTACTTGTTCGCCTTTTGGCATTGTTCTCCACTCTTGACACTGGTGGTGAGACTAGGCCCTAAAGAAGGCTGTCTCTGGTGTAAGCCAATCAGTTTCAAAGACAATGCCATATATTGTCAGAGCATTCTTGATTTGAAGCTTTCGTGACTGCAGGAATCCATACTCTTTGGTTCTTTCAGTAAAGTCACGTGGGTAGAAAAATAAAATAGATCCCGTCGTTTCGGTCGCAGCACAAGCGTCCGTCTGAATTATTAGATCGCGACCCTAAACGTCGTGATCTATTAATTTTTTCAGCCTACGTGACTTTACCGAAATTAACCAAAAAATATTGTCAGAGCATGTTTGTGTGCATGTTCACCACAAATATGTGTGGTTAATGCAGACTTCATTCCTTTGCGAAGGGAATCTATTTTGCGTTTGAACATCTTAACACCTGTTTTATTGCCAGAAAGAGTGATACTTATTCTTGTTTCTCATACTTTGATACTGGCGAATAAAGGTCCCCACGACGCAAACAAACTCTCTGTCATAGGCTGCTGCTACCTGGTGGGCAAAAGAGGGTTAACGCAGCAACGCGCATTGTTGTTGCATGGTACTTCCGTGCTCTCACATCAACCTGCACTGGGCCAAATAACCACCTGCACTGCCTGAAGAAGCCCTCGTCCAGCAGTGGATTGGCAGAGGGCTGTACGTGTACTGCAATGCACATCGTTTATTAATTGCAATTTCCCCCCCTCCCCCCCACCGTGGCTGTATATCTCCATCAAGCCGCCTGCGTGTTTCACAAGAGGATTCCGTAATGACCGTGCGCACATATACATGTGTTCTCGAGATATGACTTAATCTGTGAAGGAAACGCGACGTTGACTGGATTTCATCATCATCATCATCATCGGCGATATTACGTCAAACTCCCCGAGTGGCCACCGCACCGATTTAAACCGCAGTTGCGTGCACCCCCTTGCAAGCACTGTATTAGATTTTTTTTTAGAAATAAAGTAAGCAAAAAAATACACTCTGGCAACATTTGCGTGAACGCTTGTGAAGGGAAATGCCAAATGATATTGTGGCTCGTGTTAAAACAACAACGCAAAACGAGAACGCGTGGGCAAAACAAAACGTGAGCCCCTTTTGAGTTCAGCGCCCCCCTTTTAACTTATTATTCCTCAATCGCCCCCCCCTCTCTCTCGTTGTGTTTTGGCACCCACACACACAGGTAGTCCCCGACTTACGATGGTCCGACTTACGATGGTCCGACTTACGATATTTCGATCTTACGATGGCGATTTGACAAAATTGTAAAATATTTTTTTAATTTCGCGCGCCAGGCAAACGCAGCAGCGCACGATGCTGTAACTTTATCATCGCCATCCTCCTTTTCCGACAACTAAGTTAATGTAGCCATCAACAACCTAAACATCGTTCAAGTATGCAGACGACGGACAGAATCTTGATGAGTACAGTAGAATACGATACGTTACGATACGTTCAATGCATGTATGATACATAGCTTTAGCGATTTTATTTTAGGGTTACCACGATACGATACATACGTTCAATGCATGTTAAAAGTTTTTTTTATAGCAGATAGGATTGTTTACTAAAAAAAAACTTTCTATGAAATTGCAGTTCATATAGGTAGGCTAAGAATTTCCCTTGTTTTTTAACTTTAAATTTTACTGTGCAATACAGTATTGTAATTAATAAATACTTACAGTATATAGTTTATACAGGGCGGTACTGTAAATTGCTAAGGCCATTTTTCGACTTACGATATTTTCGACTTACGATGGGGTCGTCGTAACGCATCTCCATCGTAAGTCGGGGACTACCTAGAGCCGGGACCCAGCGAGAAATGACGTGGGGTTGTGGTGGGGGGTGGTGGTGGTGGTGGGGACCTCTGGGGGTGGTGGTGGGGTACTCTGGGTGGTGGTGGTGCAGGTGGTGGGGCTCTGGAGGTGGTGGTGGGCACCTCTGGTGGTGGTGGGGCTCTGGTGGTGGTGGTGGGGCTCTGGTGGTGGTGGTGGGGACCTCTGGGGGTGGTGGTGGAGCTGTGGTGGTGGGCACCCCTGGTGGTGGTGGGGCTCTGGTGGTGGTGGTGGGGCTCTGGTGGTGGTGGTGGGGCTCTGGTGGTGGGGCTCTGGGGGTGGTGGTGGTGGGGCTCTGGTGGTGGTGGTGGGGCTCTGGTGGTGGTGGGGCTCTGGTGGTGGTGGGGCTCTGGTGGTGGTGGTGGGGCTCTGGGGGTGGTGGTGGGGCTCTGGGGGTGGTGGTGGGGCTCTGGGGGTGGTGGTGGTGGGGCTCTGGTGGTGGTGGGGACCTCTGGCGGTGGCTTGCGGCTGTTGTCGAACAGATAACACGAAAAAAAGCCCTCAAACACGGAAGGCAAATGCAACAATTGCAATTGTTTCAGCGTTCCCTCGAGGAAGAGGGTGGGGGGACGTCGGTTGTACGTTGTTAGGGTTGTTGGGGGTGGTGAGGGGGTAGTTTTTTTTTTATTATTCTAAGTTTCACTGTTCGGGGACGTCTTAACGACGGGCACGTTTTGCGAATCGTCTTCGAGGAAAGAGGAGTTGAGAGAGAGAAACGAACGAAAGATGGAAAACCCGGCGTTCGTGGGTGAGAAAGTTGATATCGGTGTGTGCCACTTGCCTTATTCTCTTCGCTGGGTGTTTCATTGTACAATTAACTGACTAAGAAAGGCTTTCTTTTTAATAAAAAAAAATGCGGCATCCTTGCACTAAAACAGACTTGCAGTAGTAAGAGACTTTGAGCAAAGTGCCGTCGGTCACTTGCTTAAGAATGCAATTGTTTCATCAACGGTGCGTGTGTAAATGTTATCGAATAACGCTTATTTTTAAAAGTTGCTACGTTGCTTTGTCTTGCAATTTAAAATTAAACGCGGAGCGCACTGTACGTTGGCGGTGTTTGTGTTTTAAGCTTACTGTGCAAATATAAAAAAAAGGTTTATATTTGGTGTCGGAACGTCTCAACATGCGTTTTATTGCCAGACCTATTCATATTTCTTTCGTGATATTAATGTTATTGAACGCGTATTTTGTGGCCGTACAATTTAATTAAATGTTATTCATATTGTTGCGTTACTCTCATAAGTGCACGTACTTAGTCGCCTTTAAAGGCAGCGATTCGTATATATACTGTTGTATTGCTGTTTTCTCGTTACCGTATAATTGATATTGTTTATCATCTTCTTATTAAACATCGTGCATGTTTGTGCATGTTAAAGAACCATATGATACCATTAAGTAAATAGCGAGTATAGTAGGTTTCAGAAGGGTGAACCGTTATAAAGATAGACGCCAAGTGTCCAGTTTGTCACTTAATTTTCGAAGACTAAACACGCCTCTAGAACGACTTTATTTTCATAAACGTCATGTAATCACCGCCAATGATGTTGCAGTAACAATGCTACGATAAACAAATGACCAATTAAGAAAGTATTCACTTGCATGCTGGCTGCTATGCGACGCAGGAGAATGTGAGTCGTTTTAAAGCTTTCGTGACTGCAAGGATTCATCTTCTTTGGTTCTTTCGGTAAAGTCACGTAGAATGAGAATAAAATAATAAATTGATAAAATAAAATAACACAATAAAATTCTCACGACGTTTCGGCCCCAACACAAGCGGCCTTCATCAGGTGACAGCGCTGTCCTCCAGACAGTCTTGTCCCTTCACCTGATGAAGGCCGCTTGTGTTGTGGCCGAAACGTCGTGAGAATTTTATTGTGTTATTTTATTTTATCAATTTCTTATTTTATTCTCATTCTACGTGACTTTACCGAAAGAACCAAAGAAGAAAATGCGAGTCGTGTGCTGTTCAGTGGAAAGCCGAATCAAAGTAACAAGAGATGGCATACCCACACGGATTACCCAGTATTCTTGTACAGGGAAATTGAGATTTCAGGGCCATGCGACTTACAGCCGTTTCAATGTGGGCAAAAAAGTATTTTTGTTGTATGTTTGTGCTTCTCCCATGTGATGGGAACTTTGTAGGATGAACGTTGATAATTATAAGGGCACCACGGGGTGACCAATAAGGTCTGAATTGGTCTGTAATAAGGTAGGGCACTGATAAGGCTTTGACAGGTATGTGAGTGTTGTGCATCCACATATCAAGCAAGCAGCAGCAACATGCAAGATCACAGACGAGTAGTATGATGAGTAGCATCATTGACACCAGTTATTAAAATAAATAAATAAATAAAAACAGTTTTCGCATAGTAAAATCTTTTTTATATATTTGTTTGTGTTTCTCCCTTGCGATGGCACTTTGTAGGATGCACGGTGAGATTTATAGGGGCACGGGGTGACCAAATAAGGTCTGAATTTGTCTGTAATACGGTAGGCAATGATAATGTTTTGACAGGTATGAGATAGTCTCATCTCCCGCTGACAGTCACTGCCCGGTCGGGTTAACTCCACGTGTCTGACGAGCACAACAACGCCTATTGAGGCATGCGTTGAGTTCATGCCACCTGATCGCCATGCTGATTTCATTCATCGCTGTGTTTCTAGAGCATACACCAACCAAACCCGCGCGCTTGGCTCTTAAGATGCCATTTACACTCACAACTGATATCTAGGCCCATCCATATTCTTCCTTGTCTACGCTGACTAATAATGCACTTGTTTATATTAAATAATTGTCATGAAAACCCCGTGTATCAGTCCACCGATGCTTGATGATGGCCTCACCCGTGCCGTTTCGTCATGGGGGTTGTTTGGCCATACTTCACCATGCTGGTCAGTGTGGGCTGGTAAGGGAGAGCAGTACCCGTTCATATATTTCTCACCACTGCTCTTAACCCATGGCCAGGAATTGAACTCGGGTTGCCAGGGTCACAAGTGCAATGCGCTAACCTTTGTGCCACCACTCCACCCGATAGTGTCAACATGGGCTTGTAAATAATCAGTTGTGAAACTCCCAATCGAAAGAGTAAACATCAAGTTTGACGTGTTAGGTGAAAGCAGCGATTGTAACCCAGCAGTTGTGGAAATTGTTGTTATTTATACCCCTGGTTCTGTTCGTATGTTTTACTCTTTATTACCTACGTGACTTTACCGAAAGAACCAAAGAGTATGGATTCTGGCATTTGTACTTTGTGTCATTTTTTCCCCTGTGTATTTCTACACGTTTGTTCGATCCATCAGCCTAAATGTACATTAATTTAAAAACATCAATTCTTACACGTGTTTATGTGATGCACGTATGATGAGCATTAAGACAATCTAAATGATTTGATGAATCGATGCATCCTTTACACCCCCTATATATACACACACTTTTCTTCCCAGAAGCACACATGATGTATACACGTGTACAGAAGCTGTTGACATTATGATAGTGGCCCTTAACTAATGTGCTCAGGAGTGGCTCTGTTTAATGATCACATTGTAAAGAACAGTACAGTACTGAAACAGTGACCACAATGGGTTATACAGTACAGCTTAAAAGTGCATCCTCTCCTATTAAATCTGGGAGACGGGCTGAGAGAGTTTCCGCCCACAAGTTCCTCATCTGAATGTCTGCCTCTCATTTCCAAATCCTGCAAGAGTTTTGTTTTATAAACACATAACTGAATACAATTATTAGCATTGTTGCGGAGAATACAAATAACAGAAAGGTATATATTCGTGTTTCCACATACAAATTAAAGCGTTTTATACACATCCCAAACGCCCCACAGGCTTCTGGGAGTGCTTGAATAGCAGCATTCAGATGAAAAAATTAGAACCGGTTTTAACACAATGTATCATCAGCAGTCAGGCTTCCTTGAGTCATTACTGGTGAACTGGCAGGGACCCTTTCTTTAAATATATCGGTCCTTGTTTGATGTAACATTATATCCTACAAAACTCAAAATAATCATGAGGTTTTTTGTGGAGAATCTTAACAGATAAGCAGACTATTTGTCTCTTTTGCATATCTGTCTCTCCATATAGGTTACTTGACCAAGTTTTGCAGAAATAGTACGAGGCAACTTCAGTGTCTGCATAAGCACCACTGTTTTATTATATCCTGGTATAAACTATTTGAAATTCCATGCTCTGAGCACCTATGTTATAGCACGGCCTATATTATGAGTGTGTAATCTATCCAGCAAAGCCTTGAGGATAAATACTTTTTTTTCAGGAAGGTCCTGCATTGGGATATTTGGCACTGTCTATTAAATGGAGTGTTTGAATGTGGGAGGTATCCAGTATATCCAGATAAAACACTCGTCTACCAAGGGGTAACACGCTGTCTGCAAAAATGGGTTCGCCAACCCCACTTGTTTATCCAGAAAAGCTTCACTGAGTCTCAATTTTTTTTCAGGGCGGTCCTTTTTCAGGTGTGGGCAACGTTGCTATTTGTATTCCCAATTGAGTAAGTTTCAGGTATTTTTTTTCATCATTGGGATGTTTGGCCAATAACAATTATATTGTATGTTATTTTTTTATGGGAGGAAATTGGATAATCCAGTGGAAGCCCATGCAGAACAAGGGAGTACATACTCTGCACACAAAGGCACCCGAGTGGGGAATCGAACCCATGTCCTTCTTGCTCTGAGGCACAAATGTTACCACTGTTCAACCAATGTAATCATATACTGGTAACCTCACATCTGAGTGGGTCCTGTTTATCCACCGACCCTTGCCTTCAAACCCCTGGATTATAATCAAGTGCCACCATGCCCTGCTAGAGCCCAATGAGACATTAACTCTCCAGTGGGTATGCAATAACCGTAATTCATCACAGTGGAGATCTCCTGCTCGCCGAACGTTGAGATAGGCTAGTGTGTTGTGCGTGAAGTTAATCGATTGACCTTTGGGGGAGCGAGCATTGGAACGTGCGTTGAACAGCTGCGGCCATGGAAGCAACGCGGTAGGAGGCAGGAAACAAGTGTTGTGTTCGATAGCACTCCCCCGACTTTGTTCCTGACTGCGCAGTTCGAATGTTGTACGCTCGTGGAAACTTTATTTTGAGCCAGAAATGCGTAACGCTGAATACTGGAGTGACATTTATAACTGTGTGCATGTGCAGATACGGACACAATTCTGGATTTATTTTAAGCATACACCCTGTTGATCCTGTGTAATGTAACTTTAGATCACTTTGGCTTCTTGTAGATTAATGACAATCTTACTTTGGAAACCATTGATCAGTGGGCATAAGCTGATAATTGATTAACCCATGTGATGATAAGTTGGCAGACAATTATACAGATTACATTGATATATACTTTCATACATGGTTGCTAGATACTTAACATTATAATGTAATATTTGTTTTCATATCCATGTTGAAGCTGTCCAATGTTACAAGCACTAAAATGCCCCCTGCATTTATTCCCGCTTCTGTATAAAACAAAAAAAATATTTGCACTTCGATTGCCCTTGTATCAATCCACTGCTGGATGAGGGCCTCCCGCACCATGCTGGTCTGGGGGTTATTCGATCATACTTCACCGTGCTGGTCAGTGCTATTTGGTGAAGGTGGCGAGCATCGAACATGGAAGCATAGACGTGCTAACAATGGCATTTTCTGCACTGCCCTCTGCTGTTTACAAGTGTTGTTTACATATAATTTATCTGTTGGTTGTAGACACACTGGCCTGCATTTATCCTGGATCTGATGAGATCTCTATCATTTGTAAATGGGTAGGACATCGGTTCTTAACTTTCTCGCTAGCTTAAATCGCTCAACCGAGAGATTTTAGTTTCTGGCACAGCACTGCAGCTGCTGCTGCTAGCTGTGAAGTCGGTGACTCTTTGCTTTTGTTGTTGTTTCGTATCGCAGGCTCGCAGGACCCGATGACAGGAGAAGCGGCAGGTCTTCCATCCATGCCTTCGGCGCCGTCGGCACCCCCGCCAAACATGCCCGGCTACGAGGGGACACCCATGGGCCCTGGTGAGTCACCGCCTCTGCTCCCCTTCAGAACCACATGGCGGCGCTGGGAGCTGTTGTATGGCTTCCTCGACACGTCCGTGATGGGGCTTTCCAAACTCTGGTTTTCGCCACTCCCATTCACAGAATATTCCGCAAGAAAGGTAGATATGTCTATGACAACTTTAACAGCGCTGTTTGTTGCTGGTCGCTTGAGTGTAACGGAATTTCCGAGTATTCTAAAATAGCGGCGTGGTCATTGTTGCAATATTCATAGAAGCGCTAGGGTGGCGTGTGCACCTTCGATTCACATGGTTGGCTACGTACGATGCAAAAGAAACTCAACATACATATAGCTATAAACATATCTTCATGTTTTCCTCGTATGTCGATCCCAACAAATATTTTTAGTCTCCTTGAGTAATGTTATCATTTCCTGGAATTCATTTCCATTGGTTTGCTATCGTGAAAATGTCATCAGCAAATGTGAAATACTTAATATTTTCTCGTTTTACATTTCACTCGTTGAAATTGGCCATTGAAATGTTGTATATGGTATCATCTTAACTATATGTTTAGGTATATTTAAAAATAAAAATTGATATATTATATATATGCTGTAAAACAATACAGCGAGCATGTTTAATACATATTTCTGGATATATTAACGTTGACAATCTGGCCTGGCCATGGCTAGCACCAGTGGTGAGTGATAGCTGAACTTATCTTGAGCACCCCTCCCAATCCTGACCCCTGCTTCACCAGCCTGGACTAACCAGCATGGCGAGGTACAGTGTGGCCAGTTCGCGACGCGGAATACCTTCCTGAGGTGCTCGTGAATATCAAATTTCACGGATAACGATATTGTCCTACGAAAACCTATCTTTGGAATAAATTGCCTTAAATAAATACATAAATAGGCTATTAAATACATTAACATCATAATAACACAAACATTACAATACATTTTAAAAGGGCAGTAAATTACATAACAAATGTGTTTAATTGAAATATATTTCTCTTCCATTTTCCATTCGAAACAAAAAAAAACATGTACTTCATGTAATGACTCAATTGCCATTTCGATGGGAGAGATTGGTGAATGTGAAATGTTGTACTATGGTGGTTTGTGACGACTGGCGTGAGAAAGTGCAGACACAGCCATTTGTATAACCCATATGGCAGAGCTTATGCCACGGTGATATCCTGCAGAAACGGCTACATGTGTACACCCACAATGTTTTTATTTTTCCTTTCAGGAAACTTTAGCACCTTGATGGACTGTTTGCATGTCACTAACCCAGTTTTTTTGATAAAGCCACCTGCTATGGCCTATGACCAAATAACCTAGAGTGCGCCTGATCTCATCACGTCTCAGAAGCTAAGCATAATTGAGCCTAGAAAGTGATTGGCTGTGTGACTACTGTGTATTAAACAGGTGTTATAGGCTGCGGGGGAGGGCGGGGGGTGACAATGTGGTGTGCAGTAGAGAGAAGTGCAGCAACAATCCATGGTTGTATGCTGCCATATCTACGTTCCATGCCTTCACCAACCCCCACTACCCTGCATAGTGTAGTTATGGTCGAACAACCCCCATAACCCACACAGTGCAGGGATGACAAAAGACTTGTACTTGCATATGTACAAATCTTGTACACATGCATGGCTTTTGCCTGGCCATCGAACAAAGATGGTCAATGCATCATCAGCTTTCAGATGCGCTTCAGCGGGTGTCTGGAACGCCCTTCTTTACGATATTAGGAAGCCACTGGAGATATGCACTTTTAAGTTCTCAAACTTTTCACGAGAAGTGCTTTTTGCGTTTAGTATGTTGTCATTCCAACGCATCTCCGATTAGCACTGTTAGCTACGTACGGTACGATAGAAGTTAAACGTACATACACATGTGTACGTGACCTGCTTTGACTGAACTCCACAGGTAAGTGTTGTTATCCGGTCCAATGAAGGAACACAACTGAGAGTGGTGTTATTATTGTCTTGTGTTCTCCTAGACCACAATGTGCCACCACCTGATGGGATGCTGCCAAAGCCGGGTCCACGGCCCAATGGCCCTCCGCAGACCTACAGGTATTTAAGTTCCCAGAGGACAACACACACTACCGCACCGCGGGTCAAAACACTTTGTGTACCTGTTTCTTCCCTTGCACCTCTCGACTTTGGAATTCCCTTCGATCAGGTTTTTTTTTTAAGTTATCATAACCTTGCTCAGCTCAAGAAACATTACCCCCCTCTTTAAACCCAGATGTGTAGTGTTCGGGACTGAGGGCCACGGATTTTCTATACCCATCCCCACTCTCACGTCTCCGTACCGGGCTCCTTTTGAAATATAACTTAAAAAAGGGCTGCTCCTTGAAATGTTAATATATTGTATGACAATAAGTGTGGACACAATATCTGATTGGCCAATCTCTCCCCTCAAATATCACTCTGCTCCCCTTAATTTGCTCTCTGATCCTGCAACCAAACTTTCCTATTAAAACACTTAAGTCAGCCTTCACTCGCTTGGATGTCGTTCCTTCTCTGCAGTTGCCCTCATTGTCTGGAATTCCCTCCTGCGGCCATCTATGCTGCCAACTTCCTGCCCCAGTTCAAGTTCATGCTCAACTCTTTTTTTTACCTTAACCCATTGCTGACTTCTCTTCTCTACGGATTCTGTTCAATCACACCTTGTCATAAAGTATATTATCTATATACCCCCCTTTTCAGAGGTTTCGCTAAATGACACGTTCCACTTTTGTACAGCTTCTTGAACAATTAAAATCTCAACGTGGCAACCTTCCTTCAAACATCAAGCTACAAGTGGGAAAGACTGCCGTTCACATATGGGTCCACACAGACACAGACGCACACGCAAGACATGAGACCTGTCGGCAGCATCATCTTCATGCAAGAAGGGCAATGCCGACAACAACAGCAGCATTTTTAAATCCAGTTGGCTTTAGGCACAATGTAAATCCAAATTGTATTTATTTAATGCTTCAGAGGTTTCAGCTGTGGCAAGGCAAGGCAATCAAGGTTGGCTATCATAAAATTGTAGTTACTCATTATCGTGATTGGCTTAAGTAGGCATAGAACCTACCAAGGGGAGGAGGGGGGAACAAGGTGGACAAATACGTACACAGCCCAATTTACAGTCCAACACAATAACCAGCAATATTCCAGATGCTGAGATGGAGATACCTGTCTATTCCCCATCCTCCTTGTGCCCAATCACGAGTCCATTATTTTTGCTTCTGGCCCCCTTACACTGAAGCAAGCTGCTCCTACACGTCAAACAATCAGCTTCACTGACCATTTTTCGTTCTTCCCTTAAAACTGACAAATTTTCCCTCCGTTACCCAAACTCCTCTTTTCCCTCCATTATTAACGCCATCACCCCCTTTCTCAACTTCCCTACCCATTCATCACACTCACTCACTCATCAACCACTCATTGTCTCTTCCATCATTGTTTATTTCATGTATAAACATATTCATATACGACCATCCTTCTCACAAACACATCTCATCACACTGTTGCTGTACAAATATCAAATTATTTATGCGGCGCCTTAGTCAAGGCGCTTTATAAATTAAGACAAGATCTGTATGGCATTTGCGAGGCCTAGGTGGAGAGGAGTGTGATGAGGGTGTGTATTGACGGTCACAGTTGGGTTTGCAAGTCCATTATGTATACTTGTGTGTGTAGGAAGCAGTGGGGAGCAGTAGTGCAACGGTCCGCGCGCTGCGCTACAAACTCGGCCAACCGAGTTCAATTCCCGCTCACGGCCAACGCCAGTGACGATGATCTGAACCGGTTCTGGACCTCCCCTAGGTCGATTTAGCCTCAAATGAGTACCTGGTGCGGTGTGTAAACATCACCACCGAGGAGACAAAGGCATGGTCCTGACCACCCACCCCCTCGTGTGACGAACTGGCCTTCATAGGTGCTCGCTAACAGCACTTGCCCAAAGATAAACGAGGAATCTTTGTCTTTGGACCAGTGGTGCAATGGTTAGCTCACTACGATATGCACCTGTCGACCTGAGTATATTTGCATGCCACGGCTATCGGAAATGATGTGATATCTGAACTGGTGCAGGGCCTCCTGTAGGGTTGGCTTATCTGTTAATGAGTGCTTTGCACAGTGTATAAATGTAAGCTCTGGGGAGATAAAGGCAGCTGGGCATTGTTGCTAAGCCACATCTCCCCCACATTCGGGCCTTAACAGTTGCTCATGCTCGCAAACGACAAAAGCTTCGGCGTTCTACAAGGCTATACAGGAGATATTTGATTTTGCACACTTTGTGTGTGTGGATGGGCAGCACATGGTTTAAACGAACTATATTTTTTAGTTATAAGGCAGTGTTTGTAAATAAGAATGGTGGTGCCCTATTTTAAGGCTATAATTCCTGAGCGTAGTGCTGCTACATCATAATTCATTCATTTGCAAAGTGCAAAAGTGCCAAGATGTATTTATGGCCATAAAGATATTAATGAGCAGCACAATTGCCATTCTAGCTCTCTGCCGCCAGAGGGCACTGGATCTCCACACCTAAGTTAAAAGTGTCCAATTTTACAATTTGAATTCATGCCACACATCTATCTCAAGAAGCTGTACAAAACCGAGCGCATGGTCACAGGCAAGCACTAGATAATCTGGATTATTTAGTGTTTCGAGATTTTGTTGTGTATATTCGTTTTATAAATTCAAATTGTATATAATTAGCATACAATCGTGTACATAATTGCCAAGCATATCTCGGCTAGTGAAACTGGTTCAGATCATCCTACTAAAACATTTAGTTCATAATTAGCATGAATTAGGAACATTCAGTGGCATCTTATGGAGCATACTTAATGTGTTCATGGTGTAAAATGATCTTGCGATCTCCATGCGGTCATTTAGACCAGTAGTCAATTACCTTTGCTCTGTACTCTCCAAATTACAGTGCAGTGCACATTTAGCTTATCTCCATATATATAAAAGGCATAGTTGTGAATGTGTATCTGTTCAAAATGTTAGAGTACTTCCCGACATGCAACAAACTGGAAATTTGTCATGTGGGTACTTTGCAGACTGTACACAATGCAAAAATTATAAAAATACACTTTTCGGTTTTTTTGTGGGGGGGGATCTCAATAATGCATATATATTTTTTTGCACGGCAAGTGAGCTGTGACGTCAAATATGTCACGTGACCCGCGCATGTGGAAGCGTAACGCATTGTAGTGGAGTGGTTAGCGCACTGCGCTACGAACCCGGCGACCCGAGTTCAATTCCCACTCACGGTCACCACCGGTGACGATTATTTCAACTGCTTCTGGGCCTCCCCTAGGTCGACTCAGCCTCAAACGAGTAACTGCTGTGGTGTGTGAACATTGCCACTGGGGAGACAAAGGCGGCCGGGTGTGCTGCTGTCACCCACCCCCTCGTGTGCCGTGCCGGCCTTCATAGGTGCTCACTAACAGCACTTGCCCCCTACAGGCTACACGGGGGATTTTGTCTTTATCCTGTGTGTGGGAGGGGGGGACTGCGTAGCGATTCGCGCGCTGCGCTACGAACCCCGCGACCCGAGTTCGATTCCCGCTCACGGCCACCACCGGTGACGATTATTTTAACCGGTCCTGGGCCTCCCCTGGGTCGACTCAGCCTCAAACGACTAACTGGTGTGGTGTGTGAACGTCGCCACTGGGGAGACAAAGGCGGCCGGGCGTGGTGGATCCAAGTCCCGGGCGAAGCCGGGTAGTACAGCTAGTATTTTCTATGAAATCAACAAATGGCCATCTGGAACATTGGTAAATTATCTGAGCACCGAGCTAATTGAGTTAGATTCACCGTATAATTGTCAGGAGGGTCCTACCAATGATTCGGAGTAGAGAGCAAATGCTGCTGCGTGTGATCCCAATTGAGTAATTTGCAGATAATGTTTTCAGCATTGGCATGTTTGTCCAATACCAGTTACATTGTTTGGGATTGAATTTTGCTATGGGAAGAAAGCCAATATCCTGGAGGAGAGAGGGGACAACATGTAAACTAAACACAGCAAAGGCACCTGAGTTGGGGATCAAACCCAGGGCCTTATCGCCGTGAGGCACGAGTGCTTCCTCTGTAACACCCTGCCAGCCAAGGCTTCGCGTTATAACAACATACTCTGTGTGTTTCTAATGCATGGTAGGACACCTGTTAAGTCTAGCACTTTGGATGTGAGGGTTGGTTGATCGCACAAAGTTGTGCAACTTCCAAACTCTGACCAAGAGATGACAGTGTAGAGCTTCGGTGTTGCAGTAAGCACGGTTTTATCCATATATTCCATTTTCCTCCCACAAGCCAAACAATCGTGTGGAATGCGGGACCCTCCTGAAAAAGTATTTTGTCGATGAGTGAATAAATAAAGGGCATCTATGTATTCTTTAATGACTCATTGTCTATTATGTACGAAGGACAGTTCTGTTTGCCAATCAACTCATGAACAAACAAAAAACTTAACTTTCGAATCTAGCCAAGTGGCATCTGGAAGAAGAGGAAGACCACCACTAAAACATCTTCCAGGAGAAGCAATAAAAAGTTTCCTTTGATGCACAATAATCTTATGCAAGACGAAGTAGGATAACAAATGGGAAGAAGTATCTTAAATACAAGGAGGGTGTGTGACAGAGGGGAAGAGTGGGACAGGTGACAGGGAGATAAGAGGGGTCGAGAAGGGGAAGAGAAGTGGGAGGAGGGGTGGCTGCCCTCTGAATCACAGTTTTTATGCTCGTGAGTGATATCCATTAATCAATGTTTGTCACCACACAGCATCCCGGCCATCAGCGAGGAGGAGGCAAAGGAGGCGCTGATGCAGTTTGTCTCTTCGAAGTGCTGCTACAGCAAGGAGCCTGTGAATGGCATGGTCTTCACCGAGCTCCTCCCGCACAACACCTACCGGGTGAGCGTGCCTTCATCGCTAGCAGTCCTAGATAACGTTCAGGTCTTCCTTAACGAGTGGCAGCGCATTTGCCACTTGTCACAGATGTTGGCAGTTCCAAGGTCGACGATTCTGCGGGAGTATTAACGAGTGGACGTTAAAGAAACCATTGACGTTCTTCGAAAAAAGAGTTGGCCCGCGTGTGCTGGCGTCATGGTCCAACTTTGCCAAATTTGAAAAACTACTGACACATTACTTAAATTGGGAAAACCACATACCAACATCACCCCTTCCTGGCAGACTATACCCATTTGCAAGCTGGTGCTGCATACACCAAATGTTCCATAAGGAGAGCTGCCACTGGGGTCCCCTTGGCTTCATGGCTGTCGGGCGATGGGACGGTTGAGATAAGATCTGATCTGAGGCACTTTGAGATTCTGAGGCATTTGAGGAAACGGCCCATAAATAAAAATCATTATCCTTACAATCTCGCATGTCTCTGTTCCTCCTGCATGCACTGATTGATGAACTGAATGTATATGTACATCACTGGTTGTTGTGGAATATTTACCCATATTTTGCCATGCTAGTCAGTGTAGGTCAGTGAAAGTGGGGAGCATTGAAGTACGGTACAACAATGGATTTTTCTTTACCGCCTTGTGCTGCCCACTGCGTAACCACACAAGACCTACGACGACCTGTCTGTGCATGGTGGTCGCCCATCCAAGCACTCGCCAGGCTCGGCCGTGCTTAGCTTCTGAGTTTTCATCACACTCCGAGTGAATTCACATTTCTTTTGAGTGAAAATGTGCTAATGTCTCCATCACCAATGATGGTGCAAATCGCCAAGGCGCGATGTGTTTCGGTTGTTCCGTCAAGATGCAAATTTCCCCCCAAGATTTACGCTCATTCTTACCGAGTGGTTCATCATCTTTAGCCATGATCAATCCCACTGGTAGATGAAGGCCACCTCCCCAAGCGGTTTGCCACGATCTTGCGATGCAACAATCCACTGAGCACTTGCCGGTCTCATCGATTAATCTCTGACGATGGGTGTACCTTTTGGGTGCATTCTCTCCTTTGGTTGTCACCTGGTAGTTATTTTTGCACACCTGCTCAAGCCCGCTCAATTTTTCTAAAAAGTTGATCAGTTAAGTGACTGAAAGAAACGTTTTAAAGCACCCCCCCCCCATATGGCCATCGGCCCATCGCGATGTAGATTTTAGCGTTCTCAAACACCAAAGCAGCTTTTACAAGTATCATAGCTGCTGGAAATCTCAATGGGTTTACACGACTCAGACGCGGTTACATGAACAACTATATATCTTTTTGGTGTTATTTTATTTGCGTAGTATCATCTGGAGACTTTCACCGAAGAGCGGACCACAGCCTGGGAACACGAGCCGTTCAGCGGTACCGTAACTCACTTTTATCGTTTCGTAAAAAATTCATGAAGCATAAAAAAATGCGTTTGATATATATTTTTTAGATATGTCTCTCAGCATGCTACGTTTATTTTTTCTTAATATGTCATTCTAAGGCTTAGCAGAGTTGTGTTTTATTTCCAATCTGTGCTTTTACTTACACCCTATAAAGTTTGAAAATATCAGAAACACTAGGAAAACTTTTCAGACATTGTCATGCATCTGTTAGCATATTTTTGTTTACGCATCCTTCAGATATTTCACGTTGGCTTTGTGTTAAAGGAAGACGAACCAAATAATTTATATACTTTTATCTCGTAGGTACAAAATAGGGATCTGGTGATGTCACTGCCATACAATGTCAATGCAGTGCATCGCACCTACGATTATCACGGTTGACTACGTACGGTGCAAAATAAATTCATCGTACATACCTCAAGAGAGCGCTATATTGGCAGACTGGAGCACAGTGCGCCGCTAATAACGAAACTTCAAACTTGTGTCCGCTTGTCTGGAAGACAAAGCCTTGCTATTGTATCAACAACAAGAAGAGCTTTGTGTTTATTTACATTGTCTCTTTCACTGTGATGTTTAAAAGGCTAATATGAAGTGTTTGTGGTTGTAATGTATGACATTTCAGTTTTAGTCGTTGTAATTAACATTTTGATGGCATGCAGGGAACCCGTCGGAAGCTGTCCATTATGAACCAGCCCCTCTGCCGTGGGACATCTTGGTCAATACACCGAGCATGTTCACTCCGGACAAGAAAAAAGTGCCTGTTCCCAACACATCTTCTATTCGGGTTGGTGGATTTCAAACGTATTATTAGCCGATCAGTTAATGTCTGAATAAGCAGCACGGGTAAAGTGTTTCACGTGGTGTGGGAAGGAGCTTCATTTACGAGTAGCTTGACAAACGGCTGTAAGCGATGAACAAGATGGACCAATTGAGACGAATAGTATAAATGACACAACAATAATTAATGCTCGAATTGAGCCACAACCCAAAATTGTGACAATTGATAGTACCACGCTGGAAGGGTGAATTTTTGTGTGCTTAGGACATGACACTGCTTGTCACACTAGTTGACACAGTAAATTATCACGTGGAGTAAGCGCTGCATTACTTTGATTGCGGGTGGCACATTTTGTTCCTGCTGAGGGAACAGAGGCGAAATAGTTTTTGCTTTGCAAATCGCCAGTGTAACACTTGTCACAATACGACCGCTCGTTTACCAGCTTAACCTGTGAGCATAAGGGATGGGAGGATATGGAAACACACATTGTCGGTTTTGTTTATTTCTCTAAATTTTCGCTAAGCGGAATGGAGCAATGGGGGGTGGGGAGGGGGCAGGCGGGGGATGAGATGCCCTTGGATTGTGCCCCCTCTGCCGCCGCAAGCCACAAGTGCTACGTCTAATCCGAAACAGGCTTTCTTGCAGAAAAGTGACTGATTTTCGGCCAAATGATTAGGATTCCTGTTCAATTTCAACCGTGGCATGCAGAATAATACGGGGGCAACAGCTTTGCGAAAACGTTGCAAGATTTACTTTTTGTTACATCACCACTGATTTGTGAACCCCCCCCCTCCCCCCCGAACACAAAACATATGGTGGCTTGACTGTAAGGAGAGATAGGACTATAATGCATTATAAGATATTGCATTTAATCTGCGTAGTGAAATAGCTCGTGAGCGTGAACACTTCTGCCTGAATCTATAATTTAAATAAGATGCCATGGAATAAGATTAAGATGTAGATATTTGTCTTATGAATAAATGAGGTTTTCTTTAAACTAGCATAATAATATATTGTCAGATATATAACTGGGTATCTGAATCTATAAAATGCATTATCTACTGCCACAGGAATGTGGCATTTCACTCTTGGTTTATATTATCAGATAAACAATGGAACACTTTAACAAGCCTATAAAATGTAGGAAATAATTCCAGCATACCTACTATAATCACCCAGGAATGTCTGTCCTTAATGCTCGTGACATCACTCCACATCGACCAGTCCCCCTCATTAATAATCATGAGCAGGTCACGTGACTCCACATGGAGCACCCTCCCCCCTCAGTAATAATCATGAGCAGGTGACATAACTCCACATCGAACAGCCCCCCTCATTAATAATCATTATAAGGTGATGTCCTCCAAATGGACACCCCCCGCCCCATTCATAATAATTAGCGGCTGACGTCACTCCTCATGGGGGACCGAGGCTCCTCCCCCCTCCTAGGCGTCAACTGACAACCCTCACTACAAAGGCAGAACTCACACGTCACGCGACCTCTATAACGCTATTGAGACGTCAAAGTAAAAAGGACGTCATGATGAGCAAGGGATTATAACCTTAAAATGAAATAGGTATGTGTCACCGCGCCCTTACAAATTGCACACGCATTAATGCAACGAATATCACGTCGCGGTCTGCTCTTCGCTTGCAAGTTTCAGATTTACCGCAATATACCCGTCCTTGGACGGGCAAAAGGCTAGTTTCATAATATTTGTTATTTCTGTAGGATCACAAAAGGTCACTTATAGGTCAAATGAAGCACGTGGTTGTGTGAGCGAGCTAACATGTCACCGTTAGTCATGCCTTACGCTTTGCTGGTAAAACATCTTTAACTAAATTCCCCATGAAATGCGAGAATACATTTACCTTTGTTACATTCATCTGCCTGTCATGTTACCACCCTGGATGTGGCGGTGGCACAGTGGGTTAGCGCACTGAGCTATGAAACTGGCGTACTGAGTTCGATTCTCTGTCAATATCTAACATCGATGGCGAGTGATATCTGACTTGGTCTAGGCGCGCGCACCCCCTTTACCAACCCGCACTGACCAGCGTGGTGAAGCATGGTCAAAAACCCCCACGAGTGAAACAGCATGGGGGGGATGTTCATCCACCAGTGGATTGATAGAGGGCTGTATATTATTTATTTTATTGTGATGAAAGTTACGCCTTGTGGCACAGGTGGTCGTGGGTTCGATCCCGACCCGACCCTGATGCCTGTATATTTGGAGTTCATCTGTTTTCTCTCCGTGGTCACGTGGATTTTTCTTCAGGTCCTCTGATATTGCCCAACGCATTGAGTAACATATGTTTAGATTATTTGTCTGCAGCTTTACATTACGACATAGCATGATGAGATAAGCCACTTCGATGAGCTATCATGCGTGGCCAGGTCATTTCTGAGAAAGAGCTAATTACTCAGTGGGCTTTTCCTGATAAATACAATAGATGTATATTTTATGGTCCATCTTCAGAGCACTTATATTTATATTGGTTCATTTCATTGTTTAATTTCATTATAAAGACATGTAAATGCATATGCTATGTGGAAGGGAGGGCCATTGCCATACATTTAAGGCCACAGTGTTATTTACAAATGTGTTGAGTTCTATGTTGCGTCTGCTTGTGCACCACTGCCAGAATGCAGAATCACCAAATCCTGCGTTTGCTTTTGATTTAAGATAGGCCAATTTTTTTCTTGAAAACATTCGGCAGTGAATTCCTCTTAACTTATTTGTTTCATCTATTGCACGACATTCCGGCCGTCAGCCCTGCTAAGGCAATTTAAGTTTGTCATTGGTGAACTAAGTTTAAAAACACACATGTCCAGTTTTTTTTTTGCCTCAAACTCTACATAATGAGGATTTTCCTGAATTCCTAGTCAGCAGTTTTTTTTATCACGTCAGTGTTAAGAGCGGTTATTTAAATAGGCACCCAGTGTGTTTCAAATTCCTTTTACTCCCCTCTCAGTTTTCGTTTTCAAGTAGATGTGTGCCTCTAACATTTTAAATAATTTATATCCTGCAAAACCCTGGAATGATTAAAATGCATATTCTTTGGGTCTTTCGGTAAAGTCACGTATCTAAAGTCACGTATATACGTGACTTTACCGAAAGACCCAAAGAATATGAATTCCTGCAGTTACGAAAGCTTTAAGTCAAGATTAAAATGCATTCATGCCAGATGTAATATATATACATATATATGCATATACATCTAAAAGGTTTTTTGCGCTTGTACTGCATAGCGCTCTGATGCATTTTGGATCTTACCGCACACTGTTCAACACGATGTCCAACGTTTTGCTTCACATGCTGGGAGCTTCTTCAGAAAACTGAAGGAAGCAGCTCACATTCTCCATTGATTCTATAAAGTTTCTTGCTGCTGCTGCCGTTTCATATAATAAATGAATAAACACATTGGCTACCATAGCCCTACACAATACATAAACATTAGATGGCCTACATCATACTATATAAACTATTTAAACTATTTTTTTATTTTACCAGAAACGACCTGGCCACAAATGATCGCTCAAAGAAGTGGCTTGTCATGTGGAAATTTATAGGAGCCAAATACTCTTCTCGCATGTTTCTAAACGTGGAGGGAAATCTGGAGGATCCGGAGACAAATCCACGCTACCACGGGGAGAACACGCAAACTCCAAATTATACAGGCATTGGGGTCAGGATCGAACCCACAACCTCCTGAATAACAGGCGAGGTAGTTAACATCTTGCCACTGTGGCACCCTCTGTACTGGCAGCAACAGCTAGTAACTTCTTGTAATCATGGGAGAATGTTAGGTGCTTCATACAGTCGGGCATCGTACCGAACAGCACGCGGTACAACCGAAAAACACATCGGAGGTGCTACACCACCTCACAGTTTCCTTTGGATAACGCCACCAGTTACCATCGCGCCACTCGACTAAACGTTTGAGGAAACGCTTTGGGAATGCGCGCATCAATCGACTTTGTTTTTTGTGTTTTGGTTGCAGCGTCGCTGACTCGCTTTGTTTCCTTCCGTTGCAGCCTTGCAACGACTGCCTTGGCATGGCACGCAAGCCGTGCTCAAAGTGCACAGCCCTTGGAAGAGTAAGTTGCATGCTCAGTCTTAAGCTTCTCATCTATCCCAATTTGTTAGCATTTCTTGGTTTGGCCACAAGTCAATGAAAAAGAAATGTGCGGAAATCGCATTTTTAAGTTGTGATGCCCATCATGAAGTATGTGTGAACGCAATTTGAAGTTGCACGAAGAAAAGTATTTGAACAAATATGGTGTGTTTGGATTTCATAATAGTGATGGAATACGTTACTTCCGTTTACAAAAAAAAATCTAGAAAAATATGTGAACAGTCATTGCATTGAGAGGCTTGTGTGTGTGTATCTAGTTGTATTTACATTCCCCATTAATTGGCTACGATTATTATTTTCAAATGGATGTGAGCGAAGTGTGATTTACGTTAACTATACATTTAGCAATTTTCTCTCTGGAATTTGTAGAAGGGCATTTACTCCGGCATTCGTTAATTATTTTCTCACTCGTTTTGTTAACATTTTACTTATCGTTTAGCGTGAAGAAACAAAGCACATTTTTTATAAAGCATACATTACAGTTTTACTTTGGAGTTTACGCTTAAAATCATTACTCCAGTCTTTGTACATTGGCACGACAGGCATTTCGAAGCATACATCGAATATGACTATCTCTTCACTAACGATACGTGCATCGTATTACGTTTGTAAGAATCGGTGTTTTCCAATTCATATGCTTTAGATAGTGGGTTCAGCTGACCGCTGCAGCCACGATAGGCCGTTAGACTCGGCAGTGTTAACAAAAAGAGTCGAATCGAATCGTGACCCTGCAATGTGACGGTAATCAAATCACCAGGGAGGAGGAAGGTGGAGACACAAATCATTAAACCCTGCAGAGACATCAATTAGATTCGTTTCCTTTGCCACCATTTAGATTCGGTTTTCTGCACATATTTATTAATTAAATATTGACATAAGCCAAAAGCAAATGTTTGCTCACAAAACAGGACCTGTTTTAAATACTTATGAATCTAAATTCTAACAATACCATCCAAAATCTTTTTTTTTAAATAAAAATTAATCTCGTGGCAGTTTTAATAGTTTGTATATTACACTTGTGTTTTATTTTATGTTGCCATTGGGAATTATATAACATCGCCTAAAACAAAATTAGTTCCAACACTTTTTTTTGGGTGCCTTTTAGGTCTCTTTTTTCCCCCTCTCTAAGTCCTCGGCACATGTGGTTGAAATAAACAAAATGTGTTCTCTTAAGGTGACTTGCTGGCAGTGCAATGGGAGTGGTCGCAGAATGGGAGATGAGATGTGCACGCATTGCAGTGGGCAGGGTAGAACAAGGTGAGACTTGCCCGCCACTTCTTTGTGTACGCCTTGCTGAATTGCAACTGAGCCTATGTCCACAAGTATTTGCTTCGGTTGATTCACAATGGATTGCTTTAAAGTCTTCTCCATATACGGAGCTCCCTGCAGCACATAGCAGCAGTGAACGATAACTGAACTGTGCTGATGAGTCCTAGTGAGGGCAGAACCCGATCTACGGTTGTATCCGTTTCACTACTGCCCGTTGGCATGGTCTCTTTTCTGAACTCTGTGAGTTGGTGGTCTAAATGACAAAATAATGGGCATGTATTCAGTTCTTCTGAGCTGATGGTCTGGATAAGGCTACAAGACCTTTGTACGCACAATGCACGCTTATTGTGTGTCGTTCAATCTATTTGATGCCTCCATCGGATTTTTGGAGTTCAGTTTACTGCTATGCTGTTCGTGGCTCAGCCACTGTTCCTGTAATCGCACGTTGGCACATCTCACGGCAGATCTGCCGTGAGATGTGCGGATTTGTTTACTGCTGGTGTGGCTTTGGAGAGGTCACTACCTTGCGTTACCATATTTATATGCTTTTCTTTTCTACTTCGCCATTTCTTCGGAGTGTTATTCACAAAGATACTCAAAGGTGAATTGGCCAAACGTCACCTTTACAAATAGGACATAACTGCAAAGAGTCTTACTAAATGTAATGTTTAGGTATAACCCAAATCTTTGTTGTAAGCCCAATGTAAAATTTGTTCATGATTTATACAATCTGATTTCCCATCAAAGTTTTTTTGTTGGCAGAGTGCTTTACTTTGTGCGTGTGTTTTTTTTGTATTTTATGGGCTGAATGTGCTTCAGATGTAATCGGTGCCAGCAAAGGGGAATTTGTTTGATCATCCTCTTGCCATACACTTTTTTTGCAGCTAGAGGCCAGGTTAAAAGATAAATGGAAACTCATGGCTTAAAAAATGAAAACGCTTTGGGTTTTTGCAACGCGTTAATTTACAGCAGGTGGCTTGAAAGATTTAAAACATTCTATGTGCAGATGCTGCACAAAATTCATTTGATGTACGGCCAATCTATAAACCACTGTTGCGACGGACCTCAAAGATATTGCAGCACTGCCTTTTTTTCTGTATTTACATTCTGTGATTCTCCCACTGTCGTTGCATTGTCAGGGGAAAAATGAGTGAATAGTACATTTGACGTTTTCTGCAGACAACATCTTGAGCATTTGCGATTAAAAATTCAGGTGGCTTCCATGGACATGTGAATACAGAATGGAAAATGGATGTAATTTTACAGGACTTTTGTCAGTCCACTGCTGGATGAAGGCCCCTCCACAAGCCATGTGGTCTTGGGAGTTAGTTGATAATACGTAACCTTGCTGGTCAGTGTTGGTTGGTGAAGTTGGGGAGTAGAGATGTACCAACATAGTACAACAGTAGAATCTGCTGAACTGTCTGCTGCTGCCCACAATAGCCATGGATGAGTGACTACCATAATTAAAAACAGGTGTTGTAGGCTATTGCTGGACAGTGATATAGGACAATAAATACATTTCTATAGCGCTTAAATACTGGGCTCACTCAAGGGTGGAGTGGCCCATTCTATACATTTTCCCAATAATCCCATTATTTCCAGGTTAAGCTCATGATGCTTTTCATCTTCGTTTTATATTCTAAAGTTATTAAAAATCACTATGAAACAATTAAAACCACCATAATCAGAGAAAATAGCAAGCCAATGCTGGAGCGCACATTTTCAAGTAACAGGACACAAAGATCCAGAGTTAAGTACAACGATAACGGAAAAAACAACAATCATAAGTCCCATGCATAACTCACACTGTCTACATAGAGACAGAAGCCTATGACTATAAAATCAAGGAAAAGCCAGATGATGATACGATGACGATCACGTTGAGAATGACGACAGTGATGATTATGGTCCACAGGTGCATGACTTGCAGTGGAACTGGCCAGTGCTCCTGCCACACCTGTGTAGGGAAGGGCCAGCTCAAGTTCTTCATCTCGCTCACTGTCAAGTGGTAAGACCGCTAAACTCAAATTCAACCTCTCTTGTGTAACCCCCTCGGGCAGTCTCAAGGACTGGCCGAGAAAATTAACATTGCATTCCCTAGGCCTTGGTAGTGAAGGAGTGTGCAGAGAAGATGGTGAGACCTCTTGCTGAGTAGTCGATGCAGTATGTTTAGTGTTTTCAACCACAATCGGACATCAGCCTGAGCGGGTCACTTCGTTGAAGCCCGATGATGCTGCTGTTTAAGTGATGGAACGATTAATCAATTAATGTCGATTTTTAAGCTCATAATACGTGCGTCAAATCGTGAAAGAATCCACTTTTTTTAGATTTGTGTATGTTGTGTGTAATGGGTTGATGTTGACTCTACAGCCAGTTGTAGGTGCTACCATTTACCGGAACATTAAATATCATTGTTCTTGAACCAGACCGTGACCCTGCATCGGGATAACTCATTAAATAGCTAAGGAGGTGAATCCTTAACCCTCTACAGCTTTGTATAAATGTCAGTCTGATTATCATTTGAGCACCACTGTTGCTGCTGGTGGGTAAACTTATTTTTGTAAACCAAATAATGAAGTGTTCTACTTGCAGAAGTTAAATTCCAGGAAGGTAAAGTAGCATCTGCTTGACCTGTCGATTGGTGCCAGATGCCTGCTCAGCTTAGGTCAAGCAGAAAATAATAGTGAAGTAGTTTTGTCTCGGCATTGGCACCGCATATTTCCGCTCGCCAACCAATTATTTTTGTTTGCACTCCAACACTGCTGATTTATTGTTACCTGTCATTAATTTAATTGCAAAGGAATGTTTTCAGTGGGAAAAAAAAAAAACAATTCAATACCTGTAATTATTTAAATGTAAACATTATACATTGCATTTTTGTTCATATGAAAATACAAGGACTGCTCTTGTGTGTTTTTTTTTTAGTTTCTATTCTTTTAAATATATATTGCTAAGGAACACAAACCTGCTTTTGTGTAGTTTGTTTAGATTGGCTTTGGAGTTCAGTCATTTTAATATCACCCCACTTCTCCCCTCCTGTTTGGCATGAACAGGAAAAATGAGCTTTATGAATACGTGGCCGATGAGCAGACTGGGTTTCCAACAAAACTCTTCAAGGAAGCCATTGGGCAGCAACTCTTTGTGGACGAGCAGCCGTTGGTGAGAGTCAACCCGCTCTGTTGCTACGTTTCCACAGCCACTGGGAATCAAGCTGTGACAGCCCAGTTCTGTGTCAGAGGAGCAGCACCAAGGCCCGAGTCGCATTCTCCAGATTCCCTGAGCCACGAGGCTCCGCAAAAAGTGGTGTAGCACGGTTGGCATTGGCTGTGGTGCCAGGAATGAAATGCCCACCATCTCAAATTATTTTCCCCTTTTCTTAGCCCGTGTTTTACGCCTCTCCTGCCCGTGCGACCCAAAGCAGTTAACTGCATGTGCGCTGAATAGCTACACCACTGTTTGTGGTGTAGCTCCATACCTTCTTCCCCTTTTCTCAACCCTCATTGGTGGGAAGTGCGTGTGGGGTCAGCAATTGCTAATTATTTTTTACTTACCTAGAAAGTCCTCAATCAGTCTCAAGACGCTTTTTTCAGAAGGGTCATCCTTGGGGATGTTTGGTGAATACCATTGATGCGTGATTGGTATGCGTGACTAAATCAGAGTGCTCGGAGAAAGTGAATGCGTATGAGCGGGGAACACTCATCATCACTGCTATCTTCTGGCGACCTCGCCGTCCTACACAAACCAGGCTCAACCATGCCTAATTTTCAAAGTTCAAACAGAATTGGGCACATTTAGGGTGACTTGGTCAGATCGGTGATTTGATTGTAGACATTGAGTTGGTTTAGACTACTTCGAGAAGACAAGTGTGTCATGGGAGCTGGTTATGAGACCCAAGCCATCACAGTTCCCAGTGGTCCTAGAAATGAATAAAAATGCAGCGCATGTCACACCGTTTGCACCTCCACGGCCTGTTAATGGACAGAAAGATGCACCTTCAGCAAGACCTAGCCCCTGGCACTTGATAAAGCACTGAGTGTCTCTTTATTCCTTGGTCATTCCTCTCTAACCCTGTAGCGCAGTCCATTTAGCACTCTCGGCAGTGTGAATTCTCCACCCATCGCTCGGAGCAGATGCACAAGGTTTCTTGTCACAAAGCACTGTTTACATTTTGCCACACCAGTAGGCGTTCCCGACTGTCAACTGTCTCAAGCTTTGAGTGTGTTGCCCGTGTCCCACGTATTAAATCCCCTTATCTTTATGACCGCACAGGTGCGGATTGAAATGCGCTCGGAAATGAGAGCCAATCGAGGAATCGCAGCATAAACGCCGGATATCAAAACACGCGTAACTGTGTATGTTGTTTTCATGAGCGCACAATATAATGTGGGCACGTTTGTGTGTTTTTGGACAGCTGTGGCCCTTGATAGGATTCCCAGACCCTGGGATAACACAGGCCTCTCAGAATGCCATTGCCGAGATGCAGACCAAGTTCCGCACCTGCCGCATCATCCGCCAGGTACCGCAGTCTCCAACGGCCGCGCTCGGGATTCCAGTTCTGTTGGGGGGGGGTTCAGAGTTGGTGGGGCTGGAGGTGGATGTGCAGCTTTGTCACACGACACGAAGGCCGGCACTCGGCTGTGCCCGAGTGACGATTCTCAGCCCATTGCTAATTATGCTCTTCACGACGTTGACGAAGATACTTGATGGATCCGTTTGTGTTCATTTTGCCTGCAAACAAATCGCCCGGAATACACCCATCAGATCTTGGCAGCTAAGCAAGGTTGAGTATCGGCTGGATGGGTGACCGCCATGCATATACAGTGAGGGAAAAAAGTATTTGATCCCCTGCTGATTTTGTACGTTTGCCCACTGACAAATAAATGATCAGTCTATAATTTTAATGGTAGGTTTATTTAAACAGTGAGAGGCAGAATAACAACAATATATTCCGGAAAAACGCATGTCAAAAATGTTATGAATTGATTTGCATTTTAATGAGGGAAATAAGTATTTGAACCCCTCTCAATCAGAAAGATTTCTGGCTCCCATGTGTCTTTTATACAGGTAACGAGCTGAGATTAGGAGCATATTCTTAAAGGGAGTGCTCCTAATCTCAGCTTGTTACCTGTATAAAAGACACCTGTCCACAGAAGCAATCAATCAATCAGATTCCAAACTCTCCACCATGGCCAAGACCAAAGAGCTCTCCAAGGATGTCAGGGACAAGATTGTAGACCTACACAAAGCTGGAATGGGCTACAAGACCATTGCCAAGCAGCTTGGTGAGAAGGTGACAACAGTTGGTGTGATTATTCGCAAATGGAAGAAACACAAAAGAACCGTCAATCTCCCTTGGCCTGGGGCTCCATGCAAGATCTCACCTCGTGGAGTTGCAATGATCTTGAGAACGAAGAGGAATCAGCCCAGAACTACACGGGAGGATTTTGTCAATGATCTCAAGGCAGCTGGGACCATAGTCACCAAGAAAACAATTGGTAACACACTACCCCGTGAAGGACTGAAATCCTGCAGCGCCCGCAAGGTCCCCCTGCTCAAGAAAGCACGTATACATGCCCGTCTGAAGTTTGCCAATGAACATCTGAATGATTCAGAGGACAACTGGGTGAAAGTGTTGTGGTCAGATGAGACCAAAATGGAGCTCTTTGGCATCAACTCAACTCGCCGTGTTTGGAGGAGGAGGAATGCTGCCTATGACCCCAAGAACACCATCCCCACCGTCAAACATGGAGGTGGAAACATTATGCTTTGGGGGTGTTTTTCTGCTAAGGGGACAGGACAACTTCACCGCATCAAAGGGACGATGGACGGGGCCATGTACCGTCAAATCTTGGGTGAGAACCTCCTTCCCTCAGCCAGGGCATTGAAAATGGGTCGTGAATGGGTATTCCAGCATGACAATGACCCAAAATACACAGCCAAGGCAACAAAGGAGTGGCTCAAGAAGAAGCACATTAAGGTCCTGGAGTGGCCTAGCCAGTCTCCAGACCTTAATCCCATAGAAAATCTGTGGAGGGAGCTGAAGGTTCGAGTTGTCAAACGTCAGCCTCGAAACCTTAATCACTTGGAGAAGATCTGCAAAGTGGAGTGGGACAAAATCCCTCCTGAGATGTGTGCAAACCTGGTGTCCAACTACAAGAAACGTCTGACCTCTGTGATTTCCAACAAGGGTTTTGCCACCAAGTACTAAGTCATGTTTTGCAGAGGGTTCAAATACTTATTTCCCTCATTAAAATGCAAATTAATTTATAACATTTTTGACATGCGTTTTTCTGGATTCTGTTGTTGTTATTCTGTCTCTCACTGTTCAAATAAACCTACCATTAAAATTATAGACTGATAATTTCTTTGTCAGTGGGAAAACGTACAAAATCAGCAGGGGATCAAATACTTTTTTCCCTCACTGTATATATAAAAAGCCATATACATTAGTACGTATGATATTACCACTTATATGTGCACATTTACAGTTTTTTTTTCCTGTGAAAGAGGAAAGCAACATAAGTTGTAGATTACCACCACAACACGAGGAAAAAGTCATTGACAAAGACCACTTGTGTTGAGCTTTCACGACTCGTGTAAAAGCTGACCTGCTGAAAAAAATATACTGGACAATGTTACTTTTACGTTTACAAAATCTGCTGCACCTACATTTTTTAACTCCCTAACGTTGGAAGACAGCTGCGTCGGGTTAATGGATTAAAAATAGCTGCCTGCGTTACGCGCAGGAACCACGTGTGACTTCTCGGCCATCGCTCACCAGAGGAGACCCACAGATCCACAGGAACTTTACAGCTGTGAGCAATCGGCTGCTGGTGGCTGCATGTGCGGGGGGGGGGGGGGGAAGCGATGGCCAATACATGTAATTCGATTCAGTTTTGCGCTCGTGGCACTGAGTTGCTTTTTTTTTAATCTGCGCATTTCAAAAATCAACAGCAAGAAAAATCCTCAGAGAAAACGCTGGCGCGGCCAATTTAAGCCTCCGAGACCCTGCGTGCCGTAGCTATTTCTCTTTACCATGGGCACAGTGTGACCAGTCGGCAGACCTCACAGATTCCAATGAATGCTTGGCCAGAGTAAGGCTATTTGGCAAATGTCTACAGCGCAGCAGTTTTGCATGAGTGGAAGTTATTTTTGTTTACCATGGGGGCCGCGGGTTGGGAATCTGGCCAGGTGCAGCTCACAACCAAGAAGGGCTTGAGTTCAAATCTTAGTCGGGATTCCACTCGTCCCATCCCTCCTTCAGGTTGGACTAAATATGTGCCACTTTTGTGGGAAGCCCCTCTAGTGGTTGTCGAGAACAATTTCCTTCATTCATTACCAAGCGGTTTGATTATAATCATCGTAACAGCAATGGCTCAATGCTTCAGCAGGGTCGAAGGAGATGGCGATGGCTTGTGGAGGCCTTCCTGGTTGAAAATTATGGCACTATGATATTTTACCTTTTTAGAGGACTTGTTTACTCCTGTATACTGAATTTTCACCATGCCTGTGAATGTCTGTGTCTGTTAAGGCTATACTTCCATCGTGTTTTTGCATTGTTGTAGTAACGTTCTTACCCCGTGCCCCTACTGAACATCTGTGAAAAAGAGCGTTATAGCTCATCCGGATTCCTCCTGCAGTGTAAATACATTTTCTGATTCTAATTGTCCTTGTTCTGGCAGCGACACAGGGTGGACCTCATCCCACTGACGAAGGTCGTGTACGACTGGAAGGGGATCAGCTACGACTACTTTGTGTATGGCACTGAGAAGAAGGTGTATGCACCAAACTACCCTGCCAAATGCTGCTGTTGTGCCATCCTTTAATTCACACGGTAGCCAAGTGTCCATTGTGTATAGTTTGTTATCCTTCGTTTAGCACATTCGCTTTCGTGAGCAATATCCATAATAGAGATATTTTTTGGGTTAGATCGCGTAAATATATAAATGTGTCGTTAAAACCCGCGAACACCCGACACAGCCAACTAGTAAGGGTTGTCACGTAAACAGAACGTGGCCAATTCATCACTAGCACAGCACACGGGTGTGTTGGAGAGCAAAGCCACAACATTTACAATTGGCTCTCCAACACACCGGTGTGCTGTACTAGTGAAGAATTGTCATGGTCTGTTTACGTGACAACCCTTACTAGTTGGCTGTGTCGGGTGGTGGTAGGTTTTATGACACATTTTCTAATTACGCGACCTAACCCAAAAAAAACGTTTTTGTTGTCCTTCCCCCGTGCACCTGCTGAATCATAATTAATCACTTCGAGAGGGATGGAAAGTCGTTACGTGTCTACTGAATATAAAGGAACTGGTGAAAATGTGGTAAATGCACCATATATGTGAAAAAAATATAATCCACCTTTACTAGCATCAATTTACATTAATATAGAGCAAATAAATACAAACTTACAGGAAAGTCTTGCATATATAATATAAATTTCACATGGTATCACTAACTACACTGCCCTCTAAATTTTGTTGCTGTTTGGTAAAAGTTTCCTGATCACATTTTATTCTGTTAACCTACTTAGACTGGTTGTGAAGGAAGTCGTCGATCACATGTTATTTTGAACTTCCAAAGGAGTTACTCTAAAATTCCACGGGCAGGGCTTGAGCTGTCTTGTTCTGCAAAAGTTCACCACTGAATTTAACAAATCCTCCCATGAGCTGGATGACCCACTTCTAAAACTGTATAACTGACCTCTTAATAGAGGGTTTTTTGCGTAAATATAAATGTGTTGTTAAACCCGCCACCACCCGACAGCCAATTCGTATGGTTTGTTACATAAACAAAACGTGTCAATTAGTTACTCGTTCAGCACACCGGTGTTTTGGAGAGTAAACCCACAACCTTTACCATTCGAGTACGACGTTTGGCTGGTAATTACAACCAGCATCATCAGGCGACAGACAGAATTGTGGACAAATCCTGTCAACACTTGGTGACGAAGAATCGCAGCCTCTCAGCAGCAGTAGCTGGTGCTGCCAGGCAGCTTGTACTTATAGTGTATCCGTGTCACCCAATATTGCGGGTTTAGCTTTGCATCCTCTCATCAATTGGATGCGCTTCTGCGGCCATCCAATATTAGGAAACCAATGGAGCTCTGCACTGTTAATCTAAATTGAAAACTCATTTCTGTGGAACTGATTTTTGTGTTTAGTTCGTTGTCCTTCCCCCCCCCGCACCTCTGATTAGCACGGTTGGCTACATATGGTGCAAAGTAATTTCAACGTGCATAAAATAGATTCTCATGCTCACTATACGTGTATGGAATCGTGTGCTTTTCGGTTTACTTTTGTCAATCATTATGCTCCATGATCGATCACAACCACTAGAGGTGCTACATCGCACTGGAACGTAAACATAATATATTACGAATGATGACCGAATACAGTTATCTCATAAGCATATAAAGATTAATTATCATCACTCATCGTGTGTAATTCACAACAGGTTCTGCACCCAAGGCAGATGCATCTGAAGTTGTGAAGTTGATTTTGTAGAAATACATGACAATGTCAGCCTAGGCCGACACCTAGAAGCTGCTGATTTAGGCACACTTCAGCATTTTTCACCACATATACATGCCATCTAAACCGGTGTCTCAGGAGATGCCCCCTTGCATTTTGTTGCCAAAGGTGGCCTTTCGCGATTCTTCTGCCACTTGCGGGAAGGACCCATCACCGCACGGTGTGTTCGGTGTATGCTACTGAATCCTCTGTTGGCTGCTCTCAATGTTGACGCTGTGGGGTGCTCAGAAATCCCCACTTGCCAACGCCAAAGTACAACTGGCAAGTGGCAGCCAGTTCAACCTGTTGTGTCGTGTTCTCTGATAGTACATTTTTTCAGGCCGCGCGTTTTCACGCAAGCGCTCATTTTATTTTTTAGTATGGTACAGACTGGATGCGCCAGCATGCGCGAGGGTATTGGTGGTGTGAGCAATGGGGGCCTCATTACGGCGAGCCTTGCATCGCGAGGCACGCGTCTGTTTTGACCTCTCTGGTTTGTAAAAGCGCTCTCAATTTCGCAAGGTCGTCTTTGACCTCAAAATCCACAGTAGCGTCCTGTAAGAGGGACGCGGTCATATTCAGCCACCCCATTGAATGAACATATTTGTTATACCTGACCATAAATGTCATACATATTTTATATACTACGGAGGTTTTCACGGTTGTGGTGTGTTGCCGTCGGATGTGTATTCGGGTTGTACCTTGTGTTTTTAAGCATGTTCGACATTTCGCTCCATGTGCAGGGGAGCTTATTCCAGAATTCGGTTCCAGCAGATGGAGTAAAACATTGGACATGAGGCCATGAAACACAGTACAAACCAAAAACACTTTGGATAGCTATTGACCATCATAATCTGAATTGTTAACCCAGGACAGCCTCACTACAAGGTTCATTCGGGTCTTGGATTTATTCGTTTAAAATGAATGGAAGACTTAGATGCATCTTGTGAAGATCTTAGAATGTACTCAAACTCTCAAAGTTAATATTGGAAGAGTCAGTTGTGTATTCTAATAATGCCAATGATTTACCCAGCAAGGTGTCCTTGAGTCTGAAACCTTTTTTTCAGGAGGGTCCTGCACTGGGATGTTGTCATTGCCATTTATAAGCGTTTTTTTTATAAGTGTGGAAGGAATCCTGAGGATTCTGCAACACTCAAAAGATGCGCATAATTATCCATTGGTGTATCACTGTCTTCTATCCACCTTGCAGCCTCGAATTATCAGAAAATGGAGTTTGCATATGGAGTCAACAACTGAAGGCCAGATATGCCATTTATGCCTTTTTTTAACCTGAAACATGTGCTAGCTTTTTTAGCTTCACCCATGGAAGCCATTGCTATTGTGTAACACGTGTAATGTTAACACTCGGTGTTAAACTGTATACAACCAAATCTCTGTGTTATGACTTGACATGTGATGATCTGATATTTGTCACACAGGTGTAACGTGCCTAAGGATTTTAAGTGCATAGTGATCAGTTAATTTTTCTCGGCTATGACATATACAAGGTTTGAAATAATACAGTACTACGGCAAATATCCGACCGGAACAATTTCAGCATTTGTGCTCTGTGTAACTGACATGTTATCGATGTTCACCAATAATGTGATCTTAATCTCAAACATTCACTTCTAAAATGCAGTAAAGCAATGTCCCCACGGTTAAAGCTGTTTGTGCCGTGAGTTTGTCGAGTCACCTATTTGTGCATGGTGTAGCTGTAACATTCTGTACACGGTCACATATCCGCCTATACCTCAGTCCACAGCGAGACTGATGTGCGACGTATTGGCGTAGCATTAAGAGATATTGTACATACGTGTACAGTTGGGCCACTTAACTGCTGTTGGAGTAGTTTCTCAGAAGATCAAGGCGACAACATGCGTGCGGTTGACAGAGTTCATGCAGTGTTGTATCATGCCTGGGATCGTTTTCATCGTCAAGAGCCAATGCGCTGTAATATCGTTTCATTGGGACTCAGATGACGTTCATCAAATACAATTTATGCGAGTGGAACTGAGATCCATATTTTTTTTTAATCTTCAAGACTCCACTTTTCAATTCAGTTCCATTTTACTTTATCTTGGTATATTAAAATTGCAGTTAATTGTAATACTAGCTTGACTGTTGACGGTAATGCAATTTAGGTTTAAAATTTAAACATAATGAATGTATTACCTGTGCATACTATTAAAGGATTATAAATTCAGGTTTCCTCTGCACCTCGGATTAGCATGGTTGGCTACGTACGGCGCGAAAGAAGTTCAACGTACATTTATGTGGTAGATGTGTTCCAAAAAAGGGTGCACAAAACGAAAGCGCACGAAGACCGCTGCCTGCCGAGTAGCGCGTCCAGTAACGCACCAAGTCCGGCCGCATCGCGGTGAATTCAACCCGCATAGAGTGAAGTGTGAGTAGAAATAGGTTTGGCGTATATACACATTCGCACAAACCGAACCTGCGTAAAGTGAGGGACATACTCTTTGGTTCTTTCGGTAAAGTCACGTAGGTAAAAATTTAATGATTAAATAAAATAAAATACCGAAAGAACCTTGCAGTCACGAAAACTTCAAATCTAAAAGTGAGGGAAACATGTAGTTTTTAAACTTGCCCATTATTTTGGGTTAAAATAACGTTGGTAAAATGGTATAAGCCAAGTTTTTGAGTTTGAATGTTTATGGAACAATTCTTTATCCAGTACATTATTTTATAAACTTGGATTGTGGCTATACATCTGTAGTGACGTAAATGCAGTTACTATGGTGTTTAGCGCCAGCTAACTATCACAAGAGTGGAACTGTACGTCTTGATCCTCTCTCTGGCACCAGAGTAGGTATGGCATTGCAAGCGGGCCCTAGGGGGCATATTTCTGGTGAGGTCTGAGAGAGGGCAAGTAAGGAAGTGACAGTCTGGGTGAACCCGAGTGGGCGCGTGACCAGGACAGGATAGCGAAAGGGCCCAAAAGAGGGCTCAAGGGACACGTGATGCTTAGTCGAGAACTTTCTGGTAAGAGCCAGAAGGGAGCGTGGCCGAAGGCGGAGCGATACCACGCTCGGGAGCATAAAAGGGAGGTCCCGAGAGTGATCGCGGCTGTCTGTTGGAATGGAACCCACCGGTGCTACGTCTCCTTGATCCTCGGTCTTCGGTCTTAACACTCGGCTTCGTGGGTCAGGCAGTATGTTGCTGACTGACCCGGTTATGTAGTTACCCCGTTGTGGTATAGTTACCCCGTTGTGGTTTAGTTAACCGAGTGTATGTTTATGCAGTTACTCTGTTGGGGAAAACTGACTGACCCGGTTATTTAGTTACCCCGTTGTGGTATAGTTAACCGAGTGTACGTTTATGCAGTTACTCTGTTGGGGTGTTTTAATAAACGTGTGGCCTCCAAGTTATAGTGTGTGCCGCCGTGAAATACACTACGCATCAATAAGTGCCGAATAAATAGAATAGACCATTTGTCTTCTCATTTTAGAATCTTACGAACGTAGAATTCTATACTCTTTGGTTCTATTTGGTAAAGTCACGTAGGTAAAAAATAAAACAACAAATATCACGACGTTTCGGCCACAACACAAGCGGCCTTCATCAGGTGAAGGGACCAGACTGTCTCGAGGACAGCGCTGGAGTGAACAAAGCCAAGCTCAGACCGCGACCTTTAAGCTGTGTGAGAGGAATTAAGGTGCCTTGACAAAGGAATTAGCATACAAATTCGCATTTAATTGGCGGACTTAGCATGATGAACGGTGTAGAGGGGGTGAACATGTGCAGGTCGGCAAGGGGGGGAGGGGGAGTTTACATATTGATGGTGTGAAAAGGGAATTTTAAGAGCTGCGAAAGTTTGGGGTACCACTATTTGAAAAAATATACTGTACCATTGAAAATTAGTTTAATGTTTGGTTCGATTTAGAATATCTTTCCAATGGTTGCTTAATTTGAAACCATCTTCTCGGTTGAAATTGTGTCTGTGTTTGTAAATCTGAATTGCCTCGTGAACAAATCTCTGATTTGTTCACGAGGCAATTCAGATCTACCGTAGCTGATCACTGTCACAACAGCATTGTAACAGTGATCAGCTACGGCAGAAGAATTCGTTCTACCGTGTTTCAAATCTGATTTGTGCTCGCGAATTCGGTCAGAGACATGTCGCTTTGTCTCCCCGATATAGCAATCACCGCAGGTACAACTCAATTTGTAAACCCCGGGGTACTGTAAGTCAGGAATGACATCCTTCACGGATGGGATCAGATCACGAATTTGTGTACTGTATTGAACTGGACCTGGATCTTGTGTTTGTTTAGAATTTTGGAAATAATTTTCAATGGTACAGTATATTTTTTCAAGTAGTGGTACCCCAAACTTTCGCAGCTCTTAAAATTCCGTTTTCACACCATCAATAGGTAAACTCCCCCTCCCCCCCTCGCCGACCTGCACATGTTCACCCCCTCTATACCGTTCATCATGCTAAGTCCGCCAATTAAATGCGAATTTTTATGCTAATTCCTTTGTCAAGGCACCTTCATTCCTCTCACACAGCTTAAAGGTCGCGGTCTGAGCTTGGCTGTGTTCACTCCAGCGCTGTCCTCGAGACAGTCTGGTCCCTTCACCTGATGAAGGCCGCTTGTGTTGTGGCCGAAACGTCGTGATTTTTGTTTTAATTTTTACCTACGTGACTTTACCGAATAGAACCAAAGAGTATGGATCCTTGCAGTCACGAAAGCTTCAAATCTAGAGTAGAATTCTATTTTGGTAAAGCTTTTTGATGTAGATGTTTCTGCATTTCAACAGCAGCAATGTTCAATAAGCTCGTGATTCTGCAGAGCTTACAAATCCACACAGGAGCGATCTAGATTGTCACATATCGCAACACAATTAACCAGGCACCTTCATAATTAAATAATTTTCTGCAAAAAATGTTGATTTTTGTATTCAATAAATTTTGGGTTGAATAGCATAAGTAAAATGTGTTATATAAAGTCTGCGTGTTAAAGTTAAGCTTGATTCATATTTTTTGTTTGAAAATCTGGGAGATTAATCTTGATTTGAAGTTTTCGTGACTGCAGGAATCCATACTCTTTGGTTATTTCGGTAAAGTCACGTAGGTAGAAAAAAATCTTGGCGATTAACATTAAGACATATGTTTTACGATATAAAACGTGTTGAAAACTACATCGTCCAAGATCCTGGACCACTTGGATATACTGCATTCATAAAACACCTTGTGGGATAGATCTTATATATGTTATCAAATGCAATATTTTATAATGAGTGCTCGATCTCAGCTCAAGTATAACTTGGTCTAGTTATTGTGCGAATGCCGAGCATTACCGAAGGCGCACATTGATGTTTATTGATCGCAGGAGTTACTTTCGTCCATCGGAACCAGGAGCCACATTTTGTCGAGTGCAGGCAAACACAAAAAAGCAACGGATAGCTTCTACTAAGCGACCAAATTGTGTGTGGCCAGTCACCAAAGCTCTTAAACTGTCGGGAGTTGATTTCTGTTCTTGTTATAATGTAACCCTTTGTATAGTTGAATAAAGTGTACCATTAAAAATAAATATAATTTTAGTATTGGTTTCATTCCTTCAATGTTTTGTGCTCTTTCTCACAGAGCCTTGCATTCGTTACGGCTTCAATTTGAGATTTAAAACATGTTTTGTTATTTAGTATTGATTCAACCTACTGCATTTACATGTAATGGCATGTTATCTGTAGATGTATTCGGGGCTAACATAAACACTTTATGTACGCATGTTGAACTTCGTTTGCACCGTACGTAGCCAACCGTGATATTCGGAGGTGCAGGGTACTGACAACAAACAACGCAAAAAGCAGTTCTAAATAAATGACTTTTCAATCTAGATTTAAAAGTGCATGGCTCCAGTGCCTTCCTAATATTGGAAGGAAGAGCGTTCTGGACTGCTACCGAAGCGCGCATCTGAAAGCGCGCGATGCGGTGACCCGTCTTTGTTCGATGGCTTGCCAAACAATTGACCTTTGGTGCGATATTGTTGACTGACTGATTGTTGGAGCAGACCTTGAAAGTCGAGTTGTCGATTACTAACAATGCTTGATCTGGAATCAGGAAGGTGGACTTGAAAGCAGTGCCCATGATGGACTCTTTATCTTGGTCTTATAAAAAGTGCACGGTCAATATGAGTACATGTGGGATGCTGCTGCTGTGTGTAATGTTTAGCAATGGACTTGCTATCCCTGAGGTCATCAGCTCTCACAACGTGGCAGTTGATATAATGGGCATGCTTCCTAAATCGCCCACCGCTGTCCACCCAGCAGTACACCACAGTTAGTCGTCAGGTCTGGTAAGGTGGTGTAAAGTAAGGCCGTAGCCATGGCGCCAACATTGGGGGGGACCAAATCTTCCAGGGGGTCTGGAGGTCCCCCTCCAGAAAAAAAATCTACATTTCAAAACGAATTTCCAGCCTAAAATAAAAAAAAAATCACTAACACATAGGATGGACTTTTTTTTACAATAATGTCTAATAGTGTATTACACTGCTCTGTTTTTTTTATTTTTTTACCTTTTCTTTTTTCATTGTATGTAATGGCAGAGATTAGGGATTAATAAAGTACAACCATAACCACAATCATATAAACAGAAATCTATTTTATAGCAATATATTGGGGGTGGACATTTTGAGCATATTTGAATATTGGGGGGGATGTGTCGTAATTATAATATATAAATGCAAACAAAAAAACATACTATGATAGGACAATGCATATATTATCATAGTATGTTTTTTGTTTGCATTTTGACTGCAGGTATTGTGGTGAATGCAGACATGCATCCTTGTAAAAAGGTTTCAGTTTTGTTGCCAAAAAAAGGGGAAAAACCCTATTCTTACATTTTGGTACTGGCAAAGGAGGTCTAATGATGAAGCATTGGTGCGATTGAGAAAATGTAGACTACGACTTAAAAAATTACTTTTAAATGATCATTAACATTTATTTGTAAGGTGACTTCCACTCATGTCTCAAGGCGCCTGCTCGGTTGCTCATTAAAATCATCTACTTCTGTTTCACGTTGCGACACCAAATGAAATAATGTTTGTCTACCACCATATTGGCCCACGATACAAATATTAACTGTCAGTACTTCGGAAAAAACCAAGGAAACTGGTAAAACTAAATATATTTGTTTAAATAAAACCTGACATCTGATGAGACCAAGGTCAGAGCCGCTCCAATGTGTGTGTATTCAAACTCATGAAATATTTCAAATGACTTTACTGGAAAAGTATGCTCAAAACTGAAAAGTGTCAACCGAGTGGCTTAAACGAAGCTTATTGCAAAGGGAACTTGAAGAAATAATTTGATGTGCTTATAATAATGTTTTATCCCGTTTTGTGTGAACAGAAAGATTATTTTGAATGATGGGGCATGGACATTTCGTGTAAGATTGTACCATGTTCCCCAAGGTACAGCATCAATTCGTGCCGAGGTGTTTTGAAGACAACTAGGAAAACAGTTGACTCGCATAACCCCAAAAGTGAGTGCATTCACATTTTTTTGTATAATCACATTTACAATGAGGTTTAGAAAAAGCCTATCGCACAAACTTAATATTCGGTTCATTTCATCATCGTCTTGGTCACAGATTGAGTTTTGTGTCTAAATAAAAGAAAGTTTAATTAATGCAAACCGACACACCTGATGACGACCGTTTGTGTTATGGTCGAAACGTGAGAATTTTTATTGTTTTATATATATTATTATTTTATTATTTCCTTTCAACCTGACTTTACCGAAAGAGCTAAGAATATGAATATAAAGTTTAACGGCAGTATGTATACTAATTATGGGTGACCATTTAATATCCCAATAACAGAACACTCTTGCAGTCCCCCGCATGAATTGTGTCTACTGTCTATTGTATATATTAATTGTAAAATGCTTTGGCAGCACCCTCAATGGGCAAAAGGCGTATTTTTGCGTCTCCCCTCCGGCAAGGAAAGCAGACACTGGATAAACATTTAACGACGCCAAAGTATGTGCTTACACAGGCATGCCACATGCTCCCAGCACACTCTCAGCCCCAACAAAAAGCAAACTGTTCGAGGGGTTAATTTGTACGTTGCACCAGGCTACAAAATTGTAACTTACGAAAGTCACAAAAAATATAACTTTTTTTTCTACTTTTAATTCCCCCGCGAGCATTTGTTCGCAGTTGTGGCGATGCATGCAGCGCTTAAATTTGACAATTTCTGGCAGGCGCGTGAGCACGAATGGGCCCAAATTGTCACCCTTTGTATTGTGCAATACATACAAGGGTGATTTTAAACGTGGGTTTATTCTTTCCGTTGATGTGATTGTTTCTTGTTTTATGGATACGTTGGGTTGAAGCGATCATTACGCATCAATAACTGTGAAAAGTAAGCACAACTTTCATAATGAAACAACTAAGAAGACGTTGCGTACAACATGGGTTACGTAATCCTTTCCCACACGAGTCTGTCCTAGGAAACATTTTATCGGCCACGTCGAGAAATTCGTCATCGTGGAGTTTGGCCCCTGCATCCCCTGCCTGGGACTGGGAGGGCACGCATCGGCCGGCAGGGCCAGTGCACTGAGTCGAGTCCTTTTAGCACTGGTTTGTATTATGTGTATGCATGTATTGTGAACTTCATTTGTACCGAACGTAGCCAACCGTGCTAATCGGGGGTTTGTATCTCCCAAGTTTACGGTAACCCTTTGATCAACTTAGCCGATTGTCAACGGGGTACCGCCCTAAAAGCAACACAACTCTATACTAAAATTTCAATTACATTAAAACAACAAAAAAATTAAGCCAGTGTTATTGACCAATGCGAGTTTTATTGTCATCGTGCTTGAATGAAGCACGTTATTGTGCCTATTTTTTGATGGATGAATGCAAAGACGGACAGAGCCAAGTTGGAAAGTATTAAGTTGCTCTGACCCGTTGTTATATGGCCACGTTTCTCAAGAGCTTTTAACAGTTTTGTAGTTAATACGTGTTAAAACACCTGCAGGTTTGTATTTTTTGCGCAGTCTAAAAGTCAGAAAGTTTTAATTCCTGCGTGTACAAATGAATTGAAAGGAAAAATAAACACCCATTATTAATTAATACGTTACATTATTTTCCAAACTGGCATGCCAGACCAGTCTGTGCCCAGGTACCTCAACTTTGCGTGGATGAGGAGGCTATTGAAGTGCCTACAGAAGCAGTTCTTGTGACTTTTCTTCTACTGGGGGCCAATTCATATTTCTGAATGAAAATTATATTGGTATTTGTCTCGTACGATGACTCGTACAATTGTAATACAATTCAGAGGAATATTTTTTTCTTTTGCAAAAAATATGATTGATATCAGATGTGGGTTGGGTTATGTTCGCCAAATGTTTTCTTAGTTAAAGGATACTATTGTCTTCAATAGATCGTGGCAATAATTGATTTAATCTCTTTGGGAACACGTTATGAATGGTAATAAAATATGCATGCCTGATCGTTCTTAATAATCTATTTGCTTAATAGGAAATTAGAGCAAACACAAAGTTAACTGTTTAATGAGGACCTCTTTTGCATTCCTTTAACTAAATATTATTTCGTGCCAAAGTACACATTACAGTACCAAGGCTGGATATTTAATCTGATATTGCACACGTATAAATGTGCAAGTTCTTTCCGTGACGGCACTAGTGAATTTATTTCTACAGCGAGTGGACATCACTTGTTTAATAATATTGAAATGTTGCACCGCTGTCAGATAATGTTTGTAAATCGCATGCAAATGCCTCATGATAATAACATATATCGTATGCTTTTGCCTGTGTTGGCCGCTCAACTGTGTAGGCCTATAGAGCAATAGGATAGTAACATAATACAAATCCGCATTTTATTTCAGGATGTGTGCATGCAGTATATTTTTACATTGAAAAATGCTGCATTATTTTTACGTCTAATTGCAAAGCGTAGTCGCTCGCAGTGTTCTTCAGCCTCGAGTGAGCTGAAAACCACGAGAATTGGCGCGTTAAACGCTTTGTGTGCGTGATAGTTTAATTCGTTTGGCTGGGTCAGGCGGCGGTGGTGGGCCTTACAAAGTGTAATTGGGCCGGATCATTACTTGGTCTATCCCAAACATCGACCATTAATTTATTGTACCCCTTATATCATTGGACCATCAAGTGTATTTCATGCCAATATATGATGAGCATAGACACATGCCTGTTTTAAAAAAAGGAGTGGGAGTGTGTAATGATATTGGGATGATTATTATTACTACTGCACAATGGTGGTATAGTACTTTTCTAAATTGCGGGTGCGGAGTTGAAGCTTTTTCTAGTTTTGTTTCTGTGCTGCTAAAGCACATGCTGAAGAATGGTTTACACAGGTGTAAATGTAACCCAATAACTTTTCAAATGCTTATTTTAGTGTAAGTCATATAGGGATGAAGACATAAACAAATCCACGACAGTTTGTTTTGAAATATTACAATTTAGTATGGAAATATTTTTACAAGGGGAAACACTCTGTTGATTAATGACATCGAATAAAATTACAAGGACAAAGACTGGGGTTTTAGTAGGGGTTTAAACCATGCATCAATTCATCAGTCAATATCTATTCTGGAGCTATAGATACCTGCATTGAATCATGTGTGCAAATATTTACGTGTGTTTTTATTATGCGTCTATATGTTACATTTTGATTTAAAGCTTTCGTGACTGCAGGGATTCATATTCTTAGTTCCTTCAGTAAAGTCACGTAGAAGGGAAACAATAAAATAATAAGAAAATATGAAAAATATAAAACCATATATTTTTTATATTTTAATTATTTTATTTGTTTCCCTTCTACGTGACTTTACCGAAAGAACCAAGAATTCGTCTATATGTTGTTTGTATAATGGGGTTCCTGAGAGCCCATATCTAGCCTCCAGAGGCCGCTACGTCAACCACGGCGTTAAATGACCCCTGTGGGCTTGCCAAACTGCGGTCCGTGGACCATTGGGGTCGGTTGGGCAGGGCCATGGGAAGCGGTCTACGGAACTGTTGCGACTTCCATGGCTTAGAATGCCCGAGTTGTTACCGTTAGAAAAATACGGCGCTCGTGCATGTCCGTGCGTGCACAGTTTTGTTTTTTACTTTGACTGGTCCACGGTTCCATAACATTTGGGGAACCTCTGCCTGTTTCCTCTCTACTTTTCACTTTCGCCGATAAGACGCCGTCAGTGTGAGGGCCGCCACACCCGCTTCGAGAAGGAGTGTGTTCACTGTTTATTGTCGAGGGCCCCTCGTCAGGGGCCACGCTAAAGGCCACCGTGGGCCACCAGTGTGGGCCTTGCGATGAAGAACGCTGCATGTTGAGACGCTTCACTGAATTGCAAAAGGGGGGGGGGGGGGGGGGAGGTTGTTGTTAGTGCGGTAATGTTAGCGTACTTGACTGTGACTGATACCATAAATCTCATAAGCACTTGAGCGCCCATCAATCATCTATAATTTGCGCAAACCCCAGAAGCACGTTCGTTCCTTTGCGTATTTGTTGCAATTGAAAATACGCCTCGTGTCGCTCTCTTACTCCGATGAGATGTCAAGCAAGTGTCTGAATTTTGATCTAAAACGGGAAGGGGAAAAAATGGACATCTCTTTATTGATCTCGGTGGAAATGCGGCCGAAGTTGCGTTAAGTCGAATGAGGGAATGGTGTGAACCCGGCCATCCCACCCCGCCTCTGAGATGCAACAAAATGCACACTTGTGAGTGAATAAAAGGAATCAAAGAAACAGAACAAAAAACCCACCACTATTTGGTGAGAGAGAAAAAAAAGATTTGTGGTAAACAAAATCAGACACATTTGGAATGTGGAAAGCACGTTCTCGGCGAATTGTGTAAAGTGTAGGACTTCAAAGCCCCAAGGCCTCGGGCTCGTTGTTGGACTTCATTATGATTAAATGCTCCTCGTGCTTTTGAGTTTAGGCATCCAAACACAAACTCTGATCCTCATTTGAATTCAGTGGAAACAATTACAGATTGGCCACTTCTTCAAATAATTCAAGGCTTGGCTTAAACTTGGAGCTGGAAGAAAAAATAAAAGCTGTGCTTACTGGTTAGGCACGGAATTTAAGTGCTGATGATTTAAGAGAGAGCTAAAATTAGCATTGTGCCTGGGATTAGGATATGCCTGGTTAATGTGTATTTCTAAAAGATTGGCTTAGACATGAGGTTAGGTTTATACTTTGGACTTGACTATAAACTAACAGACTTAAGAGTATAGTGATCATTAGCTTAAGCACTCAAGAGGGGTTTGACTAGTGCAGAACTTAAAGCCTGTGTCAATCCACGACTACTTGAAGGTCCCCCCACACCTTAGTGGGGCTTGTTTGACCATACTTCACCACACTGGCCAGTGTAGGTTGGTAACGGTAATGGTGCTGGGTAGGACCAGTTCAGATATCAAGTCGCCACTGATTTTAATTGTGGCTTGGAATTGAACTCAGGTCAGTGGGTTCATATCGAAGTGCGTGAACCACTCTGCCACGTTTAACGAGTGATGGGTGTAAATCTAAGGTTCGCCTTAGTAAGAGAGTTTTGGGACCTTTGTCATAGTAATGGGGCAGCCTATACCATATACTTGTTTATTTGGCTGGATTTATTTCATATGCCGTGTCTTTATTTACCCATAAAATCCTCACCGAGTCCCAAGACTATTTTAAGGATGATCCCGCATTGGGGATATTTGGCTAATTTCATAGTATGAGTGTTTTCCATGTGCCAGAAACCCTACACATGTGACGAAGGAATAACACTCAAATCTCCACACAGATATATTTAAGAATCCATTGCAGCACTGTCATCGCCTGGCCAGCTCACAGCCCAAGCCGACAACACGAGCAGGCAGTGGCTCATCCAAGCCCTAACCAGACTCAACTACGCTTAGCTTCCGAGGTCTGATGAGCTATGGTGCATTCAGGCTTATTTGGTCATTTAGTATTTATACTTATGGCTGATTTACAAGCATCACATTGAGTTATGCAGGACTGTCTAAAGAAATGCAAAGTAAGCATAAACTAGCTATAATAAAGGTGTTTGGGTTAGATCGCGATCTAATCCAAAAACCTTTATTATGAATAATATTGGTCGCGAAAGCCTACATGTTAAAATAAACTAGCTACTTACGCATTTTTGTTAACACTGGGAAGTGAACCGGGCCTGGTTAGTGAACTGGGTTAGTGAACGGGGTTAATGGGATAGGCTCAGTTTACCCCAGAAACCTTACTGGTCAAGTGTGCCACCAAACGAGTTTCATGAGAGGGCTAGCCACCCTCAGAACGAGTCGTGATGTCACGGGCTGTTTCAACAGCACACGACAACGTGCTCTGTGTGTACTAAACAAGCTCTCCGGCCGTTTAAGCATTTTTCTAAACCACCGGTTCCTGAAGAACTGCATTGTGAGACATCTCGTCTTAAGTCACCATCAAACCATTGAGCAATTTGACTTAAGCAAGAGGCAGTAGTGAGACGGCGACAACTGCAGTCTGGTTTCATTATGATCAACACTCATCAGTACAGCCCAGGTAGCAATTCTCACTGCTGCCAAGTCTGACGCTGGGAACCTCGTGTGTAGAGGCCCCATTTCTACACTGCGTGAATGGCGAGAAACATCAACCTGTTGTGATGGGTTCTATCTTTATTTGCAGATGTAAATTTGATGTCACAGGTTCAACGCTAGAATCAAGTTGAGTGGTCATTAATGCCACTCCCCTCCCGCTTCGCCCGAGTTTAAAACGAGGTTTTTTTTTTCCTTGCAGTTCCTTTCCACTGGAAAGATTGTTTCCAATGAAAAGAGTAATTGTAAAGTCTGGCCGTGGCTTATAATGCAACGCTTAAATGAGCGTGTGCAGTATTGCATAATCAAATGCATCGCGAGCACATGCCACCTGGCCAGCAGCGGTACTCTCGAACGGGGTGAAGCAATGGAGTGCGGTGGGGTTGCGGGTCGTGAAGAAGGCGATCCGAGTCTCTTATCTTAACGTAATCTTTTTTTACAGTATAGCGCCATAACCAGAGGCGCTTTACAGAGAATTGAGGACGGTAACAAATGCGTGTGGTGAGGTGAATAGAATAGACGAGAGGAAGCAACGGGTTACGAATCTGTGATGATGCGCGAATTTCGTGAGAGAGAAATTGATGAGAGTAAAATGATGAATGGATTGAATGAATGGGGAATGAGTGATAGCCATGAAATGAGAATACAAAGAGGGAACAGTTTGGGTCTTGCCCACGGCTAACATCAGTGTACGAGTGATGACCAATGTGGTGAAGTATGGTCAAGCGATCCTCATGACCGAGGTGGCGTGTGGGAGGCCTTCATGCGCAAATACATTGACAAAGGATATGTAAACTAAGCAAACTAACGTATTGTGGTTAGATCGAGGTTGTGGCATAGAGTGACGGACGAGGCAGCAGTTGCTAAAATTGTTATTTGAGTTGCAAAGTCATGCATATCAGGGCTACAAGATGCCTTTAGGTAATGATCCCTGTCGTGTGCCTGATAAATGCACACTTGCAGCTCGTTGTTATTCCACTGCTGGATGAAGGCCGCCCCACGCCGTGCGGGGTTGTGGGGAGTTGTTTTTGTTTACCACGACGGTCAATGGTGGGTCAGTGAAGACGGGGGAGCATTGAAGTCAATGGAAGCGCAGAATTGACACTTCAACAATGTTTCTGCACGTGCCATCTGCTTGCCCGCGACGCAGTTTCTCAGCCTATAGCACCTGTTGTGCACGGTGGGGTCAACCATGCCAAGCACTGTTCGCGCTCAACCTCAGCTTTACTTCGGAGGTCTGACGGGACCGGGCGGATTCGGTGTGATTTTATCTTAGGCACGACAGAATCCTGTCCACCCCCCTCCCTCCATTACATTCTCAGTTAATTATATTGTTTGTGCTTTCCCCCCTTTAATAAAAAAAAAGTTTCGTGCGTGTTGCGGCAGGTGCCAATGAGTGCTGCGTGTGGTTCGAATTATTTTGCGTTATATAACGTTCGAGACACACTCTGTGCTGGTGGTTTTCCTGTAGACAGGGAGGGGAGAGGGGCACTATTAACGGATACATGTGCAATGACGTCTTGGCACGCTTGTCTTGAGATGATTTCTTTATTGTAGAGAGACACGTTCACTTGAACAAGCACCCCACTGCAACGGCCCCGAGTCTCCCGCGTATCCCCCGAACCTTCTCGCTGACTCTGGACGCTCGCTCCACCGGCAGACTCTACCATCCTCTTGCGTCACCTGGCCACGCTCCTATTCTCGATTATTCCCGTACCCACCAGTCCCTTTGTATTGCAAGCTGACACATCCCTGTCATTGCCTCGAGTAGCCACCAGTCCGTTCGCAACGCAGGCTGACTCCCCTATCATTACCTCCCGTGGCCACTAGTCCATTCGCACCGATGGACTCCCCTGTCATTACCTCCCGTGGCCACTAGTCCATTCGCACCGCAGGCTGACTCCCCTGTCATTACCTCCCGTGGCCACTAGTGCACTCGCACTGCAGGCTGACTCCCCTGTCATTACCTCCCGTGGCCACGAGTCCATTCGCACTGCAGGCTGACTCCCTTTGTCATTACCTCCCGTGGCCACTAGTCCATTCGCACCGCAGGCTGACTCCCCGTCATTACCTCCCGTGGCCACGAGTCCATTCACACTGCAGGCTGACTCCCCTGTCATTACCTCCCGTGGCCACTAGTCCATTCGCACTGCAGGCTGACTCCCCTGTCATTACCTCCAGTGGCCACGAGTCCATTCGCACTGCAGGCTGACTCCCTTGTCATTACCTCCCGTGGCCACGAGTCCATTCGCACTGCAGGCTGACTCCCCTGTCATTACCTCCCGTGGCCACCAGTCCATTCGCACTGCAGGCTGACTCCCCTGTCATTTCCTCCCGTGGCCATTAGTCCAGTCACACCGCAGGTTGACTCTACTGTCATTACACGTGGACGAATGCACAAACATTAAGGGCCCTTCCTCAATCTTAATTCTAATGCCAGATGGGATGCTAAATGACTTGACATCTGAGAAAAAAGAGCTTCATAGCTCATCGGATTCCTCCAGTCTAAGTTAAGATTCTGAGTCACAACAAACACCTGCTCGAGCTGGAGCGGTTGTTCTAACATTTAAAAATGTGAGGGGGGAAGTCCATGTCAGGCAAATAGGTGGGTATCACGGACAAAATAAGCCTCTGGGATGATGGCCATCGTTTTGGAGTGTTGTCTTTGTGGTTAAAAATAATATTTTTTAAAAACTTTTTTTAAAACACGCTTTAATGAAATGTACCGTACTAGTAGTGGCAGAACTCCACAACTCCAGGAAGTGGCCCCGAAGCTTGCCATAACGTAAGGGGCCGTGGACAATTAGACCCAAGGCGAAACATAACATATGAAAAAATCTTTTAAAATATATATTTAATTTTAATGATAGAATATAGTATTGTCATCAGTATGACATAAGTATACCAAGTTTGCAGTCGATACCACATTGGGAAGTGGGTTAAAATTGAGTATTTGAGGATACAACAGACAGAGTGAGTTAATAAAAAGCGTGTAAAATAACACTGATTGTAAGCAATGCATGTGTAGTGGTCGACTTCACGCGGACAACTTTATTATTTTCTCCGACACCACTTTTATTACAACTCCCCACCTTACGTCTATAACCTCACAGTTCCTCTGTTTGCCGCAGCTCGCTCCGCTTCCTCCCCTGTCTCCCTGTCTCTCTCCGTCGCTCGCTGTCTGTCTCTCCCCGTCTCTCACTCTGTCTCTCTCTGCATCACTCCACCTATCTTTCCCTGTCTCTCTCTCTGTACTCTCTCTGTGTCTATGTCTCTCTCTCTGTCTCCCTCTGTCTCCCTCTCTCTATGACTCACTCTGGTTATCTCTCTCTGTCTCCCTCTGTCTCTCTATGACTCACTCTGGTTATCTCTCCCTGTCTCTCTCCGTACCATCTCCGTATCTATGTCTCTCTCTGTCTCACTCTGTCTCTGCTTCTCTCTATCCCTTTCAGTCGCTCCTTGTCTCTGCTTGTCTCTTCCCCACTGCTAGCTGTTCTGTCTCCTATGTCTTCTCCCCGTTTCTCTCACACCGGCGTCGTTCCAGTCCCAACCACAACTCCCCTCTGTCTTCCCGTCTCCCGAATATATCCCCGTTCTCATTACCCACCAATTAATTAGTCCTCGTGCCACCGACAACCCCGCGTTCCCCCCGCACCTGTTACTTGCCCCCCTCTATTCCCAGACATTTCGGCGCCACCTCGCCCTTGACAACAACCCCAGACAATCACAGCCGTACATCGCTCCCCGGCTTAATTGGCCCGCCGCCACACCTGGCCGGCCCGACGTTAACCCCACTGTCCATAACTCGCGTCTTTACCATCCCCCCCCCCCCCTGTATGCGCGTGTTAATCCACTACACATGTACATTGAACTTATTTCGCACCGTACATAGCCAACCGTTGGGAGGTGCAGTTGAATTCCAAACTTAATTGGTGACGGATTGTTAAGTCATTTACGGCCAGGTGACTCGGCCAGAGGAGACCGAGTGGCTCAGAAACGGAATGGGGATTGATTGAAGTAAGGGGGGGGTGGGTCCGGAGAATCGGTTCTGACATCGTGATGATCACATTGAACGTTATCAAGTCATCATTTCCCACAATACAGTTCATGGACGGACCAGATCATCTTATCCGCGCCGATATATCGTGTGCATAAACAAGGATGATTCGGGATGAATGTTGCCGCGGCTTTCTGATTACTCCTCGTGTCCACGCTTTTGTGTGGATTAATCGGAACGCGTGAGACGCTTGCACGAGACCCACCCCTGTTGCCGTTATATTTGTCAGTTGAAGTCTACAATTAAACAGGAATAATATCGGGAGAACTTTCTGGAAACTGTTAAGGGTGCTCATGCACGCATGCTGGGTTGTAGTGTTGTATTTAGTGGCTGTAGTGACCAATTTAGGTGACTCTCATTATCATCATCATCGTCGTCATCGTCATCATTGTCATCAGCGTCAATGCTCGTCGAATGTGTGGCTCAGAATCTCTCCTGCTTTTAGGACAAACTGCCACTTCCGGGTTACTCGACTTATCCACTGGTAATGCGAGTAGATAACAGCAAGATCAATTTATGGATTTGGGAGCGTGGATCACGTTTGGCCGGTAATTGCAACCAGCCTCATCAGGCGACAGCCAGAACTGTGGACACATCGTCCTGTTTCGGTGTGAAGGGGAGGGGCTAAATGTGATGTCACTTGCGAGCTAATAAGGTGCGAAGGCCAGAGAGCCTGGGGTGCGGTTGGTTAATGAAAGCATTATAAATTACAATCGATATCTGTTACCGGTTGGGTTATTACATGGATATTGGTCGCAAAAGCCTGCGTGCTAAGGAAACTTATGTATGCTGGTTGAGGTTGATCACACGGATTTGTGAAGCTGGAAAACCCCGCTGGGCAAACGAGGTGGTCAGCAGATGGCAGCACAGCGGGTGGATTGAATTGTCAGTGTGTGCGTCTATTCGTTTGTGTGCAAACTTTCTCTGAGCGCCCCACTTGTATCTGACATGCCAACCACTCGTTCGTAGAAATGGCTAAACATCACAATGTAATAGGGCCCTCCTGACAAAGGGTCTAAACAATGGGCATTGTTCGAAATACTGTACTTGCAATCCATTCGCTAAGAGATTTTACATTGTTCTTCGGTTCATGGACTGCATTGGCAGTGGAATAAAAACAGCCTGAAAATATTTTAGCCGTATTGCCATTCACATTCACCGTTGTACAGCTTAAACTGGTGCAGACATTATTTTAATGAACGGCATTTGGAAGGCAGGTCACGTTAATCTGTAGCTGGAGACGATACAGTTGCTCTCTGCATGCTGTGTGTGTTGTGGCTTGCGGCAAGCCTAAATAGTGTTACAATCCCAGCAACCTAGGTTCCATTCCTGGCCATGCACATCATTGTTGGGTAATTGGTAACAACTGGCGCTTGTTGTTGAGTCAACAAACGCCAGCGCTAGGGAGACAGATCCCTCACTTCCACAATCCACCCAGGGGCCAATGCTGGCCATGAGCTGGCACTGGACTGGCCTGCTTAGCCCCGTGTACCCACATACAAACAAAAACAGGTCCCTGCAGGGTGGGCTGGTAGGAACATTCGATTTTTTTTACACCCAACAGCACGAGATTTCACTTCGTTAAAGTATTGAAAGGGGACGGACGGACGGACACATTAATCTATTGCAGGCTGGTACACTCAGTTTACAACTTCGTTCCTACCAGTATAAAGATATGTGTTCTTGTAAAACTGCATTAGCAGTGGTGCCCAAGCACAAATAACAAACTATTGTACACGTCAATTAAAGTGTACTAAAGAAGAAAACATGCACACAGTAATAGGTAACGTTTGGTTAGCCCTATTATATATTGTTCTTTAAAGGCCAGTGTTATTGGCAAATGTTTTGAATGTTATAAATATTAAGTAACGTTTTAGGCAATGGCCCTCAGGAAGGGCCAACCAAACGTTACCTATTACTGTGTATATTTTTACTCTTTCGTACATTTTAATCGACCAATGCCCCTTCTTCAAAACGCATAAATCAAAAGGGACCATTGCTCAAGAACCAATGTCCGCTGTGAGCTCTGCATCACGATGTGTACCTAACAGGAGAGGGATGTCATCATACCTGTCAACCCATACGGTTTACCCCGTATTCTTGTACAGGGTAATTGAGTTTTCAGGTCCATACGGCGTACAGCCGTTTAGATACGGCCACAAACATTTTTTTGTCTATTTGTTTGTGTTTCTCCCTTGTGTAGAGACTTTGTAGGATAAACGTTGATATTTATGAGGGCATCACAGGGTGACCACTAAGTTCTGAATTGGTCTGTAATAGGGTAGGCACTGATAAGGGGTTGGCAGGTATGCGTAATGTTTACCGCCCAATGATTCACCTTCGCATGATTCACCTTCGCGGAAGCAGCAGCATTTCACGTCGGTGGGTGCAGAGTCAACACTCACCAAGGCATTTGCGCGTGCACAACTGAACTCCTCGTGCAAGCGATGGAACCTGACCGTTGCAATCCACAGGCCATTGTGATGGGTGGCATGGAAATAATGCACGGCGAAAGTGCGTGGTCCCTTTAATCTTTAGAGGTGACACGGTGTGATGTGGTGCATACTGAGACTTGCTCCAGTCGTACGCGGTGTCACAAATCACCCAGTCATTGGCTGTGAGATTGTTGAGATTTTTTTGCTGCTGTTAATTTCCACGTGATAAGCCACTACGTTGAGCAATCATTTGTGGTCAGGTCGCTTCTGAAAAAGGAGCACATGGCTCGGTAGGCTTTATCTGGAAATATAAATATAGTGAAGTTTTATTTGTATATTTTTGAGTTCTCACCTGGCTGAATAAAAGAGAAACATAACTTGACTTTAAGCCGGGGTCTACTTGTGCAGTGTTTTTTTCTGGTACCATATTTCAGAGGTCATTTACTTGGCAGTGAAATCGTCTCTTTATAAATCCAGTTGATAGTTTTCAGCCTTTTTAGGTTGTTGGTGTCATGGACATGGACCTTGAACGTGTAAATCGTGCGCCCCTTGGCCAATCCAATGCTGCAAGAGGGTCTCCCCACGCCGTGCGGGTCCTGGAGGTTACTTGAGCGTACTAAGTCAATGTGGGTTGGTGAAGGCGGGGAACATAGACACACAAGTATGGAACAAAAATGGCTTTGCCGCACTGCCCTCTGTTCCCAACGATGTAACCCCCAAAGCCTATCACATCCATTATGCACACAAAACCTGGTGAGCTTTCAAGATCCGACAAGATTGGGCACATGTCAGGTGATTTGGCCATAGCCCAAATGGATTTTATGAAGTTGAAAATGTATGAGCTGCCCTTTTTGACCGATGTGCCAGTCAAGTAGAGAGATGTAGGCTTTGTGTGAGTTGTCTCAGCATTTGCCACAGCAGATTCTAAACCACCTCCTGCATTCCGCCCGACCCTGCCTGGGAAATGCCCACAAATTCTTTCATAATTGCATGCAGGCCAGACAGGGAAGGATAAATCTTAGATCTTTGATTGAGACTGCAGAAAGCAATCTGTTCTGTGTAAATTATGCGCTATGTTATCCCTAATTTCCTTGCTATAATCTAACACATGGAGCGTATTAATACTGTACACGTGATATATTAATTATGATATATACTACTGCACAGCATTCATCGTTTGTAAGAATATTTATTAAAGATCCGGAAAATGGTTTTAAATTGAATTGGATATTTATTTGATCAATTGCAAGGTATGCAGCATATTCGGTGGTATGCATTACAGAAACGTGATTCCATTTTGATAAGGGTTAATGCTTTAAATTTAATAGACCCTTGATATGATTAATTATGGAAGGGCTGCAACAGGCCTTGTGTGAGGCCTAAGCAAATGCTTAGGGCCCCAATCGGCTAATGGGGTCCCGAATTCATGAAAATCTACATTTGGGTTAACCAAATATCAGCTCAAATTAAAAACCTATTTAACATACTTAGACATCTCTCTTCCCTAATCTCACGACACCTCCATCTCTTGTCTACGCTATATCTCGTCTGTCATCTCACGAGCCAGCACCACCACTGAATTACAATGCTATTTGCATTGGTTGAGGAAGCATTTTGGGAGGTCTATAGCTGCTCGACCCGAGCTATGAATGCTCTGATACGTGCATTGTCTTTGTACTGTTCGCCTGTTGACGTTCTCTGGTTTGACACTGGTGAGACAAGGCCATGAAGAAGGCTGTCTCTGGTGTAGGACAATCAGTTTAAAAGACAAGGCCATATATTGTCAGAGCATGTTTGTTTGCATGTTCACCAAAAGTACTGTGTGGTTAATGCAGACTTAATGCCTTGAAAAAGGTATCGATTTGGTCTTTGAACATCTTAACGCCTGTTTTGTTGCCAGAAAAGCGTAAACCTACTTATTTTTCATCATTTGGGGATGGTTTCACAGTGTTCCTTGCTTTCCCCTGTGGGCTTTTGAGATGAATTGTTAAATTTTCACGCTGCTTAAAAATACATAGTAGGTTGATGTAGTGCGGTTTGAAAATATCTCCGTCCTGAAAATGTTTAAGTGATGCTTGGGTATTCACTTTAACATTGTTTCCAATAAGTTATATTTTTTAATTGCCGTTGCATTCAGGGAATGTGATCAAATTACTCAACATACGCCGGATCTCATCAGATCTTTGGAAGCTCAACAGGCTTGAGCCTGGATAGTGGACGGGTGATCACCACCATGCAGTTTTCAAAAGGCTGGCTACGTGGTGGGCAGTGCAGAAAAAAGTGCAATGTTTGTCTGTACTATGCTTCCACATCTATGTTCTCAACTTTCATGTACTCCACACTGACCAGCGTGACGAGGTATGGCCAAATAACCCCGCAATGCATTGACTGGGGGGAGGGAGAAGGCCTCATCCAGCAGTGGACTGGCAAAAATGGGCTCTACATGTCCACACGTATGGTATAAAGGAGTTATATTTCAACGGACAAAACATTTCCAAACGAAACAAAGATAAAAGAGGTACATTTTTTTGTTTGATTCCAACGCGTGGTTTTCATTACGAATATATTGTATTTTTTATTTATTGAAAGCTTTCGTGACTGCAGGGATTCATATTCTTGGTTCTTTCGGTAAAGTCATGTAGAAGGGAAACAATAAAAGAATATAAATATCAAACAATAAAATTCTCACGACGTTTCGACTGCAACACAAGCAATCATCATCAGGTGTAAAAACCACAGCAATAAAATTTGAAAAAAGTGGCGGTAATTTTTTAACGTTAAAAAAACCGCCACATTTTTGATAAAACAAAAACCGCCACTTTTTTCAAATTTTCTTGCTGTGGTTTTCACACCTGATGACGATTGCTTGTGTTGCAGTCGAAACGTCGTGAGAATTTTATTGTTTTATATTTGTATTATTTTATTGTTTCCCTTCTACGTGACTTTACCGAAAGAACCAAGAATATATATTGTATTATGACAGTGTTCTCTATGGAAACGAATGCCATCCTCGGACACAGAGAGAGTAAAGTAGCCAGAGGGCGGCCCGCATATGTTTTGAATCCATAATTCAGGTGAACACGGGAGACTCTTTTTTTTGGGGCGGGGGGGGGGGAGCCTTTTGCGAAAAAAATACATTGGTCTAGTTACAAAACAATATAGCTGCAAGTGTTCAAAGTCGGCGTGCCTTATTACCAGTGACACATACAAAAGGATACTTGGACAATTCGTTCTGAACCTTTTCCCCCCCCACCCCGTGTCTTTTTTGGCGCCACAAGCAAAAGCCGCCGCCGCCGCAGCCCTCCGAGGTTCTGCGCAGGATTCACGTTTAATCGCGAGCTTTAAAATGCGCAGCGGGATTGCCGACCCCCCCCCCAACCCTTGAAATGAAACGCGTTGCCTCCAAGCGCTCTCGGGTGAAGGCCGTAATATTCTCGTCAATCCGAACCTTCCGATACATTGGGAAATAAACCCAGCGCCACCACCTTCTGGATCACAGCACCAGCAGCATCACTCCACGGGCACACACATACAAAATGAAGGCGAGAGACGGACGCAAGTACAAAAAATAAACATCTCATACAGGGCCCCGACCGTCGAACCTGCCCCGGTTTCAACCTTCCACGCCGCCAATGGTCGACCATCAACCGAACCAGGACCGGGCCGTGTAGCCGATTGGGGGGGCCACCTTTATGCCACAAATGGCGCAATCGACGATTCGGTGGGCTGCCGGTGCGGCCACGAATCCCAAACCATCCACCTGCATCCTGTTCACTCCTTTAAAGGAGGAATGGACGAGACCCACTCTGCTTCTGAACTCAAGACAATTGAGCGGATAACAAATCTAACATTACATGTTTAAGCTGCTGCTATTAACCCGTGCAAAAAGAAGGCCGTAATCCCACGCGGGCGAATATTACATTCTGGAAGGGCCCTTTGTGCTTTGTTGGATATCACGTGCAAAGCATCGGTGTGTTTGCAGGTCGGACTAGGTGCTGTTTCGGCACTATATCCGACGTTTTTCTCCACCTGCTGGGAGCTTCTCCAGGAACTGAACTCTTTGGAAACTCCAAAATGTGGAGAAATAAACTTGTTTAAAAAGGCTTGTTTTAATTAAAAACAACGGTTTTATTAACAACTTCGTTTAACTCACGGACGAGAAGTACGTCAGTGGCGCCTGCTTCTTGTGCGAGCCGATTCCACAGTTTAGGGACCGCGGCATTTTTGACCTACGCAAATGTATATAAATATTAAGGCATCCATACAAAATGTAAATTTCTTTAAAGTAGCGGATAAATTGATGCGATTTATTATTTAGGCATGCATTGTCACCGGATCTGAGTATGTGTGCAAAATGTGGAATTGATTGGACAAGGGGAAGTGGACGAAATTTGTATTACAAGATTTGACCCAGACAGAGTAATCAAGTTTAGTAAAACCGTTGAATAAGACATCGGACGGCCAATGTGTAATCGAGTTCACAGCGGTTTATTAATTGAAGATATTTTTTATACGTGTGTTATACCAATTCATTAATTTGAAAAACAAAAATACAGCGCATTAGTTTATTGAGAGGCTTGACGTTAGGGTTTAATTGAACTATATATTTGTACTCCTTTCTGTTAAACGGAGCGTATATTATTTACATATATACGGTGTCTATATATGTATTGTCTGTTGTTAAAGCATTATCCTTATCATTTGACACCAAATTGAATGTTGTGGTTATGTGAAAGTTAAACTGTTTGCAAAAAAAAATCGGTAATCTTTACCACCACCATATAACAGGAAACCACATCACAAGCCAATTAAAATACTCGCTGACCATAAAAGTGTAATCCATCACAAAATAATTCAAATTAGACAGCAGGTGAAACTGTGTGGTTGACTCACAACAAATTGCTCATATACTTATGAAGTCGTTCTTTTTTTACTGAAAACCTCGAGTGATCTTCTACAGAACTTAATACTGTAGAAGCGTTATAAAGAATTACAGCCGAGACGTTGACAAACTCCTGGGACTCTCTGGAACCTCGCTACGATGTGCGTCAGCGAGGCAGGTCACGGCACACAGTGGTGGTGTATGGTGGGGAGCGGTGGTGCAGCGGTTAGCACGCTGCGCTATGAACCCGGCGATCTGAACCGGTCCTGGGCCTCCCCTAGGTCGACTCAGCTTCAAATAAGTTACCTGGTGCGGTGTGTAAACATCGCCACTGGGGGAGACAAAGGCGGTCGGGCGTGGTGCTGGGCACCCACCCCCTCGCGTGCCGTGCCGGCCTTCATAGGTGCTCGCTAACAGCACTTGCCCCAACAGTCTGTTGAGGCTACACGGGGGATCTTTTGTCTTGTTCGTAGCTTTACCACCCGAACTCAAACGTCTAAATACGGCACTTTATCGTAGTTAATAGCTTTACGTTCACTCACTCCGTTTATCAAAAGCTTTGTCCCACAGCAGTTCAACTGCAGTTTCACAGAGCCAAACATCGAATAATTGATTCTAGATTTGAAGCTTTCGTGACTGCAAGGATTCATACTCTTTGGTTTTTTCGGTAAAGTCACGTAGGTAAAATAAAATAGCTTGTGTTGCCTCCGAAACGTCCTGATTTGATTTAGTTGTTTTCTTTTATTTTAATGTTGTTTTACCTACGTGACTTTACCGAAAAAACCCAAAGAGTATCGAATAATTGCTTGAAGAGGCAGAGAGCAGCGCTTTAACACTGGATTCGCTGAGCACACGCAACCGTCCTTCATGTCCCCACCACTTAACTTACAAAAACAAACCCATCCCATTTTTTAAAAGAAAACGCAGAATGCTACCGTACGTGTGTGGCATCGTCTGTGACACGCTCAATCCACACACAAATTGAAAAAAAAAAGTCTCGCTGGCACCAAATGCCCCCATTGGTCTTTTGGAGCCTACATACAATACTCACCTTTACAAAACCGAAGCTGTGTGCAACTTTTGAGTCGATTGGCTGATCGCCAAGAGACCGGGCGGTTTAAATGCCGAATGCATGAACCCCTTGTATTCTCCCTCGATGTCCCCCATACACAGCCTCGCGACTACGCCCATAGCAAACAGTGCCGGAGTGTTTATCCTCTTGACACGAGGCGTGCCCCCCCCCCCCCCCGTTGTGCCCTCTTGCCCTGCCTTGCCTTTGGAATCGCACCAGCCCTCTCCCCAATGAGGGAACGCAGCCTTCCACGAGATTTCACACGCGGAAGGACGCAGGGCTGGGTGGTGGCAGGGGTGGGAGTGTTCGCAGCAGAGTCGCGGGGTCCAGCGGATGGTGGGTAGGGTGAGCTGGGGTGAGGCAGGCGTTCAAGAAGGCCTGATAAGAAACAACAGCAGCCTTTTGCGTGGCTGAAAGGCGAGTGGCTGCTTAAAACCCACGAGAAACGGTGTCGATGTGACAGCGGTCTCGCGGTGTACGTGTTGAGTTGGTGTCCCGCGGATTCTCGAGGCTCTTCCGACAACTCCAAATGCCACGGTGTTAAAACGATGAATACATTCCTGGATCCATTCACCACTTGCGTTCATACTGCAGAGATGACAAGTCAAAGGTCTATTGAAAGCCGAGACACAGGATGGTCGCGGCACTGCTGACAGAATTCCAAATGCAAAATCACGCATGCTGCAATGTACAGGGTGGTCTAGATGTCTTGCGACCACCAATTAATTGACCCCTAAATGTTTTCTTTGCATATTCATTTCTGTGTTAAATATACCTTACTTAAAAGCATTTTTTTTGTTTAGAGCTTTAATTTGAGGTCACAAGATATTTTGACCACCCTGTACTTTATTTTAAGTGTCATGTATATACAAAACCACACACGTACAAATGCACACATTGACAAAAGAAACCCCCCCCCCCCCCATATAACCCACACAGTGTTGTTCGCCAGCACCTGTGAAGGCTGGCACGGCTCGCGAGGTGGTGGCGCGGGCCACCTTTGTCTCCCCAGTGGCTTTACACATTGTACCGAGATTTTTCCACACAGCGTTGGTGTACGGTGCTATTTCAGGAATATTTTGATGTTTTTTTCCCTGGATTTTCTGTTTGCACAGTCACACATAATCACTTTAAGATGTTTTCTTGTTCATGTTTTTGTTTGTTGCGGTTGCACCCGATTCAAGAGCCGAATGGCTCACAGGGCTACACCAAATCAATGGAACTATGGAACTATGTAAGGCTGAGTCGACCTCGGGAAGGCCCAGGATCAGCTCAGATAATAATCACCACGAATGTGAGCAGTGGCTGAGAATTGAACTTGGGATACTTGATTCGCTGTGCGTTGCACTTACGAAGATGCTACGGTACGAAGACACATCGCCATTCACCAACATTTACTGTCCACATGCATGAGAATTATGTCATCGCGTGTGTCCATTTTCCAATAAGGTACCGTTTCTATTATTTCCTTATACCCCCTAAGCGCTTTTCTAATACCCCGTAAATGTCCTGAGTTGCTATGTGTCAGTGGCCACAGTGTGAACCACGAGCCCCTTGCCGTCTGGCAGCAAAGTGAAGGGGGTGCATCGCCCCTTGCGGCTGCTGCCGAGGGCCCAGCGCATCGCGCACAAACGGGTCGGACTCAATCGTGTGTAAATCACGAGCCCTTTATTGAATTGCAATCGGTAACTGCAGGGATTAAAGCAAGCAAAGCGATCGTGATGAGCTTCGACGGTACGCGCGCAACGTAGGTTGAACCGCTTTCGCGGCGTACGTAGGGAAGGACAACAAACGAAACACAAAGACACGACAGGGGGTGCACTGCGTGCATCTCGCAGGAGGGCATCGACCGCCGCGACTCACTTCAGGAATATTTCTCGCATTGCGATCTTACATCCAGCGGTGGATTCATCGTGTTTGATGATGTTGGCCGATGAGCGTCATCTTTACAACAACGTTGTACAACGTCACGTCGTGTTGACGCCGAATGAAAATCCGTACATGGTACGCAGTTACAAATAATGCCAGGTCATGCTTTTTTATTATGCGTCTAGTTAATTTCGTGTGCTGCCACAGCAGTCGTAAGTTTATCCAGTATTGCGCGCGTGATGATGGTGATGATGTGGCCCGGTCTGTAGCCCTGGTGAGGTCCTCCAGGGTGCATGGAGCCTCCAGGAGCCAACGGAGCAAGGAGCCGGAAGATCAAATGTATCTGAGGACGTATCCAGATTTCTGACACGTACCTTAAAAAAGAGATGCTTTAGTAATTCAATGAGTAAAATAATTCTCAATACAGACGAAAAATGAAAACTAGCTCCCCCACCCCCTCTACCCCCGTCTAAAAATCGGGGAAATATAAACCGCGTGCTAAATTACGACTGTTATATATTCAGGAAGCCAGAGTTTTCTTTGCACCCTTTGTTTATGTAAGATGAGCTTAATAGGAAAAGCTGCACGCTAGAAGCCACGTGTCGTATGCAACCACTTGTTGCGGAAGGTAGTCGGCAGCTAAGGCTTTGGAAATGAATGTTTATAGGATGTTGAGTTTTTCACTGTGTGGATATTCCATTGTCTCTGATATGAGACATTAATGCAAATTATAATTTTTCAATCATCTCACTAATACTGTACTTAGCTTTATGAATGTATAAAAACACATTCAGTTTCCATTCATAAATATTACTTCGAGTGTATAACTGCATATGAACTTTTTAAACTAAACAGTTTAATAGTTTTCCAAATACCTTAAATTAAAAACAAAAATGTCATTTTAAAACTCGAGAACTCAGAAACAATTTGATAACTCATTCCTTTAGGAATTCCACAGCATCCACAGGTGCCTAAGAGTACTCACTAGTCAGTATTAAAACAGATGATCCTACAGCAATTAATTTTGAAGACATAAGCAACGTTAAAATGACATTAATTATACCAAAGAAAGCAAATATATGTTTTTTGGCCAAAGAGTCAAACTTGCATTTTTGTTACTTAAGCCCCGGCAGTGATTAACATACAATGCTCACTCTTTCATTGTCTATATTGGCATGCACACTACAGCACTGGTGCCCGTAATACTTTACGTTACGTGACCCCCTTGACAACCCATGTTACTTAACATATGGTCACCGAACATACGTGCGATGGTGTTCACTCACTCGGTAATTGCTGGCTTTTGACATCGTGAAGGCGTTTTTTTTTATTTTGTTACCTCCCGCTTTCCTGCCAGTTTCATAAATACTCTAACTCCTGGCTGTTACACTGGGCGCAATCTGGCCATTTGCCCCAGTTACATCATTGCCTGAGCCCCCTTACGTTTTAAGCACGAAACGCGTTGTTGAGGCTAAATGGGAGGGAATTTTCTATAGAGAGGGATGTAGTCAACGCCGTGCGGGGTGGCATCATAAGCGTAGGGAGGTTTCCTCTGAGGACTCTAAGACATTAATGGGCCATCCATTTAGTACGTACGCGTGGAGGGGAGAGGGGGTGTTAACCCAAATGCGTACGCTTGCGTATGGGGGGGTCTACTGACAATGTACGTACGCATAGGAAACGGGGGGGGGAGGGGGGGGGGGTGAAGCCTCGATCATGATGTGTCTACATTGGCATTCAAATGAGCCACAGTTCAGTGTCTTCAGCTGTCAGGCAACTACTACCGGGAGAAGTAGGACTGTGGGAGAGGTGTCACTTGTATGCCACCGTTCCCCTGACTGCTCGCTGTCATGCAGCTCAGCAGCGAGTCTGACATAGTCTGGCGGCCTGCCCCATGGGTCCATACATCCTGCAATCTGGCCTCACTGCAGACTGACGCTGGCTCAAGGTTTTAGCTGCCGCAAGGCCAGTGTCAAACGACACCAGCGCAATTCATACGCCTGAGTCTTCTGGCGGTGATAACAATCAAAAGCTCTGTACGATGATGATGACGACGCCAGCGACGCTGTGGATCTTGAGACGGCGGCCCAGCAGACTGCAGCCATCACGCTGCTGTGCCACAGCCTGACACTGCGCGTGTTGGCGAAATCCCTACAATGCGTCACCTGTCCCACTGGGTTCAGTCGGCGTTTGAACCTAGCGGACACCAGACAAACTTTTTAAAGGTACGCAACTTAATTCTTTAATGCAGCCGGCGGTGGACTATCTGTTTGCTTAAACGCGTTAATATTATTGATCCTTGATCGATTCTGCGTGGATTAAATATCGGCTGTTCTATAGGATTCGGGGGAGGGCGGGGTGGTCAGGCGTACGTACGCAGGGGGGGAGGGGGGGGTGTAAAAAGTACGCGTGCGTACAGGGAGGGGGAGAGGGGTCAAGTTTTGACAGATGTTTGCGTACCTACTAAATGGATGGCCCCTAAGAAGCAACGTTAGGATCAGAACGCCTCGCCTGCTCCCGTTGTCGCCTGCCAGAGGAGCCGCGCCGCGGCTGGCGATTTAAGCATCGGTGCCTTTGCGCCCACGAATGATTTGATTGACCGAAGTTGGTACGGCAGGGTGGACACGAGATGAATGAATCGGCAGCAGTGATAACGGATGAGAGAAGGCGAGAAACATCTCGGCGGTGGCTGTGATCGAGACACTGCCTGCTACGGTGATCTGACCCGAACATTAAACCCCTGCCACGGCCGCCGTTTGGGAAACTCACAATTTTCCCAGGGCAATCACGTGGCCCTGGAACAAAGATGAGCCCCGAAAACGTTAACCCTCAAGGACCAATCGCTGCTACCCGCACACGCCTACGATCCGAATGCAAGTTCGCCACATTTCACAAGGGCGGATTCAAATGGTTTGCCGTAGTTTTTTTTAGATTAAGTCAAAAGGCCAGATTCACATCCTGAGCAAACAACTCAAACCCATGGCTTCGTTGATTTGCCACAAGTTTGGGAACACACACGCACATTGGCATGTTTTACCAACCCGCGCCGACCAGCGTGGTGAAAGGTGTATAGTTATAACGGTGATCACGTTCAGGCTAAAGTAGAATTTGTTGTGAACGGGACATGTTTTCATCAGGTAAGTGCTTCACAAACTATGCATCTCATGAACGCGGGCCAATGGCGATCCCTATTGGGAGGGGTGAAGCCGTTTTACATCGGTACACCATCAATCCCCATCCCGGGCAGCTGCGATCCATCTCACTCCCACGTGCGCCTGATTTCATCTCCCTACACGCAATGCACACGCAACATGAAGGCACGCAACGTAGAAACGAACCGCGCTGCAGGATAAATACTGCTCTTCAGATGTTACCAAAATAGCCCCCAGCCACGGCACAGATTGATTAGTTGTGTTGCAGAGAAACATTTGTTTTGCTGTTGCTTTATTTCAGCGGCTGTGGGTTGAAGTGAAACCAGCAGCTGGTTTCTATAGCTGGTCTCTGCGCTATAGTCCAAGACAATGGATTACAATGCGCTCTCTTATTCTGGTCACACATGTAAGTCTTGCACAGTAGTATGAGAGAGTAGATTATGTTGGTCTTGCATACTGCATTCAGACCGTACATAAGAGTGTTGTTCTCGTATACTAATCCCATGTGTAGATCACGTACACTATTCTTTGGGTCTTTCGGTAAAGTCACGTAGATAGGTTCAAATAAAATAACCTATCGACGTGACTTTACCGAAAGACCCAAAGAATATGAATTCCCGTAGTCACGAAAGCTTTAAGTCATCATGTACACTCTTCGAGGATGATAGATCGTAACTCTGTCTCATAAGTTGGTCTCATATGCAGGTAGGTGTTGTACTCCAGTCTCAGACAGTAGATTCTAATGTTCACCTTGAAAGCTGGTCTCACATTTTGGTCCTATACGCCGGTCTGGGACAATAGATTATAACCGCCGGTCTCATATGCTGATCAAGTATGGTGATCTCATCGGCTGGGATTAAATTATTGTCTCTTATCCTGACCTCTTTTGATCTCGAGCAAGAGATTCCAATTCTGCTCTTGGATGCTGGCCTCATATGCTCAGCGTAAATGGCGACCGTGCACACCGTTCTTGTATTGCTATCTCGGACCCTCGTCGTATCTGGTCTCGTACACCGCTATTGTACGCTGCGTTTCACTGCTCATCCGTTATGCCGGTATCATAATCTTAACTCAGGTGTTAGGGTTCAATGCCGGTCATATAACACTGCTCATGCACGCTGTTCTTGCATTTCGAGCATATGACACTCATCATATACTTGGATCTCAGACAGTAGACTCAAATGTTCGTCTTTTGAGCTGGTCCTATACGCTGCACTGGGATGATAGATTCGAATATGACACTTGTCTTTTGCACCGTACATATGACGCTTCTCATATTCTGGTCTTTCACACTGCTCTTTGTCGGCTGGGTTTCACCGCTTTGTGTGTGCCATAAGCTGGTGTCAGCCGCCGGGTCACAACGACGGTCGCGCACGTCCGTACCAACGTACGTGTTAGCGTACGTTAGTGCGCGCGTTGGTACGTACTAACGTCCGTACCAACGTCCGTACCAACGTGCGTGTTACACGTACGTTAGTGCGCGCGTGCGTCCCGGACGACACCGCGTGGACTCAGACGCCGAGCCGGGGCCCGGCTGCGGCGCTGCCCTTGCACTGCCGGCACAGGAGCCGCCCCCCATCGTCAACGCTGCACGGCTCCTCGGGCAGCGTGGCGTCGCAAGCGGCGCAGCTGAAGTGCTTCCTGTGCCAGGCTCTCCCGCCGAGGCGCACGCAGTCCTGGGAGAAGATGAGCTGCGGGAAAAGGAGGAGGAGGAGGAGGAGGAGGGGGGGGGCAACGGCGGAGTTGAACACCAGCAGCCCCGACGGCCCCGGACACACGCACGCACAAAAAAAATGACTCGGGCCCCAAGTCTTGTCGGGACTTTTTGCCAAGGAAGAAGCTACTGTGCCGCTACTTCACTTGTTTCTTGGGAGATTTTGGTGACGCTTCAACTCTTCAGAGATAATGTATGTTGAACGTCTTTTGCACCGTACATAGCCACCAGTGCAAATCGGAGTTGCGGGGGGAAGGTCAAAGGACAACAGACTAAACACAAAAAGCAGTTCTGCAGGAATTAGTTTTCAATCCCGATTTAAAAGCGCATAGCTCCTAATATCGTTCCAATGACTGCAGAAACGCATGAGAAAGTCCGCTTAGTTTGATGGTTCGCTAAAAGCTGCTGCGAGGAAGACCAGAGTTTGCGTGATGGTTTACGTTCCTTGATGAGATCACCAAGGCAGTTGTCCTCTGTTACTTTCCTTTTAAAATAATGGTGCCTGGTGTGATTTACGGTGTATGGGATGTTCATCAAGTTACTTTACACATTTGCTAATCATAATGTGACGTGCCTTACATACACCGCAAAATAAGATGGCACTATATTTTAATGTGCATAGAGTTGAAACACTATATTACAGTTTCATGAGCAACCTAATTCAACATATTCTTGGTTCTTTCGGTAAAAAACGAGAATATGAATCCCTGCAGTCACGAAAGCGTTAAATCAAAATCTAATTCAACATGTTTAAGTGCATTGAGAGAGTATTGAATATCAGGAGTGTGAAGGTTATTCGTGGAGTCCTCTTAATAAATGAAATTTAAGCTGTTATCAATCGTGGAGGTATCTCTAGGGATCGAGGTTTATTGAAATTCTAGTAGTCTCATATGTCTGCTCACAGCTGCACTATAACCACATAGCTACAAGTACAGCTGCACATTTCACAAAATTCCCACATCTGGGCGCATGATATTGAATACACCGAGCAGTAATAATGCCTGACATTTTCCACATTTGGTGAGTGCAGTTTGCTTGTACAACTAAACCATCTCGCCCCTGAAAGCACAATGCACCTCTGAGTGATGCGGGTGGATGGGTGGCGCGCTACACTATGGACCTTGAAGCTTGAGTTGGGAGGCTGGAAGGGGGTGCGAGGTTGGTAGGGGGGGGGAGGCTGGTAGGAGGGGGGAGGTGGGTAGGGGGGGATGGGAAGTGGGTAGGGTGTGGGAGGTGGGTTGGTAGGGAGGTTGGTAGGGGGGGAGGTTGGTAGGGGGGGTGGGAGGTGGGTAGGGGGGGATAGGAGGGGGCTGGCAGGGAGGGGAGAAGGAGTGGATGGACCCTCCCCCCGCGCCCCTACCTCGTCGCACGCCGGGCACCGTGGGAAGAGTGCCTCCCCGTAGTGGCGGCCACAGAGCGGGCGGTCCCCGTGCGGGAAGTAGATGAGGTCGACGAGCAGCTCGGAGCACTCGCTGCAGGAGAAGCAGGCGGGGTGCCAGGCCAGGGGGTCGGCCCCGAGCCGAGCCAGCACCGCCGGCTCCTCCACGCCCACGCTCAGGCCACACGTGGGACACAGCTACGACAAAAGACAAAGATTCCCCATGTTGCCTTTGCAGACTGTTGGGGCAAGTGCTGTTAGCGAGCGGCACCTATGAAGGCCGGCACGGCACACGAGGAGGAGGGTGACAAACACCACCCCCGACCGCTTTTGTATCCCCAGCGGCGATGCTTTTACACTCCGCGCCGGGTACTCATTCGAGGCTGAGTCGACCGAGAGGAGGCCCAGGACCGGTTCAGATAATCGTCACTGGTGGTGTTGGTGGCCGTGAGCGGGAATCGAACTCGGGTCGCCGGGTTCGTAGCGCAGCGCGCTAACCACTACGCTACCGCTCCCCACAGCTACCGGGGCACACGCAGGCACAGACAGGTGGCGGCATTTAACACGGAGGCTTTCGAGTCCAATATTATTCGCGAGAAAGGTTTTCATTATGAATACCAATATTGTAATCACCAGCGAAACGTCGTACTCAAATTGTAAATGTGGCTTGACTGTCCAACGTACCGGTGTGCTGAAGTAGTAATTAATTGGCACGTTTTGTTTACGTGACAAACCTTACCAAGTCGCTGTGTCGGGTGGGCGCGGGCTGGTCGGTTAACGACACATTTAAATTTATGCGATGGAACCTATTCGTCCGAGAAGGCAATGTTCACTGTCGTTTCTCCTCTGTGGGAAAATAGCCCAGGAATAGTAACCGTTCTGAAAAGTACCAGTGGATAGGGTGGTCCCAGATGACGTGTGACCCCCAATTAATTGACCCCTGACATTTGTTTTCCTTTGCGTATTAATTTCTGCTTTAAATCAACCTTATTTAAAAAAAAAGATTTAAGTTTTAGAGAATTAAATGGGGGTCACAAGACAGCTGGACCATCCTGTACATGCTTGGTGTTCCGTGGCATACCGTCTTACACCGGCAAATTTCGACCACCAAAACCCACGACAATGACGATACCCTGTCTGTGTTGAGTGTTCAAGTTTGCGCTGGACAGCTCTCCAATGTGCTATTGGCTTGCGCCGCGTGTTCTCGGCACGATGTGCAGCACGTTGCGCCCCTTGTGCTGGGATCTTCTTCACGAAGTGAAGACTTAGCCGGTCAAGAAGCTCCCAAGTACGTGGAGCAAAATTGGGGATTATGCCCCCAAAAAAAACGCATTCGAGAGCGACGCAGATCTCGAAAAGCCTACAGGGTCTGTTTGGAGCGGGTGCTGTTGGCGAATAGCACAAGGAGGTTTGCGTGGTCAGCTACATGCCCGAGCCACATTTGTCTACCCAGAACCGAACTGACGGGTACCACCCACACCAAAGACAAAGAAAACCTTGTATAGCCTTAACAGACTGTTGGGGCAAGTGCTGTTAGCGAGCACCTATGAAGGCTGGCACGGCACACGAGGTGGTGGGTGGCCAGCACCACGCCCGGCCACCTTTGTCTCCTTTGTGGCGATGTTTACGCACCATACCAGGTACTCACTTGAGGCTCTGTCGGCCTAGCAGAGGCCCAGGACCGGCTCAGATAATCGTCACTGGTGTTGGCCGTGAGCGGGAATCGAACTCAGGTCGCCGGGTTCGTAGCGCAGCGTAGCGCTGACCGCGACGCTACCGCTCCCCAGGCACTCATGCACGTGCACACGTGTCCTGCTCCCTCCGCATAGTCACATCTTTTTAATTTGCACATTTTTATTGCTGTGCACGGTGGTAGTGGCGCTCGACTATAATTTAGCATATTGGAGGCAATGGCTGGTGGATTACGTCAAGGTTTGTGAGACTCCCAGGCCTGCTAAACAGTGAGGTGGCCAAGAGACAGCGATTCAGTGCAGCAAGTGGGATCATGACCCTTTCTGCGCAGGCCTTTTCAGTGCACACTTCTATTGAGCGTGTAAGCTTTTGTCAAAAGACAGTACTTCAGTTTCATTCCACGTGCAAAACGATCATTCAAAAAGCATCGGACAAACATTCCACCGCATCACTCCTGCGAGACAGGAATTTGAGATCAAATGACCCATGGTTGAATTAAAACAACACAACACACTTGTCAACAACACCATCAGAAATAGCGGGCCTTACTGTACCTGGTAAAGTAATAGTAGTTTTTATTTTGTTTTATATGTGACGTTTTACGGTTTCAGGCAATGGCCCTTCAACATTGACGAGTGTGTTGATTTGTTTGTTAATTGTGCACAACTGCCAAGGCAGAATCAACCAAATGCTTTGCTGGAGAGGTACAATTTGCATCACAAGTTGAGATAATGAATGAGAAAGTATTTTTTTAGATTTCCAAAATATTTCTTTCTCCTGGTGAAATATATCCACAAAACTAATTATATTTCATCAACAATGCCTGAGACTCTATTCACCATTTGTTTCGTTTAAATATTCAAGTAACTTAAAATTGTCGGAAAATAAACTAACAAATCCATTATAACAGGGGATGAGTATGGCTATAATTACCAATAAAATGTACTATAAAGAGTGGTGAGTATTGTGCATTGAAACACCACCCCAGCTAAAATCATATTGTTTTGTTTGTAAATGTCTTGCTGTGTTTTTAATTTTACTTGTATAACTAAGAACTTGACTCTCAGTGATCACACTTGAGCGTTAAGCCGACGGTTATGAATGACGCCATTTTTATAATGCTCGATGCCGTCGATTGGTATTACTTCGCAACATGTGACAAAAACCACTTACAAACGTGCAAAAAAAATATGGACTTGGAGTGGGCTTAGAAGATTGATGGTGCAGTAAAAAAGGACAGTTATTAAACTTTTTGGAAATGTAGACCAGATCATGCATCTGGCTGCGTGTGCGTGCGCTCACTATGGGAAGGTTTCAAGTTCAAATCAAAGTTGGAAGCCGACTCAGCTGACAACATTTGCATAACTTTGTGAAGATGTCCGCAGCGATTATCTTGTGTAAACACTCGCCCCGGTCATAGTCATGTGGAATTTCCATCACTGACGCAAATTGGCATGTACCTCTCCAGCAGAACATTTGGTTGATGCGGCCTTGGCAGTTGTGCACAACTAACAAACAAATCAACACACTCGTCAATGTTGAAGGGCCATTGCCTGAAACGTCACATATGAAACAAAACAAAAACTATTATTAGTTTACCAGGTAAGGCCCACTATTTTTGGTGGTAGTGGTGGTGTTGTTGACGAGTGTGTTGAGTTGCCATCCAGACATCCACCCTACGTCCTTCCTTGTGGAAGAGATATGTAGATGACACGTTCGTCATTTGGCCACATGATCTGCCAGCATTGAACCAATTTCTCAACCACATTAATTCCATACACCCATCCATCAAATTCACCATGGAAGTGGAGAAGGATGGTAAGCTACAATTTCTGGATGTTTTGTTTGAGAAGAGACCTGATGGCTCGTTGGGACACTGTCTACAGGAAAGCCACCCACACAGATTCCTATCTGAAACCTGATTCCCACCACCATCCGGCACAGAAGAATTCCCTCATCAAAACACTACACCATAGGGCCCACTGCATTTCTGACCAACACCACCTGGCCAGTGAACTGGAACACGTACACCAGGCCCTCAAGATGAATGGGTACTCGTACCGCATTATTCACAAAGCTGTTTCACCAACCATGGAGAAACAGTCCCCTGAGACGCCGATCAAAACCATCACGTTACCATACATAGCAGGTGTTACCAAAAATATGTCCAAAATCTTAAACAAACACAAGATCCAGGTCCGATTCAGTACAGTACACAAAATCCGTGATCTAATCCCATCTGTGTAGGATGTCATTCCTGACATGCGATATCCTGGAGTCTACAAACTAAGTTGCACCTGTGGTGGGTGTTACATTGGGGAAACGAAACGACATATCTCGGACCGTGTTCGCGAACACAAGGCAGATCTGAAACATGGCAGAACCAATACCTCCGCCGTGGCTGACCATTGCTATAACGCTGTGGGCTCTAATGATATCGTTTTTTCCGAGACCAATGTACTCTGCAAACGTTCGGGCTACTATCAAAGGTTTGTTCATGAAGCCATCCAGATATATAAACATAGACATAACTTCAACCGAGAAGATGGATACATATTGAGCAATCATTGGAAGGATGTTATTAACCAGGTAAAACCTTAACTGCTTCATGGTGTTGCATTCATATCCGCATCTCCAGATTCTTCTGCCTCCCACTCCCAGCCCCGCTAATCCTCCTACCCCCCCCCCCCACCTCTATCTCTCCTCCCCTCTCTTACCTATAAAGCCTCTTGTCACAGCAGCCCTTTTGCCCACTTCAGCAGTTGTTTCTTGCTGTGGTTGTCCCACCTGATGACGGACGCTTGTGTTGCGCCCAAAACGTCGTGATTTAATTTTATTTTATACCTACGTGACTTTACCGAAAGAACCAAAGAGTGTGTTAAGTTGTTTTTATTCAGCCATGGGTTCATTTTATCTCACATTCCTGTCTCGCAGGAGTGACGCGGTGGAATGTTTGTCCGGTTATTTTCTAACGATTGTTTTGCACGTGGAATGAAACTGAAGGACTGTCCTTTGTTGTAAATCGGAGATGAGCACTTCCCAATGTTTAATTGAGCAGGAAACCACTGCCTTTGTTGGTTTTTTTTGCTTTTGAAACAGCTCACGATGCAGGAAACTATTTGGTGATGCTGCTGGGTTGGCAGTGATGCAGAGGCACAACCAACAAAAACAAACTCAACACGTTCGTCAACAACAGTGTGGGGCCTTAAAATGAAACAATTCGGGTGATGTTTTCAGGCAATGGCCCTTTATCATAGCAAATACATTGAACGAAAAGGAGCATGAGTAATGATAAGAGACATGGACGAGCACACTTCGTGTCTTATCACCCCCCCGGGGGTTCATTGAAAGCAGGCTATCTTTTCAAGAGAGGAGTATTTTTTTCCCATAATACAGGTTTATTTGGGTGAGATTGCGTAAATGTATAAATGCGTCGTTAAACCCGGCGGCCCGTGACACTGCCAACCAGTAAGGGTTGTCACGTAAAAGAGGGGCTCACAAGTGATGTCAGCACATCTACGCCTTTATTTAAGGAATGAAACAGGAGGACTTCTCCACAAATCGTGGCTGTCCGCCTGATGAAGCTAGTTGTAATTACTGACGAAACGTCGTACTCAAGATTGTAACTGTTGTGGCTTTGCTCTCCAACACACCGGTGTGCTGAACTAGTGACGAATTGGCATGTTCAGTTTACGTGACAAACCTTACTAGTTGGCTGTGTCGGGTGGTGGCGGGTTTAACGACACATTTATATATTTACGCAATCTAAATCAATAAACCTGTATATTGGATGATATTGGTCGCGAAAGCCTATGTGTTCAACTGAGGAGTTTTGACAGTGCTATGAAGAACGTGCTATGAAGAAGAGTCATTGTTTGAAACATCACCTATTATATATTTTTATATATATTTTTTACCCCTTTTAAGGCAGGGTTGTGGATGAATGTGTTGAGTTTCATGAGTAATATGAACTAAACTTTTATTTTATGTTATTAGGTGAGGCCTACTAAGCTATATAGTTCTTCTTTTCAGAAGCGACCTGGCCACAAATGACAGCTCAACGGTGGCTTATCACGTGGACATTGATAGTAGCCAAACACTCAAAGGCAGGAAGGTTACCAAAATAACATCGATTCCTTGTGTTTGCCTCTATCTAAACGATCTGCTTTGATCTGGCATTTTTGGCCTTTGCGGTCCATAGTTGTGCGATCATCGCAGGCGTATGAAAAAGAAGGCTTAAAATAATCCGCACAAGCAGTGGCCGGGAAGCAACTTTGGCAAAGGCAATTGTGGATGTAATGAGCCGGGGGCAAAAAGACGCGGTCTCCATCCAGACCGTGTCTTCTTAAACTCATAAACAGCCGCAGTAATGGCGGGATCGTGCGTTTTGATTCTGCTGCTCATAAAAATGCAACTCCTAAAAAAAAAAGACCATGGTTTCGCTGTCCTCCCACATTCAACTCCTGGATCCGTGTGGGTTGCCGGTTAGCCCAATAAACGTAAACTGTTAAAGATGTATGCCATGGTGGCTTATTGGAGCTCGCAGCTTCTCTGGGTCTTTTCTGATAAATGCGTAGGTGGTTTGAGTATACACGCACGTCGAGAACTTTAATGAACGGACGCACACATTTGCACGTGTGCCCCATACAAGAGGAAATCGAGCAGTTTTGCGGCTGGTTGATATTAAAGAGCAGAGACTCGCTGCAGCCGTTTATGAATGTTCCCTCCAGTAAATCTCACATCTTATCTATATAACGGATGATTCATGTCTTTGTTTTCTCGTTTAACAAGGGAGGAGGATGTCTTTAAGAAGCATCGGATAAATACAGAGAACACTTCGTTTCGGGGGAAATGGAAGATTAGAACTGACACTGGTTTAATGTTTCCAGGAGGTGGTCAGTGGAATGGGTTTGAGGAAAACCCCTCACCACCATCACCACCATCACCACCATCACCACCACCACCACCAATGAAACTCGCACAGGGAGTCGGACCTCAGACTCCTCCACTTTATTTCACACACGCCGCCTTCGCTTGACGGCTCTATGCCGCGCACCAAATGTCCACGAACGACTGGGCTCTGGACATTTCGCCCACGTGCAGCACGGGACCGTTTGGCCGTAATAATCGGGAGTGGAAGGAGTTCCACTGGCTCCTCTGCTGACCTCGAGCTGATTGGAACCCTCAGCCCCGGAAGTATTTGCTCCGATGCGCACGTGTCGAAAACGCGACGCGCCAACCCCCCACTAATCGTGGAATGAATGCATTCGGTGCGCGATAACACGAACATTGGCTGTGGGTCGCACAGTGGCCCGGAGAGCTTGGCTTACGTTCGGACGGGGGTGGGGGGGTTGACTCAGCCCGCTGTTGTCCTTCTGGGATGGATAAGATGTACAGCACTTTAATGCGAGGGCTTCATCTCCTCGTCAAACATATCCCCTAAGGACTCAGCCTAGGATATATGCGGCTGAAATTAAGCCCTGGTCGAATGCCCGCGGCAGTGTTTGGGTGAAGCGCAACCATTGCGTTCATGAATTGATTAAAACTGATTGATAAGTTCACGATACAGGCACAGAATGGCGTGTGTAAGAATTAAGGATGTTCTATTTGTATATATGTTGTACGTATATTGGTTTCACGTAATCCCTGCAGCCACTAGTGGCCGTTACAATCACCGTAATGTTAAAAAAAATTGAATCTTGAGTTGAATCGCGACCCCCGAATCATGACGATTAATTGAATTGTCGGGAGGGAATAAATGCTTGTTCGATTTAAATACCTGTCATAGGAATGTGGAATGTCCACCACTGGCTTGTTTAAGTGGGAAAAACACATTTTTGTTGACTAAATTATATCCAACTGTGGCATTTTCATTGTACAAAGTGCAAAAACACGTACAAGTATATATGTAACTGTAGAATTCAGTCGTGTCTGTAAATGTATGTTACATTCACTGTGTATGAACCTGTTTCAACACAGACAAGGGGTCTCGCCCACTCACAAATTATGTAATTTATAAACTGGTCTCTGTATACTCAAAACTTGGTACTTTATCATGTGAAACAATATTAACAGGCTGCACTGAGCGTTCGAAAATAATAATCTCATACAAGTATATGGACATGGTTTAATGATAATAACTTCAGCTTGTAATGCGTCACAGCATTTACTCGCTCTCGGAAAGAGGAACCGCAGATATTCAGGAAGGAAACCATCTGGTGAGCAGACGCGACCAACAATTGGCCAAGCTCTGCGATCCTCTATATATTAAGGTGTCATCGGCCAATTAATGTTTACATGTGGGAGAGAAATGCCGCACCCAGAGAAAACCCACACGTGCGAGGGGGAAACACTCGATCCCATACAGACAAAACAGATGAATTCCACATGTTGTTCTGTACCTCTTTCTGCTAACGTGTTGTCTTACACGTGAAGATAGTAAATTTTTAAAAAGAGTATTCTGCCTTATGCTCAATAAAAAAATATCTGCTTTGACGTGGAACATCTTGTGGAGTTCTCTGGGTAAGGAGACATGAAATGGTCAGCCGCAAAAAAAAAAAAACGGCTTCTCTTACATCTAATAAAACAGCGGTGGTTCCCATTTCATCTGACGGCCGCACATTACATTCGAGTGGCTAACGGAGTGTGGCTTCTTCTCTGACAAAGTGCTTTTTCGTCTCTGGTTTTAAAGAGCGCTTGGCGCGTGCTCTCATGTTCACAAGGGAGCAATACCCAATTGCCAAACAATCCCCCCCACGCCACGGCCGTCCCCCTCTCACGCGTCCGTTTGGGTTTTCTCCTCTCGTCGTCTCGTGGAATGTCGTGACACGTACATGCAGGCAGGCATCTCCCGGCACAACGTAAAACCCAAATGAATCGCCTTTTCACGTACGTACGTACGTTTGTTTAACTTCTTTAGCGCCACCATGGGACCTTTTTGCCAGCATCAAAGTATGAAAACTAAGAATAGATTTTACCCTTTCTGGAAATAAAACAGGCGTTAAGGTGTTCAAACACCAAATATAAACCGTTTTGCAAGGAACCAAGGCTGCATTAACCACACGTACTCGTGGCGGACATGCAAGCATGCGAACACGCCAAAACCTATTCTTATTTTTCACACTTCTTTCGCCACGGTACGTAGGCGACCGTGCTAATTGGAGGTGCGGAGTGAAGAAAGAACGCTGGTGTATAAGGTCGCGGTGAAAGGTAACGGTGTGGCCCCCTGCAAATGTTCTTGCTCTCCCCGCTGCTTGTGGATGTGATTTTTGTTTTGGTGCCATTTCTTGATTTTTTTTTATTTTTCGTGGTTGTAGTAGTAGTAGGATTTTCATTTGCCTAGTGTGTGTGTGTGTGTTGGGAGTTCTTTCACGCCATTGTCATGAATGACGCTATGTACAATGAAAGCATTATTATAGGAAACTCTACAGAAGACCCCTCTACCACAGGGTATTTGGCCTACTCTTCAACGCTCGCCAGTCAGCTTGGAAGGTCTGGGAGCACCCGTGCTTTGACCTACCACACGGGACCTGCCAATCAACAAACTGCGGCGTGTCCATTCGTACTTCTGGACGGACAGGCGTGGGTAATAAAAAAAAATCGTCGAATGTTTCGAACTGCCGCGCCACGAGATCGAATGACCCTTGGATTGCAAGTCCAGTGCGCTGACCGTTACACCACAGCAGCGGCCCTGATGCTGACGCATCGACATTAAACTTCATCGTTCTTTTTCCGAGATCATGTTCAGCGATGAGAGCACGTATCCAGTGCGAAAGGCTGAACCGCGAACACACAGTTCCAATTTCTTTGGAGTTTCACAACATTTCTATATATATTTTTTTTAAACACGAGACGTTTTGCAAAGTGTGATGCAAATTAAAGTGACACCGAGGTGGGTTTCACAGCATTGCGTAAACTCATGTTACTTGAACCTGGGTCTCATGGCACAGCGTCTCAGAGCCACAGAGTGTAGACAGAGGCTCAGATCCATCTCAGTGACCTGGCACTTGGTGATGCAGTGCTGAATTTCCACCCCCCCCCAATCACCCTCGTGTTGCTCAGCGTGTTTACAGAGCGCGCAGCGTGGAGTCAAGAAGCTCAGGGTGTTCTGGACAAGTTCCCAGCAGACTGAGGCGGCACCGCAACTCCCAAGGGCTATCTGGCAGATGATTTTGGGACGCATGTTTTGGTTGATGTAAAATAACAAAAATTACAATAACAATTTAAGGGCAAAGTACAGGCTCATCAACTATGGGTTTGTAAATGGCATTTGATTAAGCGTCTTGTTGAACATCTCCAATGCGAGCAATGTGTGTTCAAGAAGTCCTCTACAAATATGAATTTGATGAGATGGAATATATTTTAAATTTCTGCTATGGGTTTCATTTTGTGAGGGAAGGGTCATGTGGTGCTGTGGTTAGCACACTGCAATATTAAGCGGACGGCCTGCATTTGATTCATGACCAAGACTAGCACTAATGGTGAGTAATTTCTGAGCCGGTCCACCAATCTGCAATGACCTCCATAGTGAGGTATTACGACTGCACAGGCTTTTGTGGTTGTGCTATGAGATGTTAACTACCTTGCCTGGTATGCAGGAGGTCGTGGGTTCGATTCTAACCCTGACGCCTGTATATTTGGAGTTTGCATGTTCTCCCCGTGGCTGTGTGGATTTTTCTCCAGGTCCTCCGGTTTTTCCCTCCACATTTAGAAACACGCGTTTAGAGTATTTGGCTGATATAAATTTCCACACGATAAACCGCTTCTTTGAGCTATCATTTGTGGGCAGGTCGCTTCTAAAAATAGCTATATCGCTCACCTGGTAAAATAAAAATAGTTGAGTACAGCTCTCCAATACCTAACGTCTCGCTTCTAAGAAATATTGGGCGGCATGTATCATTACAACCAAGCGAGACGTCGCAGAGATGTGGTGAACTATCGATCGTCAAACAAAGTCGTCGTCAAAACAAACTTCCAAAACCGACACGCCTCGGAGACACCTTTATCCAGCAGTGGATCGACATAGGGCTCTGAATAATCATCTCTATTGCCCATTCCCTTGCCTCCTCTCGCCCCATCCGCTCCTTCCCGTCCCTCCGCTATCCTTTCGTGACCCCTAAGCACTCCTCTATCGCTGTTACTCATTCCTCAATCACTGTACATCCCCTATCAACCGCATCATTCCATGCTGCCATCGTTTTGCGAGCCACATCATCAAGCGCCTTGAGTCAAGGCGCTCTATAAATGAGGTTATATTGAAGTAATGCGGAAACTGAAACAACGTAATTTTTTTTTCAACGTTAGAAACGACGTTGAAACAAAATCTATAACAACGATAATAATTAAAACAAAACAAAAAACACAAGCTCACGGCTCGTGTTACCGTTAGCACGCCACCTCAAATTAATCCAACACAGTCTCGCAAGCACCTGTGTGGGACACCGCTTCCTCTGCGCCAAATCTCGAGCAAGAAGGGAACGTTGAACCCACACGCAGCATTCCTCGCCACAGCGCCGTGCACCTGCAGTTGCCATTACAGCAACACGACAGAGAGCCGGCGCTGCCCTCCGTGATATCCCCCCACCCCACCCCACCACCTCAGTGTTGATTGACGACTCACAGATTAACATAGGGAACCGTTAAGGCTCCTTGAAATAAACAAAAAGTGAACTTAATGTGGGGCTCATCTTCTTTGGTTCTTTCGGTAAAGTCACGTAGAATGAGAATAAAGTAATAACATAAAATAAGACAATAAAATTCTCACGACGTTTGTACTAGGTGCCTCTGTTGATGTGTAAACTTTGACTTTAACATAGCTATTTCTGTGACCAGTCACAAGCTAATCCCTCAGCTATTTCAATGCTAAATTCTCATGTTTGATATGTAAACTCTCTTTGTCATGGTGCCTCACTTCTCTCACGCAGCTTAAAAGACGCTACGAATCTTAGCAGCGTTCATTGAAATTCTGTCGTCCCGACAGTTGTGTTCCTTCACCTGAAGAAGGCTACTTGTGTTGTGGTCGAAACGTCGTGAGAATTTTATTGTCTTATTTCATTTTACTATTTTATTCTCATTCTACGTGACTTTACCGAAAGAACCAAAGAAGATGAATCCTTGCAGTCACGAAAGCTTTAAATCGAACTTTAATGTGGGGCTGTTTTAAACTATTTTACCAGGTAAGGCCCACACTGAGCTATATAGCTGGCCACAAATGATAGCTAAACTAAGTGGCTCATCACGTGGAAATGTCATGCAGCCAAGGACTCTAAACGCATGCTTATAAATATGGAGGGAAAAACCGGAGGACCTGGAAAAAAAATTCACCCGGACCACGGGGAGAACACGCAAACTCCAAGTATACAGGCACCAGAGTCGGGATCGAACCCACGACCTCTGGTGTATTAGGCGAGAGAGTTAACATCTCGCCACCGCGTCACCCCCAAATAAATCAGAGTTGTCATGCGCAAAATTTGCCGTCCGCCAAGGCAACACTGCTGCCCTGTTGAGGACAGCTCTAATTACGTGCATTCCACCTCTGATTTATGCAGCAGCCTTGCATTAAGTTGGGCTGAAAGAAACCATTTACTATTGTAATTTCACGTAAGTGGCCTTAATTGGAAAATGTGCAGTTTCATTTTGGGTGTGGGGGGAGAGTGGGTTCATCAAGGAGCCCATAAGGTCAACAAAACAAACACGCTAGATTTTTCTAAACGTCAGTACCGCTGGAATGTGTTTGCAGCCTGCTTACATTTTTATTTAAACCGCCATAAACATATCGCACGAAAAGACGTACATTTTGAGAAGCTAATTCTCACATTTTCTTCCATACGTATTGATGCACTTGAACGACCGCCGATCACTTAGACATTATTATCATTCGCTCATTCTGTGTTTACACAAAGAAGGTAGATTTCTATTCTATTCTTGCGTATAGCAGGAATATGTTCAGAAGCGAAATGCCTATGTTGAGGTCTGCTCGCCACGAGAGGGCTTCAGGAGGGAGTTCGTGTAGTTTTGCTGCTCCTCCAATTCAAGGAGCGCAGACTGCAGTGATTCACGATATGGTCTAAAGTTAGGATTACATGGCCACATTCACGCTGTGACTTGTCTTTAATATGCCATTCATGAAGGGGATGTGCACATCGGCCTGTTGATGTTCTGATGCGGCTGATGGTTACACCGCCAGTGTCATCGAGGAGGAATGTCAAGCCAGGAGCTGTGAAGTTTTGGTCTGGAATGATCAGGTGTTTATTCTGGATGTCTGCGTTGTTCCACTGTCCATAAGCCTTCTTCCAGATCTGGGTGAGATTCTAGGAAGGTGATAAAACGCGTAAACTAACCTTACAGTTTGCATGTCTCTGCGTGGATATTTGGTGGCAGAATGTGCGCCAGAACAAGGAGCTAGGGGATCGGTGTCGGTTTCAATGTTCCGGTTACGATGTGCATCGCATTATTTAATCGTGCATCGAACAGTGTCGTTTCATAATCACCCAGAGCAGGCTGGAGCGCCATTTACTTGGTGAGAGGGTGGCAGTTGGCAGCGCATCTGCTAAGGCGCCCCCCCCCAAGTCGTTCCTGCATGTTTCTTGATTATGTCTTTTTACAGATCTGTTTAATGTGGGGTGTGAAGGTCAGGCAACTATCCGCGATGAACCCCTAGATATGTTAGATTTGAGTCATAGCACACTGGGTTATCACAGCAGGACACACCAAGGGTGGCATCTGCTGCATGATTGTTCAGGTGGGAAGCGCTTGTGGTGATTATGGAAGGATTTGGTCAGGAGTCTGCTGGCAACGGTAATCCACCTCCAATAACATGAGATCAGCTGTCGGAGTATTGGCAGCAAGGGTTATGTCATCTCCATATATGAACTTGCGAGGTGATGTGCATGGCAGGTCACTCACACAAATGTTAAATAGTGACGGTGCTAGTACCGAGCCTTGAGAGAGGCCATTGTTCATAATTCTCCAGCGGCTGTGGTTAGCAGCGTGGTGTGCCCTGAAAGCACGGTTGCTGAGTATTGCGTTGATTAGGTTTACAGTAGAATGGCATCTGAAGACTTTGGCTGCCCGCGCCTCGGGGCCACGATGCCAAACGGTGTCATAGGCAGCGGAGAAGTCATTCGTTGCTGTGCCGGATTTCTGTTGACATTGGAAACCGGCTTCTGCGAGGGTGGTGAAGGCAATGATCCGTTCGCAGCAGTTACGGCCAGTTCAAAATCCGGCATGTTCGGGAGACAGTTGGAGGTCGATCATGGGGAGGAAAAGTCTGGCGAGCGTGGCACGTTCGATCAGGGCCAAATAATAATAATAATTAACTTATTTATCCAGAAAAGCCACGCTACAGTCAAATGACTCATTTTAAGGAGAGTCTCGCATTGGGTTTTTATTTTAAGATGTTTGCAGCCAATTCATGGCACGTGCTTATATAAGTGTTTGTAAACCGGCGAGAACACGCGCACGTGAGGGAGCAACGCTGTATCCCCGTAGAGATGGAAACAGTGGCCACGAATCCACTGGCCGTGCTGCCTTCTCTCGGCGAACCAAAGTGCACGTGGCACCTCGACGGCCACAGGAAGGGAGTTTCACAACGTTCGTGCGATCATCCACCGACCCAAGCGCGTGCACCGCCACCGCCCGGCACAAAACCATCCACCAAGAAGAACGGTGGATAATTTTCAGGCTTAAAGTTAAATTTGGTACTTCAGCCTAACGACTCACAAGGGTGTAGGGACCAACGCACAATCGTCCAGTGTCAGGAACACGGTTTTGTCGCGAGACAATGGGTGAACACTGCTGGTGATGACAATCGCTGATATGGCTTCTATTGTCCAGCAGGATAGGAAACTGCCTTTTCAGCTAGAAGCTTGGAATGTTAATAGGGGGGGGGGCAGTGGAGATGTGAAAAGTAAATTCCATATTGGGTAATGGATGTGATGATTTATAGTTGCTCAAACTTTAGCCAATAAATAAAAAAATGTCATTTTCATGGTAATACTCATAAGTTTGAGGAATGCATCGTCAAGTATGGGGCCACATTGGCAAGCTCGGTTTTGTTGATTATGATGCCCTACACTCACTGTACTTTCCCTACCGGGCATCACTGCCTATGCGAATACGCAGCAACCAGCTGGACGGTGCAGCAGTGTGACACGTGGCTTGTAACCAAGAAGGTTGTGAGTCGAGTATTCATTGAGCCCATTATCCCGAGATGATCAATAAAATAAACACCGCTTTGTGGGAAATTCAACAGGCATTGTCCTCTTAACGCAACAATCCTTGCTCCCGTATGATTGTTGAACTTCTTTCGCATCGTACCTAGCAAACCGTGCTAATCAAAGGCGTGCAAAAGTTGCGATTGAAATTACCCTTAAGTCCGGGACTTCTATACCCACACACTCGGAAACTTCCCTGTGAGCTCAATTGATGGAGAAGAAAAACATTATTAACACGAGCGGACTACAGAGAGGTGACCTTCGTGGGGATGTAATATCTGTACGCCGCATAAAGTCGTGTTCTTCTTTGAACGCGAAACGCCGACATCAAACACACCTGCAGACCTTCGCACGGCGTGTAGCCAGACGTGCGAGTACACTCTTCGGATTGTTGTGGAATTTGACCTCTCCGCTGAGCAGACACGGAAACCCTCCACGGGGCTCGGGGCATAATCAGGGGATGATTAATTCCAGGAATGTGTGCTAAGTCTTTTTTTAGCTTTCTCCCATTCCTTTTAAAAACCCAGAAAATACCTTCGGCCCGTTTCTAAATATAACGTGACGGGTGACGCAATGACGCCCCCCCCCCCATCCCACCTCCAAGCCGCCAGGGTGAAAAATTTCAAAAGACTGGGTTTTATTTTTTTATCATCGCGTGAAATACGCACCCCTTGGAACGACTTGAAGTAAATGTGTCTGTCGTGTGCGTACTTTGTCGACAGGGCGGCGTCCGGGAGAGCTCCTTTAGGACGTGGCAGGTCAAATCACAGAGCACTGTTGTTGGTAGCACTCAAGACCTCACCGCCCCCCTCCCTATCCATCCATAGATCTCCTATCAGTGCGATCGGGCAGAACACTGTGCCCATTCCACAGTTCCAGCTAGCTGCACCTTCAAGAGCGGCCTCGTTCCAGAGTGCCCCCAGATGCTTCATATCATCCGCAACAAATCTTTAACTTTGTGACTTGTGAACACAAATAGTTGGTGATTCCCGCATTGGCAGTGGTGGTGCACGCAAGCACAAATAACAAACGCGAACTCGTCACATTTATCAATAGCACTACGTGGCCTTAAAAGGAAGAATAAAAACACACATTATAGGTGACGTTTCTGGCAATTGCCCTTCTTCATTGCGCATAATTAGAGGCAAAGAGAGATCGAGTGGATATGAGTTGGAGACTGCACTCTAAACACCACGGGGTCTGATAAGACAGTCAATTAATCAGTGCATCAGAATCAGAATATTTATTTATACTGGAGGAATCCGATGAGCGATGAAGCTCTTTTTTCACAGATGTCCAGTAGGGGCGGGTAGTGTGAACGTCATAACAAGAAACAGAACAGAGACTCGTGATAGTCGTGCAAAGTAAAAGCGAGGTAAACAAATAACCCAAAAACACAAACAAATACAACAACTAAACCATCCCCATCCTACCAGGCAAAGCCCACTGAGGTATTAAATTATTTTTCAGAAGCGACCTGGCCACAAATGATAGCTCAACAAAGCGGCCCATCATTTGGACATTTATAGCAACCAAAAGTAATCTCAAATAATCTCGATGTATGTTTCTAAAAAAATGTTTTTTGCAAACTCTCGAGCTTCGTTGTTGCACTTTAGTCAGCGGGTCTCACTTTTCCTGTGGACACGCGAACCACCTCCCCTGTCTGCTGCGTCCACCACCCCCTGCCGCTCCACTGTGCGGAGTGAGCGGGCCTCACTTTTGTGAGCGAGTCACATTGTGTTTTCCTTGCACATTCTTGGAGTCTGCTACTTCAGTCTGTTACTTTTCCTGTTTTTGTTTAAATGGGTGTCGGCGGCGGTGCCTGCGTGAACCCACTTGAGTTGTGTGGATGAACGCGCGACCGTTCCTGAGCGGCCGTGAGTGTGTTTGTTTGTGTGTGTGTTGAATTTGGGGGGAGCGGTGGTGCAGCGGTTAGCGTGCTGTGCTGCCAATCCAGCGACCCGAGTTCGATTCCCGCTCACGGTCGATACCAGCGACGATGATCTGAACCGGTCCTGGGCCTCCCCTAGGTCGACTCAGCCTCAACTGATTGCCTGGGGAGACAAAGGCGGCCGGGCGTGGTGTTGGCCACCCACCCCTCGCGTGCCATGCTGGCCTTTATAGGTGCTCGCTAACAGCACAAGGCTATACGGGGAATCGTTGTTTTGTTAAATGCTACCTAAATACAAGTATTAGAAACTTTGGTAGTGATTTATAGATATTCTTTCCTCAGAAAATGTGCCTCTTAAACATTTTCAGAACAATCATAATGTATTTCAGTAATACTTAGAACAACGCGAAATGAATAATGCTTAAAATACATTAAAAAAAACTATCTCCATATATATAAAAGGCAAAGTTATGATTATGTGTATCTCTTCAAAATGTTTAGTGTACTTCCCGACATGCAACAAACTTGAAATTTGCCATGTGGGTACTTTCGAGACTGTACACCATGCAAAAATTATAAAATACAAAAATTTTGGGGGGGGGGGGGGGAGCTCAATAATGCAGATATTTTTTGCACGGCCATTGAGCTGTGACGTCAAATCTGTCATGTGACCCGCACATGTGGAAGCGTAACGCATTGTAGTGTAGTGGTTAGCGTGCTGCGCTACGAACCCGGCGACCCGAGTTCAATTCCTGCTCACGGCCACAACCGATGATGATTATTTTAACCGGTCCTGGGCCTCCCCTAGGTCGACTCAGCCTCAAACGAGTAACTGCTGTGTGATCATCGCCACTGGGGGGACAAAGGCGGCTGGGCGTCGTGAATCCAAGTCGGGTAGTAAAGCTAGCCGGAATATATTTTGTATCAGTGAAAAAGGTTTCGGAAAGTACTGTATGTTTAACAAAACTGATGTACTCTGCGAATATGTTCTCATTTGAGTGACATGGGTATGTAAATATATAATCCGATGGGTTAATAAATAATAATAAAAATATATTAATAATAATATTAATAGTGTACAGCTATTATTTTCATCCACTACTGGATTAAGGCCTTCCAATGCTGTTTTGGTCACGTGAGTTGTTTTACCATACTTCACTATGCTGGTTGCTGTGGGTTCATGAAGGCTTACGACGGAAGGTGAGTAGGACTGATGGAGATATCACTCACCACTAATGTCAACCATGGCTTGGACTCCGACTGAGTTTGCTTGGCTTCACAGGGCAGTGCACAAACCACTGCATCACTTGCATCAGTCCATAAGTGAGTTAAGATTTCTATCAAATCACATTTGATATCAAACCACATTTGTGTCCAGAGCAATATAAATGTTCCGTCATCACCAATTCAACAGGGACTGTTCAACACTTGACTCAGTGCTGCCACTCGTCTCTTTTGGGTTGTGGAATGTGATCAACATATTAAAAAAAAACCTATACAAGGCACTCTTCACTCCGTCACGTTCCGACTCGCTTAAAATGTCCGTGCAGTCGTTGACTCTTGGAGATTGAGTGCCGATGAACTATTTTAAGCGCTTTAGATGGCGAATAAAATTGCCTTTGCCTATTCTGCTAATCGTGGGGTGTGCACACTCATGGTTAATATTGACAATGCTCATTGATCCCTTACCTATCAATATACAATGATTGGGCAAAACTAGTGTGTTTTATAGCAAAACACATTCCTGCGGAGGGAGCTGGTAGGAACGTTGGGTTGCTCGGTCAATGGCCAGGGTCAACGGCGGCACCACGTGGTGTATTCCGCAAATATGCCCGACTGTGAGGGCGGGCACAAGCCGGCGTGAGTAGGTTAAACGTTGAGTTTTATAAGGGCACCACGGGGTGACCAGCCCCTCCCCACCCAGCCCCACCCCACCCACCCCCCACCCAGCCCCACCCTCCCCATCCAGTCCCTCCCCACCCTCCCCACTCAGCCCCTCCCCACCCTCCCCACCCAGCCCCTCCCCACCCAGCCCCACCCTCCCCACCCTCCCCTCTCCACCCAGCCCCACCCCTCCCATTTTTGGATGCACGAGGGACGGACGGACACAATAATCCCCTGTGGGCTGGTGTAACCAGGAGGTTCCTACCAGTACTATTTATAGCTTCCATAGCCCAGTGAATTTTTATTCAGCCTGCCGATATTCCCACTGTCGCCAAATCCCTTTAATTAATCTTGGATGGATTCCACTGATGAGGTTCCTTCCCCTTGAAACCATGGCTGGATTTACGGCATAAACTGCGGGGCTATGACGAGAACAAGAGCAACAGCAATCAAAGCACAACCTCTTCTCACGGACTCACAAATTCTTTGGGAGATGATTCCTCTTGGTCAGTGCTGTTCTTATCGCCTTGTTTTCCCTCGCCTCTGGTCCCGTCCTTGTCTTGTGCCTGCAAGGTGATGAATAGTGTCAAATAAATCACACGGCGTATGAACGCGCATTGCCTTATTCAGGGCTGATCTCCCACAAGCTAAGAGCATCATAATAATAATGATGATGGCACAAGTCTTGCACGAAGGGGAACAAAGCCAGATATAACAAGTGGACAAGCCAGTCAAGTCTTAGAGCCTCCGTTTGTTGCGGGGGTTTTAGGGTACAAAGAAGTTGTGGTACAAGCACATGTTAGGTGCGTGATGATTACACCCGCTGGAAACAAAGCACTCTAATCCCTTGTTAATGTACGTAAGTTGAACTTATTTCGCACCGTACGGACGTGGCCATACGTGGTAATTAGAGGTGCCAGCGGCGGGACGGGGGGGGGGTGAGGGCAATATAAACGTGGACAAGACGCATCGCGAGAAGGAACGATGGGTTATTGGATGAGGCTTGTGCAAATGATGGCAGCCAAAGGAGAGAAACATGTCCAAAGGGGTGACCAGTGGGGAGATGGAGTGACGAGGTTTATTCATCGTATGCAGGACCGAATTGTGACGTCTGCAGGACAGTGGGGGGTGGCATCAACGTGCAGAGGCCTACTTCCATTCAGCAGTAGATAGAGAATGACTGCTGCTGATGATGATGTTGATAACGAGGGGTTGTTTGTGTAGACCGTATGCCTAATTTTTTCCCGGGTTCAGTTTCCCTTTCTCTCTGAGCAACGCATTGGCCAAAACAAGCACGGCTTCTGAATCATTGAAGTTTACTGTATAATTTGGACCATATATAGGCTGATCCTCTTTATTAAATTCTCACGGGGGAAGCGACACGGCCGGAAGCCTTGGCTTGTGGAAGGCGCAGTATGACCCAAGAAAAGTAGGCACTCCTACGGGAAGAATGTCGAGCAAGTTCTGTTCAGTTCCCTGCCGAGGATTCTGAGATTGTTGTTGTTGGGTTGTCGCTCCACGCGTCGGGAGATTCTTCTACAACTCAATTCGCTTTCCCAAGAAGGTCACAGCATGCGGAGCGAAACGTCAGAAGTCGTGCCGCCGGACGACGCATGGTGCAACCCGAACACGCAACGGACAGCAGCTACACAGCGGCACAAGCGGGACTCACCCACACAGAAGTTCCATTCAGTGTCAACGTGTAGCAGTGGTTTTTGCCATACTTTGTGGTGTTCATAAATGTATCATTATCATCATCATCCAGTGTTAAAGAATTATAATTGGACAGCAGTTTCAGCTGCCTCGATCCAACCAAAGACAAAGATCCCCCGTGTAGCCATGACAGACTGTTGGGGCAAGTGCTGTTCACTGGCACCTATAAAGGCCAGTACGGCACACAAGAGGGTGGGTAGCCAGCACCACGCCCGGCCGCCTTTGTCTCCCCAATGGCCATGCTTACACACCACACCAGGTGCTCATTTGAGGCTGAGTCGACCTAAGGTAGGCCCAGGATCGGTTTAGATAATCGTCACCGGTGTTTGCTGTGAGCGGGAATCGAACCCGGGTCGCTGGGTTCGTAGCGCAGCGCGCTACCCGCTACACTACCGCTACACACACACACACGTGCTAGGTAGGAAACGGATGCGATCGTACGCGACTCGTCCCTCTATGCCTGCACGTGTCCACCAAAGTGTTGATGACGTGGCACCTCTTTGAGATTCGAGTCTTTGGTGTTCAACTGGTGAAGATCGCTCAAGACTATTCAGGAAAAAAAACACAAGAATTGTGTTGCCCATATATCAAGTACGCAGGTCAATCTGTAAGGTCAATCTGTTGCCTATTTTCTCCGGGTCCTCCGGTTTTTCCCTCCACATTTAGAATCAATGTGTGTTTAGAGTATTTGGCTGCTATACATTGCCACGTGATAAGCCACTTCGTTGAGCTATCATCTGTGGCCAGGTCGCTTCTGAAAAAGAGCTAAATAGCTCATTGGGCCTTACCTGGTAAAGTACAATTTTTTTTATAGTTTCATATTATTACGAATTCATCATTATTACAAATGTTTCCCCAGTAAAGAGCCTCACCAAGTCTCAAGAATATTTTAATGCCTAATTTAAATTCTTAAAAAAATAATGATATCTGAATGGATAACCTGTATTGTGTCATAATGTAAACAGATTAATGAACACTACATATGCATATTACCAATAACTCCAACAGTTAAATAGACAAATGGGATGGGCTAGTATTAATCGGATTGCTGTTAAGCTCTGATGTTTTTACCCTAAGACTATAAATTCCGAGTTTTGAGTTTAGCGCATGTATTGTGTGGGTACAAACAAATCACTCTGAATGCACCGATCTCGTCACATCTTGGAAGCTAAGCCGAAGTTGACCCTGGATAGCGCTTGGATGGGTTCCTACCACGCATTAAATAGGCTGCTGTACATCTCCTGCAGGGAAGTGCAGCGAAATCCATTGTTGCACTGTCCTTGTATGCTCCCACCTTCGCCAACCCACGCTGACCAGTGTGGTGAAGTATGGCAACAAAAACAATCACCAGGACTGCGGGGCGGCCCTCATCCAGCAATTAATCGATAAAGAGGCCGTACATTGATATACACATTGACACAAACTGTAATAAAAGTACATTTTACACAAATGCACATAGGGGACATAAGGCCGCTGAGTTTTTTCTTCTTCCATAATGACGTTCATGCTGATGCTGCAGTTTAGAAAGGGCTGTTTGTTCGTGCAGAGACGAACATCTGGTCATACAAGTAAAGCGTTTCTGTGGGAAGCACACATTACGTCAAAGGCTTAATTGTTGCCCGTGTTTTCATACGATGAAACGCCCAGGAAAAAGTTCAGTGTGTCACGGAGACACATGGACAGACAGACGCACATGGAAAGGTTGGTTCCTTGGACAGAATGAAGCGAGAACGCGCACATGCGCAGCACGCTCAACCGTCAATTAAGGGTCCCACGGCCTGATGTGGATGCCCTGAGATGCGTTGGTGTTCCCCTGGCTGCCCCTGGCTGCCCCCGGCTCTCTCTGGGGCCCATTGTCATCATTTGTTGTGAGCCCCATGCTCCGACACTCCCCCCACCCCCCTCCGCTCCTCTTGTAAAGCATCTTGAGATGTGATTAGGTTTAGGTAGTTAAAGGTGCAGCCCTGCAATTACGTGTTCATGCCACTGCTGGTAGAAGAGCCTCCACTAGAGGGACCCCAAGAAGGTGTTTTGTCCTACTGGCCAAAGGTCTGTGGTGTATGAATTACACTGCTAGGTGGATAGAGTCAAGAAACTTGTCCCATTGTTTCAACTGCCATGCTGATAGGTCGAACCGGCAACCTGGTGGTGAGAAATACTCTCTGGTTCTTTCAGTAAAGTCACGTAGGTAGAAAAAAAATAATAAAATAAAGCACGACGTTTCGGTCGCAACACAAGCAACCGAAACGTTGTGTTTTCTTTGATTATTTATTCTACCTACGTGACTTTACCGAAAGAACCAGAGAGTATGGATTCCTGCAGTCACGAAAGCTTCAAATCAAGATTGGTGGTGAGATGTTAACTCCCTCGCCTGGTATGCAGGAGGTTGTGGGTTTGATTCTGACCCTGACGCCTGCTGTATATTTGGGGTTTGCATGTCCTCACCGTGGTTGCGTCGATTTTTTTCTGGGTCCTTCGGAGTTTCACTCCACATTTAGAAACATGCGTTTTGAGTATTTGGCTGCTATGAATTAGCACGTGATAAGACACTTCGTTGAGCTATCATTTGTGGCTAGGTCGCTTCTGAAAAAGAGCTACATAGCTCAGTGGGCCTAACTTTGTAAAATAAAAATAAATTGTATTTATTTATTTATTTAAGTTCACCTCTGAATTGCAAGTCCAACGTGCTAACCATTACAACACGGGCAACATCCGCCAATTGCATTTAGATGCTGTACAAATTGAAATTGTCGCCGTTGTTAAATACAGCTTCCTATCCCCTGCAAGAGAATACGGTCCCAAGCAGGACCAGGTCTGGCACGAGACAAGTTCACTCTCCTAAGCGGTGAATATCACTGTCATCGTGGCCTCCCACACAAAAAACAGAAACAAAGATCCCCCGTATCGCCGGAACAGACTGTTGGGGCAAGTGCCGTAAGCGAGCACCTATAAGGGCTGGCACGGCACACGAGGGGGTGGGTGGCCAATACCACGTCCGGCCGCCTTTGTCTCCCCAGTGGTAATGTTACCACACCGGGTACTCATTTGAGGCTGAGTCGACCTAGGGGAGGAGGCCCATGACCAGTTCAGATAATCGCCACCGGTGTTGGCCTTGAGCGGGAATCCAGCTCGGTTCGCCAGGTTCGTAGCGCAGCGCGCTAACCGCTACTACACTACCGCTCTTCCCACACACAACACCTCTACTGACCAAACGCCCCATCCTAGAGGAAGCTGGTGCAGGGGGTACCTGGTCTCTCGGCAAAACAGTCCTTCCCGCGTTGCATATACGTGCGTACCTACGTTAAATGCACGTACGTACGTTGAATGTACGTACGTACGTTGAATGCACGTACGTTGAATGTACATACGTTAAATGCACGTACGTACGTTGATTGCACGTGCGTTGAATGTACATACATTGAATGCTACGTACGTGCGTTGAACGTCTTTCGCAGCGTACGTAGCCAACCGTGCTAGTCGGAGTCGCGCGGGCGGCGGAGGGGGTGAAGGACAACACAAACTTCGTGCCAGGTGCGTTCCCCCCACCCCACCTGCTGCAGCTGAGCGATGAAGTCCTTGGGTCGGCACACGGCGCCGACCGCCAGCGTCTCGGCCGCGCACCGCCGAGCGAACTCGGCCGCGGCGCGGACCTCGGCGGGCGAGAGGTCGTGGCAGAGCGACGGGTCGCGGTCGTGGGGCGGCAGCTGGCGGCACAGCTGCCTCTGGCGGTAGCGCTCGCCCTCCGTGCCCGCCACCGGCTGCTTGTCGTCCGGCAAGGCACTCATGAAGCCCACCGCCTGCACAGAGATTGGAGGATTCTCAACAACAACCCCCCCCCCACCCCCCCCCACCACCTCCATAGCATTAACCTAAGAAAGTATTACATACCGTAAAAAAATGACTACATAATCAAATGTATTTATCATAGCTGTCAACCCATACCGTTTACCCCGTATTCTTGTACAGGGAAATTGAGTTTTCCGGTCCACACGGCGTACAGCCGTTTAGATACGGGCACTAAACACATTTTTGTCTATTTGTTTGTGTTTCTCCCTTGTGATGGGACTTTGTAGGATGAACGTTAAGATTTAAAAGGGCATGGGGTGACCAATAAGGTCTGAATTGGTTTGTAATAAGGTTGGCACCGATAAAGTTGTTGAAAGGTATGATTTACCTATGTAAAATTAACAAATGTATTCGACTCAAGGTCAATTCATCAAACATAAATCACTTGCTGCACTCATTTCTTTCAATACGTTTTTTTTTCCTTCCGAGCTTCAAGCCGTGGCAAAGTCACGAATGATGTCGTTGTAATTCATTCTGACGGGCGCGCTACCGTCATCACTCAGGTGTTACTTCAACGTGGTAAGGAGGCCTTCAAAACAAGAGGCCTCTAGATTAATGCGGCCCTGGTTTGGATAAGCGCTGATCGTGAGCACCGACTCGATTAAATTTCAACTTTATTTTATGTAGTCCCTTACGTAGCCCCCCCCCCGCCCATGATCATCTTTTTGAGGTAGCTGTCCCGGGGCAATTTAAATTCCCGGTTTTTATTAGTTGCATAATAATACACTGCTCAACATGTACGTGTGGTTCTACCATCTTCCCGTATTGTGAGGCGTTCTTATTCTTCCCGTGATGCATCATTTCAAAGGTGAACTAAATAGACAACATGAAGGATTTGGGCCAATGTCTTATAAAGAACAGAATAAGCACACCTGGGGTTGGTGTGGTCAGTATCACACTCAGCTGCCTCTGCATCCCCACCTCTGATGTATACATACCACACCAGGCAATTAATTAAGGTTGAGTTGACCTAGGAGAGGCCCAGGACCGATTCAGATATCACTTGCCACTAATGTTAACAGTGGCTGGGGATTGAACTCGGAATCGCTGGGTCCATAGTTCAGTTTGCTAACCACCGCGCCTCCACTCCCCAACGCACTCGTGCACAAAATACGTAAACATGCACACATGCAGACTGTCGTGGCAGGATGCCTAAATACTATTGAAAACATAACCGTTGGAAAAAAAAATGCCAAAAAACATGCTTCTAAAAATACAAAATAAATGCCATTCAAGTTGCATTTTGGCACAAGGATTGTGAAATCGCAGAAACCGCAAAAAATTGCAATAGCTTGGGGAGGCATTCATCCAGCTGTGGATTAATCTTGGCTGATGATGATGGTGATACAAATAGACTTCTTCAATGGGGCACTCGCTGCCTTGATGCGGTGAAAAAAGACATGGAGATCCTTGAATACTTGAGTAATTATACGTGAATAGTGGCACCTAACGCAGTCAGATACCTGTTGAGAGATGAGACTAAATGTGTTCCCTTCACCAATGTAAATTGCCCAGTATGGTGAATTATAGTCAAGGAACTTCCATCACTGCAACACATAAACTAGTCTCCATTATTCAGCAGCTCTGGCTCCACCGGCCATGGTATCAGCTGGAACATGCAAGAGCAGGGCGTGCAGAGAACTATATAATAGCCAGCCTTAATTATTTCATTGAATGTTTTACGAGTCCCTCAAACTGCCCCCACCCACCTCCTCATCCCATCAATACCATTACCCCATAAATATAAATTTGGACTTCAGCCATGGGGAGCTCCAGCTCATCGTAAGCCCTGATCACAATAATATACAACAAAAAAGGGGTCATAGCCTTAAACGTGAAGAATATTTATTTTCACGAGAGCAAATCCGTCGAGCTGTAAAGCTCTTTTTGCACTGACGTCATTTTGGGTCCACCACGCCCAGCCCAGCCCAACAAGCCGGACCGAGACCACAGCACGGATCCAACCCCCCCCCCCCCCCCCCCCCCCCGGACGATCACTGACCAGCGCCTGGCTCACTCCGGGTGGCACCCACTCGTATGCCAGGCTCTCGAAGGTGGGGTCCTTGCGCGAGGTGAGCGGCCGCGTGATGATCATGCGGTGGCGCTTGTAGACGTAGCGGAGGGCCCCCTCGGCGCCGCCCTCGGCGTCTGCCCTCCTCCTGGCCGCCATGTGCGCGTGCCGCGAGCCGGCGAGCAGCCAGCCGAGCCGCTGGTCCTCGGCGACGTCGCTGTCCACCCCGTGCTCCTCGGGGCCGCACCAACAGCGGGCGCACGACTTTCTGTAGTGCACGCACGCACGCAAATACAACGGTGCCTACTGTGTGAGCCTATACGGGTTTTACTCTCCCACCGTGTGAGCCTACAAGGGTTTTACTCTCCCACCGTGTGAGCCTATACAGGTTTTACTCTCCCACCGTGTGACCCTATACGGGTTTTACTCTCCCACCGTGTGACCCTACACGGGTTTTACTCTCCCACTGTGTGAGCCTATACAGGTTTTACTCTCCCACCGTGTGAGCCTATACGGGTTTTACACTCCCACCGTGTGACCCTATACGGGTTTTACACTCCCACCGTGTGACCCTATACGGGTTTTACACTCCCACCGTGTGAGCCTATACGGGTTTTACTCTCCCACCGTGTGAGCCTATACGGGTTGTACTCTCCCACCGTGTGAGCCTACACGGGTTTTACTCTCCCACTGTGTGAGCCTATACAGGTTTTACTCTCCCACCGTGTGAGCCTATACGGGTTTTACTCTCCCACCGTGTGAGCCTATACGGGTTTTACTCTCCCACCGTGTGAGCCTATACGGGTTGTACTCTCCCACCGTGTGAGCCTATATGGGTTTTACTCTCAAACAGGGTTTTTTTTACCCTAATAGAGGGTTTTTTTTGGGTTAGATCGCGAGATCGAGGGTTTGCCCTCCGACGCGCCAGTGTGCTGTTGCTCGTAACGATTTGGCACGTTTTTAGTTTACGTGACGAACTTTATCTCGTTGGCTGCATCGGGTGGTGGCGGGTTTAACGACATTTATATTTAAGCAATCCAGCCCCCCAAAGAAACCTCTAATTATGGATAATATTGATAGCGAAAGCCGACTACGTGTTAAACGACACAGGCTTGTTGGGCGACCAGAGCTATTACGGCCATCACGTTACACAAGGGGGGACCGTGTTGCCAGCAACCGCGCCCGGCCGCATTTGTCTTCCTGGTGTCGATGTTTGCACGCTCCATCTAGGTACCCATTTATGGCTGAGTTAACCTGGGTGAGGCCCAGCACCGGTGTCAGATAATCGCCTCTGATGTAAGCCGTGGATTTGCCGCGGGAATCAAACTCGTGCCTGCTGGGTTCACGGCTCAGTTCACTGTTTACTGACCAACCTGGTGAAGAATGGTGAAATAACCCCCACGATCGACAAGGTGTGGGGAGGCCCTCATCCAGCAGTGGATTTATAAAAAAAGGCTGTCCATGTACAGTATTAGACAGGAACAGTGATGGTGGTGCCAGCATTGGGTTGAAGATGGCTTTTATCATCAGGGGAGGCTCATCTGTTACATGTCTGGTTTATAATTAGGCAGCAGCGTGAATGACCGTGCTGAATAGTTGTGTCATATTGAAAGCTGCCTCCTTTGGTAGCCAAGACGTGGACCAACCGAAATTTGGCTGAACGCTCTGCTAGGCTGGTATGGAAGATGTCTTACTGGAATAAGGACAATCATATGCTGTGTCGAATTAATTTCCGGCACAAAATCCCAGGCTGTTTTAGCTGAAATTAAGCGCTGGACTTGGAGTCAATTTAAAATTTCCCAGCGTCACCGGAAGGTTGTCATAGTTTTTTGATAACTGTCCAACAACATGAGCGTTGTGTGGACGACGTGGCAGACCTCACGATTCACTTGTGGAATAAGTTTGCCTGCTGACGTAAGTTATCTGCGCATTGGACCACACTAAAAAAAATAGCAATGCGTCATGCAGCTACATTCACAACATAGCTTTAGATGGAATAAACAGGCAATTCCACTTTCTAAATTTGGAAATTGTTATTGTAGCATTATATTTATAGCACTCAAATACTCACACAGTACACCAAATGAATAAGAATTTGGAGTATTTTTCTTCAAATTTTTTACATTTAATGTCGTGGTCTAAAATATCATCAGCCATGGATCCATCTATGACTGGGTGAAGGCAACTCCGAGACGTCGCCTTCACTCACGGTGCGGCGATGTCACAACACCGGTGATGTCACAACACCGGCAATGTCACAACACCGGCAATGTCAATGTCACAACACCGGCAATGTCACAACACCGGTGATGTCACAACACCGGTGATGTCACAACACCGGCGATGTCACAACATAGGCAATGTCACAACACCGGCAATGTCACAACACCGGCAATGTCACAACACCGGTGATGTCACAACACCGGCAATGTCACAACACCGGTGATGTCACAACACCGGCAATGTCACAACACAGGCGATGTCACAACACCGGTGATGTCACAACACCGGCAATGTCACAACACCGGTGATGTCACAACACCGGCAATGTCACAACACCGGTGATGTCACAACACCGGCAATGTCACAACACAGGCGATGTCACAACACCGGTGATGTCACAACACCGGCAATGTCACAACACCGGCAATGTCACCACACCGGCAATGTCACAACACCGGCGATGTCACAACACCGGTGATGTCACAACACCGGCAATGTCACAACACAGGCGATGTCACAACACCGGTGATGTCACAACACCGGCAATGTCACAACACCGGCAATGTCACCACACCGGCAATGTCACAACACCGGCGATGTCACAACACCGGTGATGTCACAACACCGGCAATGTCACAACACAGGCGATGTCACAACACCGGTGATGTCACAACACCGGCAATGTCACAACACCGGCAATGTCACCACACCGGCAATGTCACAACACCGGCGATGTCACAACAGCGGTGATGTCACAACACCGGTGATGTCACAACACCGGCAATGTCACAACACAGGCAATGTCACAACACCGGCAATGTCACAACAGCGGTGATGTCACAACACCGGCAATGCCATTTGTATTGCATTACTCCTTAGTGGAGGTTGCAAAGCTGTCATGCCTAACACATCATCCCAATATATTTTCAAAAGGGACTCGATTTTAATGCAGACGCAACATCTGGCCTTATCTTCCTGAAGAGGAAACTGTACAGTGCTTTTGTATTTATACAATCCTTACCCTACGCTTTGATAAAAATCTAATTATTTAACATCCTTCCTGGATTAAGTAAAATAAGACCACCTGGCACTCGTCCAACTTCAAATTGGAAATAAAGAGAAATGTGTTTTCAGCGGAAAAGCTTTAGAATCATGCACAGATGTTTGTTGATACAATGCTATGGCCCTTTAAATAAGCACAGGCTGGAAATCTACATATAAAGAGTCATTCGTAGGCACAATCACACATCGGCAGACTTCTGTGTGGTGAATATGATTGTCAACGTGTGCGATCGGCTTCGTTTGAAAAAGCGGGTTGCATAATGGGGAAATGCACCTACTGCATCTGCCATCACGTAGAACTCAATTAAAATCGCATTGCAATAATGCCACTTTTGTCACAAAAAATTTTAGACGTTTAATTTTACAAACCGCAAATGATTGCAGATGCAATGCGTTTGTGTGCTCCCTGTATAAAATATTGTTTAGCCTCTGTGCAAAGTGGAGAATATGCAGGTGAAACCGCACGTCATTTCAAATGCGATTGCCTAATGATGGGATATTACTGACTGAGCTGCGCTATTGAGCTATTACTTACTGAGCTGCTATTGCCTATTGAGCTGTCTTTACCTATTGAGCTGTTTCATATAGCTCTGCCTTACCATTCAGCTTCTATTACCGATGGAGCTGCGATTGCCAATTGAGCTGCGATTGCCTTTTGAGCTGCTATTGTTTATTGCGTTTTAATTGCCTATTGAGCTGATATTGCCGATTGAGCTCATATTGCTGATTGAGCTATTGCCTATTGATCTGCTATTGCCTATTGAGCTGCTATTGCCGATTCAGCTGACATTGCCGATTAAGCTAATATTGCCGATTGAGCTGATATTGCCTATTGATCTGCTATTGCCTATTGAGCTGCTATTGCCTATTGATCTGCTATTGCCTATTGAGCTGATATTGCTTATTGAGCTGCTTTTGCTTACTGAGCTGATATTACCTCCAAGTGTGGAGCTCAAAGCCCGAACAGTTCTCCTGACACTTCATGCACGGCTGATGAGCAGGCCCTCCAGACAGGGCCATCTGTAACAACAGAGTTTCAACATCATCATCACCACCATCACAATCATCATCACCATCATCATCACCATCATCACCATCATCATCACCATCATCATCACCATCATCATCACCATCATCACCATCATCACAATCATCACAATCATCACCATCATCACCATCATTACCATCATCAGCGTCTCCAATAATGACGACAACGAGCAACCCTATATCAATCCACCGCTGGATTAGGACCTCCCCAGGCCGTGCAGGTCACGGCCTGGGGAATGGGTGAAGGCAGTGTGGGGGGTGTCAGGGCTGATTCAGGTTTTGCCACTGATGTTAGCCATGGCTGGGGATCGAACTCGGGTGGCTGAGTTCAGAGCACAGGGCACTAATGACCGTACAACCGTTACCACCGCCGCAATATTCAAATGGTTCAATCAAAAGACGAAGTCTATGTTGCCAGACCAGATATTGGTACCACCTAAGGGAGCATTTATATGGCAAACCCAACTCATTTCAAATGGCTATCGCACAATTCACTGTTATGGGCCACATAAAGAAAGGGGCCGTCCATAAATGACGTCACGCGATTTTGGACGATTTTTGACCCCCCCCCCCACCTTCGTCACACGGCGTCACAGAAAGTCAGACCCCCCTCAAATATGACGTCACAAAGCTCTGCCCCCCCCCCCCCCCCGATGCTTCAAATCGCTTTAAACTATTGTCATTGTAGTGCGTATTTAATGAGGCGCTGCACTCTGATGTTGTAGGATAAAACATTTACTAAAAAGTCTATGTAATTAAGTAGAACGTGTTGTTTATCTTTATTAAAGTTGAGCATTTGATGTGACGTCACATTTCTCAACCCCCTCCCCTCGTCACACATCGTCACAAATATCTGACACCCCCCCTCCCCCTAGGTGCGTGACGTCATTTATGGACAGCCCCAATTAGAGCCACTAAAGTTACGCAACCTCAGGTGATACCAATAAGTGGAATACCTGGTCTGGGTTAAAAGATTCGCCTTCATTGATTCATTAACAACAATTAGTCCATGAGCAAGCGGAGACATTGGTACCACCGAAGGTGGCAGAGCTTTTGAAGTTAACATTGTTACAAATCACAATTCCATTCAGCATTTTTGCAGAACCTTGGTCAACCTACTGCTGGATTAAAAGCTCCACGTGTCGTGGTGGCTCTTCGACTGGCTTTTCACACCGCTGGGTCAGCGAAGGCCGGGCAAAGGGGGATGCCCAGAACCGATTCAAGTAATCCCTCGTGACTGATTGATGTTAGCCGATGTTGGGGAAACAAACTGAGGTGTCAAAGCAAAATGCGCTAAGTGCTGCACCACCACTCCACCCCCAATGTCGTTTTCTATGGCCATCAAAAGTAAAATACTGTCCAGTGAATATGATAATGCCTACTAGAATCACCCAGGAATGTCCTTAAGGCTCGTGACGTCACTCCACGTCGACCATCCCCCCTCATTAATATTCATGAGCAGGTGACGTCCTCCAAATGGACACGCCCCCCCACCCCTCATTCATCATCATGAGCGGGTGACGTCACTAAATATGGAGTACTCCCCCCCCCTCATTAATATTAATTAGCGGGCGACGTCACTCCACATGGGGGGGCGAGGCGCCTCCCCCCTCCTCCTCGGCGTTAACTTACAACCCTCACTACAAAGGCAGAACCCTCACGTCACGTGATCTCTGTAACGCTGTTGAGACATCAAAGTAAAAAGGACGTCGTGGTGAACAAGGGATTATAACCTTAAAATGAAATAGGTCTGTGTCACCGCGCCCTTACAAACTGCACACGAATTAATGCAATGAATATATCACGTGGCGTTCTGCTTTTCGTTTGCAAGTTTCAGATTTACTGCAATACGCCCGTCCTTGGACGGGTAAAAGGCTAGTAATGTAATGGTTAACCCATCAAAATGTCATCATGGGCCATAGACCTTACAACAAACATCTAGATAAATAAATACATCACTATCCACGTCGGGTGGTAACAACGCGTGAGATGCTTGGACTCAACCGAGAGATAACATAGTTCATTATTCACGTTGTACGTTACTTTTTAGACAATGATCTCTTTCTTATTTTTATTGTTACACCCCAAAGCCAATTTAACTATCTCCAAAACGACGAACGCCATTAGCACTGCCAACATAGAGTCAAGATTGCTGCCGACATGATCACCATCATCAGCATCATCGTTACACTTATAGGGGGTTTGTAATGTTGAAATAAGACACGTGCTGTCATTTAACCATCACATGCATGTAAACCAATGAGCATAGCATGGAATTTATGCTGTTATGAATGCAAACATGTAACATAAAGTATTATTACTGTGCGTTACAGGAAGTAGTATTACACTGTGTAACAAAAACAAATTTGTCCCTGGGTAGTAAGTGTTATTTGCTAATTGCTTATGCCTCAAGAGTACAGAAAATGGCTATTATTTCCCAAAAACTTTGCTTTTGTGACCAGGACAGTGATATTTTGGAATTTACCTATTTTCAATAAGAAAACGTGGCGTGCATTTGTGTCATTCCTTCACATAAAGCCCTGGTCACAAAAGCAAAGTTTGTGGGCAATAATAGCAATTTTCTATACTTTTTAGGCATAAGCAATTAAAAAGTAACACTTAGTACCCATGTATAAAAATCGTGTTTCTTAGTGTAATTACGACGCTTTACGATCTCGGCAGTGCTGTTAAAGATGACTCGGACAAAACTGCAGCAAGGCAACACTGCACATAAGGTGTGCACAATGCAAGTAACCTGCTTCAAAACACGAACACTGTACTGCTGTAAATGAGAGCCATAACTTTGGTGAACACACATCGTATGAAATGTAAATTACAAACCAACCGTAATGTAAGGCATTACAAACACATGGTAACTTACTACAGCATTAACATAGTATCACTCAGCATCATCACTCGTTAAAACAACACGGATCTTGTTCCTTCTTAACACATAGATGTCATTAGCACTCATACCTTGTGCATTTGAGACTCTAGCTCCATTGGAACGTGAATACAAACGGTAGCTGATGAATGAATTCAACATAAGCTGTGGCACAGCTCTGGAAAAATCAGGGTCTCTTTACTGACAGGCCACACTACTTGACACAAGGAACAGACGCGCAGAGCCGAGAAGGGTTGTTGGAACTTTTGTTAGGCGAGTAAAGACTGAGCCACACTTTGTGCTGCTGCCGCTGCTGGCGAGGTTGCTGCAGGAATGAGATGTCAGTTCGGGTCCCCCACTCCTCACAGTCTTGTGCTGCCTCTGTTCTCAGAGCGAATGGGGCTGACCAGCGCTAACTGTGGGAGTGGTTTCCCGTTTGCAAGAGGGGCAGCCCATTGCGAGAGTTGGGCCACGTTCAACAACGAGCGAACGAATGAATGTGATTCATTGCCTGATTATCCTCGTAGCAAAAGTAGCTACACATGTAGCTACGGGCCCCGCACTTTCAAGGGCCCCGCGCTAAACGCTTTCAAGCTATCAATTCCGGTTCAGCGATTGTGCACTTGCTCTATTACTATAGTACTATACTGCCTCCAACTTTAATGAACGACTGGGTGTTTAAGGTTAGCGATTTGTCGTATTATATGGCTGTGTAGCAAATGAAAAAATACAATTACTTTACTATGCAAGTAAAAAAAATTGTGTTTTAATATTTACGTGTTATTTTTATTTAGGGCCCCTTTATAACATCATATGCTACAGGCTCTGCACTAGCTTAATCCGGCACTGATGTGAGTCATGAAATATTTCACTCAGTTCGTGTTGGGAGTTGGAATTCAAGTGCTTAAATTAATGGGTATGTGGGTATTACGTTTTCTGTGTGTGTGTATTTTTTTACAATGTTATGTAGCCCTTAAATGATTCATTTATAATTATGCATTCCACTCATTCTCAATCCACCAATGAATGAAGGCCAATCCATGCCATGTCGTCTATGGGTTTTTTCTTCACGTGCCATACTTCACCCCTGATGCTAGCCGTGGCAGGGAATCAAACTCAGGTGGACAGTCCTCAGTTTGTTTCTGCACATAAAGATACAATATCATTTAGTCCTTCAACCTGAGTTTAACTAAGACACCTCTGAGTGAGGCTTGCTTAAATTGCCCATTGTGCTGGAAAATTATTTATATCTATATTATCCGTAACATTATCTCCTGGATTATATTTAGTTACGGCTTAGCAAGCAACGTTTTAAATATTTTTTTACTGTTTTATTTACCAGGTAAAGTGAACTGAGCTCTTATCTCTTTTTCAGAGACGATCCAGCAAACACAATATCGCTCATCTAAGTGGCTTATATGATCACATGTACGAATTTTAAGTAGCTGAATAATCTGGACGCATGATTCTAAATATGCAGAGCAAAACCGGAGGAACCTGTAGAAAAATTCATACAGCCACCACGGAGAGAGAGAGAGATCACACGAACTCAAAATATACAACAGGCCTCGTCAGGGTCGGGATCGAACGCATGCCCTCCTTCGTACCAGGCAATGGTGACAACTCATAGCTCCTCGAACGTTATTGGTCATGAGATCTGTGTGTGTAAGTGCGTGCGCTGTGGGTGGAGCGGTAGTGTAGCGATCAACGCGTTGCGCTACAAACCCGGCGACCCGAGTTCGATTCCCGCTCACGGCCAACACCAGTGACGATTACCTGAACCGGTCCTGGGCCTCCCCGAGGTTGACTCAGCCTCAAATGAGTACCTGGTGACTGTGTGTAGTAAGCATCGCCCACCCCCTGGTGTGCCGTGTTGGCTTTCATAGGAGCTCGCTAAGAAGCACTTGCCCCAACAGTCTGTTAAGGCTATGCGGGTGAACTTTTCTTTGTCTTTGCCGTGGCCCCTAGCTGAATTGTGGATATGCTTTAAACAATACACGTGCAGCCCCGAGTGAATCCATTGTCGGATAAAGGGCTCTCCAAGTCATGCGGGGTCGTTTGGGAGGATTCCCCCCCACCCCCCACCATACTTCACCACGATGGCCGGTGCAAGTTAATTCAAGTGAGGAGCATAGCAGTCGGACCATTAAAGGACTGCGCATGACAATGGATTTTTCCCACACTGCCCTCTACAACACACAACGAAGTCCCCCAAACCGCGCACGAACAGGTGACGAACCTGCTTAGCTTGCGAGATCTGACGAGATTGATGAATTGGATAAAAAACAACGTTAACATACTACAACTCACAAGGAATACTAGATCGGTTAATTAGTGATGAAAAGGCGGCTGTGCAGAATATTAAAATGCCAATATTTAGGAAAGCATCGGGGAGCCTCAAGACTCTTTTAGGGCCGTTTTGCATCAGGAATGTTGTCCAATTCTGTTTTTAGTGTGCGATGTGTCGGATGCAATTATAAAACACATTAGCAAACAGAGAAACCCCCATACGAGTGACACTCAGTACTGCTACATCACCTGGCCACCCATCCACCCCGCCCCTACTACTACCTGGCAATCCTCGGTTGCCACCCGTTAAAGTAATAACGAGAAAAAAGTTCAACAGTCTTCAATGACACTTGCCTTAAAAAAAACTTAAATTACAAGCAATGGCTCATTAATAGGCTACAGAAATCGCGTTCATGAGAGTTGGAGCCTGCCCTTAACACCATGGGGTCTGATGATAATTAAAACAACTTTTTTCCCTATAAGAGCAGTTTTTACATACTGTATGCCTGTAAATAATTATCTGATAGCTATTAAAAAACAAACCCCTTAACAATCATCATGAGCGGGTGACGTATTAATACGCATTTGTATTAATAGTAAAATTATGAAATATTGATGTCACGTCATATTGCATTGTGGGAAGGTTTGTTCCACCTGGCAATGCATTCCAGGGCCCGGTTACCATTTCAAGTGAAGGAATTTCTATAAATGTGTCTTTATAAAGAACGAAACAGGTGGACTTCTCCACTAATCTGGCTGTCGTCTGATGAAGCTAGTTGTAATTACTGGCGAAACGTCGTACTCGAATTGTAAATGTTATGGCTTGGCTCTCCAACACACCGGTGTGCTCTACTCAAGGCCGTACCCATGGAGTCAACATTTGGGGGGACCAAATCTTCCAGGGTGTCTGGGGGTCCCAACCCAGAAAAATATCTAAATTTGAAAACGGATTTCCTGTTTAAAATATTTTAAAAATCACTAACCATATGGGATGGACTTTTCTTTTTACAATGTCTAATAGTGTATTGTATTATATTGCTCTGTTTTTACTGTTTTGCCATTTCTTGTTTCATTGTATGTAATGGCAGAGATTGGGGATTAATAAAGTACATCCATAACCACAATCTTATAAACATAAATCTATGCATTGATTTATATGAAGACAAGTTCAGATATTGTGGCCAAGGTTTAGCAAATTGTTGTCTTTATTTACATAGCACAGCAATTATTTTTATAGCAATATATTGGGGGGGGGGGGCATTTTGAGCATATTTGAATATTGGGAGGGATGTGTCCCCCACCCAATATATATTATAATTACGGCCTTGGCTGTACTAGTGACGAATTGGCATGTTCTGTTTACGTGACAACCCCTACTAGTTGGCTGTGTCGGGTGGTGGCGGGTTTAATGACAGATTTATATATTTACGCGATCTAACCCAAAAAATCCCCTCTATTATGGATGATATTGGCCGCGAAAGTCTACAACGTGTTTTAAACTGAAGAAGAGGAGCCTGAGAAAGAACATTTGGGGTACAATTCTGAAACCAAAATCAATAAAATAAAACGAAAAACGCATATAATAGCCAGGCTCGTCTTCTTATTTGTTATACCGGGACACATTTAGGCTGATAGAGTTCATTGCCTACCGCAGGAGAGCCTCGATAATTTTTTAGTTGTCGTACAAAAGGAACTTTGTTGTCTTCAAATGAAACAAAGCTTTAATATGAACCATTGCTGAATTCTCAATCCTGCTATGTATTCCTGCTGTATTATATGCAGTATTTTACAAATACGTTGCTTTGCTTGTATGTAAGTTGAACTTCTTTCCCATCGTACGTAGCCTACCGTGCGAATGGGAGGTGCAGTTTGCAAGTGGACAATCCGCCGCACGAGATGTTCTGAGTGCCAAAGCTTTTGTGACTGCAGGAATTAATATTCTTTTGGTCTTTCGGTAAAGTCACGTAGATAGGTTCAAAGATATGAAAATAAAATTTTAAAAAACTACGACGTTTCGATCACAACACAAGCGATCGTCATCCTGATGACTTCATTTTTTATATCTTTGAACCTATCTACGTGGCTTTACCGAAAGAACCCAAAGAATAAGTAATGCTAATTTAAAGCTTTCGTGACTGCAGGGATTCATATTCTAAAGTCACGTAGAATGGAAACAATAATATATTTTATTATTATTTTATTGTTTCCCTTCTACGTGACTTTACCGAAAGAACAAAGAATATATGTAATGCTGTACTTTGAAATGTCTGCTGGCTGTGTAGGTGGTTCAACACTGCCCCCGGGTGTTGATGAGTGGTAGTGACAAGCACTGAACTTCAGTACGCCTCAGAAGGAAAACAATGATGTAGAATCGCATACTTCAGCATTTTTCTTGCTGTGGTTGTTCCACCTGATGAAGATTGCTTGTGTTGCGATCGAAACGTCGTGATTTGTTTTATTTTATTTCTACCGACGTGACTTTACCGAAAGAACCAAAGAGTAATGATAGACTAGACCAGGGGTCTGAAACATTTGAAAGAAGAAGAGCCATCATTCTGTTTTATGTCTTTGACCAAAATAGTTCGAGAGCGGCATCTCACACACACACCCCCCGCATCACACACACAGAGCCGCATCTCACACAAAGCTACTTGTACACAAACACAGCAGGTATACAGCAAACTACAAATTCTGACTTAATAAACAAAGTAGGTGATGGAGCTGCATTGATTTAATTCCTCCCCCCCCCCCTTAGTTATACATTTTGTTGTCACCAAGACAGTGACCCGTTCCCCTGCCATATTTAATAAATTATCGTTTCGTGAGATTGTTTGAGATTTACGTTTTTTTTCATTTGTATTTGTTTAAAAACGCTCTGCCCGCAAGGGGGCAGCCAAAGAGCCGCGAGGGGCGTGGGGAAGAAACCAAAGACTTATTCATTGTTTTTTTCGGTAAGGTCATGTATGTAGAAATACAATAAAATTATATTTAAAAAAACAATCACGACGTTTCGATCACAACGCAAGCGATCTTCATCAGGTGTCAAGAACAAATCACGGAGGTAAATACAACAAAAAGATGAGAGACGATAATTCAACAAACTTGAAAAAACATTATGTGAAGCACATCCAGTCAGGCCAACAACACAGACACTTCCTGGCGGACCACGAATTTCAGAAGAGTGTTATTAAGAAACCAACGAGCCACCGCAATCCAGTTCCAGAGACGCAGCTTTGCCGAATCCTGAACGAGACCAATGCTTTCAAGAAGGCAGTAACAACAACAACAACAGCAGTCAGCAGGGTTTAATCTCATCCGGGGGGAGAGTCCGTAGCGCTGTTCCGAGAATTGTTTTGCCATCTATCCCCTAATTTTACAAATCTGTTCTTAGGATTATAGGAATATTGGGAATAATAATATAGTATTATAGATATGCCGGGTTTTTTTCCCTCTCTCCCTCTCTCTACTCTAGTGGTAGATTTAGTGTCTCACGCCGATTTGCCGGACTCAAAAAGTCCAGCCAAGCTACACGTTCTGGAAAATATCGAGTGAGAAATTAAGCCCTAACAGGAAGTAAATTAAAAACTTAGCTTCGTAGGTTTCCCCCCCATCCCCCCCCACTTTTTTTCTGGCAACAAAAAAACCTTTTTACAAGGAATCATGTCTGCATTAACCACAATACTTGTGGCCAGAATACAAAACAAAAAACATACTCTGATAATATATGCATTGTCTTTGAAACTGATTGGTCCGCACCAGAGACAGCTTTCTTTTGAGCCTCGTCTCAAACGGTGTTAGACCAGAGGACGCCAAAAGGCGCACATACGGTATCCGTGTAGCCACGTAGAGGTACGCATATACATATTGCGTGCAAGCCTCTATGACTTCTGGATCAGTGTTTTGTCAGCAGAATTTGTTTAAATAGGCAAATTCCAGACCGGTTTTAACTGCATGAAGGGTGTGGGACTACGGCCACAGGCGTGGCCTGGACTGCGCCTTGAATCTAGCACCCTGAGTTCGAATCCCTCTCCCCAAGGCGAACGGACATCAGTGAGTGAGTGGTATCTGAACCTGTCCTCGTTCCCTCCGCCACCCACCCACCGCTTCACCAACTCGTACTGACCAGCATGGTGAAGTATGGTCAAACAAACCCCCAAAACCACCATGGCTTGGGGAGGCCTTCATCCAGCAGTGGATTTGATAAAAGTGCTCAATATTGTTTGTTATTATTACAATTGTATAGTTAATTTAGTGGATTCCCATGAATTGGAAGAAAGGTTTAGTAAAAGTAGATATTAATGAATGTATTGGAAATATGCCAAGGATACATTGTTGCCATGTATGCTAAAGTACATGATTGGTATGTAAAGATTAGATCTCAACGTTTTACTTTAGCTTTGAGCGTTATATTGTTTGACTAAGCTTTTATTACCACCCATTGTGTGGGTTATTGACTGGAGCACAAAATGTTTTATAGCTATAGAGCCCTGATTATTAAGTCCTTATTTGAAAAGATAACATTTTGGGCATTGCACCACCACATTGTTGTTTTTCAAAGTCTCATTAAAACTGTGTGGTGGATGGATGCGACGGTGAGCCAACACGTGGTTCTTTACAAGATCAAGCCTTTAAATCTGACAAATAGTAGAGGAACGGCACATTCTTTCTGGGCTGGCTTCAAATCATAAAATAAAACCCACCGGCGTTCTCATGGCACTAAAAGTCTGACCTTGTGCGGGCCCCAGTCTCTGTGTCGTCTTATTGTGCCGAGTGCGTGTGAACCTAGGGTGTATTTCAGGCGGTGGAGTTAAAAAGCGCCCTTTGTGGCTCATGTCTTCTCCTCTCTCCACTTTAAATAACCCGCCAATATTTGCCAAGGCATCACTCCCCCCCCACCCCCCCGCAGTGTTTCTCTCGCACTGTATACTTCTGATAGGTCTCCTTGTTGTTTTCTATGAGACTGGTCATGCCCCTGCTGCTGGTGCACCAACCGGCTTTTGCTATGTCATGATAACATTCATTCGTGTGAGACGGTGCGTTAGCGTCCAGGCTGGCCATATTTCTTCAGCATCAGTAATTGCGTATCCTTCCAGCAGACACGGTGCTTAATTTCCGGCAGAATAGTCCGTCCAGAAGGCTGTTGCGGGAGTGAGTACTTTGGTATGACACATCCATCTCGCCTTGTTTTGCCTTCATTGTACAATGATAGAGAATTGCAATATCGTGGATAGGCGGTACTTGTACTATGGTGATAGTCCTGCCTTAAGCTGATAATATCTTCTCCAAGCCGGCTTAGCAACAGTCTTGGATTTCTTTATTGATAGATCAAGCATTCGACGGATATATAGTAAAGTAATATTTTCAGAAATTGCCTTCTTTCAAAGGACGAATATAAAGCTTGGGTGATTGTTGCAGTTGTAATTGGGTACCTTGATGTCCTATTCTCACGACTGCTGAAAACACTGACAACTGGTCAGTCCAATTTGTGCTAATTGGCAAAGTGGCCCACACCCTTACCATGTCATCATCACAATCAGCCACGATCTAGCCACTGTTTAACAAAGGCCTCCCCAAAACTCGACTTAAAACTTTCGTGACTGTTTTCATTATAATTTTTTTTTCTATCTACGTGACTTTACCGAAAGAACCAAAGAAAATGACCTCCCCAAATCGTCTATATACAACGTGGTCCAGATATCTTGTGGCCGCCTATTAATTGACCCCTAACATTTTAAAAAATGCTTTCCTGTTTTCACACCAATTGGTATACAAAAAAAATATTACATTCTAGAGCATTAAATGGAGGTCACAAGACATCCGGACCACCATGTATATGTATAGAAAAGAAGTTAGGCAACCAGAGCTAACTTCTGTGTACAGTCCATCTTTCCAGTGGCGCGGTCATCAGATCCATCTCATGATCTTTTTCCCCCAAAATATTTAAAAGTCGACGCACGAGGCAGTGCGACGTGGGAAAGGCAACACAACTGTAGTGCGGCGTGGTGTTCAAAGGCCTGCGTGAGACGCTCACCCTGCCGCTGTGGCCTTAGAGACATGGGGCGTTAATCTCTACTGGGTGGCGAGATCAATCAGCACGACTTAACGATAAGGATACAGCTTTGCAATTGCTTGCTCACACCGCGGATGCCACTCCATGGAGCCACGCCCGTGGGCGTTTGGCCTCCTCTTCTATGCCGGCCGCGCCATCTGAGGACACGCTGGACTACCCACACTTTACTCCACCACACGCGATCTCTAAATCGACTAATTGCGGTGTAGCCATTCATACAGCCACACCGAGAGATCAAACTGGAAACGTCCGGATTGTAAGTCCGGTGTGCTAACCATTCCACTTGCATCCCAAGATAAGCACGGTAACTTTCCATTTTCACTTCTTGTGAGATGGTAATCTGAATAGGGAAGTTCCCAGACCAATCAGACAGGTTCTTTCTATCCAACACATGACCCAGTTGTTGCCCCATTATTTATTTTTCAAACCTGCCACATGCTGGTACTTGTCAGGTCATTGCAGAGCTGAGAAATTACATAATTAATCGAGCCGTAACCTGCTGTGTCATGCATACTTCCTTTTTTTGTGCGTAGCTGCTGTGCAATATGCGTATGGGGCTGGGGTACTGTATTTTTCGGAGATGTTGCAGTTGCATTTTAATGCAGTTCTAGTGTTTGGAGGGATCTCCTGTTGTGGTAGTTGAAAAAATAAATTAACACGCTTCTTCAATGCTTCCGCCTCTGTCCACCACGACGTATAAATGGGTTCACCACAATTAGTCGATGGGCAGTGCCAACACGGTCTGGTAATGTGTGGACACTGAACTAAACTAAACAATGGGATTTGTTTTTTTACCAGGTCAGGCCCACTGAGCTGCTATGTGGCTCTTTTTCGGAAGCGGCCTAGCTATCACAAGTGATAGCTCAGCGAAGTGGCTTTATCATGTTGACATTGTATAGCAGCTTTTGTGATCGATAAAAAAAACCCCGACTGAAGTGGCAGGTCAGGTCCAGTGTGTTCTTAGTCTATGGTTGTAAGTATGAATTTATTTTTCAGTATCAAAATGACAATGGGGTATCATGAACAGAAGTTGTGAATTTGTGGCATCATTATTGCCAATGCACGATCGTGAATTACCACTTGAAGCGTTTCCCCAGGATTAAACCAAACCGTGTCACGTAGTCTATCCTGATAATCCACAACCGTCCAGTGAAGTGCTTACTCACTACCTTGAGTATTTAAGCATTGACTTTAAAATGCGTACACTCTGCTTCACTTAGAATCGTCCTCAGCCTTACTCTTGAAAAGCCTCGTGTGCATAGATAAAGGAGCAGTTCTGTAATTAACTTGCTCATGTCACTGCTAATTGGATATCCGATTAGCACATTTGGCTACGTACGGTGCGAAAGAAGTTCATCATACATACATACTGCTGGCAGCATGATCTATGGCCTGCCCATTTTCGCTGGCCAAATACATCTTGGAGGAGGTTGGAGTACCCACACTTTACCTCACCACGTGTAACCAGCTGATTGGCCAAATGAGGGGTACCCATTTACACTGCTGGATGAACAGCGGCTGGGGGGGATTTAGGATGTGTTCACTATTTCAACTTCCGTGCCCGGAGTTTGAACCCGATGACTGCTGGACTACAAGTAAAGTGTGCTAACCATTACACCACGTGTATGAACGCCTTATATGTTTCCATTCATGAGAGTCTTTTGGAATGTGATTAAAACTCGCCTTTGGAGCTAAAATTAATTTCCAACTTTACAGTTTGGACAGGGAAGCAAGTCATTTGTTGTTGTTCTCGTTTGGTTGAACCACAACACAGCATGACTATTCACAGTTTCCACTGCCCGTGAGAGACTTAAAAGTTTTAATTGGGGTACAATGTACATCTTGCTCTTCTGCGGCGTCTGGAACGCTCTTCCTTCCGATATTAGGAGGGCACTGAAGCTGGGCGCTTTTAAATATTCATCTAGATTGACAAGTCATTTCTTTAGAACTGCCTTTTGTGTTTAGTTAATCTTCTCCCGCTCCTCCGATTAGCACTATTGGCTGCATACAGTGCGAAAGAAATTCAACATACATACATTCCTTTGGGAGAACATTTTTTAGACATAGACTACTGCGCATTAAATGGTTTAGCAACTATAATGCAAAAATTAAAATCCAATTATGAAATCACTGTTCTATCCTGATTTTCAAGAACAATAATACTAACACTGGCAGTTTGCAATTGCCCCAAGTGTTTAGCCTACTGTATGCATAATTCACAACCCTTTGTCAATCCATTGCTGGTTGAAGGCCTCCACCACACATTGTCCATCATGGGGAGTTTGTTTGACCTCTGTTAGCCATGCTGGTCAGTGTGGGATGAGGTGTGTCCGCGAACCAGTTCAGATGCCACTGATGGTGGCCGGGGACTTCATAGTACAGGGTGGTCGCGATGTCTTGTGACCCCCGTTCAATCCTCTAAAACTTATGTTGCATACCAATGGGTGTGAAAACAGATATGAATAAGCAAAGGGAAAAAATGTCATGGGTCAATAAATTGGGGGTCACAATACATCTGGACCAACCTGTACCAGTGCGCTAACCAATGCAGCACCATTGCGCCCCATTCAGATTATGCTGGAATAAAACATTGTTAGAAAAACAATCCCAACATTCATGGATGTATGGTGCTGCTTTGGCCTATACGTTTGGTGTTATTCATGAAAAATAAAATGTGCCTTTAAAAGTGCAACTCTTATTAAAAGAAAATAAACAATGTCAAGCAACGCGCTTTATTAATATCGATCAAACGAGTGTCTGAATTTAAGTATCTTAAGTTTATAATTTATAGCCATTTGCAAATTTAAGAAAAAAAAGTCAACCTAATAAATCACTCTTCATTTTCTGGTGCAAGGGAACTTTTGCGGAAGTGGTCAAAGTATTCAGAAGAAGAAAAAAACCCCCGCTCAGAAATAAAGGAGGGAGAACAGGAAAAAAGGAACCACAAAACAAAACACGTCTCTTGCAAAAGCACGAAGCCACGGTAACATCCTCCTCCCTGGGCGAGAATAGAGAGGCAGCAGCAGCAGTAGCAGCGCCGTGTTAGCACGCACGCACCTCGTACGCAGGGGGAGGAGGGGTGGGGTGACCAGGGATCCAGCCAGCTCATGATTACGCCAAAGGGGTGCATTTCCGCACGCACGCTTGCCAAACGTGTCAGCGGCGAGGGCTCTCGGAGGGCAGCTGTATTCTCGCCCGAGTTCTCCGAGTGACAATTCCCCAGCCGCCACTGCTTGGCACTGCCCTGCTGCCGTGGACATGAAGGATATCGCTTTGACGCTGAAAAGGTGAGTCCAACGAAACGCCTTTGAAATGCTGTGCGGGGGTGGGGGGGCTTATTTTATTCGATTATTGTCCCGCCGTGTGTCTCTTTAAGTTTGGCTGCATCAACAAGACGTTTGGTAAATGTTGAGTGAGCGGCACCGCCGATGACAAAGCACCGCGACATTGGATTGTGGATTGTGCTTCTCGCAAAGACGCGCAATCGGCGGAATTTGATCTTACGAACCGGCGCTGTGGTCCAGTATTAGAAAGTTTACCCGGGTCACTGCTCAACATCGATGTTTTCCCCCGGGAGCGCGAAGACATAGCGTGCGGCAGAACGGCGACACCGAAGCTTACACAATTGTGATTTGGAATCACCTCTGATACTTTAATCTTGATTTGAATCTTGATTTGAAGCTTTCGTGACTGCATGAAGCCATACTCTTTGGTTCTTTCGGTGCTGGGATGATGACAACGGAAATTGTGTACTATACACACACACACAATGCATGTTTAAATTACAGTGGCTTCGTCTATTATGAGATGACATGACAAAACGACAAGCTGCAGGGCACAAATTAGCGTGCGAATGTTTTGCTTTGGTATAATCGCGGGTTAAATTTTACTGCTTTGCGTTCCTCTTTTAAAGACGTGAGCATTTGATCATATTTACCGATGTCATTTTAGCGCAATTAAATGCCATTGTGAGTTCACGCAGTATCACTGTGCCGCTTGATTTTTTTCTCTCTCAAAAGAGACAAGGTCTGTATTTGCCCGTACATCTCTTTGTCAATCCACTGCTGGATGAGGGCCTCCCCACAACCCATGCGGGTCATTACTAGTTATCATACTTCACCACGCTGGTCAGTGTGTGTTGGTGAAGGCCGAGAGCATAGACATCGGAGCTCGGTAGAGTACAACAATGGATTTTGTTACACTTGCACTCCGCTCACAATGTTAGCACCGCAGCAGCCTATTGCACCTGATTCAGCTATGGCGGTCGACCATCCGAGTGCTCTGCGTGCTCTTTTTCTGAGATTTTATGAGATTGGGAACATTCCGAATGATTTAATCATCGGCATATATTAACAACAACAAAAACCCCTCAACATTCAACGACAACATTGTGGCATTAAAATAAGTGCATTATAGGCGACGTTTTGGACAATGGCCCTTCTTCATGTGCGATGAAGAGCGAGCGTTGTGGTTTATTTTTCGTTGTAAGGCAGAGTTATGGACGCATGTGTTGGAGTTTGTCAATTGTGGTGTACCACCGCCAATGTAGCACTATCACCACACAATGGGCATATACACGGCACAAAACCACTAGGCTGTACATAGTATTCATATGCAAACCGCATCTCACACTGCTGTATTGTGTCACATAAGTACACCACATTTAGTATTGCAGTCACTACAGTCTACTTTCAATCTCGGAACGATTTTTCCTAGCTTGCTAAAGCACTCACACAATTGTATGGACGCGGTTGGCTTTCCATTGTGTGGTGCTGAGTGCATCGTAAACACGGGGTTTGTGTCATGCAAGCAAATGCTGCACAGTTACTACATCACCACGTGTGGATTTTAATATCAGAATACAAACGCCGTATGCACCTCCTTCCTACGTGTTGCAACATATGATTACAGTTCTTTAAATCAGCTCGTGTACAAGTGCGAGGTGGATTTTACATCACAGGATCATGGGAGATGGCAAATGCTTGGAGGAGCTTTTATCCAGCAGTGGATTGATCATGGCTGATGATGATAATAATGATGATGAATACGTAGCCTGTATAAGTTTTATGGGTTCCCAGGATACCTCTTACTCTACCGTATTTGGTAGTTATGCTTATAAAGTGGTCAGAGAGTAAAATAACAACACGATAACAACAAGATGAGCTTGAATAATTATCCACGAATTTGTGGATAAGAAACAGAGATGGGCAGGCAGGAAGTTTTCCGAAGTGTACGGTGAATTATTTATTTTTATCCTTCATGAGTTCGTGAGTGTCCAGTGGCACAAGAAGGATCTTCTTTTTCAACGGTGAGCCTAGTCACGTGTGACTACACAGAATAAATCTTAAATTTGGGTCTGCACTTAATCTGGTTAAATTCTTGTGCTGAGAATATGAAATATCTGCATGACCCTGGTGTGTGGACAAGTGGCAACTTAAAGGGATCTCAGAAGTAGTTCTACAGTACCTGTTCCACGGGCTGTTCTATAATATGAGCCCTCTCTAGAAATGTGCTGGTAAGAAATGGTTCTCTAGGCTGCTCGGCAATTGGCTGACCAGTACGTTTTGTGTGAACAATTAAGTGGCAGCTGACGGTCGCTTGCATGGATGTACATTGAACTTCTTTCGCGCCGTACGTAGGCAACCGTGGTGTCGGAGGAAGGATAAACGAAACACACCCAAAAAAAGTTCTAAATAAATGAGCTTTCAATCTAGACGCAAAATCGAATAGCGCCGGTGGCTTCCTAATATCGGAAGGAAGAGCGTTCCAGACGGCCGCAGAAGCACACCTGAAAGCGCTCGATGGGGTGACCGTCATCGTTCGATGGCGAGCCGAAAACCGCTTCTGCTGCGAGGATGACCGGAGTTCGCGTGATGCATTCAGCACCACATTCGGTGACTCGAGTGAGCTGGAAGCCGTCGTGAAGAGGGGAGCAGTAGCGGGGGGGGGGTTGGCGAGCTGGTGGTGTCAAAGTGTTTGGCAGGACTCATCACAACGATCCGTTTAGGAGACGCTCTGCTGTGTGCTGGCTGAGACAGCTGTTGTGTACGGCCAAGCTGGCTGGAAATGCTGCGTGCTGTAATGGGGACGGCATGTCCCGGTAGTGTCAGGTCTGCCGATATGAAGGTTACGTGGTGGTTGTTGGACGGAGGATATTCCAATACACACAGTGTTAGGAGTTCCAATTCCAAGTGAAGCTTTTAGACGGGACTTATATGTGACGGCCAGTCTTCCTCTAGCCGCTGTTCAATGCTGCTTCTCCAAAACCTGTATGAATATCCAATTACATTATGGATTGTATACAAATTTTAATAGCTGCAACATTGGAGAATGCACATGCACAGACCTTGGTCATTCCACTTCACGATGAGGACCTCCCCACTCTGTGCAGGTTTCAATGGTTATTTGGCCATACTTCACCATGCTGATCAGTGAAGGTTAATAATGCCAGGGAGCATGAATGTAGGAGTATGGTACAACAATAGATGTTTCGCCGCTACTCTATGCTGCTCACCGCATAGGCCCTTGGGTGAGCCATACATTAACAGTGCCCAAATATTACCACAGCGCAGTGGTGGCGCGTGGCACTAATGGCAGATGCAACAGGGGTGATGGGGGGGGGGCAACCCCCTCCTCGCCACCTCCCACCCCACCCTGAGACCCATAACATTTATATTTATTGACCAAATTTTTTTAATTAAATGTATGTTATTTTTAAGCGTCTGTGTAAGGCCGTATTTAACATTTTGACGTTTTGGGACTGCCCCACCCAGTCTGCGTGGTGTATAATGTGGTCAAGCCGTGTTTGAGGCTGGAGTGATTTATGGACGTGTTCCAGGGTCCAAAAAAGGGGTCACCCAACGTGATGCCTTCGCACCAGGCGGGTGGTGTGGACACAAGGGAGATGTTTTCTCATATCGAGCAAGCAGCTTTGAGATCGTGCAGATCCCCCTCCCCCCCCCCACCTCCGAGGTCAAAAAATGGAGCTCGACATATCGAAGCTGCCTTGCATCAAGTCGGCCTCCCACAGCAGCATTATCTCCGATCAGAAGGAAAGTCGGTTTCATAATGACTACTGACAGACGCACCCCTTCCTTCTCCCACTCTCTTCCCGTTCTTAGAAGTTGGTGAAGTCAAAATGCGAGCCAGTAGGCTTAAGGGCTCCAGAAAGTTACAGCCTCGTGTCAGCATTTACAGAGACGCACCGTGGATTAAAAAAAAAACATCCCATTGGAGGACTCATTGGAAAACACTCTCATAGGGCCCTGTGTGTGCTTCCATGTATGTGTGTGTAAAGATGTGTTGCGAAGATGACACACGAGTATCACTATAACTGTTTGTATACATGTGCGTGTGTGTGTGTGTAATGGGGAGCGGTAGTGTAGCGGTTAGCGCGCTGCGCTATGAACCCGGCGACCCGGGTTCGATTCCTGCTCACGGCCAACACCAGTGACGATTATTCGGACCGGAACTGGGCCTCCTCTAGGTCCATTCAGCCTCAAATTAGTACCTGGTGCGGTGTGTAAACATCGTCACTGGGGAGACAAAGGCGTGGTGCTGGTCACCCACCCGCTCGTGTACCGTCGCTAACAGCACTTTCCCCTACAGTCTGTTAAGGCTATACGGGGGATCTTTACCTTTGTGGGTATGTTCCCGTTTACTTATTTAATTTTTACTATAGTATTGTATTTATATATATGAATATGAAATTGAAGTAGTTCAACATGACAGTGTTGTACATGGCTCATCTTAAAAGCCCTTGACGCAGAAACGATTTTATGACTCGGTAACCGTGGTGGTATTTTTTTTAAACACTTTTCCCTCTGGCTTTCTGGTATGAGTTTTCCAGGGTTGTGTCCGTATTATTGCCCGAAACGATGTCGGAAGCTTCATTCCACGTGTGCTGTGAGCTTCTTGAGGACGTGAAGAGCACCTGAAATCCAAATCGGTTGAATCTAAAATCTCCGACGCGGAACTGAAAAGCTGAAGAAGCTCCCAGTGCGTGGGGCGAAATGTCGGACATCATGTCTAACGGCACGCGATGCAACCAGAAAGCACGCCAGGGCAACCGCGAAAACCTGAGTTTCTCGGCAGGAATCACACGATGTGAAAGCCAATAGGAAGACGATTATAACAAAGCCACGGCACTCTTCAGAGCTGATCTTGACAGTCCATTATCAACTGTGCAACACTTGCAGTGTAGCAGATTACAAAAATAGGTGGCACTGTGTGTATGTGACTGCTTCGGTGCCATGATCTGTGACCACCCTTTTTGAGACCGGGTCTTTATTTTAATGCACGTGACGTTTCCATTGTCACTGCACGGCCGCACAAAGCGTAGGTAGAAATGTGTTTTGGTGAATTAAAGGGACCCAAAGTGTGACTTGCAATATTTGGTCATTGAATTACCCAAAAGCAGTAGCACACACGGTCACCGGAACCACAAAGAGCGCGGAGGTACCCCTTGTCCGTTGTTGTTTAACCGGACAACGCGCGTTGGCATTTTCCTTATTTTTTCACCGTTTAGTTGAGGCTGCCGTCGCAGGCTGTTTACCAACAGCCACATCCTGCAGCCACGGCAGACAATTGGTCCAGAGTGCCCATTCAGCTTGAAAGACAGTTTTGCTGCCACAGGGCTACGCGTTGTTGGCGCCAGCTGAGCCCTCTCTTTGGACATTGGGCCGCAGTGCCAACGCATTGTTTGCCTTGTCAACCGTGACAGCTACGGGAAGGTGCCCCGACCGAGGTTACATTAAGACTCCCATCGAATGAATCCCTGCGACGTCCTACGTGACGTACCGTGGAATTACTGAAGAGAATTAAGAAAGGTCAAGAAGCAGCCCTTCAATTGCTTGCTTGCTCACGCCACTGCTGCCGGTAGGGCCCACACTAGAGGGGGCTCAAGGGAACCCCAACTATTTTGCCTGCTCTTCCACGACGGCCAGACGAGGTGAGAGTACCCACGCTTGACCCCACCACACGCGAGCCTGTCAATCAAATGTGTGTACGTTGAACTTCTTTCGCACCGTACGTAGGCAACCGTGCTAATTGGAGGTGCAGGGAAGGACAACGAACTTAACGCAAAAGGCAGTTCTGAATAAATTAGTTTTCAATCTAGATGATTTAAAAGTGCATAGCTCCAGTGGCTTCCTAATATCGGAAGGAAGAGCGTTCCAGACGGCTGTAGAAGCGCATCTGAAAACACGCGATGGGCTAACCGTCTTTGTTCAAAAGCTATCCAAATGCCACGGTGAGGATGACCGGAGTCTGTGAAATGGATTATTCTGTTTGACGAGAAATCAGCAAGGTGTAGCGGGTGCAGCCACAGCAGTTTTACACCGTAGCACCGTCGATTGTGGCACCATGAGAATGAAGGATGGCAAAGGCGAAAGGAGGCATTCATCCAGCAGTGGATGATAAATGGTTGATGATTTGTGACTGAAAATTCTAAGGCGGGTCTAATATTTCTAGCGTTATTGCAGAATATTCTTCTTCGGTGTTACATGAATGCGCACTTTATGAGAACGCTTATTTTAAATGAGTTATTGACAGCACATTATTGTTATTATTTTTGCCCAACAAATTGCCTTTGCACTATTAAGGCAATAGTCATTGTACTCTGGGTAGATTCACCAATGCTTCTAGAAATGTGGCATTTCCCTACCGATTAATGACCGTAAGAAGTACATGCATATGGAGACCACCTGTTTAAACGGAAACGTATTTAGACTTTTATTTGAACGGTTACGTTATTTGCTGATTTATCTATGCACTCATGACTTCATTCATAATAATACTTTCTGCTATAGCATGAAAGGACCAACAATTAGGTTCCATTGAAATGAATATTGAGTCTACTGTCATATATGTACAGGGTGCTTACATTTTTTTTAAACACTTAAATGGGACTATCGTTTTTTTTATGGGAAAAGAATGGATAATACACTGTAACACGATAACAAATGTAATGTTGATAGCTTCAAAAAGTCAAAGAGTCTCCCACATGTTCGCCATCGTTGGCAACGCGTGGCCTGGAATCTTCTCCAGGTGGTCTCCAGAGCCCAGAGGCAGCAGCACATGTCACGTGGTATTGTTGCAAATTCTCGGTAGTGTTAACATTTTTTTGAAGCACCCTGTATAAGCAGCGGTGGAGTGGTTGGCGCGCTGTGTTACGAACCAGGCCACCGGTTTTGTCTTCCCCCCTGCTACCCACCTTCAACACCCTACAATGACCGTTGTGGTGAAGTATGGTCAAACATCCTCCATGATGTGGCGTGGGGAGGCTTTCATCCATGAGTGGATTGACAATGGGTTTTTCTTTATTCGCAAGAGATATTTGGGGTTCGGCCACTTAATGATCTTGGCAAATGTGTGTCGTGATTGTGATGACCCTCCGCTGCCCAACATAGCCAAACAAATTCAATTCTCACTTGTACAAAGCATTTAACAGGCCGGGTTTTATATCAGTGCACTCTCCGATAAGCTTAAGGGGCCGTCCATAAATGACGTCACGCACCTGGGGGGGGGGGGTCAGACATTTGTGACGATGTGTGACGAGGAGGGGGGGGGGGTGAGAAATGTGACGTCACATAAAAATGCGCAACTTTAAATAAATATAAACAACACGTTCTACTTATATTCTTGGTTCTTTCGGTAAAGTCACGTAGAAGGGAAACAATAAAATAATAAAAATATAAAACAAAATTCTCACGACGTTTCGACTGCAACACAAGCAATCATCATCAGGTGAGAAAATTTTCTTGCTGTGGTTTTCACATCTGATGATGATTGCTTGTGTTGCAGTCGAAACGTTGTGAGAATTTTATTGTTTTATATTTTTATTATGTTATTGTTTCCCTTCTGCGTGAGTTTACCGAAATAACCAAGAATATGAATCCCTGCAGTCACGAAAGCTTTAAATCAAAACGTTCTACTTATTTAAATATATATTTTAAAAATGTTTTCTCGTACAACATCAGAGTGCAGCGCCATATTAAATACGCACTACAATGACAATAGTTTAAAGCGATTTGAAGCATGTTTTAAAAAAATTTTGGGGGGGGGGGCAGAGCTTTGTGACGACATTTTTAAGGTGGGTCTGACATTTTGTGACGCTGTGTGACGAGGGGGGGCGGTGTAAAAAATCGTCCAAAATCGCGTGACGTCATTTACAGACGGCCCCTAAGTACAATTCTCCAAACATATTTCGCGATTAGATACAACATGTCGCTTGAAACTGCATCAAGCCTCTTCAGGACACGGTCCAGAAAGCCAGATCTAAATCCAGGAAGCCAGAATAATGGTACCGTGAGAATAACCATGGGGTTTAAGTTCACTCAGTAAACCTCCACGCTGTAAAAAATATGTAATGTTGGTGGTTTCTATGGACACATATCAGTGGAGGTAATATTCCTACTTTCAGGTCGAACGATCATATAACGCCTGACACAAACCTGTCTGTGCCTGTTTTGGAACAAGGAAGTTCCAGGTGATCCCTGTGCTTCACGCCAGATCTGCCAACGCAGTCAAAGCCCATGCTTGGGTGCCACTGCCAAATGGTGATTGCTTATCTTGGTCTGAGAACCCCACGGTTGACCGAGAGTAAAAACTTTTTTCACCTCCCAGTCCATTTTTAGCTTGGCTCTGAGTGCTCATCTGGCACGGCGTGAATATCGGAGGTGCAAATTTAGCAAAGCAAATTACTACGTCGGACAAACAGCATCTGACGCTCAGGGCCCTGCTGCCGATGCATCCTAGCGTCAATCGAAAGCGTACAAGTAGAATAAAAATACAGGGGTGTCAACATATTTTAAGTCGTTAATTTATTTTCGGTTAGACCGTCTAGATATGACGTCACTCAGTTATGACCATAACCCTCCAGCACCCGACATAGCCAATCGAATGAAGCTCTCACGTGCGCAAATATGTTGATTGATTTGGTTTTTCAGCCAAACGGAAAGGTTGAAAGGCGAACCGTGCAAACCCTGGAGGGAATGGAGGGCTGAGTTGACTTCAAACCTGGATTTTGAACCTCACAACCTTACAATTTCAAGCGACATACTGCCACTCATCCAGTTACATTTTCTTAAAAAAAACATATGCACCTAATCATACTAATTTACAGACTTTGTCAATCCACTGCTGGATGGAGACCTCTTCGCCCATGGGACGATTTGATTACACTGCACTATGCTGGTCAGCGTAGGTGGATGGAGTTGCTGGGTACAGGACCAATTCACTTATCACTCGCCAAGGCCAGGAATCAACCCAGGTCATGGGGTCCATAGGTCAGCGTGTGAACCGCTATGCTGCCGCTGCCCAATATCTACACAGTAGAGAAGTGAGATATGCGGACAGAAGCTTTGAAAGTACGTTTATCGTTGTCATCAGTGCTGTACCATCTTGTACAACTGAAGTATTCTGCAACAATAGTAAAGAATGCCAAACAATGTTTGTGATCAGCCATCTGTTGAACCCTGATAACAAGCACACTCACTGGCAGAATGGTGGCCAGTATTTGGATAGTTTTGGACAACATTAACCCAACATTGGCTCAATGCAATATATTAACTAAGAAAGCAAATTTCTGGAAGGCACCTTTTATGCTTATTCCAGCATGCTGAGGTGGCTGGATGGATTATGTGTGCTTTTAATGTTTGTATTGTAATGCAGCCTGATGGCTCAGCACCAGAGTGAGCATCTTGCAAGCATATCCTGGTTTGGGGTTGACTCAGCCCACCATCATCATCCCTCTGGGAAGGGATTGTTCACTTCCCCACTGTTGACTTCTCCACCATAGGCTCTCCTATCCATGGGGCAGCCATGTGTGTAGACTCACTTCTGCCATAGGAATGTGGAATTCCCACCACTGGCTCAGCGCTCCTAAACGGGAGATGAGCACCGCCTCTCTGTTCAATGGGGGCAGGAAACCGCTGACACTTCGACTTTGAAATAAATGTTGATTCTGATTCTGGATGTATGAATTCGAGCTCTCAGGCAACAACTGTCTTGATTCTGGATTCATTTCCGAGTTCACCCACCCGCGATTAAACCGGCCTTTCAAATACACATCGCGAGTGCATGGTTTTGAAGCAAAAGCTATCTGAGGGATGGGCTTTTCCTGAAGGATGTTTGTATTATTTCTTCGTATTACTCTTGGGGTACGTTATATTCAGTCGATGGTAATGAATAAAAGAATTATAATAATCGCCAGTCTTTTGTCGAACCAATGCCGAATGGGGGTCCCCTCATGACACATCAGTCATGGGGGTTGTTTGACCATACTTCACCATGCTGAGCAGTGTGGGCCAGGTGAAGAAGGGGGACCAGGAGTAGGCTTGCTACCTCTCCCGGTGTGACGTGGACAGTCTGACAATCGACATTTGGTGTCCGGGTGGCAGGAATTGACATGCTCCAGAGATCTGGTACCATTATTGTTGTCCACCTTTCTTTACAGTACACCTGCACAGCTTCGATAGGCCCAATGTCGACTTGCGAGATATGCCCGGGCGATTTTCGTCTGTGGAAAAGGGTGGCAACTCTGTCCACCACACACGACGGGGGTGCAGAAGGGCTTCGGTGTCCCGTGCTGCCCAACTCACGGTGCGCTTTCATTACGTCCAGGGTACGCGCAGGGAAATAATGGCCGGGCTGTACCTCCGCCTCGTCTCCGTGTTCCACCCCAACCCCCCCCTTCTCTAGCAGCGCGTGTCGTGCCGGGGAATTCATCTCAGGTTGAGTCGACCTGGCAAGGACGAGTGTTGAATTGGGCCCAGGCCAGTGGGTTACGGTGTCTGCCAGCAGCAGATACATTTTCCAGGCAACATCGATGATGGCATTCTTGAACACCTCTTTGCCTCACTCTCGATATCTCTGCACTTAAAAAATAAAAATGACAGCCCTTTGTCAATATAACTGCTGGATGAAGTCTTCCCGATGCTGTGTCGGTCATGGGTGTTGTTTGACCGCCCTTCGCCGTGTAGGGTCGGTTGGTGAAGTGGGGGCTAGGACTGGCCCGACTTTCACTCGCCACTGGCAACCGTTGCCGTAAATCGAACTCAGGTCACCAGCTTCCCAGCCACTGCGGCACCGCTCCAACCCCTTCTCGTAACATGATCGACTTCGTCAGGAAAGTCTCGCTGAGTCTCGAGGGTCCTACGTCGGGAAGTTTGGCCAGTTTCATTGTCGTGAGTATTTTACATCCGGGATGACACTGGAGTCTGTGAAGAACGCCATACTTCCCCTCGCTCGGCGGTGTGGGTTGCTGCACCAAGCATTAAGTGGTTAGTGCCCTGCATTGTGAACCCACTGCTTAATAAATAGTTATTCTGAAGCTCGGCCCATAAATTTAAACCCTGCTTGTGGCAATGGCAAGCAGCCAGAGTTCCCCCCCCACCCCCCCCCACTCAAGGATGGAACGATTATTTGCCTTCGGGATTGTTTTTTGTAATTTCATCAAAACGTTGATATCAACACCATGTTTACTAAACCTCCGCCGGGTAGAGGCGGATGCCCCATTCGCTCGCATGCCAATGAGGCTCGGGGATAACGTCGCGGGGCCTGCACGGGGGGGGGGGGACAGCGAGCGCGAGCGTCCACGTGCCGCCAGTGCCCGGCAACGCGATCGCTCCCTCGCACGCGTCCGTGAATGGAAACCACCCTGTGTGTTTTTATATATATATAGCACTTAGAGCGGTTTATATGACACGGTCCAGAACTTCTACCATGTGGCTTAATTGGCCACAGGTAAGCCGGTTGTCTCCGTTTAAAATATATAAGTGGAGAACGAGTTGAACTTTGATACGTAGCGTGCAGCAGCTTATATTCCACGAGTTGGAAAGAAGTGATTAGGTCTTGCTGACCTAGCCCTGCATTTTCACAGTATCGCTTATTTATATTTGGGCTTTAAATTGTTTTTTTTTACGACAACGCAAGAATGTAAATTTCCCAAGATTCATACAGTGAGGGAAAAAAGTATTTGATCCCCTGCTTATTTTGCACGTTTGCCCACTGACAAAGAAATGATCAGTCTATAATTTTAATGGTAGGTTTATTTGAACAGTGAGAGACAGAATAACAACAACAACATCCAGAAAAACGCATGTCAAAAATGTTATAAATTGATTTGCATTGTAATGAGGGAAATAAGTATTTGACCCCCTCTCAATCAGAAAGATTTCTGGCTCCCAGGTGTCTTTTATACAGGTAACGAGCTGAGATTAGGAGCACACTCTTAAAGGGAGTGCTCCTAATCTCAGCTTTTTACCTGTATAAAAGGCACCTGTCCACAGAAGCAATCAATCAGATTCCAAACTCTCCACTATGGCCAAGACCAAAGAGCTCTCCAAGGATGTCAGGGACAAGATTGTAGACCTACACACGGCTGGAATGGGCTACAAGACCATTGCCAAGCAGCTTGGTGAGAAGGTGACAACAGTTGGTGCGATTATTCGCAAATGGAAGAAACACAAAAGAACTGTCAATCTCCCTCGGCCTGGGGCTCCATGCAGATCTCACCTCGTGGAGTTGCAATGATCATGAGAACGGTGAGGAATCAGCCCAGAACTACACGGGAGGATCTTGTCAATGATCTCAAGGCAGCTGGGACCATAGTCACCACGAAAACAATTGGTAACACACTACGCCGTGAAGGACTGAAATCCTGCAGCGCCCGCAAGGTGCCCCTGCTCAAGAAAGCACATATACATGCCCGTCTGAAGTTTGCCAATGAACATCTGAATGATTCAGAGGACAACTGGGTGAAAGTGTTGTGGTCAGATGATACCAAAATGGAACTCTTTGGCATCAACTCAATTTGCCGTGTTTGGAGGAGGAGGAGGAATGCTGCCTATGACCCCAAGAACACCATCCCCACCGTCAAACATGGAGGTGGAAACATTATGCTTTGGGGGTGTTTTTCTGCTAAGGGGACATGACAACTTCACCGCATCAAAGGGACGATGGACAGGGCCATGTACCGTCAAATCTTGGGTGAGAACCTCCTTCCCTCAGCCAGGGCATTGAAGGTGGGTCGTGGATGGATATTCCAGCATGACAATGACCCAAAACACACGGCCAAGGCAACAAAGGAGCGGCTCAAGAAGAAGCACATTAAGATCCTGGAGTGGCCTAGCCAGTCTCCAGACCTTAATCTCATAGAAAATCTGTGGAGGGAACTGAAGGTTCGGTTGCCAAACGTCAGCCTCGAAACCTTAATGACTTGGAAAAGATCTGCAAAGAGGAGTGGGACAAAATCCCTCCTGAGATGTGTGCAAACCTGGTGGCCAACTACAAGAAATGTCTGACCTCTGTGATTGCCAACAAAGGTTTTGCCACCAAGTACTAAGTCATGTTTTGCAGAGGGGGTCAAATACTTATTTCCCTCATTAAAATGCAAATAAATTTATAACATTTTTGACGTGCGTTTTTCTGGATTTTGTTGTTGTTGTTGTTATTCTGTCTCAACACTGTTCAAATAAACCTACCATTAAAATTATAGACTGATAATTTCTTCGTCAGTGGGCAAACGTACAAAATCAGCAGGGGATCAAATACTTTTTTCCCTCACTGTAAGTTGGCTGCAAGTTTGTCAGTTCATAAAGAACAGTTCACAATATACGTTTTATGAGTATCATATAAAAATCCGCGGAATATAAAATGTAATACTCGGGGTGTATGAAATTATTTTGTGAGATTGTATAAATGCTTGAAATTCCATATCCATTATTTTCTAATTCTCAGAAGAATATTAGAAATGGTGTTATAAATACTGAAATGTATTTAAAAATAATTTCATGAATGAGTTTTCATAACTTATTACGCATCAAGTTAACGCAAAAAGTCAAAAAGGTTCCACTCAGATGAGTGTGGGAATCAATTCCTGTTTAAACCCTGATCCAGTTGTGGAAATTCCACATTCCTATGGTGGGTGGGAGTCACTACACAGGGCGACCACTCCGGACTTCCCCCAATGTGGTACGTGCTTACTTTATCTATCCTGGAAGGCAACAATGGCTGAGTCAGCCCCTGAATGGGATTTGAACTCACATCCTTACAATTGTGAGTCAAGTGCCCTGAGTGCTGTGCCACCATCATCATCATCAGCCATGATCTGGGAAAAAGTTGGACGAAGGCCTTTTCAAACCATTGCCCATCTCTCATGGTCTTGCGACGCTTCAATCCACGTGGCATCTGCACTGTCTCATCCGGCCATCAATAATAACATTTCAGCCCTTTGTCACAATCCAATGATGAAGGTCACTCCGTACCTTGTCAGTCATGGGGTTTGTTTGACCATATTTCATCATGCTGGGCAGTGCTGGCTGGTGAAGTGGGCCACTGATCTCACTCGACACTGGTGTTAGCCGTGGGTAGGAATGGAACTCAGGTCATATCACAGTGTGTTAACAAATGCGCCACCACTCCGTCAATGTGACGATTAATTTGTTTACGTTATTTTCTAATGCGATGTTTAATGAAAATTGTAGGATGTTCCTCAACCGTTAAATAACAACGTTGTTTTGTTATTTTGTACCTTGCGCTCAAATCTTTACAATCGAATGCCTTTCAAGGTCATTGTAAAACAAGTTCCCTGATGTCTGTTTACCACCTTTTGACATTTTTTCGTGACTTGTCTGCAGTGTCTTGCATTTTCAGTGTGTTCTGTCTGAAGCCAAACTGTTTGGTAAATATTAGCGTGAGCTGATAAAGCAGTTCTTCCAAGGGCCACCTGGGGAATGTTAGGCGTCTAGTGAAATATTAGGGACTGCGTTGTAGCCATGCAGATGCGCAAATAATAATTTTGAAAAAGAGACTCACCACGTTTACCGTGAACGCTGCCTTGTAAAACAGCAGTTTGGGAATGTGCCGGAAGGGAAAACTAAGTTTTTAATCAGTGGACATTTCCAGCTGTGACCTATGAAATCAGAGACACGCACACTGAGAGGGAAGCTCTGAGGTCCGTGTTTGTGTTGTCGCTGAGCCACTCGGCATCAGGAACAGCAAACACCAACAGATGCAGCAGCAGCAGACAGCCCCGTGCGGTAAGTGGCACATTACGTTGTGATCGTGCTGCTGCTGCTGCTGTGCTTGCAGTGGTGCAAAATAAAGGAAAAAAAAACCTCGAGACATTCGTCAAAAACACTGTGACCTTAAAATAAAAACAAATACAAAAAGTAACTTTTTAGCATAGGCAGAGTTTGACTTCTCTATTTGGGGGTGGGTGGGGGGGTGGTTGCAGAGGTTTGCTTTGTCCCTAGGAATCGCGGGTGCATATAATTTGTTTATTATCTTAATTGTAAACTACTGTAAATAAATTAATAAAGGTGTCCAGTTTTGGAGGGCGTTGTCCCCGCCCTTAAACTCCACCCCCGATATTTGGGTAAGGTTGTGCTATGGAGAAGGGCCATGGCCGCCAATGTCGCCTCTATAACATTGTCTCTCTTAGGGTGTTGTTATTGATTAATGTGCTGGGAGTTTTGTTGTTGTTGTGGAGAATGCAGTTCACACGAGGGAGAAAACGAGATGCTAATTTAAGTTCCTGAAGAAGTCCCCCTCCCCCCCCACGTGAAGCGAAACGTCGGACATTGTGCCAAACAGTACACGGTACAAAGACAAAGATCCCCCGTATAGCCTTCATAGACCGTAGGAGTCAGTGCTGTTAGCGAGCACCTACGAAGGCCGGCACACCATGGGGTGGGTGGCCAGCGCCACGGCCGGTCGCCTTTGTCTGCCTAGCGGTGATCTTTAAACACCACACTAGGTACTTATTTGAGGCTGAGTCGACCTGGGGGAAGCCCAGGAACGGCTCGAACAATCGTCACTTTTGTAGGCCGTGAGCGGGAATCGAAGTCGGGTCGCCGGGCTCGTAGCGCTAACCGCTGTGCTGCCGCTCCCCGGTACACGGTGCAGTACAGCCCTAAGACAACGTCTGAGAGCCGTTACATCATGGTCACCTAAATACCTACCCAGTAGGACTGGCCAAGCAAATGGAACAAAATCTGCAAAGTGTTTCAGGAAGCGTGAGTGCATGCATGCTCGCAATTACCACAAGGGACAGAAAGAGGAAGGCGTGCATCAGGAAACATAAGCAGGCTGGAGATCTCATGTTGACGATTAAGCATAGTATGTGGGCCTGGGCAGGACACATCGCTGGAAGGGACGAGGGATGATTGACAACACTGGTGACAGAGCAGGACCTGAGAGTACAGACACCAGAGAGATGGAGCAATGAACATCAGCTTTATGTTCCGCGGTGGCGAGATGTTCACTACCTCGCCTGGTATGCAGTAGGTCGTGGGTTCGATCTAGACCGTGCCACCTGTATATTTGGAGTTTGCACATTCTCCCTGTGGTCGCGTGGATTTTTCTTTGGGTCCTACGGATTTTCCCTCGACATTTATAAACATGCTTTTAGAGTATTTGGCTAATGTAAATTTCCACGCGATAATCGCCTTCGTTGAGCTATCATTTGTGACCAGGCCGCTTCTGAAACAGAGCTACTTAGCCCAGTAGGCCTTAACGGTAAAATGAAAATAGTTAAATAGTAAAGTGCATGAATGAGTAGGATTGTGAGATCTCAAGACAGTGAAGGATGGCAATGACATGGGAAACCTTCCCCTTACCAATGGGTAAACAATGGCTCGTCATGGGCAATATCAGAAAAGCATGTAATGGATTATTGTGTTGGGCAATTTGCATTATTTAGAGTAAAAAGAAACCTCTACATATTTGCGTGAAGTTTTGGGCTATGGCCCTTCTTCAGAGTGGTGGCCTGAATCTTTGTATTTTGTTAATTTAAAATGAACACGTTTCAATCGTGCAACTCTCTTTTCGAAAATTTGGTTCAGTTTTTAGGGCAATGCAGTGAAAGAGCAATCGCCATCCCCGAGTTAGCCTGTGCTTCCGCTCTCTCTCCGCTTTGAAGAAGGGAATTTACCAGAATGTGAGTGCATTACATATGTTATGAGGTTGTGCTAATGATATTTTTTTATTTATTTTATATATGGGATTGTTGAAGCCAAGATATTGGGGGTGATTTCAGGCGAGCGCTCTCATACAATATGAATGTCCCTCGATGGCATGCCCCACTGAGGACCATTCTATTCTTCTTTGGTTCTTTCGGTAAAGTCACGTAGAATGATAATAAAATAATAAATTGATAAAATAAAATAACACAATAATATTCTCACGACGTTTCGGCCACAACACAAGCGGCTTTCATCAGGTGAAGGGGGCGAGACTGTCTGGTAGGACAGCGCTGGAGGTCCTACCAGACAGTCTCGCCCCCTTCACCTGATGAAGGCCGCTTGTGTTGTGGCCGAAACGTCGTGAGAATATTATTGTGTTATTTTATTTTATCAATTTATTATTTTATTCTCATTCTACGTGACTTTACCGAAAGAACCAAAGAAGATGAATCATTGCAGTCACGAAAGCTTTAAATCGAGACCATTCTATTCTCGCATATGGCTGTGTGCTCAGGAGCTAAATGCCAATGTCGACATTTGCTAGCCACGATGAGAGGGCCTCAGGATAGAGTTTGTGTGGTTTTGATACTCCTCTGCTGAAGGATGGCAGACTGCAGTGGTTTACTGTATGGTCTAATGTTTGGGTTGCATGGCCACAATCGCGCCGTGGATTGTGTCTTTAACTTTCCTTTTCATGAAGGAGCTGTGCGTGTTGGCCTGTTGACGTTCTGATGCCACTGATGGTTCCAGCGGTGTCTTCGAGGAATGTCAAAGCAAGGGAGGTGCGACGTTTGAACTGTGTAAAGGACTGCCATGGTGTATATGCACAAACCAAACAATCTAAACTAATCACCTCCTTCGTAAACTTTTCAGTTGTGAATAATGGCCAATGCCGAAAAATATGTTTGCCCAATAAAACATTTTGGCCCAACTGTCACCTTCACGAGCGTTCGCTTCCATCAGATTACTTTAGCAAACAAAACATTTACGCGCATGTGTCCGTTACGTGAACGACAGAGGCAATCACCAAGGGTCAACGTGTCTCCGCTGTGTATTATTTGTGTCAAGATGCGGATTTGGCTCTTGGGCGTGCGTTTTTTTTTTGGTTTTGCGTCGAAGACAGCGACAGACGAACTCGGCGAGCGGAGAGCTTTTCTTCCTTGAACAAGAGAAAAAACACACCGCTCAACAAAAACGTGTCCCCGTCGCTGCAGCTCCACTTCGCCTGCCTGAGCGACAGTTGCACGAGATGTTTTTTTATTTTTTGCTTTTATTTAGCACGAAGCGTGTCGAGATCTTCCCGTTGTCTTTTGTTGCAATTGCGCGATCGGCGTTGACACGTGAGGAGGCGATGAACCCTTTCACGGAGCCGCCTCTGTTGGCTGCTGATATTAAGAGGAACTTTAGCGTGCAACTTTTACGAATTGACGGACGACGATGCCGTTCTCACGTAATGCGATCAATATTGTGTATTGTGAGAGGAGAGAATTGGTTTTGGTCAGCAAGTCAATTCGTGGTTCCACCCCCATAAACTATTGAAAGGTTTTTTTTTTGCTTGGCGTGCGCACATCTATATGCATCCAAATGTATTTTCGCAAAAGAATGCGTTGCGGTTAGCGCCCCACGCTACGAACCTGGGCGACCGAGTTCGAGTCTCACTCGTGGCTAACACCAGTGACGATTATTTGAACCGGTCCTGGGTCTCGCCTAGGTCGACTCAGCCTCAAATGAGTACTCGGTTTAAAGTTGTAAGCATGGCCACTAGGGGGAAATAGGCGGTCGGACGTGTCTGCTGGCCACCCACCCCCTTGTGTACCGTGCCGTCCTTCATAGGGGCCCGCTAACAGCCCTTGCTCCAACAGCCTGCTAAGGCTACACGGGGGATCTTTGGCTTTGTTTCAACAAAAGCCTCCTTACCTGTACCTCCATTTAATGTATATGTGGGAAGGTTTATTTTTACACCGCACAAATAAGCCACGTGCTCTCAATCTCTTGGCCTTGCAAATAATTGTGTCTGGAATGATGGCATTGAAGGGGTTAATCCTGTGGGCCACAATTAAATCCCTTAAAATCCACCAGTGGCTCTCTGTGGTGCCTTAAGTCGAGAATAATCCCAGGCTACCTGGGCCATCCTTGATTGCCGAAAAAAACCTACCGTGTTGAAAAGTATCCTATTGTAAATTATGTATGAAGAATTCACAGTTAAAGTGCATGTCCTTTTTTATTTAAAGCTTTTGTGAATGCAGGGATTAATATTCTTGGTTCTTTCGGTAAAGTCACGTAGAAGGGAAACAATTAAATACAAATATTTTTTTCTTATTTTATTGTTTCCCTTCTACGTAAATTTTTTATATAATTATTTTATTGTTTCCCTTCTATGTGACTTTACCGAAAGAACCAAGCATACTGTATGCATGTCCTTTGTTAGTATATTTTTTAAAGTCCCATAAGAACGATATGGGCAGTTCCACAATTTCTGACGCATAACTCACGCTCCGTAACTTTGGGTAATCGTTGCGTGAATTGCCAACATTGTTTTACTTGGACATAGTGTCTCCAACCATTTAGGACTGTCATCCGTATATAAACGAAAATAATTTGTCCACCTTTTGTTGTTAATGGGATATTTTTTTTGTAAAATGTCGTACGTACATAGACAAACTGAATATTCACCCACACTGGGATGGTGCTGATTGTGCAGTCAGGTTTGCGTACGCTTCAAACCTATTGTCTCGTTACATAAATCAGGAGACAAATTTTAACACTGTACGCGAATCACATTCAAAATGATATCCCGTCTATTTTTACGAGGATGACTTCAACATTTTGACTGCTGGGTTGATTGATTTGCGAAACTGTCCACATGTGAAGTACTTTCGATGTGCGGATGTTGTGTCATGTTGAGTAATACAAGTTTCGTGGCAGGGGCTGAGATGTCCATCAACACCGGACAGGGTCTGATGGGCCCTTTACGGCAGGGTAGTCCAATGCAAATGTATATCGCCCTCTGCTGAACACTAGCGTGACATGTTTCGGTCACATTGGGGAATCCACACTCTTGTCATGATTTGGGGCTATGAGATGCCTGAGGAATCAATTTCTTCTTTTGCCTAACTTTACTGACTCGGGTCATATTGCTCGTCACGTTTTCTGCCTCGTTTGGTACAGATGTGTGCACTCCGTTAGTCTACATAGAAACAACGTATCATTGGCATGTGCTTTCATTTGCACAAATATTAGCGTTTGGACAGAGCCGTGGCACAGTCGTTAGCGCATGGTGCTCTGAACCCAGTAACCCCGGGTCGACTCCGTTCAACGCCTAATGACAGTGACGAGCGATAAGTGAACTGGTCTTGGGGCCCACCCATCAACACACGCTGGGCAGTGTGGTGAAATATGGTCAAACAGGCACCACTACAACGGCATAGAGAGGATTTAATCCCTTCGTGAAATGATAAAGGGCTATGCATGAATGCAATTGTTTTTTTATGTTCGGTAATCGATTTCCTCATGCGATTATTTGATGTGTGTGCATTGGTCTTAGCAGTTGATCTTAATAAGTGAATTGATGCATTGTGCGTGTGTAATAGACCCCAGAGGAGACCGTATTTGAAAGCATATTGGGAGCATGTATACATGGTGGGGTGACCATTAATGCTGAACAGGTTTCAATGTGTTGCTGCTTAGGATTCATTAAATACATTCGTTGTACCTTGTTCGTATGGTGATCCATTTACAGGTTCCCCACTCAAATAATATTGATATATTATAGGGAGGACATAATAACATTGTTATCAAAGTCGCTACGCGTCTTCCACTAATTTCAGCGCAAGCATTGCATCTTTTAACAACACTCCTGACAGAATTTTGTCCAACATAGCTCTTTGCAATATTCACGGGTTGATCAGAATGTAAGAGGGTCATTAGAAATCAGTATGGTATCTGTACATGGATCGCCCTGTGTAGTTATGAAATTTGCCACTGATCTGTAAAATGCTGTGGCAGGTTTGAGACTCTACTCAGAAGAAACGTGGACTTCCTAATGATATGTTTGAAAAATACCCTGTTGATGTTTTCTAAGTCTTCACGTGTCAACTGAATACTCAGAGCTGAACTGTCATTCACTCGTTTTTGGTAAGCGAATTTACTAAATACAAAGCGATGATTTGGTAAACCGTCATGTGTGTGCATAGCCCATCGACGCCAACGCATGTCCCGTTCCCCCGTCTGGGAACGCGCTGTCACCATCCTAGAATCTCACCCAGAAAGGACGCTGGCGGGCGTACAGAGTGGAGCGACGCAGACGTCCAGAAATAAACCACCTGCTCGTTCCAGACCCCAAACATCGCCGCACCTCCTGGCTTTGACATTCCTCCTCAAAGGCACCGGTGTAACCATCGACCGCTTCAGAACATCAACACGGCTATGCGCACACCTCCCTTCGTGGATGGAAAATGAAAGGCGAGCCACAGGTGCTACGATTGTGGCCAAGCAACACAAACTACAAACTCTATCGTAGACCGCTGCATCCTGCGCTCCGTCAATGGAGGCGAAATGGCAAAACTAAATGAACGTTGGCAGTCAGCGCCTGAACATGCTTCCACGCGCAAGAACAGAACAGCGCATCAATGCTGGTGGTCCCTTTGACGTTTCACTTCATTAGTTCGGTGGTGGGCACGTGAGTGGAAAGCATTAGAGGCTTGCATTCCTGCCTTTGATCGAGAGTCTCGGATTATCGGCACTTGTTAAAAAAAAGAAGAGATGTACCATCCTTTACCAACGTCTTACACGACTTTTTATTATTTAAGTATTAATCCCACGTGTATGCCTTGGTCTCGTTATATATTCTAAACCCATTGTAGCTGGTTTCGTGGAAATCATAGATGCATCTTTGGAGTGTCTGTGTCACTTGTAAAATATCGCATTGCTTTATTATTCTGTGGGGGGTGTTTTAACACAGTTAATTGTAATAGTTGAATAACAGTCACGGCATTCATATTTGTCATCCTTTACTCGGGTAATTTGATGCATACTGTTGCATAATTTGTTTTTATCTGTAGTAATTTTGGTGTCGTAATAATATTCAGCACCCACGATTTATCCACTGCTGGATGAGGGCCTCCCAAGCCCTCCCTCGTGGTCCCGTTCTGCCACGATGCCTGCTAGAAATGTCCACGTGATAAGCCACTTCGTTGGGCGATCATTTGTGGCCAGGTCGCTTCTGAAAAAGAGCTACATAGCTCAGTGGGCCTTACCTGGTAAAATACAATATAGTTTAGATTAGATCCAGCTCGCCGCTGCACGGGAGCTCAGCTCATCGCTGCATCTCTGCGGAATGCGTTGACCATTATCACTGCTAGTGACGTGTCCTGCACTCCTAGCCCACTGGCTTTTGTGAACACTCTATCTATGTATGTTGAACTTATTTTGCACCGCACGTAGCCAACCATGATAATAATCGGAGGTGCGGGGGAAGGACGACCAACTCAAACACACAAAAAAAATCAGTTCTAAACAAATGAGTTTTCAATCTAGATTAAAAAGTTCATAGCTCCAGTGGCTTCCCAATATCAGAAGGAAGAACGTTCCAGACGGCCGTAGAAGCGCATCTGAAAGCGTGTGGTCACATTGACCGTCACCCTATACGGTCTAACGGTATAGGGTGATGGTCGCTCTATATAGCGTACAGGGGGATGACAGTGCCAGTCTTCATTTAGCAATTGGCTTAGGTATACGTAATCTATCATGTTTATTATAATTGTGCCCCTCCAGAATGTATATATATATTATGGTTCACTGAAAGCGTACCATGTCTTTTGTTTTGCTCACATTTATCTTCAGCCCACGTTGCAGCCTTCTGTTGTTGAGTTCTTCAATCGTTTACCACATACGTGCTGTGAATTAGACTAGAAACGAGACCAAATTAATGGTAACTACAATACGGTAATTCCTGGCTTTGGTAGACTGTGAACAGGCGTTCGATTTAGTGTAAATGTATGCCGTCGTTGAGACTTTCTTAAGCCAGGGCCTCGAATGTACATATTAAAACAGTCAAAACTGCTTAGAAATAAATAAATAAATAGATGCTTCTTTGTTACGTGGAAAGTCCCATCAAGCAACAGTCACTCAGCTGGTGTGCAAGTGAGATCTGCAGGGCATCATGATCACAGAACAACAACAACAGCTTGAGTCATACGGAGGAGCGTGAGAGGGAACAAAAAAGCAGAACACGTTACACGTCAGAGGTGCGGGAAAAAAAAAGAGTGCTTAAAGGACAACAACTATAATAAAGTGATAATAATAATAAACAACAGGCGTGCTGTACCAAAAAGATCGACCACCTTACCCTTCCGATTGAAATGAACACAAAATAAATCAGAAGAGGAGCCAGGCAAGGCTCTCTCACCGAGGTTATTCTCAGAGAGGGGTAGGGGGCATTTGACTACACGACCTGCACATTGCTTGGAGATGATATACCGGCGTAAACAAAACATAGAGATAATATAACATTGCCAGGGACGTCCTGAAACAAAATAAACATTCGTGAGACTCGTTGAGGCTGTCGTGTGTATACGAGCGTAGTCATTAAACACATTGGCTGTCGCGACCAATATTATTCATAATAAAGGTTTTTTTTGGGGTTAGGTCGCGTGAGTATAAATGTGTCGTAACTCTCCACCACCCGACACAGCCAATGAGTAAGGCATTTGTCACGTAAACAAAACGTGCCAATTCGTTACTACTTCAGCCCACCGGTGTGTTGGAGAGTAAATCCACAACATTTACAATTTGAGTAGTGCGAAGTTTCGCGTGTAATAACATCCAGCATCATCGAACAATTTGCCAGAATATGAGCGTAGTCATAACGACGATGTCAGCGATGGCCACACGCAGTCATTATACAACCACCCGATGAGAAACTGCTGCCGTACTGATTTGCAGTTAAAATCAGAGGCTCATTCCTGAACAGTGGAAACGTTGGAAAATGTCCTCGGAACGCACTTTCAGAAGGTACTGTATGGTGTGAGTTGGTGAATCTTCATTCGCATTTTCGTGCGCGTTTGAGTTCCCTATTAATGGGTGCCGCTTAAGTGAGCAGCAGATAAGCAAAACGGCAGTCTGTTCACAGACATGGGGTCAGTCATTGTACAAGGAAATTGAGTTTTCAGGCCCATACGGCGCACAGCCGTTTCAATACGGGCAACATTTTTTGTTTGTGTCTATTTCTATGTTGTTCTCCCTTGTGATGAGACTTTATAGGATGAACGTTGACATTTATAAGGGGCACGGGGTGACCAGTAAGGTCTGAATTGGTCTGTAATGAGGTAGGCACTGATAAGAGGTTGACGGGTTTGCTCATGACAAACACCTCTTCACACATTCCTAGGAAAATACCGATTCCATTTGTTCTTCTGTTACAGCAGGAAATTACGGAGAGTTGCTCCACTGTCTCTTTCCTCCGCGCTTGCCGTACATTTTTTTTCAACGGGAAATTTCTGCCGCTTGCAACAACAGCAGCAACAACGGGTGAAAAACGCACGAAGGCAGTGCCGTTGGAATATACGAAATCTACACACGTGCACCACTTTCAGTGCACAGTTTTCAACGCCTCAAGCGCGGCCGGCGCCGCTTGTCTGTTTACTCGAAGGCCAAACTCATCAAATATAAAATGGACCGACTTCACTCAACACGTACACGTGAACAAACCATACCTGTCAACCCCTTATCAGTGCCCTACCTTGTTACAGACCAATTCTGACCTTTATTGGTCACACCCCGTGCATTTAAAAATCTCAGCGTTCATCCTACAAAGTTCTATCGCAAGGGAGAAACACAAACAAATAGACCACACGACTTCGATTCCCGCTCACGGCAAACACCGGTGACGATTATTTGAACCGGTCCTTGGCCTTCCCTAGGTCGACTCAGCCTCAAATGAGTAGCTTAGCATTGTGTGTAAACATCGCCACTCGGGAGATAAAGGCGGTCGGGCCTGGTGCTGGCCACCCACCCCCTCGTGTACCGTTCCAGCCTTCATCAGTGCTCGCTAATAGCACTTGCCCCAGCAGTCTGTTAAGGCTACACGAGGGAATATCTGTCTTTATGTGTGTATTTATTCACATGCATTGGCGGCTCTTGAAAATTTCACAAAAATGTGGCTCTTCTTGTTATTTTTGCTGACCCCCTTCCCTGACCTTGACATTCTGCCGAGAACCCGCCTCTCTCGAAGATGAGCTGCGTTCAGCGTCCACGTCTCTTTTTGCCCACCAGTGTCTCTTCCTGCGATGTTTACGTCCTATGAAGAAGGGCCATTGCCCGAAACGTCACCCAATTATGTAAATTTGCATCTCGGCAAGCTCGTGCCGGTTGTGCGTGAGTATTTTGCGGGCTCTCGGTTAGCATCACCAACTCTGAAAACTGTCAAGTTCCTTTAGCCAGTAAACTTCCTCACGAATATACAGAAACGTTACACAGCCCATCGCTCGCAACTGTCTGATTGTGTCACCTTCCGCTGGTTCTAAATGCTGCTGACGGCTCTCGTAACGTGCACGATTTGTGTTGGATTTGCACTGTTCTACTGTGAGATAATACCCCGGCTATTTTTTGCATTAATTATGAGTGTATTCCACAGCACCGTAACATTTGTAAGTGTACGAATAATTGATATACCCTTTGTCAATCCACTGGAGGATGAATGCCTCCCTACGTATTGGTTGATCGACCACGCTTCACCATGCTGATCAGTGTGGGTTGGTGAAGGGGGTGCCGAGGACCGGTTCTGGTATCGCAGCCGTTGCTGATGTTAAGTGTGCCCAGGAATTGATCTCAGGTCGCCTAGTTGGTAACGGTGTGCGTGCTAACCACTGTGCCACCATTCCACTCCATATTTGTATTGGGTTACCCGTAAATAAGCGTACTGAAATGCCGATGATTCGTAACTGTTATCGTTGGAGCTGCTGGTAGGCAATGGTTAGCACTCTGGACTTGTGATCCAGAGGTCGCCGGTTCGATTCCACCTTCCGGCGCGACAGTTGAAACAATGGGGCAAGTTTCTCAACAGCGGCGCGAATGGGTTTTTTCGACAGTTAGGCGATTGGCAGGGTGGCGCGTGGTGGGGTGAAGTGTGGGTACGGCCCACGTCCGGCCAACGTGGAAGCGTTCGCACCTCCGACTAGCACGGGTGGCTGCGAACGGCGCGAACGCAGGGTCAACGTGCAAGCGTTGACCCGGGGCTCTCCCAGAGTTTGCTCGAGAGCGGCGGATGTCGTCCCGCCAGCAAGCGGTGCGAGCGGGCGATGGCGAGGCGCTGCACCTCCACCTGTATTGTGGCTGCTGTCGCAAGCCAGGCACTTCCTGCAAATGAGACTCATCCTTGGCACCGTTCGAGTTCTCACCTGGTTACATAATTAAGCTTGACTTGATAGGGGAGACAAAGACGGCCGGGACGTGGTGCCAGCCACCGACCCCCCCCCCCCCACCTCGTTGTGCCATGCCGGCCTTAATAGGTGCTCACAAACAGCACTTTCCCCAACAGTTGAGTAAGGCTACACTGGGGGGGGGATCTTTGTATGTGTACCTCTAAACATTTCACCTAACGCACTTCTGGTTAGCACGGTTGGCTATGTACGGTGCGAAGGAAGTTGAACATTCAAACATCACACTTAAGCATTTCCGTGAGCCGCTGTGAAACGCTGACAACGGCAAACTCTAATGGATGCGCCATTATATGTGCGTGTGTTGATCCACACTTCACTTTTCACAGTTCTGTATTGGTAACAATGTCCAGCCTCGTTCTACCCCTGGCTCCATGAATAACACATGCCCTTTGCCACAACTAGGTAAAATCCGTTTTTTGTCAGTTTAACACGAAGGCTTTCGCGACCAATATCATCCATAATAGAGGGGTTATATATTTTTTTGGGGGGGGGTCAGATCGCGTAAATGTATAAATGTGTGGTGGCGGGTTTTAACGACACATTTATAAATTTACGCGATCTAACCCCCCAAAAAACCTCTACTATCCGTTATTTGTTATTGGGCCAGGCTGCCTGAGACCGTTTGTACTTGCTGTGTGGGTCCACTGATGCCTTTTCACAGCTCGTGTTTGTGCGTTGGGTTTGTTTCCCATTGGGGTTTAAGATTTTTGTTTATTTGATTTTTCGGGAGTGTCCTGACTTGTTGCCGCTGCAGGGGGTGATGTCCATCTCCGTGTTATCCCCGATTCAGCGATTTGCTAGATGCATTTTGGGTATTGGCCAAACATCGCAATGTGGGTTTTAACTTTTTTTTACTTTGGGAGGAAACCTGAGAACCTGGAGGAAACCCACGGATAACCCACGGACAACCCACGGATAACACACGGTTAACCCACGGATAACCCACGGATAACTCATGGACAACCCATGCAAACTCCGCACAAGTCGGGAATCGAACCCAGGCCCTTATTGCTGTAAGGCACAAGTGTTACCACTGCACCACCCTGCTTTCCAATGCAATTGGTCCTGGTGTGTTTATGTTCATATGCTTGCCCTGTTAAGCATCCCGAGATGCTTGTATCGTAGTACTTATATTGAATGTAAATTCAATATAAACAGAGGCTGCACAACCCTCAACTGTTGACATCACTTGACATCACTTATCTGCTCTCTTGCCTGCACGCCCAGGATTTGACTCTTCTCCCAATCGAGTTCCCATCACCGGCTGACCCTTTAGCTTCTTTGACTCTCTGCTGATGACCTCTTGTGCGTTGGGGGTCATGGGGGTTATCTGACTATACTTCACCACGCTGGTCCGCGCGGGCTGGTGTAGGCGGAGCGTAGACTTGGTAGCGTGGAAGTATTGCACACTGCGACAATGGATTTTGGCGCACTGCCGCTTACTGCCCCCAGAATAGCCTGGGGCAGTCTTCCTCACCTGCTGTGCATGGTGGTTGCCCATCCAAGTGATATCCAGGCTTCAAATCCGGCTTAGCTTCCGATATCCGACAAAATAGGGCACATGTCCTGGCGGTTTGGTGACAGGCTTTGTATTGTACATACGTCAAAGTTAGTATTAATATAAACAACCCTTAAGGGTATGTGACAAGCTTTGTTGCCGATTGCCGGTATAACCCATACGTAATGGTGCACTCCTCTCCGACGCAGACCGGGGAACGGGCTTATCGCATCGCGTTCAACGCCGCTCGACGCACCGCAAATCTGCTGATGGGTACAATCCGCGACGCGTGTTTTGTAACGACCCAGCAGATGTTGTCTGCGATGCCTTCCACGTTTCTGCGAGTCGAGATTCCAGCTTCCTGCACACGGTCGTTGTCTCCGCCCCCCCCCCCCCCCCCGTGGCCAGCCCTTCCCCGCACATCAGCACCCAAGCGTGCGTCTTCCCTTGAGCAGGCGAAATGAGTCGACGCCCCGCTGTAGCTTAGCGGCTTATAACGATGGGGGGCGGTGGGGTGGGGGGGGGCACTGGGGTTCTGAGTTGGACTCCATGGTGCCGAGGAGGCCGTCGTGGCTGATTCTTGTCCGTGCCAATGCTGCAGTGGCAGGGGTTCGAGCACGATGCCTGGGATTGTTTCTGGCTGTAAGTGAACGTTCATGTTTTATTTTACTGACGCGTGTGAATTGCAAGACGATGGGTGAATTCAGATTTGACCGTTGGTTGTTTGAATTGCATGGGGGGAGTAACCCGGGCCGGAGGTGGTGCTGGCCAATTTGTGGCCCTTGAGGAGCCAATTCATTTTGGGAGCCTCTCCCCTGTAGATTCATAAACTCAGAGTGAAATGACAGAAGAGATGTAGAGAAGAGATGAAGATGCGGTGAGATGAGAGCGGACATATGCCGATGAGCCATGGACGTAGTGAAATGAGAGAGATGATAGATGTAGACAAGGAGCAAAGATGTATTGCGATGAGAGCAGAGAGAAACAGATGAGATAGAGATGAGAGAGATTAATTCACTTTTTTGAGCTGCTTAATCTCCTAATTTGTTTTAATGAATTTAGGCTCAGCCCCTTGAGCTGCCTCGTGCCTGAAGCGTTTGTTTCGTTTGGTTACGCCTCGCGCTCCTGCTATCTCAGACCGGTTGCTTGTTCATCTCGTGTTTCCTTCAGCAGCTGAGCATTAATTCATCTGCCTACAAGCTCGGATGTGAGCTTTTTTTGATAACTGCCAGTCGGTGTTAAGAAAATGTCTGTGGACTTTAACAGTTAAACTGACTTCATTCTGTCATGTCATTGTGGAGAATATTCTGTTCATAAACTCCTTTGTTATGCTTTCATTTTATGTTACAGCTTCGTCATTAATTAAGTGGTTACGGTATTTTGTATTGCACATCTACAGTGCTTATTCGTGGTGGATGTAAGTCATTGTGTGGGATTTTATGAATGTTTCTGTTAAGTTGTGATGGATTATGACGTGCGTTGTTTGAGCATGCTAAACATTAATGAATGCAATTCCTCGTTCATTATGGTTGTTGAAGTGACAGTGTTGACTATTGGCACGAGGCTACTTCGCATTAGCGTTTCATGCATTTCCATAAAATCCATGTACGCGTGTTTCATCATTCATCACTAGCGATAACTCGGGGTTAGGTTGGAGCAGTGTGCATAGAGGGTTATGGCATTGCATAGCCCACAGTAGCAATACAGTCGTAATCAGCTGTGGGTGGGGAATTATAAGATAGGAGGCTGCTTTGGGAATGTGCTGACCAACTCCATGACATTGCGAGGCTCTGAAGGGAGGCCATTGTGTGGGAAGATGGTTTGCCGTGTAGTCATTAGTTTGGCCGTGATGTTCGGACACTGTGGTCTATTATTGTGTTGATTTAGCCGTATAGTCGTGGGATCACTTTTTGATCTGTTCGCAGCCGTGATAGTTCTGCTCTATAGGAGATTCTAAAGTCTGAGTAGACCGGGACCTTTACCTGTAGAAGGAAATTACACAGAAATGTCCCATCTCCTTACACTCTCAGTGCCAAACCAAATCGTGTTTTTATTTTCACCTGACCTACTTGTTAAAATGTGTAATAATAAATGAGGTACTGTAGCAAAGATTTAGTGCCGCATGAATAGCAATTTAATACCACATGCCAACATGGAATTTGGTAACCATTCTAAAGCAGAATGCTCACGAAAAAGAGGAGTGAGACCCAATGATAATTCCTGGGTAAATATAGGGCACATTATTTAAAGAATTCCAGCTGTGAGTACCATGATTTTGTGGAATTTAGTGCAGACTGGCACAGTGTTGTGAGACTTTCATCCAGCTAATTCATTGACAAAATTCTTTAAAATATTTGTTAGAATTATAATAACTTCGGGAGAGAGTGGCGGATGTAATATAGAGTGCACTGCGATAAGAGCCCAGTTACCCGAGTTTGAATCCCGGCCAACGCTAACAACAGCAGCAAACGATATTCTGAACCGATTCTACCAACTCACCACTTCACCAGCACGCAATTGCAAAGGTCCCCCATCGTACCAGCGACGGATTGACAAACCCGGCATGCGAAACAACGCACTCGCAGTTTGGCAAAGCTCACAGGATTGCAATCGTGGACAAAAGCATCGTATGATGTGTCTCTCCGTGTGCCCGTCTGTTGGCGTGTGCGTCTGCACTTGTGTGTGTGTGTGTGTGGGTTCTATGCAGAGCGGTAACACAATGGTTAGGGCACTCCACTACGAAACCAGCGACCCGAGTTCGATTCCTGCTCACGGCCATTAACAGTGGCGAATATGTGAACCGGTCCTGGAAGCCCCTTAGGTTGACTCAGCCTCAAAACGAGTACCTGGTGCGGTGCGTAAACATCGCCACTTGCGAGACAAAGGTGACCGGGACGTGGTGTTGGCCACCCCCACCCCCTCGTGTGCCGTGGCGACCTTCATAGCTGCTACCCGCTAACAGCACTTGCCCCCAACAGTCTGTTAAATGCTACACGGGGGGGGGGGGGATCTTTCTCTTTTGTCTTCTCGCGACGCACACGAATGACAACGACAGCGGCGGCGTCGGCGGCGTCGGTGTCGACTCGGAGCTGAAGCCGCGAGCGAGGGAACCCGACGTCGGGGCGACCCCGGCGGCAATGGCAGCACCCCGGCTGCTCCTGCAGACGCCCAGGGAGGTGCTGCTGTGCCGCGCGCGAGAGCGGAGGCCGCCGCTCGCTTCGCCGGGGCAGCCCGCCCGCGCCTCGCCTCGCCTCGAGTTCAGCCTTCAGCTGTCCGCCACCGTGCCCTCCTCCTCCTCCTCTCCGCTGTGCCACGCGCAAGGGAAAAAGGCAAGGCACCCCCTCTCCCCCCCCCCCCCCCCCAATCCCACGTGGAGTCGCCGACCCACGAGCACAGAGGGCCGCTTTTGCTGGCCGTACGTGCGGGGGATGATGCTGCCAACGCATTTGATTGTTTGTGTGTGTGTTGTTCTTGTTGCTGCTGGCATAGTAGAGGGCACAGGTGGTGCATCGGCCAGTCATCTGAGTCAGTCGACCCATTGCACCTGGGTGTGTCCTGTGACCTCCTGCCAGCGGGCGTTCGACACTTCACGTGGCCTTAAAGTGCACATGGCCGGGCACAAGCGCCATTGTGATGTCACCGCCACTTGGAGGCGAATGGCGGTTGTTGTTGTTGTTGTTTTGTACACACAGTTGCTGAGCACAGGCCCAAAGGCTCAAAATATTAAGCGGCCAGCAACCGGCACAGACAGCGAGTGTGTGACAATTGAGCAGTTGTGGAGAGAGTGGAGGAGTTCCCATACCTGGGCAGTGTGCTCATGACCAGCTCCGCTTTGGCAGTGGAGATCTCATGTTGAATCTGTCGAGCTGCATTTTCTTTCCAATGGATGCATAGTGCTGCCTGGAAGTTGCCTGGCCTTTTGCACCACGCAAAGTTCCGGGTCCTCTGAACCTATCTTCTCAATGCATGGGAGACGACACTGAGCTTCATAAACGAAGACTTGAAACATCAAGTTGGCCTGCCCACGATCCAACCTAGGTTAACCAGGCAGAATTGTGTGAGGAGCTTACAGATCCTTGGCAGGCCCTGACACAGTACCATCAGTCAGCTCCTCTGGCAGGCGGGGTTGTGTTGGCCGGGTTATGTTGTCTACATGGCCAGCCACCGCATGCCCAAGAAGTTTCTGTTTGGCTGGATAGAGGGGGCTAAATGGGAGCAGCATGAACTAGAGATTAGATGGACTGATGCAGTACAAAAGGATGTGGAGCTTATTGGACTTGCCAATGACTGGCACCAGCAGTGTTTAGAACAGCCTCTGTGGAGAATCCAGAATCCTTGTAAAGGATGCTATTGGGCAGTTGGAGGCACTCACCCTCCAAATACATTGGCCCCACTGTGTCTCGCCCTTCTGGCCACGATCTTGCTGAGGCCACAGGAGCTGTTACCATTGAATTCACTGTTAACATTCGGTGGTACACTCTGCGTTGAGCTCCTTCTACAATGCGTTGTGTTTCCTCAACTCTGCGTTGTGCGTCCTCGACTCTGGGTTGTGTTTACGCTACTTGAAGAAAATGAAGATCTCTTTCAGAGTTCAAACAGGCTGGCGAGCGCGGTCGAAGAAAGAAGCCTGTTCTGTACTATAATAAAAGCCTGTCTTGTCGCCGCATTCGCCCAGTCGGAGTGCTGAACCTCGCGCTCACCCTGAAACATTAATTCTTGCTTCTAATAGAGCAGTGCTCTTCACTAATTTTCAGGAGGGGGGCCACTTTCGCCGATAAGACTCCGTCAGTGTGAGGGGCCGCCACTCCCACCTACAAGGGGGGTGTTTGTCACGTGTTGTGTATTGTCGGGCGGCGTGCATCAGGGGCCGCACTAAAGGCCACCAGGGGCCGCCAGTGGTCCTAGGGCCTTGCGATGAAGACGAACACTGCCATAGAGAGAGGCGTCGTCGTCTGTTGAAATGAAGGCTGCTGATCGTGAGGTTGGCTCAATGGAAACAATTTGCACGAGTGACTTTAAAACACCTGTACGGTCACGATTGACAAGTGTGGACTACGATTGGTTAATTTGCCATCGTTTTCATTTCTACGTGGTCACCGTATAGCAATACAAAGCACTAGGAAAAAATACTGCAGCACAATTAATTCCTGACCATGGTTAAACATCAGTGGCGAGTGTTATCTAAACTGGTCCTGAGCACCTCTTAACAACCCACACTGAGCAGCGTGGTGAAGTATGGTCACATGACCCCCATGAGCAAGATTTTTTTTGTGGGAGGCTTTCAGGGGATGAACAAAATGTATTTAAATATATCCATGAAGGCCTCGCTTCGTTTCAAGACCCTTTCTACGAAGTCCTGCATAAGGATGTATTCACAATATAATTGTCAGTGTTGTACACGTGAGAGGCAACTGTAGTGCCTGGATCAAACCCACAAAATACAACAGCATGACACTTCATATCAACACAACGAAACATTCAGGAACCTGCTTGCTGTGCTGCCATCTCCTGGACACCTTGCAGCCCAGCAGCTTGGGGGGTATCACATCATCATCATCATCATCGCAACTCCTGATATGGTCTGCCAGCTATGGATTTCATACACCCGATATCAGCTAAGCTGGCTTGGACTTGCATATAGTGCTTGGATAGGTAAACACCACGCAGAACAGAGAGGTGCAATCGGAGTCGTGAGCAGTAGAGGGCAGTGCAGCAGAATCCGTAGTTTTATATTTTTTATGCACTCCCCTTCACCTTCGCAAAACCCATACCAGCCAGCGTGGTGAAGTATGGACAAATATTCCTCGCAGCCCGCAAGGCTCTCATACAGCAGCGAATTTCCAAGGCTGGGCCGTGCATACCACCACACACAGAAAAATGTTTGAAGCTCACTGTGCGTGCCTCGATTGATATGAAGGCTATGGGGGCACTTGGGGGGGGGGAGGTTGGGGGGCAGAAACAGATTTGCCACGCCAACGTGAGCATGAGAGACGCACGGTCAGAGGAGCCAGGCTCAAGTTAACGGCGATCGTGTAGCTGAAACGCCTCGTCCTAAGGGCGTGAGAATATTGCCCTGGAGAAACGAGGCATCTCATTCGGCGGGGCATTTCAAGAGGCCCGTCAAATAAAAAAAAAACATCAACGTGAATATGGGCAGTCACTCACCGGGCTCGCCATGCGCTGCCTGGTGGTTTAGTCCAGAGGGTTTTCACCAGCCATTCCTTCTCACGTCGTCATCGTCAGCCATTAGATATCCACCACTGGATGAAGGCCTCAAGGAGGACACTGTTTGTCTCACCTCTCACCGAACATCCGACTGGTTTGGGCGACCCTATCCGGGTAGAGCCACTCAAGTCCTGTAAGACAGCAGCCCTCCATCCACCAGCCATGGAAGGTACAGGAACAAGGAGTGCTGATAATTATATTTTACGTGACGCACAGCATGTAGACTGCACAGGACACACACGTATACCGGTTGTATCCATTGAGCTGATGAATGTGTCTTAAAAATGTACTGAATGTTATGCCCCTCAGTGTTTGGTGACTCATGACTCTTATTTCCTTTTCCACACGCACATCCGGCCCGAGCCAGCGTGGCAGGCCCCACGTACATGTTTTTCGTTTCTACTCGACATTATCCATATCGAGCTGGAAACAAACTCACTGTCCTCACTAGACATCTGAATTTGGCTCTTGGCCAAGCAGGGCCAGGGGCGGGGCTAATGATGCGCGTGACGTGAGACTGCGCAACAGCGCAAATCAAACGTCACCGGTTGAGTCATTGCGTGCGTCAGTGGCGCGGCTCAGCTTCTGCAGTGGAAAAACAACCAGGCGCCGACTGAGCCCTGTCTTGTCAAGGCCCCAGCGCGATTTGGTTGTACAATGGAAAAGAGGTATTAGGCAGAGTACTATAAACTATAATATATACAATTTTTTATTCTTTTTGGTAATGACCACTGAGCTATATAGATTTTTTTTCAGGAGCGACCTGGCCACACATGATAGCTCAGCAAAGTTCCTTATCATCACGTGGGAATGTATAGCAGCCAAATACTCTAAACGCGTGTTGATTCTAAATGCGGAGGGAAAAACCGGAATCCACGGAGAAAATTGCACGCGACCACGGGGAAAACGCGCAAACTCCAAATATACAGCAGGCGCCAGGGTCGGGATCGAACCCAGGAAATCCTGTGTACTAGGCGAGGTAGTTAACGTCTCGCCACCGTGACGCAGTAAAACGCTTCTAAAGCGCTTGCGTCGTGAATTCACAAATGTCTCGACGCATAAGCAGCGAAGCACGCGAGTTGAAAGGTCAGCAACCCAGGGGCGCATGTTTAGCCACAAGGTGCGCACCGTTTGTGGAATTCGTTCGCTGGCTGTGCGCACACGGCGGTGGTGGTAGTAGTCCGGCACCGCATCCCCGGTCGTCGATGTAATTATCCAGCTGGTCCCTTGACCTCACTAAAAGAATTACAGAATAGCAGAGGGGATCAGAGCAGAGCGGGGTGGCTCTCTGCCCAGCGCTACTTTAGTAATGCGACCAAGAATGTCGGTAATTAGCCCTGTAGCTTTCGTTGTTTTAGCCGCCTTTTCTTACAATTCGTTGACTCCAGATAAAGCCTCCAAGTTCATTATCCGCTCGCTTGGCATGGGCGGCAGAGAATGTGCGGACAAAGTGTGGGTCTGTGGATGCACTCTGGGTTATGCAAAAGCGCTCCTGCGTGGCAAGGAGAGTGTCCGATTGTTGCGTGGAGGGTGGAGACGGTCTTGGGCAGTCGTGGCACGGTTGACTCGGTCATGCTGGGTTATAGCTGGCTACCCCAAGTGAGTTTTTTTAACTTCTTTGTTTGTTTCTAAATATTGTGAACGCGTTACCAGTATGAATGACGTGCTTGGCGAGCGTCATTGTTTTCGATAAGTTTTGAAAAGTGCTTTGTTTTTCAAAATGACTGTCATTTCAACGGTATCAGAATTTCGCCTAAGAGCCACTGACAGGTCACGTAAAATATATCTCGCTGTGTAATTGTTTTCCTCAGTTTGTAATTAAAATCAATGCTTATGAAGTGTAATTAATTTAAATTGCAATGTTTTATGCAATGGGTCTACATGATGTATGCGCTTTGCAGCAGTTTGTAATATTAAAATGCTGCTGTGCATTTTTTAAAAAGTGTAACATGAAAACAAATATGCAGTTATTTTAAAGTTTCGTGATGTAACTGAGTTCTGGTATGAAAAAGAAGAAGGCTGTCTCTGATGTAGGCCAATCAGTTTCAATTGCAAAGCATATATAATTATCAGAGCATGTTTGTTTTCATGCTCACGACAAGTGCGTGTGGTTAATGCAGACTTGATTCCTTTCAAAATGTTTCTATTTGATGTTTGAACATCTTAACGCCTGGTAATTTGCCAAAAAGGGTAAAAACTATTTTTTTTCCAAAATTTTGATCCTGGCAAAAAAAGGTCCCATTATGTAACAAATTGCTCTAGGTTTTTGTTTATTTGAGTGATTGATATCGTATCACGGCACTTAATATCGGTGATTATTATCAATGAACGTGTCTTTCTAGTAGATGTGATTATGTTGTATCAGGCCACGACATGATGCCTTCATTCGTATTTACAATAAAAATCTGCATACGTTTCCAATTGCAAGTGAATTATATGTTAATCTTTCAATTGTTAATGAAATTTACAAAATAATGTGAATGTAAAGTATTTTTTTGGCCACTATGTTAAAAAATATATAGAGCCTAAAACTCATTTTTAACATCTCAAGATTCAACTGTATTTCTTTTTTTGCCGGCTTGCATGACAACGCACGGACAGGAACTGTCAATGGTTCATAATTCGTCTGTTTTCGTTTAGATCGTGTAGCTTTGGTGTCAATTTTTTTCTCCAAACTTTAACCCTTCACCACCCAACAGTCAATCAAATCAAGTTACTTTGCGAACAAATTTGCCGATTTCTCTTCAACCTCCCTTCGGTTTTGCCGCTGAATCAAATCGGTTGACATGTTTGCCCACGTGATAACTTAATTTTTATTGTCTCTGTCGGGTAGTGGAGAGTCATACAGTATACTCTCGTTATGCACGAACTGGCCATTCGCGATTTTGGCTATCGCATCTGCAACTCTACATGACTGCATCGAGAGAGAGAGAGAGAAAGTGATGACATAAAGTGATGATATAAATTTTGATTTAAATCTTTCGTGACTGCAGGGATTCATATTCTTGGTTCTTTCGGTAAAGTCACGTAGAAGGGAAACAATAAAATAATAAAAATATAAAACAATAAAATTATCACGACGTTTCGACTGCAACACGAGCAATCATCATCAGGTGTGAAAACCACAGCAAGAAAATGTGTTTCCCTTCTACGTGACTTTACCAAAAGAACCAAGAATATGATGAGATAAAGTGATGCGAGAAAGTGATGAGATAAAATGATGAGATAAAGTGATGGGCTTTTTTAAATATATTTACGTAATGTAATTCATTCAAAAGATAAGTTTTCATAGGCCAATATCATTATCCACGAAACTTTGTTTTTTTCTCTGGAGCGTCTCCGGAATGTATCCGTCGCGAATACCGAGGGAACATTGTAGATAAAAACAAAACCACGACGTTATACCTGCACGATGATCTTACCCCGAAGCAGGGGCAGAGCCAGGGGGGGGGGGGGGGGTGACAGGGGTGACATTCTGCGTGTAAGTGTACGACACTCGGTCTGGCGGACTCCGTGCAACTGCATTGTCAGAGTGTGTCGCCAACCGATGGCGTCTAGTTCAACAGCCTGACTCTCTAATCATTCTTGAAATTAACATTTGTTGAATGTCACCGCGGCCTGAAATCCTGGCTCCGCACCTGGCCCGAAGGAGCCTAATTATGAATAATAATAATATTGGTCGCGAAAGCGACGTACAAAAGGCGCCTCAATATTTGACTGTTAAACTTTGCCGTTTTCTGTTCATCCGTGACGGAATTTTTTTAAATATCCGTCACTGAAGCGGACATTTCTGTCCAAGCATTATTTTTCGCAACAACAACACCAAAAACCACCGGCGCTTAAATGAGCAACAAAGCGGGGCAACATGATACTTTGAAGACAAACGACGATGCGGCGTGATCTGTGGGACGCGGCGCAGGCGAGGAAACAGTCGCGTACGTTCTCAGAGAAGTGATGAGGACATCTGTCCGAGTGATCCCATCGAAAGTGAACGCTCTCTGATATTTAAAAGCTTTCATCTCTGTGATCATGCTAAGCCCTGCGGCGGAGAGATGAGCGGTTTTTTTTTGTTTTGTTTGGGTACCGGTGTGCAGCTATGTATTTTTAAAGTACTGCCAGCACCAAGTCACTTGGGCTTGAGCCAAGTGACATCCGAGCAGGGTAGTGCCCTGCTGCGTGCAGCCAGCGAATCCGAGCAATCGATGCCCATTGTCGTTCATTGCCTCGGAGCCACCATCAACGCAATGCGGATTTATTTTAGCGGCGTGCCGGTTTATCACGTTGAGACAGTTAGTCGGCTAGCGGGTCGCGTGCGGTGGCGCGAGGCGTGGGTGTGCACACCGAGCGCTGACCGAGTACCCTCTTGGAGTTGGCTCGAGCGGAGGTGCCATCGGCCAGCAGTGTTTCTTAAATTCTCCCCACCACCACCGCCGCCGCCGCCACCGCCGCGTCTGTCCACCGAGCGGAGGAAATGGGTCCACCGCAATGAGACGATCGGCAGGTGGGGGTGGAGCGTGTGGTGCGGTAAAACTGCGGACGCTCGAGCATCTTGAGCGATGTTTGGCCAGTGTCGGGAGTATGGGCCAAGATACCTCCTACAGGGGCCCTACGAAAGTTCGCTCCTCGTCCAGAAGCCGATTTACAAAGAGCCGTGCGAGTACATTGTTCTATAACAGTTTGCCAGAATGCCTCCTCTCCTCACACACACAAAGATAAGGATCCCCGTTAGCCTTAACAGACTTTTGGGGGCAAGTGCCTTTTGCGTGCACTCATGAAGGCCGGCAACAGTACACGAGGGGGATTGGTGGTCAGCACCATTCCCGACCGCCTTTGTCTCTCCAGTGGCGTTTTTTTTTTTTTTACGCACCATGGCAGGTGCTGAATTTGAGGCTGAGTCTACCTAAGGAAAGCCCACGCCCGGTTCAGATGATCATCCACCGGTGTTGGCCGCGAGCGGGAATGGAACTCTGGTGGGCGGGGGTTCCGTAGAGGCAGCTCGCTGACTGCGGCACTGGCGCTCCCCACGCACGCACAACCCTCGCAGAGTTTGAGATTGCAAGCGCTCGTCGATGCGTCTGCCGGAGCACAATCGTGGCTCCACGACGACTAAAAAGAGCCCCCACGTGGTTTACACACATTCCAGCTCGCAGTGACGCACTTTGGTTACTTAAAGCCGATTTATATATTACATATTTTATTTGCGCGGCACAAGATCGGAATATCGTAAAGATGTGACACGCGGACAAGGGGCAAATAAAAGAGGCCATGCATCTGAGAAGGGCTCAAAGAAGCGTGAAGAGGAACATTCTTGGCATTGCACTGAGAGACAATAAGAGGAACACATTGATCAGAGAAGCCATGTTAGTTTGAGATATCGCAGTGACTCACCAGTGAAAGTTAAGTGGGCTTAGGGCAGGATATGTGGCTACGAGGGATTATGGCTGGTCGCCGAGACTAACAGGTGACTGGCAGCCAAAGGTGGGAAAATACGCTGAGCGAGGATGTCCACTGCAGAGGTGGAGATATTTAGTCCGCTCATGTGCAGTAGCTAGATGGATTTATCCCTCTATTTAAGACCGAAACAGGAGGATTTCTCCACAATTATGGCTGTCTCCTGATGATGCTGGTTGTAATTACCAGCGAAACGTCGTGCTCCAATAGTAAATGTTGTGGGTTTACTCTCCAACGCACCGGTGTGCTGGACAAGTAACTCATTGGCATGTTTTGTTTACGTGACAAACCTTACTAATTGTCTGTGCCAGGTGGTGGCGGATTTAACGACACATTTATATTTACGCGATCTAACCCCAAAAAAAAACCCTCTATTTTGCATAGATGGATAACGTCTAACACTGTGAGAGATGGTGATGGTTTTGCAGTTATCCTCAACCAGCAGTGGATACATCACGGCTGACGATGTGGCGTAAGCGACAGGGTCACTTTGGGTAACGAGGATGTGCACTGTTTTATTAAATGCCCTTCAAAAATGCGAGGAATATCACGGACGATGCTTTGGATATCCAGTTGTAGTCTTAAACAAGGTGTTAATAAAATGGGATGGGTTTTGTTTCCTTTCATATATCACATTCAGTGCGTCGAACTCATTCACATTTTTGTTCCTTCGTGTCCTCAAAGTGTGTCCGTTTTGCCCCTTCGTTACGGGCGTGAACGTAGCAAGCGATCGCCAAACCGTAATTGTGAATTCCCCCCCCCCCCCCCCACGTCGACATTCTTACGGGGGAAATGAACTTCTCACGTGTGATAGCTTTCCCAACATTGCCAGGGTGCCGTTGGTCGCTCGCCTGTGTCATATGAGAGATGCGCAACGGGCACATCGAAGCATTCATGCTTCAATACATTTGCGTCATTGGAGGAATGCTCTGGAAGAGATACAAGCTAACACAAGCGGGATGTTGTTCGGCCGCATTTGGGGCAGTGGCGTGCCCCCAAGCGATAGCGCGCGTTCGCCGCTCGTCACAGAGTAGTTCGCGGTTCGAATCCAGCGGCCGCCCCGGTTATTACCTCGGTGTGTATCAAACGTAGCCGTCTGCTTCACAAGGGACGTGAGAGGTCATGTGACGTCACCTGCAAGAGCAGCCCATTATGCGCTGGCGCCATCTCCAGATTTGCCAAATGTGAAAAAATTACCTGCAAATTAATCAATTGGAATACATACGATCGCCCCTAACTGCAAACATTTGGCAGGATACTCCTGAAAAAAAAACGTGCGAGACTCAGCGAGGCTTTCCTGGATAAACAGGTGTAATAATGATAATAATAAGTACGTTATCGTGACGTTCATTATTTGAAGCTGTCTCTGATATTTTCTTTTTAATAAGCACCATGTTGGTTCATCATTCACGTAATTTTAAATGGCTGATCATCATCATCATCATCAACAACAGCCGTGATCTATCAGCTGCTGAATGTAGACCTCGTCGCAATCCGTTACGTTCTCGCAAATACCGTGATCCATTTCTCGCTGCTGCACTTGAACTGAACTCAACACTCCATCACCATGGCAGTCATTTTCTTGGGCGCGTTGCCTCTATACTGTATGGTTCTCACCATTCTCGCCCACTGGTCTTCATCCATTCTGATGGCGAGATGTTAACTACCTTGCCCCTTTATACAAGAGATCGTGCGTTCGATCCCAGCCCTGATGCTTGGATTTTTGCAGTTTGCATATTCTCCCCCGTGCTCGCGTGGATTTTTGTCCGGATTCTCCGGTGTTTCCCTACCGCGTTTATAATCAACACGCCTTTAGAGTATTTGGCCGCTATACATTTCCACATACATGATAGGCCACTTCATTGAGCTATCATTTGTGACCAGGTCGCTTCTGAAAAAGAGCTATATGGCTCAGTGGTGAATTAAAAATAGTTCAGTTTTTTGTGCTATGTGCTACTGAAGCCCACTCTATAGTCAATATAATGTTTACTAGCTTTCGCCCATCCTAGGACGGAAGCTGTAATATTTTAGAAAAAAATTAGCAGAGTATAATTGTATCTTTGCTCAATTTAACGGCAGTGAATCTTGCACGAAAGTATGTCATCAAACACTTAACTGCAGTTCACTGTAGCACTGTATATAACTGACCTTAAACGTGTTCAAATTCACTGCTTTGATACTTTATTCTCTCATGATTTCGGTCGCTGGGGTTGAAATAAATTGGAAATCGATACAATATCTGGTAAATCACCGAGAAATGTCTATTTTACCATAATGTGGAAGCATAAATTAGACTTACCTTTTGTCTCAAGTGCAGAAGAAATAAATAAAGACACCAAATCCACTTTGTTGCTGCGTAGAATTATTTATTAGATGCACTTTCAATAAAGAAACGTCAAACGTAGACCTGCGTGAGTGTAAAAATCCACCCGCTCATGAATATTAATGACAGGGGGTGCGGCATGTGGAGTGACGTCACGCGCGTTACACACAAACAGACATTCTTGGCTCATAAAAGTAGTAGTAATTTGTTTGTTCCACGATGCATGTTTTTCTTTCCGTGTCTCAGAGTAATCCCATACATGCATCTCTACATGCCTCTGCACACGCATGATTCTTCCATTTTTTTAGGTTGGTGTCAATATTCTCGATTCACACATGGCAGCTGGTAGTATGCGCTAATTGACAACGTTCCTGTTCAGGGCTTGTCTGTGTGCTGCTTCTTATGATCAAGTTCAGCATTCCGGAATATACTCTTCTTATTTTTTTTCACAGCCTTACTTTATTTTTTATTTAGATACATCTTCGTGAATTTTCTTCAAAACGTAGTCTTTTTTTATATTGTGACTTTCCAATTGATACTTTAATTTGTTGTTTAAACTTGCACATCAATTTCATTTTTGCTCCAGTTTACATGGAGTTCAGATTTTTAGCCTTTTTTTGTGGCATTGTTAAATAATTATTTTCTAAATTTGAATTTCATTGGCTGTTACAATAACTACATTGTGAGTACAATTGAGATGGTTGACACTTTTTTTCCATTTAATGTTCATGCCTTAAAGTTTCCATTCTGCGTTTCTGACAAAAAAATGTGTTATGTCACTGTAAATAACCTTGGTGAGAATCTTTGTCCGATTCCTCTTCTCAAATGTGTTTTCTGCTCGCTTCATGCACCCTCTTTGTAAATGGCTTTTGTCATTTCTCTCTCTATATATTTTCATTACACCCTTTGTGTGTGAGAGCTTGGAAGATTGGATCAGCTATTAACTGAATCGAATACCCTTTTCTTGTTGTTCGTCATTAATGTGTACAAATATTTACGTTTTTTCTTTTTTACAAATGCAATGAGGATGGATCATGTAAATATGTGGTTATTTAAGCTAAATCATATTTATTTTCTTTGGTTCTTTCGGTAAAGTCACGTAGAATGAGAATAAAATAATAAAATAAAATAAGACAATAAAATTATCACGACGTTTCAGCCACAACACAAGTAGCCTTCATCAGGTGAAAGAACAGAACTGTCGGGACGACAGTGCTCCAATGAATTTTATTGTCTTATTTTATTTATTATTTTATTCTCATTCTACGAAAGCTTTAAATCATATTTATTTATCACACATCTCTAGCTCAACCAGTTGTACAATATGTTTTTTACAATACCGACATGTTATATGTGTCTTATATATATTTCTGTATTATATATACTTGTATTTTTACATTATAAATATATTTATACTTGTTTCCAATATACCGAACATATTAAAATTATATATTTGTTGTGTCATTATATGGTGTGGCAGATGGAGTGAGAATTGATTTCGGTGTAATTTTATAAAATGAGTCCACGCCACGTTCGTATAAATAATTTTTGCCCACAAATTCTGTTTATTTTGCTAAAGGATTATCAATAAATTACGTGAGTGAATTCGTTATACTTAAAACTAAGCTTTGTTAAAGTGTAACAAAGAACATGGATTGAAAAAACATTCTTGTCAATCTCAACGATTACAATCGTGAAATTTACGTACTTATTTAACTTTCAATTTTAAACAAATGCTTCCATGGATGGCGATCTTTCATAACACTTCCTTTTGCAGTGGACATCATCAGCTGTTAATTCATCGTCATGCGTGTCCAAGAGGCAAGCCTTGACTGGCGCGGCATATGCACCAATCGCCTCCGCTGTTTGCGCGCTTATAACCACGCAGACACCGTGGCATTGTCCCCTCGTGTTGCGTGAGACAGCACGCGCATTGCCAATATTCCCGTGGCCCATTTGCGCTCGACATTTCACGGGTCCTCTTAATTTACAGGGATGTGGAACAGAATGCCCGAATTAATGGAGTACACCTCTTACCACGTGAGTACGACTTACCGCGGGCCCTTCAGCCTTGCGTTTGAACCCTTAACGTGCATACGTTACAAATAATTCTGAATTCTTTATCGAAATGTCATGTCCCTCGTGTGTTTGTTCGGTGATGCTTTCACGGACATTAAACGATTAGTTTGTCATGTTTTCTTTTTAAATTCGACTAGCTATGCCTGAGCCACAGGTTCATTTGAGATTCTAGCAATTCTCGTGATTGCATTTCTGAAACAAAGTGCCCGCAAGTCTTTATCAACATTCGGTCACGAAAGCCTGGAGCTTACCATCAATAAATTACCGTTGAAGAAATGACATGCAGGCTTTCATAGCTTCACGTTATATTTTGGAGATCTCATATATCGGAGACGATATTCATGTACTGGTAAACTAAACACATTCTAACTCACACCATTTCAGTGCAGGTTTCCCTTGCTTTGTGCGGGTTCGCTTTGTGCGATTTCTCCGTGCACGTGGCGAACCCACGCCTGCCCAAAGTCCACTTCGTGCGCCCGTTAGAACCCACTCATAGGCGGCAAAGCGGCAGGCAGCTGCCTCATGCGGTGTCGATTTGTGCGCCCTCTGTACGTTTTATTTAAAGTGCGTTCCCGAATTTAAATATTCACCTTGCGTAGATATATATGTATACCTTAAAATGTTATACGAGTGAGAAAATTGTATTTTGTAATGTTGATACAGTAATTGTCATGTTACTTTGTACGTAATGTTTTATTTAATTTGAACAGAAAGTATTGTAAAAGTATGTTTTGAATGTTTTATATATTATTATTTACTTACAATCGCTATCTCGTGAAAAGTGACAATGTTTTATAAATAAAAGACATCGACGATACATGTCAGTTAAGCTAGTTATTTGGTGATACTGCATTGGCAATGGTACAGAAGCACAATATAAAAAAAATACATGTAAAAATCATACAAAAACATATAAAACATAACATTCAAAAACATGTTAAAAAAGTCAACACTTTCGTCAATAACTCTGAAGCCTTAAAATGAAAAATATATAATAATTGCAGATAAATCAAGTGTTTATCAATTATTTACATACTATGAAGAAAGACCATTGCCCGAACATCACCGATTATATATTTAATGTATATATTTAGAACATATTTTAAATATCTATATTTTTTATTTTAATATACTTAAGTTGCGATTTGATCATTTTACCCCATAGTTATTGTGCAAAAAAAAACAAATCAATTGTCGTTTAAATTTATTCCATCAACTCCGTGTTCATGGCCTTACATAATGAAAAAATAACGAAACTTGGAAACACTGACAAAATAAAAACTAATTCCTTTAAAAATGTATTTGTTAAACAGCACTGTTATTTTTATATAAACTAGCAGCACTACCCGTGCAAATATCTTTCCTATATTGTGCACTCCTATCGCATGTTGTATTGTTTGTTGTTGTGACATTCTGACCTGCCCCTACTGGACATTTGAGAAAAAGAGCTTCATAGCTCATTGGATTCCTCCAGCATAAATAAATATTCTGATTCTGAGTGGGTGGAGGGTAGGTGGGGGGGCAGACGTGGCGTCAGCACGAAGCTGTGCGCGGTGACGTCATCACGTAGATGCGCGCGTGACGTCATCACGCACATGTGCTCGGTGACGTCACCATCGCACGAATCTCCACCCGCGCACCAGCCAGCAAAACTTTTTTGTCATATACTCGACTGTACTATGATCTCTATGCAATTCGCTTATAATATATACCGTATTACATACATGTAAATATCAAGTGTAACTCGTGTATTCGTAGATAATTAGGTATAATAATGTTTAATATGTTTAATGCATTTTCGTTATTTTGTGTTACCATTCATTTTACAAACTCGTTCATGATTGATTTCGGGCCTTGTAAGCCCGAAATGCTTGCGTTACATGCAAAGGAACCGTTCTTAATTTAACAAAAAATCAGAAATGAGTCTTGATTTCCACGTGCATAATAGCGCTTATTCTTAGCTGAAAAACGATCCTTATACTTGGACCGCATTCATGAGTTCTTTACAGATTACTTGATAGTTCATGACAAGCACACACCAACTTTTTTCAAAAATAAAACTACTACTTATGTTAAAATTGCTTGCTTTAAGTAACAGTATAGCATTTGTTTAAGTTGGTACAATAATGGAAAAGGTGGCAGAGTGTACCTCTGAAGTGCTTTTTGTAGAATCGCTGCACTGGCAGTTGTCGGCAATATTATTTACAAAAAAATGTAGTTCGGATTTCGCTTCAACGTTCAAAATCAATATTTGTTTGGCCATCTAAAGGCAACCGAGATGTAAGCGTAATTTCCACAGCTGTTCTAAATGTTCCCCTATTTGATTGGTCGTGTTAGTGCGATTTTGAAAATAACTTCCCATAGTCATGTTTAACAAAAACAAAATCCTACGAACTGCATAAAGTAAATGCCTGCGTAGTTTTATTTCACATTTCATCAAGGGTTCTGAGACGGTCTCGTATGGACCCATGTTTCGTTAGTATACTAATTTATTTTACACACAAAAAGCAAACTATGTATTCCTAGTTTAATACGTAGGCTTTCGCGACCAATATCATCCATAATAGAGGTTTTTTGGTTGAGATTCCGTAAATATATAAATGTGTCGTCAAAAGCGTGGCCACCACATTTACGCCTCTATATAAGGAACGAAACAGACTTCTCCACAAATCTGGCCGTCGCCTGATGAAGCTACTTGTAATTACTGGCGAAACATCGTACTCAGATTGTAAATGTTGTGGCTTGGCTCTCCAACACACCGATGTGCTGTACTAGTAACGAATTGGCAACGTTCTATTTACGTGACAACCATTACTAGTTGGCTGTGTCGGGTGGTGGCGAGTTTTAACGACACATTTATATATTTACACGATCTCACCCAGAAAACCCTCTATTATAGATAATCATCATCGTCATCGTCAATGGGGTGGACTTCGTGCACCCCATTGACCCAAAAAAAACTCTTTAACGTATTCCTCACTTATCTATTTCTCCACGTGGAAATTAAAAAGTATTTATTTCCTAATCCATCAGCCGAACAGAATTCTGGGAGTGCGTAATTTCAGCAGCATTGATTCAAGACGAGCAACGTCTCGAACACTTTCAACATACAGGGAGGGAAAAAAGTATTTGATCCCCTGCTGATTTTGTACGTTTGCCCACTGACAAAGAAATGATCAGTCTATAATTTTAATGGTTGGTTTATTTGAACAGTGAGGGACAGAATAACAACAAAGAAATCCAGAAAAACGCATGTCAAAAATGTTATAAATTGATTTGCATTTTAATGAGGGAAATAAGAATTTGACCTCCTCTCAATCAGAAAGATTTCTGGCTCCCAGATATCTTTTATACAGGTAACGAGCTGAGATTAGGAGCACACTCTTAAAGGGAGTGCTCCTAATCTCAGCTTGTTACCTGTATAAAAGACACTTGTCCACAGAAGCAATCAATCAATCAAATTCCAAACGCTCCACCATGGCCAAGACTAAAGAGCTCTCCAAGGATGTCAGGGATAAGACTGTAGACCTACACAAGGCTGGAATGGGCTACAAGACCATTGCCAAGCAGCTTGGTGAGAAGGTGACAACAGTTGGTGCGATTATTCGCAAATGGAAGAAACACAAAAGAACCGTCAATCTCCCTCGGCCTGGGGCTCCATGCAAGATCTCACCTAGTGGAGTTGCAATGATCATGAGAACGGTGAGGAATCAGCCCAGAACTACACGGGAGGATCTTGTCAATGATCTCAAGGCAGCTGGGATCATAGTCACCAAGAAAACAATTGGTAACACACTACGCCGTGAAGGACTGAAATCCTGCAAGGTCCCCCTGCTCAAGAAAGCACATATACATGCCCGTCTGAAGTCTGCCAATGAACATCTGAATGATTCAGAGGACAACTGGGTGAAAGTGTTGTGGTCAGATGAGACCAAAATGGAGCTCTTTGGCATCAACTCAACTCGCCGTGTTTCGGAGGAGGAGGAATGCTGCCTATGACCCCAAGAACACCATCCCCACCGTCAAACATGGAGGTGGAAACATTATGCTTTGGGGGTGTTTTTCTGCTTAGGGGACAGGACAACTTCATCGCATCAAAGGGACGATGGACGGGGCCATGTACCGTCAAATCTTGATTGAGAACCTCCTTCCCTCAGCCAGGGCATTGAAAATAGGTCGTGGATGGGTATTCCAGCATGACACTGACCCAAAACACACGGCCAAGGCAACAAAGGAGTGGCTCAAGAAGCAGCACATTAAGGTCCTGGAGTGGCCTAGCCAGTCTCCAGACCTTAATCCCATAGAAAATCTGTGGAGGGGGCTGAAGGTTCGAGTTTCCAAACGTCAGCCTCGAAACCTTAATGACTTGGAGAAGATCTGCAGAGGAGTGGGACAAAATCCCTCCTGAGATGTGTGCAAACCTGGTGGCCAACTACAAGAAACGTCTGACCTCTGTGATTGCCAACAAGGGTTTTGCCACCAAGTACTAAGTAATGTTTTGCAGAGGGGTCAAATACTTATTTCCCTCATTAAAATGCAAATCAATTAATAACATTTTCACATGCGTTTTTCTGGATTTTTGTTGTTGTTATTCTGTCTCTCACTGTTCAAATAAACCTACCATTCAAATTATAGACTGATCATTTCTTTGTCAGTGGGCAAACGTACAAAATCAGCAGGGGATCAAATACTTTTTTTCCCTCCCTGTACAGTGTCTCATCAGCAGAGTCATGCCTTCTTGAATCAGTGCTGGTGAAATTGTCAGTTGTTGTAGGCAAGGACCCTCTGTTTAAAATATTGGTCCTGGTTTTGACGAAAAATTATATGATACGTAAGGGGCCGTCCATAAATGACGTCACGCGATTTTGGACGATTTTCGACTCCCCCCCCCCCCTCGTCACACGGCGTCACGAAAAGCCAGACCCCCCTCAAATATGACGTCACAAAGCTCTGCCCCCCCCCCCCCCCAAATAAAACATGCTTCAAATCGCTTTAAACTATTGCCATTGTAGTGCGTATTTAATGTGGCACTGCACTCTGATGTTGTAGGAGAAAACATTGATTAAAAAGTATATTTAATTAAGTAGAACGTGTTTATATTTATTTAAAGTTGCGCATTTTGAGGTGACGTCACATTTCTCAAACACTCCCCCTCGTCACACATCGTCACAAATGTCTGACTCTTCCCCCTAGGTGCGTGACGTCGTTTATGGACGGCCCCTAACTCAAAATAATTAGCGTCGTCGTGGAGAATATAAATAACAAAACAAACAAGCAGACAATGTCCCCTTCACATATCCGCACCTCCGATAAGCATGGTTGCCTTCGTCCCTTGCAAAATAAGTTAAACATACATCTCCAAATACAAAAACATTTATTTGTTTTTTTCAGTGTTATTTTACGTGAATTAGAAAATAAGTAATATTTTTAAAAAACTTGTTTTAAACACGCTTTTATGAAATGTACCGTACTCGTAATGGAAAAACTCCACGACTCCAGGAAGTGGCCCCGAAGCTTGCCACGAAGTAAGGGGCCCGTGGTCAGTTACAGCCAACGTGAGTTGAGCGTGGACAATTTGACCCAAGCCGAAACATAACATATAAAAAATAATGTTTAAAAATATATATATATATTATGATAGAATATAGTATTGTCATCAGAATGACATACGTATACCAAGTTTGCAGTCTATACCACATTGGGAAGTGGGTTAAAATTGAGTTACAAGATTTGAGGATACAACGACACCAACAGACAGAGTTGAGTTTAAATAAAGCGTGTAATAATACAAGGAAAAACAACACATGAACAACATCTGTACTGTCAAATTACTAAAATCCTTAACATGTTGGCATTCGTTTGATAACATTTCCAATTGTTCTGTTGGCATTATGCCAAGCGCTTTCGCAGCGAACATTGCTTACTGCCTCGCGTCGCAGAACTGTCCCAGAACATCGCATTGTTGCATCACATCCCGTGGCATCGTCACAACTTGAGCAGGCTTCTTAGCTACCCTGTCGTACGCCCTGCCAATCGCTTTCGTTGCACACAAGGGGTGCAGCCACTGTGGGCGTTCCTAGGTGTCTGGACATCGGCAACATTTTTATAAAAAAAAAAATCATGGGATTAATTATTATATTAAAAAACCCAACATTAATTACGGATTATAGAGCACCTTTCGTCAAATCTCAATGCGATTTACATCTCAGATTGGCTACGTACGGTGCGAAAAAAGTTCAACGTACATACTGTGCATACGATGACAATGGGGGTTGTGTTGGGTAAGAAGTGGATAAGCTAAAACAGAAAGTTCCCTCTGAAAGAGAAAAGTTTTTCGGCGGGACCTTAAGAAGTTAACCGAACCGTGCTGCCTGACCACTCACAGCCTGGTGTATCCATTCACCAAGGTGGCACAAACGGTGATTTTTCTCGACCATTGGAGACTTTGAGTACACAGGAGGCACTCGGGTCAGTGGGCTCACTACGAAGTCAGTCGCCAGTAGTTGCATCGACTTCGCATTACTTACGACACAAATTATTTGGCAGCTCGTACAACTCTGGTGGCTCTGTTTAGTTGAACGTACGTTAAATCGGCTTTGGCAGGACTACAAATATATCGTGGTAAAGGGCGTTAACGCTCGCGTGACGCTGTGTGTGTTGAAATAGACTAATAATAAGATCCCCTCCTCCTCCTCTCCTTTTAGACTCTTTGAAAGACGAATTCGTGCACGAATGATTTACGTTGGCTCGTCGTTGATCACCGCTGATCACGGCGTCAACTGCAGTGTTCAGCCGCTGCCGCTAGTTGGCAACAGGAGGCGGGCACCCTAACAGTGACACAACGCAGCGTGCAGGCCACGTGCAGCGTGGGCGGGAAACCTGAACGTTAAATTGTATGGGGTTCCGCGTGCATCGCACCAGAACACATTTGAAATAAATGTGCGGCCTCTAGGCACGTTCTGGAAACTAATGAGGCAGGTTCCAATGAGGTGGGATTTCCCCCCCCCCCGCAACCAACAGGCCTCGGTGCATTCCGCGATGCGACCGAATAAAACCACTTCACTCGTCGCGGGTTCGTCCCCACCAACCCCCGACTTGGACGGCAATCTGAGGTTCGCTTGGTCCTCGCCCGCCTCGAACGTCAAATTGCACTCCCCCTCGTTCACCGCACTGAACCGCGACCTTCGCTCCAACCCTCCCCCCCCTCCCCCCCCCCCACCGGTGTGTTCATATACCAGGCACCGTCGCACATGGACGCCTCGGCCAAGTACCACATGCCTCCGGGGCAGAGGCCGTCGGTCAAGAGGTTCCTCTCGGTGGGCCCTGGTGGCGGCCACAGGCCCCCGGGCAACGGGGCCTCGGGGTTGCCTAGCGGGGAGCCGGGGCACGCGCTGCACGGGGACCCCCCCCCTACCCACGGTGCAGCGCACCCCGTGGCCATGCTGAACCTGCAGCTCAACCCCGAGCGAGAGGTATCGGGCGCCGGCAGACGCTCTGCGGCGGGCAGGGGGGGGGGGGGATTGCGGTCGCTCTCTCGACACCCCATTAAACTTCTCCTTTCACGCGCCCCGGGCCTGTGCCATTCCATGCTATGCCGCCGAGTCGCGCGCCGGGCAGCGACGAGCCCCTGCCGCACGCGTGCGGCGTTCGCGGTCGCGCCGTCCGGGGGGCCCTGCCGCTTGGGTTTTCGACGTCGTAGGCCGTTTGACATGGGCCATCCTAACATTTCTCGGTCCACGTGCCGGGAGCTTTCGTCGCTTCCTGAAGTTCTTGAAAGACGCTCTCAACCCCGTGGAGGGGAAATGACGTCGGACGACACGTGGCACAACCCGAATGCACATCGGACATCTGTAAAGCGCAACGGCCACAATGGCCTACACAGAGGTGGTCGCTGCCCACGGCGTGGTTGGCACTGGCCCTGGTGCTCGCAATGATATGGTAGCCCGGCTCCTGTGCGCTTGTGGCCAATTTTACCCCCTGTACAGCTGCACCACCTGCACACTCGATAGCTGCAGGAATCAAATGATTTTGTTATCTGACCGCTCGGGCTAGCCCTGGCGAACAGCGCTGGTGCACCGGTTGTTAGGGAGCGCGACCGGCCAACTCCCCCTTGTCTGGTTTGATTTGCCCACTGTTTTTCTCATTTTGACCATTTTCCACCGCGGAATCTTCCGCTACATATTTGGAGATCCAGTGTGGACGTGAAACGGTCTAGTGGCGCACAGTTAGATCGTGTGGTTGGCAGTTGGAAAGTTTTTCGTTCAATTCATGGCCCATGGTCGACTTGGACACTCATCCTTTCCGTGGTTAATCAAAATGAGTACTGAGAATAAAATAATAAATTGATAAAATCAAATAACACAATAATATTCTCACGACGTTTCGGCCACAACACAAGCAGCCTTCATCAGGTGAAGGGACGAGACTGTCTGGTAGGACAGCGCTGGAGTGAAAAAAGCCACGTTCAGATCACGACCTCTAAGCTGTGTCAGAAGAAACAAAGCGCCTTGACAAAGGAATTAGCATATAATTTAGCATTGAAATGGCCGAGTGATTAGCTTGTGACTGGTCACAGAGATGGCTATGTTAAAGTTAAAGCATACACATCTGCAGAGGCACCCCTTGACAAAGGAATTAGCATATAATTTAGCATTGAAATAGCTAAGTTAAAGCATACACATCCGCAGAGGCACCCCTTGACAAAGGAATTAGCATATAATTTAGCATTGAAATAGCTGAGTGATTAGCTTGTAACTGGTCACAGAAATATCTATGTTTAAAGTCAGAGCATACACATTCACCGAGGCACCTAGTACAAATCAAACAGGAGAATTTAGCATTGAAATAACTAGGCGAATTTAGCATTGAAATAACTGAGTGATTAGCTAGTGACTGGTCACAGAAATGGCTATGTTGAAGTCAAGGTCTACACATCTGAGCTATTCACAGTAACTGGGTATACAATACAATGTATAATGAATACTATATAGTAAACCAATAAAAAACTAAAATATATATTACCTTAATGTTATCAATAAACTCTATATTCTCCAATCAGCTAAGCTACCAACAATAAGTCGTTATATATCACAATGCTATATGGCGAAAAAATGGGTGGATTCTTACCCTCAACTTTAGCAACACGGATAGCTACGGGCCCCGTTCAGACGGACGAGTTCATCCAAGGTCGGAACAGAGGAGGGGGAGAGAGACAGCTGCGAGGCGCTATTATACTCCATGTTGTAAACCATACCATTAACCGTGGTGTGAGAGGTATTAAGAGTCAATGCTGGTGAAAGAGCTGCGGTCTGAAGGTCATCGTAAAATACAATTAATTAAGAACAGAAATGGTTTAAAACATCTTTCCAATGGTTACTAAGCCAGAATCCATCTTCTCGGTTGAAATTGTCTCTGTGCTTGTATATGTGAATGGCCTGAAGGCCGCTTGTGTTGTGGCCGAAACGTCGTGAGAATATTATTGTGTTATTTTATTCTATCAATTTATTATTTTATTCTCATTCTATGTGACTTTACCGAAAGAACGAAAGAAGACGAATCCTTGCAGTCACGAAAGCTTTAAATCGAAAAATGAGTACTGCTTTGTGAGGAAGTCAATTGTGGTTGTCCGAAGGATAGACTGACCCTGATATTGAAATGTGGATATTTCACAACTGGCTCAGGGCTGTATACAGAACATGATTCCTGCTATCTCCTTGTTTGAGCACTAAGCCACTTTTGTTTACTTTTGACATCTTACATCACACAACTCTTGTGTGTATTCATAAAGCTGCCACCCCTCGTACGTGTATTTGTACGCTTGTTACTGAACATCTGTGAAAAAGAGCTTCATAGCTCATCGGATTCCTCTGGTCTAAGTAAAGATTCTGATTCTCATTGTGATTGTGAAGATAAAAGAAAATAATGCAATAGACGATGATCCGTCTGACCATGTAAATGCAACAAGTTGAGTGCATCTGTCAGTTTGACTCCTGGATAAATGTTTTCCAGTGGCATTTATTTAAGCAGGGAAATGCTGGCCTGGTTTCAGCTCTCACAGTCACATCAGCAGGGTGTGGCGCAGTTATAAAATACCACTGGGTTACCTGATGTTATTGCTAAGAACGCCTTTCAGGAGAACTTTCTTTCAGCAACCTCTGGACTAGTTCTGACCTGAGTGCTACAATGGAAGCATTGTTATTTATTTATATGTGCAGACAGACTTTTGCGTGTTTGCTCATTTGCACATTATCATTCATTTTTTAAACCAGCTCATCGTAAATTCAGACCGTTTTGCTGCTTTGTGTTGAAATTGGCCCCGTAGCTTAGCGGACGGCGCTTGACAATAATGTCTCTCAATAAAATAGCATTTGTTTAATAGGGCTGGCTCTGCTAAGAAGACCCAGGAGGTCGAAACCACTGCAGCGTGTGTGTGTGTGTTTAAAACAAACACTGCTGTTACATATTTATCAGGCGGGACCCATATACAAATGCACTAAAATGTAGTTTCATTTTACGTGATGGGATACAATTTTGCCGGTTGATGTTTTGCAAGTGCGTGCAATCGTTATTTAATCCTGTGAGAGCCCTTCGAGAAGTCGTCTTCCCTGTGACAGGACTTGGGAGAAACACAATGGCAAAATGTGGTGCAAGTGTACACAATTTTAGAATATTTTAATACTTAATATCCTCTTTTATGAAAAGCATCATTTAAACAGTTGCACAGCTCATAATTGTGTCATGGATAAGAACTAAAATTAATCTGTAGTTAGGAATATAAGAATTACCCCTTTTTTAAGTTGAACTTGTGCTTGCTATATAATTGATTAATTCATGAATGAATGACAGCAATAGTTCAACAAAGTTACAGAATGGGATGTTACTCTTACTGCCTATTAATTTTGCTTTTAGTACGGTGACCATGTGGTTCAGGAGTCAAGGTTCAGATCACTGAGCTGGCACTAGTAAAATTGTGGGCTCGAATCTGAGTTCATGGTCTTTGCCCAGTCATCGATGACCGCACACAAAAACTCGTCATTAAATGTGGGTTTTCACTTATATTGATTCATCTCCAGCTCTGAGATAAAAACAAAACTACAGTGGTTTGAATGCCATAACATTAATGCATCTCTATGCAATCATGGTATTGTAGTGTTTATAATGACGAATACACTTCTTATGAGGCACACTCTGTTTATTGTAATACTTCTCTTACACAGTCCTTAACACACAGAGGGGTATACGGTCCCCTCACCCGATACCCTAAGGTACAGCCTCCGGACTTAGCGTGACCTACACACAGGTCTCTTCCTAACCTACCGCTATCCTAGGCTTTGACCTAGGGGAGGCTATCTGACCGACCGCTGGCCCGGTGGGTCTTGACCACTGGATGCGCCGAGTCTTAGCCCTCAGAAGGGCTGGAAGGCTGGGTCCAGGGTCCTGGCTATCTTCAGCCCGGGCTTCGGTCTTCGTGTAGGGAGAGAACTCCCCGCTCTGCGCGGTCACCCTTCTTATAGCCGTTTGTAGCCAGGTGTAACCAATCCCACATTCCCACGTGGAACTGTCTGATTGGTTCTTACCAAACTGTGGCTACGATCCACTTCACCTCGTCTGACCCCAACCGTTATGTACACACAGAGGTAACGCTGCACTGCCCCTTTGATACCTAGTGGCAATGCAGGTTACCGAACAGTGAGTAGTTAACGCCTCTACAGTATGTTGAAAGCGCATTGATTTGGAGATTGCTTGAAGAAATCTCAGAAGTTGTTCTGTAATATCAACTTCAGTGGGCTATTCTCTACCACGGATTAATGCACTGATCTGTGAGAGTGCCAAATTCGTACTTTGTATCATGACATAACAGTGTAACACCTATGGCAGAACTACATTTAAATACAAATGAAATTTTTTTAACAAAAAATGTGTAGTCGCTTTTAGTGAGTGAAATGGAATTTGAATTGATTCCATGCACCTCATCCATAAGTGGAGCAGATCACTCTAATATGCAGTCAAAAAAATTAGGAAGGCGCTGCTATTAATGTAAAAAAAAATCCAGTACTTCCACAATAAGTAATAAATTGTATTTTTTCAAATTTTATTTGTGAGACACATTTGTTAACCTCTTAAATCAGTGCCCTTCTTTAGTCACAGCTCATTGCAGCCACCGCGTGGGGCGTAAAGGCGTGCAGGCCGCATGTGATCGCTCTGCTCACGGGCGTTGACCCACGACCCCAATCGTTTGGCATGAAAGAGTGACAGTGTGTTCAGATCCTTTTCCCATTATTTTTTAATGCACCCTGACCACCGTGACAATTTAACGACCATCAACCCGCCCGTTCTCTGCAAAGCTTTGACTTTCTTACTTCTTTGGGTATGATACGTGCATCGTGACACTTCATTGTAGACGAATGAATGATTGAGAATGGCCTACAGAAGTGAAAACTAAATTATAACAAAATAAACAGTTCACAGATTATGATTAAACAAGATAGCATACATTGCAACAGGCAGCATGAGAAAATAGTATGTAATTGGTCGTAATTCTCCAACCTTTCCTTACAACAGCTATGCATTTTGAATATTCGCTCAATATGACCCCTTTTCCCAAGAACAGCCAATCACACTGGTCTACACTGTGGCCTTCCACTCCTAATCAAGGTTGTGCCTTGCTCGGGTGTGGCCTGCAAAGACCATATACAATCCTGGTTTTTTTAAGGGTTGGTTGAACCCTATTTGGTTTAGTGCCTCGATGTACAGGTGAGCAGCACGCTAGATTTGTGAGCCAGAGGTCGTCGGTTCAATCACCCAACACGACAGTGTAAACAATGGTGCAATTTCCCCCCCCCCCGCCACCATCGAGTAGTATACATACTTACGCGACAGTTAGTCGATCTAGAAGCCACGTGCGGTGGGGTAAAATGTGGGTACTCCCCCCCATATCCCAAAGATGCCTGGCCAGCGTGGAAGAGTAGGCCAAGGGCCCTCTGGAGGGGGCTCTCTCGAGCTCGCTCAGGTGAACAATTTCATGTTTGCAGCTTTGGCAAAGTTATCATAATTCTAATTTATAATGTGCATCCCATCCTAGGATCCCAATGTACAATGCATGAAAAGTAGGAAACAAAAACAGACCCAGGGAAACCGACCAAACTAAAGAGGGAAGGCCACTTTAAAGAGATGGGGTTTTCAAAGCAGACTTGAATGTATCTACCGACTCCCATTGCCTGATTTTAGGTGGCAATGCGTTCCATAGATTTGGTGCCACGCTAACAAAATATAAATCTAGCAGAGCCCCTTCCTCACCAGCAGTGGCATGAGCAAGTCATTTCAGGGCTGCACCTTGAGCATATACAAATCCTTTGTTAGAATGATGTCGATGAGCAACGTGAGATAATTCTTCGCGTGGCGAGGCATCTGATACGATGTTCAGACTGACAACACAACGGCGCTGGGCTTTGCTCACCACTTTTAGGAAAATCTCTGCTGAGTGGATCATCGGCAGTGAGTGGGCCACTTGCTCGAAGCGGCTGCTTACTCGACGGAGCATAAGGCCATCCCTTGTTGAGATCGCTTCCCACGTGATGTTTACTTGCGTTGGTGTTCACTTGAAAGTTACTTACACCCATGGAAACAACATGGCGGGTATTATTTGAGCTCTCACCAGCTGAGATGTTGTTTCAAAGGTCATTTTATTGTCAGAAATACACACAAATACGCAAATCTATATTTTTCCTCCACTAGTGTGGACACAGGGGCTGGGAGAATGGGCCAGGGGCCGTGTCCTGCGCCTATCCTAGGTCGACTCAGCCTCAAAATGAATGCCGAGTGTGGTGTGTAAACATCAGCACTTGGGAGACAAAGGTGGCCGAACGTGGTGCTGACCACCCACCGATTCGCACACCGTCTTGGCCTTAATAGGTGCTCGTGAACATCACTTGCCCCAACAGGCTGTTAGCGCTGTAGGGACGGGGGGAAATCTTTGGGTATTACACAGGCATACCAATGTCATTATTCTGTCAAAGGTGCCACATCGCATTGTTCTTCATGTCTCCAAATGGCTGGGAATGCCTCATTAACGTCTCCTCTGATACACTGCACTCTTATAAAGGACCAACGTCAAGTTTAGATCGACAAGGTAAAAACCTCCAGGGGCAAATTACAGCGTTAATGCTGTTTAATGCTGTTCTTTTTTTATAAACATACCATTAAGCTGAAAAGTATACATTTATTTTGGTAGGAAGATCATTGTTGCACTGAAATTCGTAAGTGTCTTGAATGTGAAATTTCTCTTAAACATACTGTGTGTTTGAGATTCATAAAATAACATGCCCTGTATGGTATAACAGTTGCCAGCAGGTATCCCATACAAAACAGGTGATGAATATTGCATGGTCTCTCATCGCCACCTTGAAAACTCAGTTTTAAAGTGGCAGGTTTTTTTTTATACCATTAAAAAACAATTTGCTCAACTTCGATTTTGAGATTATGAATTGTTTATCGTGGATACCTTCATGAATATTCATGGCCTATTTTAGGCTGGTCCGGCAACATTTTTGGAGATGCTGATTCAAAATGCCCTTGCAAGCAGCAGGGTGACTAACCTGGTACAGCGAGCAGTCACAAAATGAGAGGTCACTGATCTCGTTCACGTCTCGTTCATAACTTCCTTCTATTCGGATTTCAACGAGAATCGACGCGTAAACACGACTTGACATAAAGCGACAGTTACGCGAGAGTTTTGCCAATGAAGGATTCATATATTACCGTTTTTTAAACGGTGATTTCGTAGTTCTTCTGATGATGGCATTATTTAGCAGTCCAATGCATTGATTTGTTGTTTGGCTATTTGTGACCACGAATTGGCGGGAGTGGGAGATGCAAATTTCCCTTCACAGAGGGTTATTTTATATCACACGTGTTTGCTATTGACGAAGCTGGGACCATCACACATTGTCACCATCGGCCATGGTCAATCCACTGCTGGATGAAGTCATCCCCAACCTGCCGCGCTCGCTCAGGCGTGAGAGCTTTTTCACCCCGCGTGTTACCCGGTTAGCCGCGGGCCCAGCGTTACAGATTTGCAGGACTCAGCCCTCTGACGTAGGTGGCAAACAACCTGTTTTGCCACACTGCGCTTTGAAACCCAAAAATATGACCGAACAATTACGAATAAATAAGCAGCCAACTGTAAATGTGTAAATTTTTCCAGTTATCATCATTTGAATCATCATCGCCTTCAGTGACTGCACATGAGCTCATCTTATTCCTCCATGGCTGTGGTAGTTGTCCTTCTTTGCTTTGGCTGCCATCCTATTGTCAGTCTCATCTATGAACCATGATCCATTCTGGTGATGTGTTCTACCCACGCTGAATTACTGCATGGTAATGCCTCTAATTTGTTATTGTTTTCCCAGCCCATGTGTTCCTCTTTCTCTTTCTGTGCAAGTCCAGGCATGCATCTCTCCACGTTTCTTTTGTGTACTGTTCAAATTTGTTTTAGCACCCACGCTTCTGATCCGTGTGTCATGGAATATGCACTGATTGAAAAGTTCTTAATCAAGCACGTTGATGTGTCACTTCATTATCAAATTTAGTGGAGGAGTGGTACAGTAGTTTCACGTACGTCACTACTAACCTGGGCACCTTAGTTGGATTTCCAGCCACAGCCAACATCAGTGACAAATAGTATCTGAACTGCTTCTGGTCCCCCTCTTTCACCAACCTACCCTGGCCAGTGTGGTGAGGTATGGTCAAACAAATCCCGTGGCTGACACGGCATGGAGAGGACTTCGACCAACAGTGGATTTGACAAATATTTCCAGTAATCTGTCTGAAATGTCACGCAATGCGATCCAGTGTAACTGGATATTCATAATTATCACCATCAGCCATGGTTAATCCACTGCTGGATGAAGGCACCCCCAACCTACCGGCCTCTCTCATGATCTTGCGATGTAACAATCCACCCAGCGCCTGCACACGGATTCATGAAATTGCATCCAAACTCCTGGATACTTTTAAAAAGGCACACTAGCATGTATCTCTTTAGTGTTAAAAAAATTGCTATTATTTTTTTTCTCCCGAAATTGAGGTGGGAAAAAAAGACTCATTCAGCAAAAAGTGCATTCTTTGCACAAATATATAAATAAGCGCACTGTCATGTGAGGAAGTTTTAGGTCACAAAGTCACATATCCATTAACATGCCATTTTCTGTCGATGTGGAAAAAGAATCTGGAGTTAAGAAAGGGCACTTTCTTGAAACAATCCTTTGGTCGTCCTATTGACATTCTATCATGTGATGCCCTCCATTACCAAGGTTTATAAATACGGTCCAGGGATGGGCTGTCCCCACTGGGCAATGGAACTGCAAAACCACCGTTTAGTCCGTCATAATTTAACTCCGTTTTTGCGGGTTGGTGATTTAACTTTGCAGAAGGTGCATTTTATATTACACTTCGAATAATAATCTGGTGATATATAAACTCCACGTATTACTACAAATGGAAATAGTAAAAAAAACAGCAACATACAGTGTGTGTACTTGTACGGCCCAAAAGTCAATTCAGTGCCGGTTGAGGGCCTCCCTATGCCGTACGGATCATCGGAGTTATTTGACTATATGTTACCACAGTGGTCAGCGTGGGTTGTGAAGAGGAAAGCAATAGAGTGATGTACTATAAAATAATGAAAGTTGATTACATTACAGTCCTTTGTCATCCCATTGCTGGATCACTGCCTTCCTATGCTGTATAGGTCATGGGGGTTGTTTGACTGTCGATCACCATTGTGGTAAATGCAGATTGGTGAAGGGTGCTTGCAGGACCAATTGCGTATTGGTAAAATAGCATTTAGAATAGCTGTGGCCTTTCTTTTGTTCATGTTGAATTCGTTTTTGGCAACAATTTACTCTGTTGTTACTGCAAAGGGCCTTCTTCCAACGTGTTTTGTTTGTTTTTATACGTGTCCGTTGTCTTTACGTTCAAGTCATGCGTGTTTCTCTATGACAGTTTTGCCACTCAAAGTCTTCCTGTTTGATGGCATGTGACTAAAGATCTGTGAGCGGAAACAAAAATCTGGCCACAGAATTCTGCATTTTGTTTCCTGTTATTATTTTGATATCATGGGACATACTTGTATTGCTACCATGTGACAATGACAAGTTCGGGGTCTTTAGTTCAACCTCATTTTTCCATACAGATGACAAATCACCTTTCTTTACTCACCCGAACGCCTACGGACAAATAATCATAATATCCCCTGATCTTGTCAAAAGTCAGAAACAAAGCAGGGTCGTTGAGTTTGTATTGTCCGTGCAGGCTTGGCTCCAGGACAATGAGGCCAAGGCCAATTCCAGACGAATTTAGATTGAAGATGCAGTTGCTTGGACAGGTTTCAGTGTAGCACAACTCCTCGCAAGAACTGCCAAAGGCAGAGCCCTTCGGCGTAGGATAGTCCATCTCACCGTCAACCCTCGAATAGAGGAAGTATAGAAACAAAACGGATGAGAGACTGAGCAGGAATTCAAGGTGGCCAGCAGATGGGCATATAGCAATTGATTCTTGAACATATCTGGGTGGAGATTTTGAGTGTTATCCCCTTGTGTTTGTGGGCTTCCTGTCACTTCACCCATTTTTTTTTGTTTTACCCACGTGCCCTTGCACTCTTTCATGCAATTGGCCAGACATCCCAGTGGAAGATAAAAGTGCAGGACTGGACAATTGCTTTCTCACCCCACTCCTGGGAGAAGGGCCTCCACTTGAGGCAGCTCTATAGACTATTCTTCCACACTAGACAGTCATCTGGAGAGTACTCACATTTTACCCCACGGCACTTGATCTGTGAATCAACTAACTGTGGTGTACTAATTTTTACAGTTTAGTGGACAGGGGGTGGTGGGGAAGGGGGGCATTTGATAAACTTGCCCACTGTCTCAACTAAAATGACGCTTTTGAAAAAGTTTTGAGACTTAATCACGCTTTCCTGGATTTAAAACGGAATTAATGTTTGCGTTTTTATGCCAAGCAGGATGAACCGATGCGCACATGACTGAGCGACCCCATTTATTTTTATCACGTAAAACTAAATTTCGATTTAAAGCTTTCGTGACTGCAGTGATTCATATTATTGGTTCTTTCGGTAAAGTCACAGCTTGTGTTGCAGTCGAAACGTCGTGAGAATTTTATTGTTATATATTTTATTATTTTATTGTTTTCCTTCAACGTGACTTTACCGAAAGAACCAAGAACACGTAAAACGAGTTTTAGCAGCAGTATTGTAGCCACGCGTTACGCACAATTCATTCTTTAGATCCTGTTATTAGATGTTAACTCCCTCACCTGGTGTGCAGGAGGTCGTGGGTTTGATCCCGACCCTGACGCCTATATATTTTTAGTTTGGTGTCTCTCTCCCCATGGTCGCGTGGATTCTGCTCCGGGTCTTCTGGTTTTTCCCTCCACATTTGGAAACATGCGTTTAGAGTATTTGGCTGCTATGAAGCTAAACTGTTTTTATTTTTATTTTACCAAGTAAGGCCACTGAGTTACATAGCTCTTTATATTTCCACATGATAAGCCACCTCGTTGAGCTATCATGTGTGGCCAGGTTGCTTCTGAAAAAGGGCTATGTAGCTCAGTGGGCCTTACCCGGTCAGATGAAAAAAATGGTTTCGTTTTCATTTTCATTCAATAGGTTGCACAATTTATCTTATTAATTTTATAATTAATCCCTATACTGTGGATATTTGCAAAATATAGACCAGTATAAGATGGCATTGAGGGTGGAGCGGTGGCACAGTGGTCAGCACACTGTGCTATGAACACTATGACCTGTGGTCGATTCCAGACCTGACATCGGTGGTGAGTGATATCTGAACCCCATTGCTGGATCCACCCCCCTATACTAACCTAAACTGATCAGCGTGGTGAAGTATGGTCAAACAACTCCCACGACTAACACAGCAATTTATTGACAAATTATTTTAAAAGTGATTAATTGTTATTATATCCTATGGATTATAATACAAATTTTCCCCCATGTATGTTAAAGCAATGGTCGGGAGCACATCTTATAATCAGATGTGTGTGTATAAGACCAGATTTGTGTAAATTGGAGAATACAGTATTGTAATTAAACTCCGATGTTGACGTTGCCACTTTTTTCAAGGTGCGCGAGAATTACCTGTTCTTTGTCGCACGCTGCCGTTAACCCTATTTTTTTTTTACCATCAAGTCTGCCAAGATCAGGGTGGCAGCCTTTCCCTAACACCCTGGTGCAGCGGGCCTCTTCGCAAGAGCCCTTAAATTGAATTCTCGCGCGTTAAAGCCCCGTCTCGCAAACCCGGCCTCCCACGACCAAGCGACCCGGGGGGGGGGGGGGGGCATGGAACTGGCATCGCCGCGCCGCGCGAAAGACGTGCGCGTCGTTGGGATGAACCGGCGACCATGGTTCTCTCGATGATTGTCTGGCAGATGGACGATGTCATCGACGACATCATAAGCCTGGAGAGCAGCATGAAGGACGACATGATCAACGGCTTCCTGGACCCGACGACCCTCTCCCACCCGGTGGGTAGGACGCGCCACCGTCACTTCGCTTTGCCACCGCGAGGGCGGTTTTTTTTTTGTTTGCCGTTGTCGTCATGGTTGTTGTGCTCAAGGCAAACGTCGACGAAGGTGAAGGGCTAGCAGCCGTGCCATCGCTCGCTCGTCAAACTGCTGGCGGGATGGCCTCCGCTAGAGGGAAGCTCTGGAGAGCCTCTCTAAAACGACGGTATATGTTGTGCCTACTCTTACACGCTATCCTGCCTGACCTGCCGATGGATTGCATTACACCTCCGATTAGCACGGTTGGCTACATATGTTTATTTACACGTGTTTTTTTTTCTACTTTAAAATGTGGTTGCATCCATTTATACTGCTGGGCAGACTGAAGTCCTTCTGGACATCTGTGAAAAAGCGCTTCGTAGGTCATCGGATTCCTCCAGTCTAAACACATATTTTGATTCTGAAGTGGCGGGTGTGGAATTTAAGAAAATTGTCCATTTCGTTAATGTCTAGAGTAGGAGATTGAACTAGCCACCTCTGTAATGCAAGTCCAGTCTGCCAAACCATTATAACATACACAGAACACTGGTTCTGTGTCGAAGGGAAACATTAAAGTCCGTGCAAGTGTACATGCTTATGTTCCATACACGAATACAGCCTGGGATTGTCGGAAAGTTAATTAGAATTTACATTTTACTTCTAATCCTTTGTGTACGTGATACCCCTTAACAATCACACTCTCTTGTGTGGGGCCTGGACAAGATTTCAATGTACTGTGTCTCACTTCCATACAATTGTCTCATTGATGCGTTTTTTTAATGAGCACGTTATATCAATGTATTTGTACCCACGTATGGTGAGATTGCCTTATGCTCACCAAAATAGTGCTCTTGTTCATATTTGACTGTTCCAGCCGCTACTGACACTTGTAAAAAAAAAATAAACCCCCGTGACCCAGCAGAGGATTCTCAAAGGAGCCGTACATGCAAAGTACTGCAGCCACATTTACCGCGAACAAGTGTGCAAATACTACGTGCAACCAATTTATTGCTGCTATTTTTCCAGCACTCCTTTGAACATGAGATTCAAAAATCAAGGGATGTGTCCTGACCATATCAATAAAAATCCAAATAGCAATAACCATCGACATCTGCCATATGCCAGTTACCACGTTGTGACAGATTTGTTATGAGTTCAGATTAACTGGCAATATTAAAATGATGGCTTATCGCCAGTTACCACGTTGTGGCAGATTTGTTATGAGTTCAGATTAACTGGCAATATTAATATGATGGATTATCGCCAGTTACCACGTTGTGACAGATTTGTTATGCGTTCAGATTAACTGGCAATATTAAAATGATGGCTTATCGCCAGTTACCACGTTGTGACAGATTTGTTATGAGTTCAGATTAACTGGCAATATTAATATGATGGCTTATCGCCAGTTACCACGTTGTGGCAGATTTGTTATGCGTTCAGATTAACTGGCAATATTAATATGATGGCTTATCGCCAGTTACCACGTTGTGACAGATTTGTTATGCGTTCAGATTAACTGGCAATATTAAAATTATGGCTTATCGCCAGTTACCACGGTGTGACAGATTTGTTATGAGTTCAGATTAACTGGCAATATTAATATGAAGGCTTAATGCCAGTTACCACGTTGTGACAGATTTTGTTATGCGTTCAGATTAACTGGCAATATTAATATGATGGCTTATCGCTTGCGTTAGAAGTGGCACAACTTGCCCAAAAGTTAACTTTTTTTTTAAGATCACTGCATCTATTATAAAATGTAAATGTTTGTCGATGTGAAATAACATAATCCGTAGAACAGTGGGATGAGTAGTGCAGTGGATAGAGTGTGCGATTCACAATCAGAATGTTGTAAGATCAGGGATTGGCTCGTTATCCATCTGATGTCAATAAAATAACGTACCGTGTTTTCATGAAGTAGACAGTGGATTCCTATGGATAAACTCCCCATTCACCATAGGAATATGGAATTCACAAATGGCTCATAGCTGTGAACATGAGAATAGCACCGCCCAATTGTTAGTTGAGCAGATTTTTTGGTAGTATTTTTCAAGTATTATTGTGAAATGATGAACCTTCAAAGTCGGTTTTAAAAATCAACTGTAGAGTGTTATTCAATCACTCAAAACTATGACCATGTAAGTTCTAAAAGCGTGTATTTAAAAAAAAAATGTGTCTGCTCAGTCAACGCAGGCTGCATCCCAAAATAGCTGGCATCATGTCACAAGTAAGCTTTATAAGTGGCACTTTCCCGATAATTAAGGTCGCCACAAGATGAAATGCTGGAAGAGCTCAATGCACTCTCTACACTGAGCTCATCTTACCCATGTGTGCAAAAAGTAAGTTCAATTTCCCTGAAGGAACACACGGGCACAGAGAAGATGAACACCGAATAGGAAGTGGCACGACCCATTGGCGATGCTGAAAGTTTACGCTGCTGAATAATGATTGTCGGGTACAATGGACAAATAATTAATTGTTTTCTGAAAAACATGCTCGGCTTATAAGAGTATATTACAAAAAAATATTTTTAAAAATTCCAAAAGAGTCTCAAGCCCTTTTCTTTCCAGGAGGGTCCTGCATCGCGACGTTCGGCAAATGATCGTTTTGCAACCAGAGAGGCCAAAGGAAACCCACCGATATGAGGGGGCGGGATAACATTCAATAATCTCTCCAAGCGACTTGCCGTACTGCCACATTCTGGCTGCTTTCGTAGCTCTGCAGATCGAAAGTCCGATCCGTGCTCCGAAGCCCACGTGGTATCCCATCCACGTTTGTTTTAAAACTAAAGTAGACTTTAATTTTCTTTTTTTTACCAGGCAAGGCCCACTGAGCTATGTACAGTAGATCTTTTTCAGAAGCGTCCTGGCCACAAATGATAGCTAAGTGGCTTTTCACGTGGAAATGTATTGCGGCCAAATACTCTACACGCGCATTGATTCTAAATATGGAGGGGAAAAACCGGAGGAACCGGAGAAAATTCCACACGACCACGGGGAGAGACAAAGAGAGAACACGCAAATTACAAATATACAGCAGGCATCAGGGTTGGGATCGAACTCACGACCTCCTGTACACCAGGCGAGGTAGTTAACATCTCTCAGCCACCGCGTTTGCTGGGCCTTCTCTGGCTAAAGGACGAGCATGGGCGCCAGCTGCTCGTCTCTGCGTGTTGATCACGAGCGCAAGCAAAGCCCCGCTGTGGCGTGTGCGGCGTGCAGGTGGCCTTGCCCGGCGGACTGCTGGAGGGGTACGTGGGGCCGGGCATGGTGGTGCCGGGCGTGAACATGGCCAATGGCTCGTGCCACGGGGGCTTGCCCGCCATGAAGAGGGAGCACGCAGGGAGGGGTGAGTGTCACCACGCGTACGGGGGGTCGGGGGGGGGGGGGTGCGTCGTTCTCTTGGTGTTGATTTCGCCGTGTTTGTCCGACCTCTTTGATGGTCAGTGGGGACAATTTTTTTTCCAGGTCAGGCCCACTGAGCCATATGTAGCTCTTTTTCAGAAGCGACCTGGTCACAAATGATAGCTGAACGAAGTGGCTTATGACGTGGAAGTTTTATAGCCGCCAAATAATCTAAACGCGTGTTTCTAAATGTGGAGGGAAAAACCAGAGGACCCTGAGAAAATTTTTCCCGACCATGGGGAGAACGTGCAAACTCCAAATATACAAGCATCAGGGTCAGGATCGAACCTACGACCTCCTGTACACCATTTGGCTTATCGCCACTGTGCCTTCCACGGTGGAGCCTGTGTAAGGCACGGGTGAAGCATCCTGTCGCCGGGATAACCCTGCACCTGCATATGTGGTTCAGTAAGGCGTAGGGATGATTAGAGTCTCATCTGTCCATCTCTCAAAGCAGTTGACGCATTCTGTTGCCATTTAATGGCAGCCGAAAGACACAGGCATTGCCCTTAATATCAAAACGATATATACGATAATATTAATTTACAGTCCTCGTGTAAATCTTCTGCTGGGTGAAGGCCGCTCCACTCCGTGTTGGTGGTGGGAGTTTCTGGGCCCTACTTGAACCACAGTGGTCGATCCGAGTGGGAGAAGGGGTGCCAGGACCCTTTTTTCTTTCGCACATCCCTCGCTCGGTGACGTCAGCCACGGCTGGGACTCAAACTCGGGTTGTGTCGGCTTCAGCTGAAGACCGAAGTTGATCCTACGACAGCGCCACCCTTCCACCACCTCTTGTTAAAATATTAATACAAGCGTAACGTCGACAAAACGTTGGCCCCTGCACCATTAATCCTCACCGACAATAATTTGACGTTCCCCTTCACTCTTCACCCACCGCACGCTTGTAGAAGATGAATCGTACGGGGTGCCCGGGCCTAGGAATTGGCAGAGGTGACTGAAACTCGAGACCGGGACACACGGGGTGGGGGGGGGGGTTTGTTTCTCCGGTGGATGTTAATGGTGAGAAAGTTCAGTCCTCCTCGTAAAGAAAATCACTGTCCGTCGTCCGAGCTGTGGCTGGGACACGCGAACGCCAGAAAAGTGGTCTGGATGGTGTAAGAAGCGAGGTTTCTTTTTTAGGGCAGAAACCAAGCATGTGACGTGCATTAGCGTGGCTGGGGCCAGAGCTTTCGCAAACAAAGATCGCTCAGTGTGGTGTGTGGGGTGGTATGTGATAACAAGTGCTAAGAAGCACTGTTTGCATGCATTGGACCCCCCCCCCCCCCCCCCGTTACAGCCTCCAGCTTGTGTACTTTGAATGTGGAAATGCAAATTGTTAGTGAACAAGCGCTGAGGCTATTCGCATTTGAAGTACCCATTGTTCGCACAGCAGTGTTGTTTACGAATTCCGGTGTGGTGCTTTTGAATACTAGGGATACGTGTGTATGTAAAGTTTGGCTTGCTGTAAACGTTATTTCACTACGCTGTACATAATCGTCATCATCAGCCATGATCAATCCACTGCTGGATGAAGGCCTCCCAAAGACGTAGCCTTTTCTCACGACCTAGGGATGTGATAATCCACATAGGAACTGATCCATCTCCTCAGTGGATTCCCTCTTGGGCATGTATCTATAATAATTAGTGTAATACGACTATGCTCTGCGCGTGTAGAGTATATAAACAAGTGAACGGACGTTCAATTCAGCATTTATCCAATATTTGTGGTGGCCTCTCCGTTGGCTGCCACTCCACTCTCTAAGCCTCACTGTATCTATGTTGAACTTCTTCCGCGCGGTATGTATCCATTCATATTAATCGGAAGGAAGAACAAGACACTTAAACACAAAAAGCAGTTCTCAAGATGTGAGTTTTCAATCTAGATGATTTAAAAGTGCATAACTCCAGTGGCTTCCTAATATCGGAAGGAAGAGCGTTCCAGACGGCCACAGAAACGTGTCTGAAAGCGCACGATGCCGTAACCGTCTTATGTTCCGTGGCTCGCGAAAAGCCGCTGTGTCATCCCTTCTAGCGACACGTCCAGCACAGATCCCATTACTATGCTTAACGGTCACTTTTAAAATTAAAGCGTCATATATGAACAAACAATGAATAAATACATTTATGAAACCCTGGCGAGTGTTATTTGTGCCACGCGGCTTGTTTAACTTTGTCGTGGTGGTGTGTTACAGATCCTGATGTCCGGGCCCTCGCTAAAGAACGTCAGAAGAAGGATAACCACAACTTAAGTGAGTTTCATGGCCAAACAAAAAACAGCGGACAGAATTGCCCACAGTGAAATCCCGTAATTCTCTAGATTACCAAACTTCAGTTCACCCATTTCAACTCATCCTCGTGAAAAAATGCGTCGAGTGTATTTGGCTGCTATAAACGTCCAAATGATCAGCCACTTCACTTTTGGCCAGGTCGCTTCTGAAAAAGAGCTATAGATCTCAGTGGACCTTAGCTGGTCAAATAAAAGTTGTAAAACAAAAAGTGTAATTTATCAGACAAGGGGGTGGAGCAGTGGCGCAAGTTGTTAGTGCACTGTGCTGTAAAATTGGTGACTTGCGTTTGACTCCTATCCAGTGGTGAACAATATCTGCACCAGTCTTGGGCATGCTCTTTGCCAGCAAGCATTGACCAGTGGAGTGAAGATGATCAAACGACCCCAATGACCAACAATTAATACCACGGCAAGCACCTTTGTGCTTACCGTGGTTATAATTTACTGTTATTTCCAAAGCTGACAAAGAAAATGTGAGAAAAGCTGAGAAGTGTGGAAAGAAGTTTGAGAGTTGCATGCTGGGAATGTTGCTTCAGAGACAAAAAGAGGAACGGATTGACCAGGGAACAAAAGCTTCTGATTTGCTTTTGTTCCCAGCATAGGATGATGGCTACCGCAAGGGATGATGGCCATTAAAAGACACTGGTGACAGAATTAGCAACTAAAGGTCACGTGAATTGTAACATCACATGACTGCTAGGGATGGTGACGGCACGTGGAGGTCGTGGAGGCAAACGCCTGCAATCCATCACTTCGTTTGGCGGGAGTTGATGGTACACCGTACAATTGTTGTGAAACTCCCTTCCCGTGGGGATCCAGTGGGTGTGATACGCTGGCTCGACAGGAGAAGGCAGAAGAGCAATAATGTGGACTTCACCTATTCCGTCTTTGTGGAATAGAGTGTTGCCCCCTCACACGTGTGGGTTCTGTCTGGGTGCTCCAGTTTCCTCCCACATGTAAAACATTCATTAATTGTCCGAAAACACCTTAATACATAGAGGACCGCAGAGCTTGGGGGTAATTTGGCATCGGCTCACCACGTGGCTGCCTTTTCCGCTTTGTGGTTCTTCATGCCTCTGAGTTGTTTTCTCTTTTCAAAAGTCAGCAAATTCTACGTGGCGTATTAAATATTGAAATTATTATTATGCACTAGTGAATTGACTATGACTGATAATTTTGTTATGATCATTATTATTATGGGCTCCTAAATAGTTTCTTGTCACAAGTTGTAAATGTGCAAATAGCGTGTTCCGTAACAGTGGCATAGCATGGTTGGCATCGGCTCTGGTGCAAGGAATTCAATTGGTGGGGGGGGGGGGGGGGGTGCGGTCTGTCCAATTTCCTCCCACGTCTCGATCCCGTGATGCCTGGGCCTCTCCAGCCCCTTGGGCCCTGGCGTTCTGTCGCACCGCCCTGCACTTTCGCTAGCTATGCCACTCCCGTAATGTAATTCCGTGCGCGTTTTACTTTTCGTAGTCACTCTCAACTTGGCGATGCTTCTCTTTCACGAACAGTTGAGCGCAGAAGACGGTTCAACATCAATGATCGCATTAAGGAGCTTGGAACGTTAATCCCCAAGTCCAGCGACCCGTAAGCATTTATTCTTGATTCTCTTTCCGCATAGCACTCGTTTTTTTTTTTCCCCACCACCGAGGTTGCGTTTCAGAATAAATAAGAATAATGAGAATAATAATGAAAATGTTTTATATGTCCGTATTGCAACACATTCATCTTTGAGGTGTGATTGTTTCAAAGTAGGCACATAAAGTAGGCACATATATAAAGGAGGCCATGAAAAGTTGGCACATATATAAAGAAGGCCATGAAAAGTTGGCACATAGAAGCCAGGCATGGTGGCTGGCGCACAACCGTGAGTCCAACATTTTGGGGGCGGGAGTTTGTGGGTCCAAACAAATTTGTGGAACTTCAAAACCCCCTCCACCTGCTGCAAGGTGGCCCATGTTGGCAGTAGAGCAAGCGGATTGACGCCAATTGTGCGGAGTTATTTTTTTTATCGATATTCCCTCACGAGCGTGTGGTGGGTTTTCTCCAGCCACTGCTGTTTTGGATCCACGAGCCAAACACTCGACAGTCGCCGAGGGAAATCGGCCAAATGTTCAATTGTGAGGCCTCTCCGCAAAGGAAAACCTGTCTTAAGACTAGATGAGGCCTGCCCTGGTTAAACAGAGGCGAGTATTGTTATCGCTATCTTATAATCCGTAATTACAACACTTGGAAAACCTGGGTTACCCTTGGAAAACAAGTGCCGAAACTCAGAATGACTTCACACTATATTTTCTTTCAAAGGCCTTTGTATGTTAAAGTAAAAGCAAGTCATTGTTGCCTGCATCATCATCACACAAACTCGATTGACCCGCGCGTTGGCTCTTAATGAAAACACCACAGTGGCGTTTTCTTTAAATGCACTTTCCGTGTACCTCAGTTTGTTTGGTTGCGTGCAAATAAAAAATTGGAAAAAAGTTATTACAGTGAGGGAAAAAAGTATTTGATCCCCTGCTGATTTTGTACGTTTGCCCACTGACAAAGAAATTATCAGTCTATAATTTTAATGGTAGGTTTATTTGAACAGTGAGAGACAGAATAACAACTAAAAAATCCAGAAAAACGCATGTCAAAAATTTTATAAATTGATTTGCATTTTTATGAGGGAAATAAGTATTTGACCCCTCTGCAAAACATGACTTAGTATTTGGTGGCAAAACCCTTGTTGGCAATCACAGAGGTCAGACGTTTCTTGTAGTTGGCCACCAGGTTTACACACATCTCAGGAGGGATTTTGTCCCACTCCTCTTTGCAGATCTTCTCCAAGTCATGAAGATTTCGAGGCTGACGTTTGGTAACTCGAACCTTCAGCTCCCTCCACAGATTTTCTATGGGATTAAGGTCTGGAGACTGGCTAGGCCACTCCAGGACCTTAATGTGCTTCTTCTTGAGCCACTCCTTTGTTGCCTTGGCCGTGTGTTTTGGGTCATTGTCATGCTGGAATACCCATCCACGACTAATTTTCAATGCCCTGGCTGAGGGAAGGAGGTTCTCACCCAAGATTTGACGGTACATGGCCCCGTCCATCGTCCCTTTGATGCGGTGAAGTTGTCCTGTCCACTTAGCAGAAAAACACCCCCAAAGCATAATGTTTCCACCTCCATGTTTGACGGTGGGGATGGTGTTCTTGGGGTCATAGGCAGCATTCCTCCTCCTCCAAACACGGCGAGTTGAGTTGATGCCAAAGAGCTCCATTTTGGTCTCATCTGACCACAACACTTTCACCCAGTTGTCCTCTGAATCATTCAGATGTTCATTGGCAAACTTCAGACGGGCATGTATATGTGCTTTCTTGAGCAGGGGGACCTTGCGGGCGCTGCAGGATTTCAGTCCTTCACGGCGTAGTGTGTTACCAATTGTTTTCTTGGTGACTATGGTCCCAGCTGCCTTGCGATCATTGACAAGATCCTCCCGTGTAGTTCTGGACTGATTCCTCACCGTTCGCATAATCATTGCAACTCCACGAGGTGAGATCTTGCATGGAGCCCCAGGCCGAGGGAGATTGACAGTTTCTTCCATTTACGAATAATCGCACCAACTGTTGTCACCTTCTCACCAAGCTGCTTGGCAATGGTCTTGTAACCCATTCCAGCCTTGTGTAGGTCTACATTCCTGTCCCTGACATCCTTGGAGAGCTCTTTGGTCTTGGCCATGGTGGAGAGTTTGGAATCTGATTGATTGCTTCTGTGGACAGGTGCCTTTTATGCAGGTAACAAGCTGAGATTAGGAGCACTCCCTTTAAGAGTGTGCTCCTAATCTCAGCTCGTTACCTGTATAAAAGACACCTGGGAGCCAGAAATCTTTCTGATTGAGAGGGGGTCAAATACTTATTTCCCTCATTAAAATGCAAATCAATTTATAACATTTTTGACATGCGTTTTTCTGGATTTTGTTGTTGTTATTCTGTCTCTCACTGTTCAAATAAATCTACCATTAAAATTATAGACTGATCATTTCTTTGTCAGTGGACAAACGTACAAAATCAGCAGGGGATCAAATACTTTTTTTCCCTCACTGTATTATGCAAATCACTCCTCTACCTGCGCAGTGCCTCGATATGTGTTAATTTTTTAGTTGTATTGTACCAATCAAATTGCATTAGAGAATTGGACAGCGCTCTGCGAAGTATGCAATTCTGCACGTATTACTGGGGCTGTTGTTAGCTCACATAATTACTTTCTCATTCCATCCCCTTGTGGTATTAACTTGTATTAAATGTCTCATTAGCCTTCACGCACGCTCCCACACAAACAGCTCGCTCATGCTCATCAATGCACACAGTCGTTAAAGTGTAGTATTGTACAGAGGGAGCTGGCACCGCTGAGATCCTGGGTTTTAATATGGAAAGCCGCTCGCGATTAAACCAGATTCTTAAGTTTAACAAGCTGATGGTGTCAGCCCAGTTAATAATAACTGCACCAAAAAAAATTCCCATCACCAGAAATTGAATTCTGCACGTAACTTTGATAAGTTCCACTAGTGAGAGTTATAAAATTGTTGGTTTCGCTGACATCCGATGAACATATTTTTCTATCAGCGTGTGCGGGAAGCGCATTTGTTAGTGTGCACAGAAGAAAAGCTCTTTTTAAGGGATCTCAGTACCAGTTCTGTGATATCTCCTTCCACGGCCCATTCTCTAACACACGGGATGTTGCGTTACTCTGCGAGAGCTCCAAATGGATATAATCGTCCCATGACCATAATGCCAATAGCACAATCAGAATAAACATACAATTACAGAAGAACGTTCTCAAATGCATTTTCGGGTTGTCCCACGTTTTGTTTGGCATGATGTCCGACGTTTCGGTGCACGTACTGGGAGCTTCCTCGGGAACCCGAAGACACATCAAAGTGCTATGCAGCGCAACGGTGACAACCTATGCACAGGAATTTGTTCCAGGCGGGTGTATCCGGGTCGGCAACCCCAACAAGACTCCAGACCCGGCACACCACATCTAATATCCCTTCGAGAAATCGCTGCAGCTACTCATCGCATCTCCGCTCCAGATGGCTGGCTAGCAACGTGGACACACATTCAGCGAGAAAAATTACAAAGGCCTGCCATACGCAGCGCAGAAAACAAACCTGTAAAAACAAAGCAAATAAAACAAGAGAAGTGACCTGTGCGAACACAGGGACATGCGCTGGAACAAGGGAACCATCCTGAAGGCGTCGGTGGACTACATCCGGCGACTGCAGAAGGAGCAGCAGCGCTCGCGAGACATGGAGGCTCGCCAGCGCCGGCTCGAGCACGCCAACCGAAGCCTCGTCATGCGGGTCCAGGTGAGGCCGGCGGCCGGCGCGGCCCTCTGCCGTACTTCTTACGCCGTTCGTCCGCGCTGTCCGCCTTCGCACCTCCGATTAGCACGGTCGGTCACGCGCGGTGCGGAAGAAGTTCAAACGTGTGTGTCACGTGGTTGGGGTGAAGCGGTCGCGCTGGTGGTGAGCGCTACGACCGGAGCTATCCGCCCCGCGAGATGAGCTTGGCTCGCTCCCGCGGCTGACGTTAGTGAGCGAGTGATACCTGAACCAGTCCCGTTACACGGTCCTGGGCCCTCCTCGCTTCAAGTATAGTCAAATGACCCTCACGACCCTCATGGAAATTGGGGGAGGCTCTCATTCAGTCGCGGATTGACAAAAGGGCTACTACATGCACACGTGTACAATTTCGATTTTTTTTCTCTCCCCAGTTACGTTTGTCATTACACTTATAATTTGAGACAACACAAGTATAGCACAAAGGTGTGTAAATGTGTCAACGATCTAAAAAAAAAACATCCCCTGTACGTAATGCGAGGTCGTTTCGACAAGAGCAGGGGGTCAGCAAACAAAATAACAAGAAGAGCCTTTTTTTTCAAATTCGGTAAAAAAAACTTAACACTTCAAGAGCCGCAGTTGCAAGTGGTGAATACGAGACGGTGGGTCGTGAATACGCAACGTCACGAAGCAGTCCTTAAAGAGCCCGCGTGCGGCTCTGCAGCCGCAGGTTGCTGACCCCTGGACAAGAGGGTGTGTGACCTCACCTGGGGAGCAGTGGCGGCCCGTGGCATGTCCACTAGGTGGGACTGTTGTGAGTGACCTTTGGTGTTCTAATTAAGAAAAACCTCGTCACGCCATTGGCCTTCCCGTGAAAGTGATGCAACTGTCTTATCTAACAACGGCGAGGACTTTATAAACAATACGAAACAAAATAACAAAGCACTTTAATGCTGTTCCCATGATCCTCAAGTCCACACGACACAACCACTTTGACACTGCCAAAAGCCTAGAGAGTGTAGGCTGACCTTGCTACATTTGCACAGTGCAACCTCGCGTTGTGACATCGTCATCACAGCCACGGGCGCCTTTCTCACCGCCCTGAATGGGTCTCAAACGACGTGGCTAAAATGCGAAGCTGCGAATCGCAACGAACGAAGGGAAATCTGTCACTCGGACGCCTTCGCAGCCGTCCCGAGACCTCCCCGAGGCACAAATCAGACTGTGGTGTTGCAGTGGTTTCTAAAATGAAAAACTTAAAATCTTCATAGGGAAATTCACGTTGAAAGAATCGTTACATTTGCTTTTTTTTACGCGACAAAAAGATTCTAAAGTACTTTTTTATTCGAAAAATAATTTCTCACCTCCAGCTGCTTGGTCGGGCGGCGCCCCAACGCCCCTAGTGGACGAACCGCGCCTGCTGGGGAACTTAGAGAAACATTTTCTGGCATCTGGCGTTGGGTAACGGGCAGTGCGTGAGATTCGCCACTTGTCACCACCAGGGGTCGCTAGGACCAATTGGTTAGACGTTAGGTAGGGGGTGAAGTCTAAAACGGTCGGCAGAAGGTGGCGGTGGAACGCCAGGGCCATGCAATTTCAACTTTCCTATCATGCCGCTGATGTTAGCCATGGCCAGCATTCGAACTGAGGTTACCAGGTTAATTGACCACTGACCACTCCACCCCCCATAAAAAACACACACAATCCCCTGCGCCAATTCAGGTAAGCGTCGAATACCGGTTCGATTTAGCGTAGCATTAACTCTGCATTAGGGTTCAGGCCCGTGCCGTTCATATTATTACGGTACATCACTGAAATTTTGAAACGGCCCCATCGTGCCGAAAGTGAATGTGACAGTGAATGGCTTCACTGCCGCCCTCCTCCCCTCGTGGCTCTTCTCCCGACCAGGAGCTGGAGATGCAGGCGAGGGCGCACGGCCTGCCCACACCCTCGCAGGCCACCGTGGATCTCAGCAGCTCGTCCATTAAGCAGGAGCCGGGCATCCCATCCCACGGCCTCGAATACTCGCTGCTGCCCACCGCCCCCATCCCCGCCAACTCCAGCCACGTCACCATCCTCGACCTCAACGACGGCACCCTCGGCTACTCCAATCCCCTAGAACCGGATCACCAGGACGTGTTGGGTCACCACCACTCCGAGCACCTGTCCGGTCACGGGGACCCGGCAGCTAACTTTTTGGACTATGGCAGCGGCCCATTCGGCAACGGCTTGAGGCTGAGGGACTTTCTGCTGGACGACGGTATGTCTCCGATCGGCGAGTCGGACCCCCTACTGTCCTCCATCTCCCCATCCGCCTCCAAGTGCAGCAGCTTCAGTGACGATGACGACGACGACGGGGAGGAAATGTGATCCGTCGCCTCCGCGGGCAAAAATGTCCGAAGATTTGTATCTTTTTTTGGGAAGTTTTATACGGAATAAAAAAAAGCAAAGTAGCTCAAGTTATTCTTCAGTTTAAAGGTGCAATACGTGATGCTTAACCGTTTCCGCGATGCGCGGCACACTTATATCGGGTGCTCGGTGCAGTCCGGCGTGTGATTTTTCCTTCCGCCGATCTACCAAGTTCTGCCAAACGAGAGGACCCATGTTTACAACGCTTGCATTTCAATTAAGGCGGAGTCGCTGGGAAAACCACGCGGCGGGCAGCACTGTGTGAGGCTTGCCAAACGAATGCCACTGCCGGCCCATACCCAATATGTTGCAACAAAGACACGCACGCCAAACAGGAGATCAACACAATGCGAAGCTAGTCGCGTTGACGATGGTTAAACGGGTGCATTAAATCCTCTCTGGGCCAAAACCAAATTTTCCCCACTTTGATGAAACGGCTGAAATGCGTCGACTTGGCGGCTTGCCCCCTCCAACCCCCAGTTTTGTTTTAGCGGAGATATTCGCCTGCTTTCTCCCGCGAAAAAAAAATAGGACGGAAAAGTGGCAACGTCCACGAACGGCACGTTACGTTCGCCCCCTCTGCAAATTTCCAATGCACGTGGCATCGCTGGAACCTTGGTCAGCCTCATCCGCACGTGCCAACGTGTTGTCTCTGAGTGGCGCATCGCAGACGTCTCCGCCCCCCGCCCCCGGGGGAGCGTTTTTTGACGGATCTGTGTGCAAGTGCGCAAAGTCGTTTGCGCAAAATAATAGGGCCTTGACACCGACGCACAAAGCCCCGCTTCTATATCGAGCAAATTCCATGGAACCCGTCACAAACCACGTGAGCCCCAAATCTTGACGGGGGTCGGTTATGAGTGCGTGGGTGTTCAGCGGCACACAATGTGCAGTGTTTAGCCTGCGTGACTTATTGTACCTTTAACACTAAATAAAAGGAATTTGTTTTATTAAACAGATATGTACATACAGTATATATATTTTTTAAGATTTAAAATGACTGCTTAGTCTTTTTTTTATATACATATATACTTTTTCAATAACTTGTACATCTGAACATTTTTTTTAAAGGTTTAATCTTGCGATTGATACTGTACATCCAAAGTTACAGGGCTGTCAAGTGAGGGTAAGACCATTTTTTGTAAATCTAACCTGTCAACCAGAAGTAACTCAAAGGATCTCAGAAGCACTTCTGTGATACCTGCTTCAGTGGGCCCTTCGTTCCCTTGCGAGAGACCCCCAATGGTCTTCTTCATCTCATAACGTGACACACGGAGCAGTCAGGATAAAATTGGGAAAAAAAAGAAGAAAAATCACACCCTATAAATGAGTGCAATGAGGGTTATATGATAATGATGATATTTATTTTGAGTTTTTGGTGAATTTGGCAAGTATGTGTGCGTTGTGTGTTTTAGGATGCAAAAGTTCTGGGGGAAGGGGTTTTGTGTTAGGCCCATCGAGACTTGACAGCCCTGCGAGCTAAAATGTAATTTCAACTTACATATTATGCAAATTATCATAGTCTTCGAATGGTTTTGTGAAACAAAACAAATGCAAAGGTTGTGAAAGTTAAGCTTGCGACTTGCTGCCATTTTATATTAAAATGAAGAATGTGCCATTATTGTAAGCACTGTGAAACACGAGTTCCCAAATCCTTAACGGCAATGCAAAGAGCAAATTCACTTTGGCATGAACCTCATTTTCCCAGTGTAATCTATAGGGGTAAATGTGCATTCATGAAAGACGGAGGCCTAGAAATTCCTTAATGTTTCAAGATAGCCTACTAAGCTCTGGAATTAAGATAGCCCTTGTCAGCATTGAGCCCACAGCCGTGCGTTGACACGGCCTAGAATCGGTGTACAATATATTGTTGGTTGGTAGTAGTGCCAGGTACATAAACACAGTCACTGGATGATCACTGGCTTTTTAGTGTCATCCCCCCCTCTCGTTGTAGATTTTCTTTGTGCACTTCGCTTTCCTGGCACGTGCAGAATAAAGATGATGTTGGGGAAAAAATATCACGGAATCTCTGTGGGATATAGAACCCAGGAGGGGTAGAATCCAATTAACCTAATTTTGACAGTAAAATGTATTATCAATAATACACACTAATCGAGCATTTAAATAATGTAACTGTCCATAATAGACTTTTTTGGGTTAGATCGGGCAAATATAAAATGTGTCATTAAACCCGCCACCACCCGACACAGCCATTAAGTAAGGTTTGTCACGTAAACAAAGCATGCCAATTCGTTACGAGTTCAGCACACCGGTGTGCTGGAGAGTAAACCTCACTACAACATTTACAATTCGAGTACTGTGACATTTCTCCGGTAATTACAACCAGCCTCATTAGGCAACAGCCAGAATTGTGGAGGAATCCTTTTTATTGTCCGTCTTCAATAACTTGACTGTCCTTTTGTCAAAACCCACCGCTGGATGAAGGCCTCCCTACGGCTTGTCAGCGGTTGTTCTATCAACTGTCGTTGCGGCGGTCAGCGCTGGTGGTTTAAGAGGGGTGCCAGGACCTTGTCAGATTTCACTCGCAAGTGATGTCAGCCTTTGACGGGAATTTAACTCGGGTTGCCAGGTTCATGGCACAGTGCGCTATCCGCTGCTCGACAGAACGATATTAACCCGTGTGTGCATTGGTAATGCAACGGCACTCCGTATTATGTAATAAATAACCTTGCTCAGTGGACACTGTAGCCGAGGGGTTGGGTAAAATAAAAATCCCGTGATCTGAAGCAGGAATACATGCACGTATTATTTGCTTGTGGATCTCAGCCACCTCCTGTCCCTTTAGCGATAGATGATTTTGCTTTATTATTACGGCGTGACATGTGTGGTGTTGCATGCGCCTCAACCCGTCCCCACCTCATGTCCCCTGCCCTCCACAACTCCTTCCCACTTTTTTTTGTCGTTTAGTTTGTGCTTCGCCCCGCACCTTCGATTAACACGGGTGGCTACGTACGGTGCAAAAGAAGTTTCAACATAGGTACATACTTAAGCCTCTTGCCTCTAAAATCGTCCTGTCGCCCGTGTACTTCTCTGTGTAAAAGCCAGACCCAGGGCCTCTTTTTAAAATGATTTTTTTCGAGCCACTGCCTTTACCTGAGCGTGCGTTCTTAGTCTCAAGAAGCACACGCCATAGAGATGCACTGACGAAGAGCATTTATTGTTTTCGATGGAAATCGAGTGGTTTATAAGAGCATAAAAGGGTTCGTTCTCGTATAATAGCCTTCGGCAATCGCATGTTGTAATAAATAGCATCGAGTGCCTTCGAAACTTTTCCTTCAAAGTGAATGTGTGCGTGTCTTAGTTGCAACGTGCAGCAAATATCTTACTCCTGTTGATTGTTACCTTTTTTTAATACAGCAACTGATTTTGTACTTTTTATTTGAATGCAGTGTAATGGTAGGCAAATCATAGAATTATATATTGATAATACTTAATATATACACAAACGTAATATTCGTAAAGTAGCAATGTATGACGGTAATTGTTGGGAGTGTGTTTTAAAGAAAAGAAACCCTTTTTTAACGGCATTGTAATATTTCTTCACAACGTCCGACCCGGGAACTGTTTGTTACTGATGCCAGTTGTTTTTTTTTTTTTAAAGCGTCCTTCAATGACAGTTTTTTGACAATAAATACTTTTTTAACGAAAAGCACAACACCTCTGGACGCGCTTGTGCTCTCCTGGGGCCGCGTGCCTCCAGGCCAGGATTCAAGGATTTTGAGACCCTACGAGAGCCACAAGGCCTGAGGTCTCGGCTGGCAGCCGCAGGACCAAAGCTGACACCTAGGCCGGAAAGCCTTCTAGGTCAAAGGCCGCTGTTCGGGCCGGTCAAGGCGGGATCCTCTTGACCGAGGCAACTGTCAAGGCGGCTGCCTCGATGTAAAGTCCTCAGCCTGAGGTCACACGCCGCTAATGCCGAGATGATGGGCGCTGAGACACGATGTCCTCATGCTGGCCTCAGGGACCAGGACATGATTGCCGCCAATGCAAAATTGCAAAAGGGCTGATATACACTGGACTCCCACGGTAGTTTACCCATGCCAATTAAATGCTGGATGAAGGCCTCCCCACGCCGCTTATGGGGGTTGTTAGACCATACTTCAACATACATACAAACTCTATTGGAAACTCCTTCCTTTACAACTGCTGTTTGTGTTTAGTTTTTGTCCATCGACGCACGTCCGATTGGCACGCTTGGTTACGTACGGCGCGAAAGATGTTCAACATACATACTTCACGCTTAAATTTCGATTTAAAGCTTTCGTGACTGCAAGGATTCATCTTCTTTGGTTCTTTCGGTAAAGTCACGTAGAATGAGAATAAAATAATAAAATAAAACAATAAAATTCTCACGTTTCGGCCACAACACAAGTAGCCTTTTTCAGGTGAAGGAAATTCTCACATCGTGAGAATTTTATTGTTTTATTTTATTATTTTATTCTCATTCTACGTGACTTTACCAAAAGAACCAAAGAAGATACTTCACGCTGATCAGCGTAGGTTGATAAAGAGCTTAAAAACGTTAAAATCATTACTACCACGATGCAGTTGTGAACATTGTTTCTTTATCTTATGAGCAAAAACATCTTTAAACACGTAAAGTGTAAATGTATACTGCAAACCTAAACCACAATGTGAAAATCGACTTAGAAAATATAATATGTACATAAAATGGCTTAAACATTGTTCTTTGTATGGACAAGCTCGTATTATTTATGACTCACCTCTAGAATTGCATGTTGTAGACATAAATCAGCCTTGACATAACTTACTCATCATTGCACGCGTAATGTACGTAAAAGAAATCTAAATTTGGCATTGTAGTGAGGTAAGCTATAACAATAATTTCAACTTGTAACACGCATAGACAGAAAGACTCAAGAGGCGTGAATAACCACTTACAAGTGGGAAAGGCAGCAAAAATCTCCCCCAAGCTCTGCGGTCCTCTGCATATTAAGGTGTTATCAGTCAATTAATGAGTGTTCACGCATGTGAGAGTAAACCGGAGCACCCGGCAAAACAAAACAAAAAACCCCCACGTGTATGAGGGAGGCAACGTTCTATCACATACAGATGGAACAGATGGAGATTCGTCCCCTTGCTGTGCAGTATTCTCTAGGCAAGTCAGGGTATTGGCAACCTCGACTTCCACGGGACGGGAGTTTCACTACATTCGTGTGATCCACCAACCCTGGCTACCGCAGTACTCTATGACAGCCGTGTGCCACCACCACCACTGAGCGGTTATCCAAGTCCATTAAATGCAGACAATAGATGCCGAAGATGGGTAACGCCATGGTTATGAGGATTGCTCGTGCAATAGCATCAACGTTTTGCAATAATGACAGCATTTCAGAAGCAGTTGAGATGCCAGGAACAAAGTATAGTTTTCCAAAGAGAACAAAATAAAATTCACACATCTAAGCACATTCGGATCAAGCTATCAAAAATGCTGTTACGTAAGATGTACATCTTTACCAAATTCAACTCCAAAGCATAGACAGTAAAACACCTCTCATTCACCACTCTTATCCACTCTTCCTACTAGATCTCATCCGCAGAGATTCGTATTATCCACAGCTCTATTGTTTGTGTTATCGAGTATCCGCAGGTTAGAGGAGTTACCAGGAAGTGGATGTTCACAAAACGAGTCATGCAGTGGCAGCCATTCATGCGGGCATTAACCTCACCATATTTATGATAATGGATTGATGATGACAAAGTATGAATACGGTGTTAAAGATGATCATGATCCTTTGCCGCTGCCACCATGATTAATTTCTGCATTTTCAGGAGCATTTACCTTCCTGGGTAGTTGAAGATGATTAGACCTGTCGAAAGCATCCCCAAAACACATCACTGTCGAAAAAGAGTTCCACTGTGAAGTATATTAATACAGAAAATTGGAATCCGTTTGTTTCATGCAAGACGGGGGAAGCATCGACGGCTCCCACACTCCAATACCCCACCGGGGCCCTGTGGCCGCTCGCCGGCGCCTGCTCAGACGCTGCGCGGAATTCTGTTGCTCTTGCTGTGCACGCTGTCCTGGAGAGGCCGCCACTTGCCCACGTGGGTCTTGTGCTTCCCGTGGCCCCACCGCTGGCACCACAGCCTCTGGCAGAATTCCTCGGCCTGGCGCGACGGTCCACCGCGGCCAAACATGGCCTGCAGGTCGCCGTACCTGCAGGCGCGGGGATGACAGCACAGCGCAGAGGAGTGGTGAGGGGATGATCCGTGGCGAGGTATAGCGGTGGAACCGACTTCTTGACTTTTGATGTCCATTTCATTTCCCACCGTGTTGATTTTCACGAAAGGATGGCAATCATCTTTCTCCAGTCGACGTTCCTGGTGCGTTGAGAAATATACCTACGGTGCCGCTTACAGCAGTCCACACAGAAAAGGCAAGGGACGTTATTTATCGGACGAAAAATTATAAGATGATTCCTGCAGAGTCTTGTTTCATGTTTGTTGCCTGCCCGGCTGGGTATGTCTCCTGTCAGTAAGGGCGTTCAGTACTGGGCAGTTGGAAGCAGTCGCCCTCCAATAATAGAGGGCGGAAGAGTGATGCTTAATAATTAGTGGACTGCCGGGCGGCTAAAATGCAGCAAACAGGCATAATGGGGGGTGCAGTTGGTGCATCTGCTAGTCAGCTCAGTCAATGAACCCATGGCACTTGGGTCTGTCCCATGCCTAAGTGAAGAATGGCGGTTGTGGTTGATGTCTGTACTAGAAGTAATGAAGCCCCATAAATGAAAAAAACTAAAAGGTCAGAGTGGATTTCCACTTGAATGAGACTGCAGTGGTGCTCACCTCAGGTTTACAGCTATGAGCCAGTGGTCAAGATTCCACATTTCTATGATGAGGGAAAACCTATACAAAGAAAAACTACTAGTTCCACCAACGTGGTATTGATATTATAAAGCCCTGATTGATGTGAACACACGGGATGAGAGGGGACGCAGATAAAACAGGGGGGATGCCCCATTTCATTCATCACACCAGGCCCCAAGCCGACAACGCTACGCGACTGGACACAGATGTAAATGGTAGACGTCTAGGCTTGCCATCTCGAGGTACAAAAAAGAACAACATATCCTGGAAAGAATATCTCACAATACCAGATTAAGGGAGAACTACATATACATGATGCATTGTCTCGGGGTGTCGCATTATTACGCAAATGTAAAATACAAAGATAGTTTTCGGCCCAGGAAGACTTGCAGAGCTCCCAGGTCAGCTACCCTGAACGCCCTCGGAAAACCGGGGAGAGGTGGCAACCCTATTGAGCCTGGAGAGAGCCCCGCCAATTGGCGAGTTTGACGCCACTGCACCGAACCGACGTCCCCGTCGGCGTACCAAAGCTTGGGCACGTCGCGGCCGCCCCCGGTGTCCATCTCGTCGCACGGCTCCCAGCGGCGCTGTCGGTCGTCGGTCGAGTCGTGACCTTCGCCAGTGGCGGCGCCCGCCCTGCCCGGGGAGCGCTCCTCGGCGGACCCGGCCGTCGCCGCGGCGGAGGGCCTGCCGCCGGCGAGGAGCGCTCGCCCCACCCGCTCGGCGGTGAGCACGCGAAGCTCCACGCGCAGCAGGGCCCTCTGGTAGCCGAGATCGTCCGTGCGGCAGGTGTACGAGCCGCTGTCCAGCGCGTGCAGCGTGCGGAACAGGAGGCCTTGCTCCAGCTTCAGGACCCGCTCGTCTGTCTTCACCTGTGTGGCCGGCGGTGGCGGAGCAGGAGGGTCATTATCTGCAACGCCTCTTTAAGTAAGGCCGAAAGCTTCTGTCCAGAGATGGATATAGAAACTTCTCAAGGGGTGAGGGAGAAGGGAGAAGTGGGGGAAGGACGGATGTCCCGGAATCTCAAGCGTTTTAACAAGGGCCCCACATTAATAAGAAAAAAATCCATTAAATCTATTTTCTCCGAAAAGTAGAATAAAAATACCGATTTTTTTCTGTTTAGGTCTTAAGGGCACGGGCGCAGGCAATGCCCCCATTGCCCCACACTGTTCCTTAGCTCCACCACTGGCTCTGAAACCGGGGGTGGAATTATAATGCTCACATATAATCCAATATGTATTTAGGTATGTTGAACTTCATTCGCACCGTACATATCAAACCGTGCTAATCGGAGGTGTAGGGAAAGGACAACAAAATAGACAAAAAAGCAGTTCTAAATAAATGAAATTACAATCTAGATGATTTAAAAGTGCACAGCTCCAGTGGCTTCCTTATATCGGAAGGAAGAACGTTCCAGACGGCCGCCGGAGCACATGCGGTGCCCATCTTTGTTCGATCGCCAGCCAAACCCCCCGCTGCGAGGATGACCGGAGTTCACGTGATGATTATGAGCTGAAGGGCGTGTGGAGGAGGAGGGCGCAGTGGCAGGGAGGGAGGGTGGCCCGGGGTGGGGTAGTGGGGGGTGTGGAGGAGGGCGCAGTGGCAGGAAGGGCGGGTGGCCCGGGGTGGGGTAGTGGGGGGTGTGGAGGAGGGCACACGGGACGGAGGGCACGGGGTGGAGGTGGGGGGGTGTGGAGGAGGGCACGTGGGGCAGGGGGGCACAGGGTGGTGGTGGGGGGCGTATGGAAGAGTCCACGCGGGGCGGGGGGCACGGGTGTGGGGGGGTGACACGTGGGGCGCTGCGTGGGGTGGTGGTAGGGGGAGGTGTGAAGAAGGGCACGTGGGGCAGGAGGCAACGTGGGGCACCTGCTCGCGCTGCTCGCTGCCGGCGTGCTGCACCAGCCACGTGATGGAAGCCCGCAGGGACGGGGGGCGGCACTCGAGCAGCGAGGCGTTCCTCTCCACACCGTACACCACCTCCACGGCCTCGGACGGCTCCGCTGCACGCGCGCGAGGAGGTGCGGGGTGGCGGCAGGGGCCAGCAAGGGGGGTCATGACCCCTGCTTCGCCAGTTGCCCGCACGCGGCCGATCCATGCACCCTTCCGTGCCGTCGTAATGTAAAATGATAACTTTAACAAAAATATATACAATATAAGCTAATGGGAAATTTAAGTATTTTTATTTATTTAACTTGATGAAGGCGTTTTAAGTAGGTATGTTGACCACTGTGCCAGCACAGATCCCTGGTATAGCTGTTGGGCAAAGCTCCGTGAGCACCAACTAAGGCTGGCACAACAAATGAGCGTGCGGTTTGGCCATCAAGAGGTTGATGGTCACACACCTTGTCAGGTTCCCATTTAAGGCTGAGTCGACCTAGGCTGGCCCAAGACCAGTTTCACTTTGCCAGGATACTGTAGTCAAGTCGCTTTGTTTTGGAACCCAGTGATTGATCTCCGCACCATAAATGCAACAAATTTGTGCACAAACACAATACGCACAAACATACACGTGACTTCCCCCGTGCTAAGGGGCCGTCCATAAATGACATCACGCGATTTTGGCCGATTTTTGACCTCCCCCCCTCCTCGTCACACGGCGTCACAAAAAGTCAGACCCCCCTCAAATATGACGTCACAAAGCTCTGCCCCGTCCCCCAAAACCTTATTTACATTTTGAAAATAAAACATGCTTCAAATCGCTTTAAACTATTGTCATTGTAGTGCGTATTTAATGTGGCGCTGCACTCTGATGTTGTAGGAGAAAACACGTATTAAAAAGGAGGCGTTGGAAAGCTGAAATTTAGCATAAAATTTACTTTAAAATATTCAACGTCTAACTAAAACTGCAAATGTTCAGAATATTATATTGAAATTCTCGTATAATTACAAAATATTAAAAGTAAATACAACTATGACAAATACTTGAAACTTTGTAGTAGAACGAAGCAAAATGGAGAGTACAATTACAACACATTCATTCCACAGAATGAAAAGCCCTGGTAGAATCATTAAAATCAAAATGTTTAATAACAATCGTTCAAAGAATTTACAAAATTTATGCTTCTCCATTCTCCCATGGAGAAGCAAAATGCTCCTTCATGGAATACATAAAAGGTGACCTTAGTAAATTTAAATTATCAAATAGTTAATAATGAAAATGTATCAAAAGTAGTGTTGTTATAACAATTCTATTTCATGAAGTAGAACGTGTTGCTTATATTTATTAAAAGTTGCGCATTTTGATGTGACGTCACATTTCTCAAACTCCCCCCTCCCCCACTCGTCACACCTCGTCACAAATGTCTGACCCCTCCCCGCCCCCGCCTTGGTGCGTGACGTCATTTACGGACGGCCCCTAAGACGGCAGCGGTGTGTTGATGCATCGCACCTCGAGATTGCTGATCCCAGCACTGATGGGTAGCGTCTCCTTTCCTGATATCCTGCCGCCTCATCCTCCTGGTGACCCTGAAGGCAACACGACCGAGTCCATAGGGGCACAGTGCACACCTGGGCGCCACGTCACGCGCAATGGTCCCACAGCGCCATCCGTTTCTCACAACCAGGCTCTATCCCAAATTGGCGTCCGCCTCTCTCGATCACCACACGGACAAACACTCCAAAGCCGAACGCAATCGAAACGCAACGACGCGGTTCACCGCGCAATTGTTACCCAACCATCTCCCTGCGTCGATATTTGAATCATTTGGCGGGACCCCGGGGTCCCGCAAAAATCCGGTCAATAATAATTATTATTGTTTTTCTTCAGTCCGCCCCACTACGTGATCCCGACAGCAACGCGCCACCCGCCCAGACTCGCCGCGCCAACAAGCGCCAGCAGCAGCAGCAGGCGGCGATCAACACGATGGGGGCCACCCCACCGGCCAAACGCGAGCCCTGGGGGGCGTCCGCTGCGGTCGCGTGCGGCGACGACGCCCCCCGGTCAGCCGTCGATCCTCGGCTTCTTTGCCAAAGCGAGCCCGCCCCCCCCCCCCCAGGCAGTGAATTTAACGTGTTTATGTAATTTTTCAACTTTTTACGAAACTTAGTGCCCCGAGTAGCTCTGGACGAGGCCAATCTGATCGACGCTAGTTTTGTTGTCGGTAAGGCAACAAGACTCGTGTAGCCACGCGGTTTTCCCCACCCCGGGGCAGTGATGGGACCCCGGGGTCCCGCCAATTGCTTCATTTGTCGATTGCGATTCTGCTAGTGACCCCTAGTGGTGTGAGCGTGTAACATGCCATGCATTTCTGTTCCCAAAACTAGGACCCCGGTGCACGTGAACTTAGTGAATGCATGCTCCCAATCAGTGCCGGATTAAGCTAGTGAGGGGCCTGTAGCATATGTTATAAAGTGACCCTAAATATAAAAAACACGTCAATATTAAAACACATACATTTTTACTTGCATAGTAAAGTAATTGTACTTTTTTTCATTTGCTATACAGCCAGATAATACGACAAATCACTAACCTTAAACACCCAGTCGTTCATAAAAGTTGAAGGCAGTATAGTACTATAAGTGCAGAATCACTTAACTGGAATTGATAGCTTGAAAACATTTAGCGCGGGGCCCTTGAAAGTGCGGGGCCCGTAGCACGTGTAGCTACTACACGTGTAGCTACTACACGTGTAGTAGCTACACGTGTAGCTACTACACGTGTAGCTACTGCACGTGTAGCTACTGCACGTGTAGCTACTGCACGTGTAGCTACTGCACGTGTAGCTACTACACGTGTAGCTACGTTTGCTATGAGGATAATCCGGCACTGCTCCCAATGCACTGGGTTCTGTTTATCTCTCTCTCTCATTGTCATTAACAAAGATGTGGAAAGATGGTTGTGATTGTGGGTTTTAATAGGGTCAACAATATTGTCGACTTTCGGGGCAAGTTCTGATTGCGAGCAGCGCCTACGAAGGCTGGCACGTCACACGAAGGAGTTGGGTGGACAACACCACGCCCGGCCGCCTTTGTCTCCCTAGTGGCGATGCAGGTTATACGGGGAGATGTTTGCCTTTGATCATGCTTTAGTACTTTGTTTCTACAAACCACATCTCTATTTTCAACAGAGAAAATTTAGGGTCGAATGTGTGTATGACTACGTGCATACTCGGGATGGCATAATACGTTGATTCGTCGATTAACATCGATTCTAAAGCTCGGGATACACGCTTTAAATCGTGTGCGAGAGAATACTTTAAATGCTTATTTTATTCGCACTTGGAGTAACTAAATGGTCTGCGTGTCACCTTGCAGCCACCACAGGCGCTACCACTCACCACAATAAGAACAACGAATTAGCATCCAGAATCACGGCAATTCATTGAATCACCAGTGAGGGGCGGATCATTCGACACGGACACACCAAATGTGTGCGTGATAAAAGGTATGGCTGGGCTACGGATCATTATGTACATCGGTCCACCAAGCAACAGCGGCGGTGACGATGATGACCTCGGCGGTTGTGGGGATTTCAAGGTTGTGTTAGGCAAGTACCTGGACTCTGGGTAGTTCTGTCCTGCCGTAGGAACGCCCCTCGATTTCCGGCCTGGCTGCACCCAATTGTCGACGCTCCTACACAACGCAGGTTTCAGAGCATAGTGACACACAGAGAGCCCCTTCATTTATAAGCAAGCGAGAGCCAACTGACCAAATTACACCGAATGCAACCGATCTCATGAGATTTCGGAAGCTAAGCAGCATTGAGCCTGGTCAGCGCATGGGTGGATGACCGCTATGCTCAGCATGCTGTTATACGTGGAGGGGCAATGTGATGGGCAGCAGAGGCCAGCGCAACCCAAATTTTTCCGGAGCCTTCACCTACCCGCAACTGGCCAGCATGGTGAGGCACGGTCGTAGATCTCCCGCAACCCGCACGGCATGGCGAGGCCCTCGTTGAGTAATGGATTGTGACAAAGAGGCCGTAGGTCTGCACGCGCGACACATGAACCCCCGGCTAATTACGAACCTACCTATCGCTCGCTGTAAGCTACCATAACTCCACAAACCTGGCCGTCGCCTGATGAAGCTAGTTGTAATTACTGGCGAAACGTCGTACTCGAATTGTAAATGTTGTGGCTTGGCTCTCCAACACACCGGTGTTGCTGTACTAGTGACGAATTGGCCACGTTCTGTTTACTAGTTGGCTGTGTCGGGTGGTGACAGGTTTAACGACATATTTATATATTTACGCGATCTAACCCTAAAAACCTGTATGATGCATTCTAACTCCATCACGTATTTAAAAACATATTTTAAATGTGTTATTTGACAAGAGCCTGGTAAAAGGCACGAATCGTAATAAAGGAAGAGGGTGGGGGGGGATACAGAAATTCTGCGGACCAAAGTGCAAACTCAGTGCTCCGGGGGTTCTGGGTAGGGGAGAAGATTGGGCTCACTGCTTCCTCCCCTATCTCTTGACAAACATCCATCGCTATCTCTATGGGACCCTTTTCCCCAGGATAAAACATTTTTTTTTTTAATGAAAAATGAGAATAGGTTTTACCTTTTAACTGCTCGGCCCGAGCTATAAGTGTTCTGATGCTTGCATTGTCTTTGTACTGTTCGACTTTTGGCGCTGTTCTCTGCTCTGACACTGGTGGTGAGACTAGGTCATGAAGAAGGCTGTCTCTGGTGTAGGCCAATCAGTTTCAAAGACAATGCCATATATTGTCAGAGCATTCTTGTTTGCATGCTCACCACAAGTACGTGTGGTTAATGCAGACTTGATGCCTTGCAAGAGGTACTCATTTGCTAGTCGAACATCTTAATACCTCCATCTTTATCGTCGGCGGCTCTGTGAGAATGAGGGCGGCGATTAACCCCGCGGACCCGCAGAGCGGACCCCGTGAGTGGAGCCCCGGGCTTACCGTTTGCCCGGGTGCCGGTACTTGGTGCAGGAATGTCCATCCCACGCGCAGTAGGGGTCTCGTGCCAGGCAGCACTCGGCGCACGTAGCGCCGTACAGCTCGCACTGCTGCAGGGACACCTGCGCCGCGGCCTCCCGCGTGCCCACGTACAGCTTGCCCTGAAATCCGACAGCAACCAAATTTGACATGGTTACGTATGTGCGCGCGTGTTGAAACTCTTTCACGCCTCTACGTAAAAAAAAAACATGTTAATTGGAGGTGCGGGGGAAGGACAGAAAACTAAACTGAAAAGCTGTTCTAAAGAAATTAGTTTTTCAATCTAGATTACAAGTGCATAGCTCAGTAGCCTCCTAATATCAGAAGGGAGAGCGTTCCAGACGGCCGCATCTGAAAGCGCGCGACGCGGTCACCATCTTTGTCCGATGGCTGCCAAATTATTGCTGATTATTACAATCGTAATTTTTTTCCGAATTTTGAATTTGTAACGTGCGCAGTTCTCGTTTCACTCTCAGACAGAGAGAGAGAGGATGACCCGGATGCGTGGGATACCACAGACAAGTGAGAAGGCAGACCGAAGCGGCGCTCGCAATTGCCAATGCTCTATGGCCCTATATTGTGACATTGAGTGTTTATACACGTGCGAGGAAACGTGGAGTGCCCGGACAAAACCCACGTGTGTGAGAGGGGCGTAGCATTCAATGCTTGTTAAGGTGGATTTTCATCCACTAGCCGTACTGCCATACACTTTTAAAATCAGTTTTACAAACTTCCAATCCACGCCTCCAAAGTGCTGTATTACAGGCGTGCATAGCTACCAGCGCCCGGCTTGGGGAAGGAGGATTTGAAATCCATAATAGCAGGGAGTCGAGCAGTGGCATAGTGGTTAGCGCAATGCACTCTAAAACCAAGATTCCCGAGTTTGATTCCTGACCACAGCTGCCGTCTGTGGTTAAGATATTTGAAGATTTATTAACTGATCTTGCCACGCTCCCACCAACCCCTCCCTCCAAAACCTCCACTCAAAAACACCCTTGACCGACACTGCATAGAGAAGTCTCCATCTAGCAGCTGATGTTGGTCACGAAAGCCGACTTGTTAAACCATAAACGAACAGCTGTAAAAGGCTTTCCAGTGCATTCATTCGTCGTCATTCTAGCCATGGTCCATTCACTGTGGATGGAGGCCTTCCGGTCTCGCGATGCAACAGTCCATCAAAGAAACGTGGATAAAAGCAAGCTTGGAATCACACGCAGAGCCAGAAAGAGGAATGCGTGGATCAATCAGATATATCGTAATGACCGTTGACAAAAAGCTACCATGTGCTTGGGCAAGGCACATTGCCATGACGAAATGTTGCCTGCTGAGCAGGACAGGTGGCAGAGAGGCAGCTAAAGGCAAGAACGTTCCTAAGAGTCACGACCACAGTGCAGATGGACCAATGAAATCACGTGCAGGAGCCAGATGGGTTGTGGCGTGGCATCACAGGACTGTGAAGGATGACGACGATGCGGGGAAGCATTCATCCAACAGTCGATAGACAATGGCTGTTGCTGCTGCTGAGCATTGTAATGATAGCGTGATATGATTTATTATGTTTTTCAGTTTCATTTATTAGGTATAACCCTGTGAGCCATGCGGCTCTTGACTCGGGTGCAACCACAACAAACAAAAACATGAACAAGAAAAATCTTAAAGTGACTACACGCTACAGAAAAATCCAAGAAAAAACAGCAAAGTCTTCCATGTTTATGCCACTATACATTGTTGCCCCAAGCAGTGACTGTTCATTGAATCACGGAAGGCATTATATTTGCACTTGGGCACAACTATTTTACGCCAAGGAGTTCCAAGAACAATATTTTTTATTGCCTAAAGTTTGAGCTCCATACCTACAGAGTGTATAAGAAACGCAAGCTCTGCATGTTCTGGTACATTTAGATTTAAGTGGGTTAAAGCACAGCTGCAGTGAGTTTGTCTCTGTATTCGGTCTTGCCACAAAAATACCGAAAGCTCAAAGAGCCCATGTGAAGTCCTCCTGGGCTTACCCTTTTAACAGAGAGGTCCATGGTAAGAATTGGCGAAGGTTTCTGTGAAAACAAAACAATACATCAATGTTGTTTTAGAACAAATCTAATGATCATAAATGTTCAGAGTCCTCTTTACATACCATGCACATGACTGCATGCCACGGAGTACATAGATCAGTGATTACTACCATTACTCTTTACCTCAAATACTTGAATTTCCTCCAAAATGATTTCTTCCGGTGGAAAATCCTGGCTTGTGGATATCGATATGACTTTAAGCACTTGCCCTGTGTCTGCAGGAAACATTAAAAACGAGGGCACTTTTTCAGGCTGGAAGGTTAAGTTTTCAGGGTATTGCCCATGTCAGGGCATTGAGCCAGCTTCTCTGAGCTGGCTGCTATCCTAGTGCAGCGAGTAAAAAAAAGTATTGCTTGTGAAATTTGTAAGGGCATTCGACAACTAAAGGTGAGTGGCTAACTAAGAGAGAACAGAATCTACCTCTGTAGGTTACAAGTGAATGTAATTTGCGTTGGAGCAAAGCAAAGAGGCAGTTGCACCCCCTTTGGACAAGGGAAGAAGGCCACGATGAACAAGGCCCACCGGGTTTTGAGATGCGGTTGAGTTGAATGCATAACCAAGGCAAATCAAAGTTATGACTGTAACAATTTGTGCTATGTCGACAACGTTCATGGGCCACCTTTGCTGGAATTTGGCCCAATGTCGCTATTGGTAAACTCGGCTGAGACCATCAATTCAATACACTGGAGAACCCGGGATTTTGTCACAGGCGGCTTCGCTGTATGCGAACGTAGGATCTCAGCGCTTCTGGCTCAGCGCTCTGACCTCCCATGTGTTGGCTTTAAATAAAGTTTATTGACCACAAAACTTCTCACGATATTAGAAACAGTTTATAAACAACAACAACAACAACAACGGTTAACACAGCCGTGCGTGGCCGCAGCATAGGCAAAGAGAAAGATCCCCCGTATAGCCTTTAACAGACTGTTGGGGAAAGTGGCGATGTTTACACACCGTACCAGGTATTTATTTGAGGCTGAGTCGACCTAGAGGAGGCACAGGACTAGCACAGATAAACGTCCCCGGTGGTGGCCGTGAACGGGAATCGAAGCGCAGCGCAGCGCCAACCGCTCCCCACAACCACCACCAGCGTGGGTGACCCCAGCCACGCCCCCCGGCGGGGTCACCTGTGCCGAGGAAGATGGCGTCGTAGGCGGCGTCCTGCGCCTGGACGCGGTCGACGGCGATGCGGGTGAGCCGGCGCCCGGGCTGCGTGCTCACGAACACGGGGCGGCCGTGGCGGGGCCGCGCGGGCTGGTCCATGAGTGGGTGGGACCGCGCGAAGTGCAGGACCTCGTCGGGCAGGCCACGCGTGCTGTGGTACGTCGAGCCCGGCGGGGCCGTCAGGTCGCTGAGGCACTGCGCACCGCGCGGAGGGGGGGGGAAGGAGAACGGCAAAAAAGGTCCCTTAGGGTGGCCAAACGTCCTGTGGAACGGGCGTGGAGATTACCGGTGGTGGCCGTGAACGAGAATCGAACTCGGGTCGCCGGGTTCGAAGCGCAGCGCAGCGCCAACCGCTCCCCACAACCACCACCATCTCCAAGGCAGAGGTTCTTTGCAAGCCATCTGGCTACCATGAGAGATTCGTTCATGAGGCTATCCACATATACAAACACAGAGACAATTTCAACCGAGAAGATGGATTCTGGCTTAGCAATCATTGTAAGGATTTGATAAACCATTTCGGGTCTTAATTGATTGATCACGCTTAAGGTGGCTTTCAGACCGCATCCATGATTTTCCCTCTCCCCCCTCCTCTTTTCCGAACATAGATGGACTCGTCCATCTGAATAACTGCCAAATCTCTCTCCGTGGTGCTAACGTTAAAAATAACCGCCACTTTTTTCAAATTTTCTTGTTGTGGTTTTCACACCTGATGACGATTGCTTTTGTTGCAGTCGAAACGTCGTGATAATTTTATTGTTTTATATTTTTATTATTTTATTGTTTCCCTTCTACGTGACTTTACCGAAAGAAGCAATAATATAAGGTGGAGATTACCGTCACACGTATCAGGATTGAGTGGAGGAAGACGACCGTGAAGAGAGATCCCCGCAAAACGCGAGTGGGAGGAATGCCAGAAAAAATAGGTTTAGCACTATCATCCATCTGTTCGGTCCAATTTTTAACCAAACCCTAACCCATTGGCCAGTACCGTACGCGTATACTTTACGTAAAAAAAGGGATACATAACCAACATGTAGTGGTGTCACTAGGGTTGGTGTCACTCAGTGCGGTAACTCATGGTGTCACCCCTCATGGACCGCCACCCATACCAGACCATACAGAATCCTTAGTAATATTTTTTGTACTAATGTTACTCGCAAATCGTAATTCCCGTATGTCACTGAATGTAATGGCAATTGTAGTGACATAAACAACTAGCAAAATTTAAATTACACCTTTAAATTACAATATTTCCTTTTATTACTACTTCATTCTCAACAAAGTTATTCATATAGGTTCGCAGATACAAATAACCACAATATTGTAGCTAAAACACCAGAAAATTTTACAAAATCAGCGACTACAAAAACACGAGCAGCAACGAAAACAACAGCACGTGCTCGCAGCGCGTGCAGACGAAACCACGTGACTCGAAGCGTCACTGCAGTTGGGTAACAGTGACAGCTCTGACCGGAGCGCATTAGAAGGTTCAAAAAGTAAATTAACACAGAGTTTTAGCCTTGTAGGTATATTGACACAGTACATGTAAGCTGGGTTTAGTTATAACAACAAAAAACACATTTCGTCGTTATAACTAACTACAGGGATATTTTTTTAAATAAAAAAAGATCATACATTTATGCTGAAACACTGCACAAAAATTGTATAGACAGTCATTTTGGTGTCACTCCCTCTGATGGTGTCACCCGGTGCGGTCCGCACCCCCCCGCACCTCCCTAGTGACGCCACTGCCAACATACACGTGCAGGTAGCAAAAACATTCACCAGTGGGAATGAACATTTGCTCCCGCGGAGTTATATATGTATTTCTATTCTGGGGAAGCAATGTTCATTTAACCCTTACCCATTCTGAGACGTCTGCAAGTTGAATCTCTGAACGTGCAAGCAGTCAGCGTTAATTTTATTTAGAGAGGCGTTAGAGGCATTATGTTTTAAGACATTGCACTCACAGCAGAGAACTGTAGCAACACGACCGCACTCTATGATAGCTAGCGCCAAACTGCCACTCGCCCTCCCGCATAGCCTTTTACTTCCAATGACACGTACGTCATCAGAACAGGGACAGTGTCAAATGGGTTAAATGGCAGAGCACAAGCAAGTTTGGCAGCCTGCTAGATGTACATGTACCTGTTGCCGCGACGCGAACGACTCACCGTGCCAGGCCGCGGGTAAGGCACCCTGCCCTGAAACGTTGCCCAGTGGTGCCTGGGTCCCTCTCGGTGAGCAAAGGCCCCCTTGAAGACGTCTCGGATCGCGGCCATGGAGTATGCGCACACAGCGAAGCCCTTGAAGATGTCACTGTGCACGTGCGTGTGGACGACAGGGGGCACAAAGGAGGCCGTAGAAGAGATTTATAAAATTGACAAGTATTCTGACAAGATATTCAAATATTGTAATGTGTGAACATTTCATTAAAAAAAATGTCAAAAAACAGATTTGTTTTAAGATATACATGACAATGGAACGAATTCTACATCGGAAGATTGGGAAGTGAGGATATATTATTATTGCGTGAAAACAAAAAAATCACGGCTCGTATTATAATCGAATGTGTCATTTAAAACAAACGTCACGAGCATGCAAAGTGTACGAAGCACAGTACCTGACCGTGCTAAAAATGGCATAAACTTCGGGATTTTTTTCATCACTGGTTTGAAGTAAGAATACATCCTCTGGAAAATAAACAAATCAAACACAGACTATGAGGTTACACGTAAGGATGACACACCTGCCTTCTGAAAACATTTCTCTCAGGGCCCCCCCCCCCCCCACTGTGTAAACTGTGACCTCCAACGATGAGTCAGTCCAAACTTTTGCCCCCTTCTCTCTCTCTCTCCTCTCTTACCCCGTTGCTCTAGAGAAGCACTGCAAATAGTCATAATGGAGTGTTTTTGGATTAGACCGCGTAAATATTTAATGTGTCGTTCAACCTACCACCAGCCGACACAGCCACTTAGTGAGGTTTGTCACAAAAACTAAACATGCCAATTCGTCATGAGTACAGCACACTGGTGTGTTGGGAGAGTAAATCCACAACATTTGCAATTTGAGTACGACTTTTCGCGAGTAATTATAACCGGCATCATCAGGTGACAGCCAAAGTTGTGGAGAACTCCTCCCGTTTCGGAAACGGTCAGCCTGATATAGTTTGATCCGTGAAAGGGCAGTGTTAATGTAGGTACAGTACGGTACTGAACGGTACGTCAAACTTCTTCCGCTGCCGTACGTAGCCGAGCGCGTGAATCGCCGGCAATGTCGAACGTGGAGGTGACTGTTTTTTTTTTTAAAATCTGTGATTGTATTTGGAGAGAGACTTGCCCAGCTGATCGAAGTGCGTGTCGATGCCGTCAGAGCCTGGGATGGAGCACAGGAGCCTGGCCTTCGTGAAAGTGCTCCACTTGTTGACCAACACTCTCTGCCCACCCTCATCGTTCTGCACAAACGGAATGGCAAAAAAAATTAAACACCGACTTTGAGGTTAATGAACACTAACCGTGAAGCCCACATCAAGGAAAACAATCGTGAAGTCCAGATCCAGGACGTTTTGCAGGAGAGTCCTGCATTGGGATGTTTGTCAAAATAACCTTTTAAAGTGTCTTCATGCGTGTGGAATGAAAGCGGATTACCTGGAGAAATCTCACACGTATGAGGGGATTACACTTAAAACGCGCGTGTAATGATAAATGAGTTAATTAATATCGACTAGGATTACAATATATACGTTTAATTATGTGTAAGGATCAATGCTTTTCATTTGTAATTCATTCACATAAGCCCTTCCAGCAATTGAATAGCTACACCCCCCTTATCAGGCATAGCCGGTTCAGTTTAACAACAAGGTGAGAGTCAGGCCGGCCTCCCAGCTCCTCTCGGATGGGGCACCGTAACAGTGAAAGAACGCCAGTAGGGTGGAGAGAACTGGCGTGGGCCAAGAGACATTTTCCCTCCCCCCCCACCACCCCACCCGGTGCGAGAGTGAATCGGGACATGTGATCTGGCTCGGAGGAGCATTGCGGGTGCGATCGGTACCGCGCAAACGCGGCCCACGCGCGAAAACCTCGCCCGGCTCCTGCCATCGGCCTCGGTGGCCCGCTCCGAGAAGAAGAAGTAGACCTTGTTGTCGAGCGGGTCGTCCGTGTCTGGGATCAGGTGCGCCGCCACAAACCGAGGCTCTGGCAAACCAAAAATACAAATCACGCGTAATGTTTTTGTTTTTGCTGCTTAACGAATGACGCCGCTCGAGAAACCAATGGCTTTCATCTTCTCGTTAAAGACGTGGGGAAATATGCGGCTGCCTGGCACCAGTTTGAAGGTTCCTTAATGAGAACAGCGGCTTTGAAAGCACGGTTGTCACGTACGGTTACGTGGAAAGCTGGTGGGGGGGGGTGGGGGGCAATGGCAAGGTTGGTGGAAATGTGAAACATGAGAGGTTGGAGTTCCAGTGTGGGTGTCCCAAGTCAAAGGTCAAAAAAACAGGAGCACGGGTATGTTTAGTTAAACCTACGTGGCGCTTGCGAAGTTATTTGGGCCGGCGAAAAGGTAAAAAAACCCCACTGTTTTCGGCAATGGAGGAAAATACGTGATGTCCTTGTCTTTCTTAAGATTTGTTTTAGCACTGTCTGCAGTTGAAGGTGGCAGCTCCTGCTTTTAAGATGCCAATAGCAACCATCTGAAAGGGGGACAAAATTTACCAAACCGACGAGCGATAAACGCAGATTGGTGTGGTTGTTTGCCAGAACGTGGAAAAATACAGCTATGTAAAAATGTATGGGTTAGGTGCCCCATAATGGCAAGAGTGACTGGTGTATTAATATATATGGGAATAAGATGATACTGATATCACTCGTGTTATATGGGAAAATATATTAATATATTACTCAAGTATGTTTTTTTTCCTGATTAATGCGTTAACAAAGACTCAAACACATGCCAGACAGATCACAACACACAGCTTATGTAGGCATCTGCAAGGGAATAGTTATTTGTACTTTTATTTGGGTCTCACTTTCATTACAAATATAAGGTGACCACCAAAACCCTTTCTCTACCCACTGGTACAGGAACTGAGGAAGACTGCCATGTGATTAAAATTTTATTTAGGGATTTCAAGTCAAGTCAAATGTTCTTTCTTCTGAAAATGAGAAACGATGCGATCTCCGTTATCGGTTCTCAGATTCAGAACACATACATCACATTGCATGTCCGAGAATATATTTTGCAATTTGCACATGTTTTACGGAATGGGTTGACGTGACCCCCTGTAGTCACTAGTGGCTGATGAATGCACCATTGTTATAAATGCACCATTGTGTTAATTTATAAAATAACAACTTGTTAAGTCAAATCAATGGCTCCTATATTCACCACAACTTAAAAATGTATACATATTCATAAATCAAACCATGACCCTGAATTGCCACAATCAACTTGTTGCAATCAATCATCAAACTGCAAGAAGGAAGATTGTGGGAGGGGGGGGGGAGAACGAAGGCCCAAGTCTACGAATCCACACGGCTTGTGAAGCCCTGGGACAAGAAATAATCCATGCTGGATAATGTTGAACTTCTTTCGCACCGTACATAGCCAACCGTGCTAATCGTAGGTGCCCGGGTTAAGGGAATCAGAGGTGCGGGGTAATTCCATGAGTGTCCCAGCATGGTTTGGGTCCGGTTTATAATCGTCAGAGGAGCTCCCATGCCCACCGCTGTGCCCCCTTGCGTCATGCATCACCATTGAGAACTTGCGGGTTGGAGTGCTCCGTCCTGATCGCTCGATGCTGAGGGGTGCCCGTGCGAAAGATCGCGGCGTCTTCCTCAAAGAAGTCGGCCAGTAATCCCGTGTACAGCTGTCCGTCTGGCCATTGATTGGTTCATAACACAGGGAGGACAAAGTACACAATCACGATGATGGCAAAAGCGCCAGGTTACATTTCGGAATTCGAATGTGGCTATGCTTGGGTCGTTTCGGTTATGTGTGCCACTCCACACAGCGAGATTGTCGAATTATTTAAAGAGTAGGGTGCAATTGTTGTTCTCCCAGTATTGTGTGTGTGGGCATAATTTCAAGCAAAAGTCGTCAAACAATAATTGCTTTAAGGTACAGGTATTTCAGAACTATAAATTATTTCAAACGAATTGCTGATGATTAATGGTCAGCTCAGTGCAAATGTTTGAAAAGCCTTCTACGAAGCATACATGATTAAGGACTATATATTGGTTGCAGCGACAAAAGTATATATATATTAAATCAAATCCTTGAGTTGAAGGTCACTTCTTCTCCCTGCTGCCGACGCTGTCAGGAACTCCTTCCCACCAATCATCTGTGCCACTGATTGTCTGCCCCACATTTAAGCCCAGGCTCAAGGCCTCCGCCTGCTACTCTCCCTTTGGCTGTCTGTTCTCTCTAAGAATAAGTGTACATTATTTCGTACAAAAGAGTAGGCCAATTACCATCTAGAGGTGCTCTCTAGAGCCCCATTTATTTGGAAGCCCTTCAGCCATTAGTGGAGTGAGCAGGGCTGCACCTGTAACTTCCACCTCATATATATGCCTCCTTGTTGCCTGTGATAAATATCCCACTGTTTTGTACAGCATCTTGGCATGCAGTTGTATTTAGTCATCATATAATTATACACTATAAATGGTAATTGTAAGGGTACATAAAAAAGTGACCAAACAATCATAACAATGGACTAAACATAACAATGATTTTTTCCCTTGCTATTCCCAATGGATGTAATCAGTCCAGTTTCCATGCTGCAGCTTGGCAGTCTCAAATTAATGTGTGTATTTAACTCTTTACTGGTTATGGGCTGGTTTGCAACTCAATATCAGCTCATGAAAACAGTTCGTTCACATTTTGAAAGTGCCATACCGTAAAGTATGAATTCCAAATCTGTCAGCCTAGTCTCTTTGCCCTCTCTCTATGCAAAAAATGGGCCATTGCCAAAAACATATCCTCCATTTTTCGGTTATAATGAATCGCTAACAAATGAATGTGGTGAGTTTTAGTTTTTTTTATTGCCAAATCTCTGAGCGTACTGCAGGACAGCGACTGCACCAATTCACACATTTCCTCTTGTCCAATTCACATTCGGAAACCCCGCTGGCCCAGTGGTGCAGAGCATGGCCGGCTGGGGGCCCACGGTACAGCGAATTAAACCGAGCCCCCCGGTCCAATTCTCCTCCCTCTTTACAGCCCGACGCCCGCTGGTCCCGCAGACTCATGGGCCCCGGTGCAACTGCACCGCCTGCGCGCTCGATATCTGCACCACCCCTTGCCAATGTTTAACAGCGCACGCTAACACCGCGATGATGTATTCTCGCTCAGGCCCGAAGCCAAACACCTTTCCCTTCTACGGTATTCTTTGGCGACGATGTTCACAGCCGTATTTCATCCAGTGACTCGCGTGCCCGATTCGACGAACGGCGGCACAGAGCAAATTTGTGCGGTGGACGGAGCGAAGGAGCGCTGATATATTCATGACCCGGGGGGGTGGTGGGGGGAGGGTTCTGAGCTGAATTGGGGAAACGGGGCTGCTAAAATTCACGTCAGGGAACACGTGAAAAAAGATTATGACAAATGCGGCTTCAAATGTGGACAGCTCTTTCATGGAAGCCGTTGTTTGTGAAGGGAAATGGCTTCTGAAGGGGAATGTGCGCGGCCCCGGGGCGAATTCCCCGTTATTTGTGTTTCAACCTTAATTTAAATTCCACAAACACAGAGATAATTGCGACTGGTGCATAACACGACGAGACAATTACACGGCGACGCGCACGCTCGCTCGAGACACACATGGCCATCACTTCCTTGGACAATTGTTGTTTACATGGCAGGCAATGCGATTGTACACATTTGTCATGTAAATATATATTTTACATGTACCTAGAGACGACATTTCCACGTAGTTCTGTACATACATATAGAACTATTAGTAGCCGGTCGCAGGTTTAGCCTGCTTTCTTTTAAGTCACGTAGGTGACTTTACCGAATAGAACCAAAGAGTATGGATCCTTGCAGTCACGAAAGCTTCAAATCTAGAATTGCTTTCTTTTAACTTTGGTATCACACTCCATGGGAGTCAAATTACTTGGTTAACGGTCGATGGTTCACTAATTAATTTAGAATTAAATATGTTTAACCATTTAGCATGAAACAAAGTAATTTGGAACTCAGGCTGAGCCTCCCCCATGAGTGAAGCAATCAACATCTGGGCTACAATTTCTTGGGACACCAAATTCTGAACAATGTCATGACTTTGGTTGCTGTTGTTATAAGCAGCATTGACTAGACTGCAATTGTTCTACACTTCCGTTGTGTAGTCCCTTACTGAACCCTATTAGAATTCACATCCGTTAGCCGCGGCCAGGGATCAAACTCAGGTCAACGGGTTCACAGCATGGTGCACCAACCGGTGCTACAGTTCCCCCCTACATGGCTATTTACGGCGCGAAAGAACTTCAACGCGCATACATAATCAAATAAGACATTATTCTTAGTTCTTTCGGTAAAGTCACGTTTCCCTTCAACGTGACTTTACCGAAAGAACTAAGAATATGAATTACTGCAGTCACGAAAGCTTTAAATCAAAATAAGACATTGTTTAAATGCATGCCTATACAGGTCACCATACTTCAATAGGGATGGCCGTTGGTACGGCTATTTTAGTACACGCAATTGACAGGAAGGACAAGATCAATGGGCTCGCATAATGCGCATGCATAATGTACGTCGACTCATTAATCCCCACCCCCCTCACTTTGTGCAAGAAGAGCACAGGATCATGGCCACCACATCTACGCCTCTATATAAAGAACGAAACAGGTGGACTTCTCCACAAATTGGCTGTCGCCTGATGAAGCTAGCTGTAATTACTGGCGAAACGTCGTACTCGGTTTGTAAATGTTGTGGCTTGGCTCTCCAACACACCGGTGTGCTGTACTAGTAACAAATTGGCACGTTCTGTTTACGTGACAAACCTTACTAGTTGGCTGTGTCGGGTGGTGGCGGGTTTAACCAAACATTTATATATTTAAGCGATCTCATTAAAAAAAAAACCCTCTATTATGGTACATACATTACAGTATATGTAAATAATGCTCAAAAGGGGTGATATTACACTGGTTGTCTGGCCTATTAACTAAGCAATGTTGTTGTTGTTGCAACAACTTGCAAAGGGAACCAACGGGCAGATTCCACAGCAGATCGCGTGATCTGTAAACGCGCTGCCGGAATTCACTTTACCGACTACTGTGGACGCAAATGGCTCCTTGGGGCCAAAGGGGCACCTTCCTTGTCCATTCTCAATGCTCTGTGGCTCCAGCTTGAATGTGTGGTCCTAAAGGTGGGAGACATAACAAGCGCACGACTGCATTCATTCACCGCGAGTGTTTGCGTTTGACTTTCCACTGCGTTGGCGCCTTGCAGACTCATGTCAATATGCGCTGAGCTACTGTGACAGCTCTGAAAAGAAAACGTTCGTCGCCGCGTCGGTAATTTCTAGAAGCGTTAGGCGCTGGAACATTTTTTTTTATACGTTTACGATCTTTTTTTTTCTCGGAACCACAACCGTAAAGAGCATCACGACACGAGCGTGCGTTTTGCCTGCCGTCTGAGTCATCACACATTTTTAACTTGGCTTTCACATTCCAGTCCAACATGTTAAATAAAGAAAAAAGAGAGAAAACGTTATCCATTTAGGCACAGAGACTTTCAGGCAAACGTGATGATAGAGCACCCCATGTAGGGAAAGCACACCACCCAGTGCCCACCCACCAGTACAGAGACGGTTAGACATATTGTAGGAGGTACTCATTTTAGGTTGAGTTGACCGAGGTGGAGGCCAAGGTCAGACCCACGTACCCATTGCAACTGCTGGTGGACATCACAACCAGCAAAATATCCCTAGGGTAGCAAGGATCACGGGGGCAGTGTCTTATCGAATACCCCAACACCTAATAAAGCGCTGTTAGCGAACACCTATGAAGGCCGGCACAGTGCACGGAAAAGGGTGGGTGGCCAGCACCAGGCCAGTCCGCCTTTGTCTCCCTATTGACGAAGTTTACTCTAGGTAATCATTTTGAGACTGAGTCGACCTAGGAGAGGCCCAGGATCGGTTCAGATAATTGTCACTGGGTGTTGGTCGTGAGTGGAAATCAAACTCGGGTGACCGGGTTCGTAGCGCAGCATGCTAACCGCTCCACACGACACACACTTGCACGTGTGTGTCATTAATTTCAGAAAGGCTTGTGCCTTTCTGAAAATAATTAAACGCGTGATATGGAATATAACAGTGCAACGAGTATTATCACCATATCATGGCAAAATACTGCAGTTTTACGATCTTATCTAATATATACATAGCTAGTCATGTATGAGTGAGTGACTGATTTAAAAAAAATGTTTCAGAAGGGCTGGAATTTGGCACAAATATATGCTCATAAGTACAATAGATATGTGTTGTAAACTTAGTGTTATAAGATTTTGTATTTTTAGATTCATGTCAATTACGACATAAGCTTTTTTAAAGAAATAATATATAAAGATTTTTCTGCACACCAAATATTGTGGGTAAAAGTTATAACGTGTTTGTTTTTTTTAGCTTAAACTGGTTAAAGTTTGTATTTAGGACTGTGTAACACTGGCAAAACACGATAGTACGTCAAAATGACGTCAAAATTAGAATTTAAAATTATAAAATCTTAATTTTCGATTTTTAGACCCAGAAAAATTGGGGGCCTGAACAATAACTTTACATTTTTGTACACTGGGCCTATAAAAACTTGTGTATGTATGTCAAACTTATCTCGCACCATACGCAGCCAACTGTGCTAATCGGGGGTGCGGGGGAAGGACAACATAAAAAAAAAATATCTGAATCGGTCCTGGATGTTGAAAACGATGCTAAACCCAAATTACACTTTTTTAAAAGCTACATTCTCCGAATACTTTTTTTGGAAGTGTGACACCCAAAGCCAAAGCAAAGCGGGTGACGCTGACTACCAAGTAACTCATCATGTGCACTGTCCTGCAGCAGCAGAAGCTGCCTGCTCATGTTTATTCTTACACGGTATTTATTTATAGCCTGAACAGACTGTTGGGGCAAGTGCTGTTAGTGATCACCTATGAAGGCCAGCACGGCACACGAGGGGATGGGTGGCCAGCGCCACACCCGGCCGCCTTTGTATCCCTAGTGGCGATGTTTACTAACCCCACCAGGTACTCATTTGAGTATGAGTCAACCTTGAGGGAGGCCCAGGACCGACTCAGACAATCGTCACCGGCGTTGTGCAATGAGCAGGACTCGAACTCAGCTCCCCGGCTTCGTAGGTTAGCGCGCCGACCGCGACTACACGACCGCTCCCCGCACACACTCACATCCACACCTCCATGCGTACATACAAAATGACCCCTCGCTGTCAGTTCTGTGGCATCGTGGTTGCCGGCCAATGGCCCACGTCACAACGTCCGAACAACCAGGTAGGCACAAAGAGCCGCTCGACGCAGCGGCCGCGGGGCTGACGGCGTTGGCGGCAGCCAGACTGCCGCTCTTTGATTTTATCTGTCGATCGCAGGCGTTGCATTCGACCCCAAACGACCGGTGGACCCCCAATCTCTCCCGCCCACCCTGGGGTTCGCCAGGCCTCCCACGGGGTCAACGCGCTCTGACCCCACGCAATTAAAACAAACCGATAAGCGGGACCCGCTACCGCCTTTGTTTTTCCGCGCTGACCCACGCCGACTCGTCGACCGGGGAGTCCTGCCCGTGCGGGCTCCGTACGTGTAGCGGAGGTTGGGAACGACCCTCACGCGATTTAAAATCCGTTCGATGATGCCGCAAAGCACGGGGAGATGTTCTGAGGAAGGTGAGGATCGATAATTATGAAGACTTTAAATTTGAAGAATCGTGGGTTTCTCCCCCCCCCCCCCCACCACTTTTTGGCAGCCTTTAGTCACGCTCACCACAGCACCGATGACGAGCAATTGATTCGACGTCACTTATTGCGTGTGAGGTGATATTGGGACATTATTGACGAGTCCTATTAATCCACACAGTTTACTGCTCTCATAATTGATAATAATGGGAGGATTCTGCCACTACTTCTGAGTTACTCCTCTCGTCTGGGGATGAGTGCAGTTATAAGGTTACACTCTTGACGTGCATCGAAGGAAGATTCTCAGATTGATTCGGGGCCGTCAGTGAGAGGAGGAGCGAATGATAGGGTGGATAACATGACCCTCACTATCGTATTTTGCTTCATGTTGGCAATGTTGACTATGTTTGTGTCCAAACATCTGGCAGGTGTGGAAATTGCAGCGCAATTTAAGCAACGTGCTGCGCATGAATTGCTATGCATGAGGTTAATCTAGAGTGTTAATCTATTGGACAGTAACTGTCGATTTATTTCCAAACTGTATTTTTTAATTTGTGATGTCGTATACGGGTTTTCAGAAAGCAAAATATTTCAGGAGCATTTAATGAGCTAACGATAATCAAGATATGACAATATTTTCCCGCACCTCCGATTAGCACGGTTGGCTACGTACAATGCGAAAGAAGTCCAACATGCCTACGTGCGTACATGTTGCCAAGCGGACAATGCAATTACAATGGATCTCATCATCATCGTCATCCATGGGCGGATAGCCCGTAGGTGTCCACTGCACATTTCGTCACTTGTTTCCACCTTGGTTCTTTTGGTAAAGTCACGTGGGTAGAAAAAATAATAGATGACGACGTTTCGATCGCCACACAAGCAATCGTTACCTGAAGACGATTTGCTTGAGTGGCGATCGAAACATCGTGATCTATTATTCTTGGATTTTTCGGTAAAGTCACGTAGAAAGGAAACAATAAAATTATAAAAATATAAAACATTAAAATTCTCACGACGTTTCTACTGCAACACAAGCAATCATCATCAGGTGTGAAAACCACAGCAATACAAATTTAAAAGAACCAAGAATATGAATCCCTGCAGTCACGAAAGCTTTAAAGCAAAATCGTGATCTATTATTATTTTTTCTACCTACGGGACTTTACCGAAAGAACCAAAGAGTAGGGATTCCTGCAGTCACGAAAGCTTCAAATCAAGATTGTAGTTGTTCCTCTGCATCTACAGCAACCATACGATATAAGAAGAATACAAAGGCAAGAGTGGGTTTCATCATTGGAAAGTCTCCATAACATATTTAATGGTCCATCCATATCAGCATACAAACCTTTTGGACCAATGTAATGTTTAAAAAAAATCTGTGTACACATTGAGGCGTTTAGATAACATGTATACTTGAATCTTTAAAAATACAGTACTGTATTTTACACGATGGTGAACAGTCCATATTTCCTATAATACTTTGCCCTGACCCGCTTAATAATATATCCCCAAACCATTTGGTCACCGGATGTGTTTGTATTATTTCGTGAGCAGTATTCCACTTCTCTCTGCCTCGTGCGACATATTTCTGGCACCGATCTCTTTACGTCATCGCCGAGCCATTCTCCGTGAGGTCTTCCTCCCTCTCTGCTCAGCTGCTGCTGACGGATCTCTTATCGTACGACGACCACGACATCGAAGCATTGGACCTTATCGTAGTAGCACAAGTAGCTACGCATGCTACGGGCCCCGCACTTTCAAGGGCCCCGCGCTAAACGCTTTCAAGCTATCAATTCCGGTTCAGTGATTCTGCACTTGCGCTATTACTATAGTACTATACCGCCTTCGACTTTCATGAACGACTGGGGTGTTTAAGGTTAGAGATGTTGCCGTATTATCCGGCTGTATAGCAAATGAAAAAAATACAATTACTTTACTACGCATTTTAAAAACTTTTAATATTTACGTGTTTTTTTATTTTATTTTAATTTAGGGCCCCTCTATAACATATGCTGCAGGCCCCGCACGAGCTTCATCCGGCACCGGAGGGGAGGGAGGGGAGGGAGGGGGCACTTGCCTCGGCCTTGCGACCTACGTTGACGAGGGCGCACGACGGGTGGAAGGCCCCCGTGCCGCAAGCCAGCAGGTGCGTCTGGTTGAAGGGCTGCAGAACTCGCACAAAGTTGGAGCACTCCTCCTGAAAGAGACAAAAAGTGGGGGGGGGGGGGGGGTCACCGCACGACCCGCCCCGCCACCCCCCCCCCTTCGTGCAGCCGTAAATACCGACGGTGCTAGCAAGTCCTGACGGCGTAGCACCTATATTCTTGGTTCTTTCGGTAAAGTCACGTACAGTAGAAGGGAAAGAATAAAATAATAAAAATAAAAAAACAATAAAATTCTCACGACGTTTCGGCTGCAACACAAGCAGCAATCATCAGGTGTGAAGACCACAGCAAGAAAATTAGAAAAAAGTGGCGGTTATTTTTAACGTCAGCACCACGGAGAGCGATTTGACAGATTGTTCAGATGGACGAGTCCATCTGTGTTCGGAAAAGAGGAGGGGCGAGACGAAAAAGCCACCTTAAGCGTGAACAATCAATTAAGACCCGAAATGGTTTATCAAATCCTTCCAATGATTGCTAAGTCAGAATCCATCTTCTCGGTTGAAATTGTCCCTGTGTTTGTATATGTGGATAGCACCTATTTGAGGCACCCGTACAAAAAAGACACGCACGCTGTGCCGGATGAAGCGAGTGCGGGGCCTGTAGCATGATGTTATTGATGGGCCCTAAATAATAAAAACACGTAAATATTAAAACACACAATTTTTTTCTTGCATAGTAAATTAATTGTATTTTTTCATTTGCTACACAGCCAGATAATACGACAAATCGCTAACCTGAAACACCCAGTCGTTCATAAAAGTTGAAGGCGGTATAGTACTATAGTAATAGAGCAAGTGCAGAATCACTGAACCGGAATTGATAGCTCGAAAGCATTTTACAAGGGGCCCTTGAAAGTGCGGGGCCCATAGCATATGTCGCTACTTTTGCTACTAGGATAATCCGGCACTGCACGCACGTAAATCCATATCGAAGCATTGTAGGTCGTAAGGGTAAGTGCTCTTTGCTAGCACAAATTAATAATGTGAGCACGGACGCACACGTGCATAGACACAACACAGACAAAGCACCCCGTATAGTCTGCAAAGGATTTTGGGCGCGAGTGTTATAAGCGAGCACTTATGAAGGGCAGCACGGCACACGAGGGAGTGGCATGGCCAGCCTTTGTCTCCCCAGTTTTGATGCTTATATACTGCACCGAGTACTCGTTTAAGGCTAAGTTGACCTAGGGGAGGACCCAAACCAATTCAGATAATCACTAATATTAGCCATGGCCAGGAATCGAACATGAGAAACTGGACTTGCAATGAAGTGTGCTTATCACGACACGATCACCCCCAGATGCATATAGAGTACTGTATGTATATATACATATATGTATATCAAGAGTGCTTACTACTTTACTTAAGGGAGCTGGAGAGTTTACACCAATAAATATTTATAAATTTAACAAAAATTGATAATCCAGAAGAAACCAAACCATCAGCCTCCATATTTTACATTAAGTAAATAAAAGAGTTCGTCAAATAGGAAAATGGGGGAAGAAAATGTTTTCCAGAATAAAAGTCAGCCAGTGAAAACAATCTAACTTCTTCCATCTCTGTGACTCAATGTAAATTTGTCAAGAAAATGTATTTGTATTTTTACTTAATCAAACTGCTGAGCCAGAATCAAAGTTGACTTCATATGGTCTGAATATGACTAATCAGAGCCATTCCCCTACTCTGCTTTAGGAAACATTTGAACACAGAAGACAAAATCATTCTGGGACAAATCTTTGCAGGTGGCCATCGGCAAAGATGCGTGGATCTTATGAAGACCGTCATGGGGCCCTTTACAGCTGTGATTGGACAGCTGCATTAACATCCTTTGCAGGGACGGCACGCTTAAACGCAGCATATTATGAGTAGCCTCATGAGGGCCTGAACTGTAGAACTTCGGTCTCGGAGAAAAGCGATTCCCCAACTAAACCTGCAAGCTGTAACCAAGCGTTCAGTGAGATTTTTTTTTTTTAAATCCAGTTCTGGTAATGTATCATCAGGGGGGCTAGGATTTTTGGGGCTTCAACTTGTTAAACTTGGGTTTTGAGGCAAATTACACGAGGCCCTTAGACCACCCAGTCTGTCCAATATGAACTTTCGGTATGTATCTTCTCTCAAAAGCCAAAGAAAACACGCTCAAAGATAGACTTTGGGAAAAGGAGCACCCCCTTCTCGCGGTGCGGTGTGCTTGGCGTGTACAAACCCCACTCGCGCGTGCAGGTTGCGCGAAATGGTTGATATTTTTTCCCAAATACGAGAGGCAGAAATGTAAACCAGCCCGTGCGATTATACGCAGAAGAAGAAGAAAAAACACCGTGGCATACGCATCCGCCGTTTGATATGGCGGGACGCTCACGGACTTAGCAGACTTAGCAAAGGTCTTCAAACACACATTCTCGACAACTTAAGTCGTACACCGCTAAGGGGGAGGGGGGGGGGACTACGGCGACACGAAGCCAACCTCTGCATAAACATAAGCCCCCTTCTGTTGATAGCGCATTCGCCAGGAATTCCCCCCCTACGGTGTTTAGAGTTGCCGCTTCACTTTGATGTTTTCTACATCCACGTTTTACTGCGACAGAGCGTCGATGACTGTGGCTGCGGCTGCTGCTGCTGCTTGCGGGAGTGAAGGTGACCTTGACGAATACGTCTTTGGGAACGTTAAAGATCCCTCGTAAGTTATTCAACAATGGTCGTCTCACGTGCGTGCAACAAATATATTTTCCCCACACACCAAGGGAAGGTGTTTTCCTCCTAACGGGCAGTACGAAGTGTAAAATGCGGCATTTACAGTTTGACATCAATAAATAACGAAATAACTTCCAAATTAAACTCAGCACCATTCACAATTTGTTTGCATTTGGGCTGTATTATGTCCACTGGTGTGCCTCTGCACTGGCAAGGCACTGAATGGTAACAGTTTTGAATTCCACAGATTTTCTGCGCACACATTTCAACTGGAACGGATGGTTTCCAACGTTGCAGGCCGCGCCGATTCCTGGACTCTTTTTGAGGCCCAGAAGAGCCATTTGCAAATGCCCAAAGCACCAGAGCCAGGCTTTAAAGCCAGGTAATGAATGGTCATCTCTGTAGGGCCCAAATTCACAGTGACCCCAAGAGACAACACCTGAAGCTGGCTATTTTATGAGCACATAGCACAAAACACGTGTGTGTGTGTGGCCCTATTGTGTGCAAGAGCTAATGAGCGTTAGGTAATCAAATCACTACCGGTGGAATGGTTCACCCTCTACCCCTTGGTGATTTAATGAATGATTGTGACCAGGGTCATGATCCGATGTATATATCAATAAAAAAACTACATTAACGTGAAAGAGAGAATCCTTAGTGGCTGCATGGGTTATGTTAACCAATTACATCAAGCGTATCAATGGGAAAACATCAATTCTTACGCACGAAATTCCCTGCACATATCACTGCACAGCGTGAGTGTCCACATCGAAAATCAATGGCTCATTCCATGAACTGCCACTATAAACATCTTGTTACTTTCCCCTTATTGGCAAGTTCACAACATATAACGATAACACTATTACTATGTATAAATTTTGATATTATTTTCAGCCCTTTGTTACTCCACGGATGGATGAATGCCTCCCCATTCCATGTTAGTCATGGATTTGTTTGATCGTAGGTCACTGTGCTGGTCAGTGTGGGTTCGTTAAGCTCGGTGGATGTGCGCGACCATGTCAGATTTGACTTACAACTGATCTTGGCTATGGTAGGGAGCCCAGCCGATCTTGGCGGGTTCGTAGTCTTATAACCACTGAGCCACCCCATATCTAAATGCCATCAAAATTATTATTGTACAGCACTCTGAATTAGCATATCGATGTCCACTAGAACAACGGGCAGCCACTATCACTTTAACCTACACACAAATTGCTACACTTACCGTGAACATGTGTTACCCCATACGGAGTAATTGGAGGAAGCTATGTTTCTCTTGTTTTCCTGCCCAATTCACCCTCTGCCCCCTTTAATAACAACCAGCTACTGGCAATGCCGACCGTGCGTGTGCGAGTTGCCTTTCCCGGCCACTCACGTGCACGTCTTTCCCCTTCAGCTCGCAGTCTTCTCTCTGTTCGCCAGTGCAGGGCCATGAAATCTGTAACAGTTTTACGAGCGCCGACACAAGAAGACTCGGTCTCAAACAAAATATTTATTGTACTTTCCAAGAACGTCAACTTAAACACAAACGAGGAGTTGAAGATTGTTTTGCAATAAAGCTGCATTGCATTATGCGGCTCTCAACAGATGTTTTAACGAGCTATCAGTGGCTATATTTAAAAGTTATACGTGGCACACATTAATGTTTGCTTTAACTTATTTTGTTAGCGCATGTGTCCCAAATGTGCCATATGCATCTCGGCATATAAAGGCATTGAATATTTTTTCCCCCTTTGAAAATGTATTTTGAAATTCAGTTAACCATTTCAAAAACGTACATGCATTCAATCTGTGACTGTTAGTGGTAAAATGTAACGAAACTAATGTGCACCGCAACAGAATTATACAATTAGCAAATAATAACAATACTTCATCTTCTTTGGTTCTTTCGTGACTTTACCGAAAGAACCAAAGAAGATGAATCCTTGCAGTCACGAAAGCTTTAAATCGAAAAATAACAATGCTCTTCTGTAATTCTGGTCAACTTTGTTACAACGATGCATTCTTTCAGGAGTTTTTTTTTTTCTATCATCATAAGCCATGGTTAATCAATCCCCCGGCTGGAAGAACAACTCCCCAGTCCGCCACCATTTCGCATGATCCTGCAATGTTAATAATGAATCTATCAAGCACCTACACACGAGCTAATTTCATTGCTACATCGACTCAGAACGTACCCTCGGACGCATTACACATTTTGGCTGCCACTCCGTTAATGTTATTGTTATTCGTGTATTTTCTTCTGTTATACAAAAAAAAATGAAACAATGGCAAATGTTGTGATGGTAAACTTGCAATGTGGCCTCTTCCCACAGTCATAGGAACAATAGCGAAGTCAAACAGGAAGTGTCCAGAACGGGACACCTTCGGGTGGCCAGGAACAGACCAACAGGACCACAGCTGCCCTCATGCGGGAAACGGGTCACACGCCTAAATATACTGCTCAGAAATAAACTGTTTGGGGGTATTTATAACGTACGTCCAAGGCTGCCAAATCTTCTGGCTTTTTTGTTAACATTCAGAATGATTTAGAATTGCACTGATGTTTATACGCATCTAACACAACGCAAACACCATTTCCATCCACGTGTTCATTCAATGTGCAGTGCCAAACAATAATATTTGTGCGTTGCTTTTTGCAAATCGTTGTATAAAAGATAACAAAATAAAAGTAATGTATGATGCTTTGACACCCCCACCGCTGGATCAAATGAGGCTTTCCTGCACTCTGTCAGTAAGGGGGGGGGGGGGTCATTTTCCCATTCTCGTAAAGCGGAGGCCTGGACTGGTCAAGATATTCACTTGCCAATGAAGTTTGCTGTGGCTGGGAATTGAACTCAGGTTGCCAAATTAATAGCAAAGTACACTCAACCACTGCACCACCGCTTCCCAATAATAATAATTTGTGAATCATGAAAAGCTTTAAATCAGTCCCAAATCTTTTGAAAAAAGGTTTTTACTTTGGGAAGTTTAGCCAGTTTTAGGTTATTGCCCAGGCAGGTGGGTGTCTCTCAAGTGAGGCCTTAATCTCTGCTTGATCCACTAATCCCACCTCACCATCGCTGGCTTACAGTCTTGCGTCATTGTAACCAAACCTGCCAATCACTGGGTTCCAATTATATTTTTTTGCTTTTTACAAGTATGGTTTATTTGAGTAAAAATTGTCCCATAAAATCAATTACATGCCTGTAAGAAAAGCATACACCTTGAAAACTTCAAACAATGATAATTATTTACACCATTAAAATAGTTTTTGTTTGTTTTCCAAATTGCATTAATGATGCATTTAAAACAACATAAAGAGAAGTGCATGTTATTTGTGTTCTTGGAAATAAATATTTCAAACTACCTGTAAACCCAGCGATTGTCTTTGTAGATTGGGAGTCAGGGCGCAATCTGTTTCTGAAATGAAATCCTTACATGTGCATTCCTAAAGTTGTAGCTCCAGCAGTGGTGATTGTAATAGCAGTCACCCCTACCTGCCCCCACCACTTTCAGAGGCAGATTTTCTGAGTGGCTTTGGAAGCACTCAAATTCTGGTAATTATAATGTGATTTATGTACTCAGGAAAACCTGGATATTTAGCACACGTCATTTGCCCTTGATGCTGCCACACCTCGCAATCACTTCCTTCCTCCTGCCGGATCCCACAGGAGTTGCACAGTCAACACTTGGCCTCCAAGGTCGCTTTGCTTCCCATTTGTTGAGGTGCGTGAGTGAAAAGACGTGGTCCTGCCATATGAACGTGGCCTTTCCACCATTTTATCAGGGTTGTAGGCACTAGATGAGTTCCACGCCCTCACGCGTTTAAACTGGAAGCCACCTTGACTTTTGGGTTTTCACTTTCTCTGGGCTACTGTGGCCTCTAAGCCTTTGGCAATGTCCTGTTGCCCCTATCTTAATACTCGTAATTTATTTTTGACAGAGCGCCTATTATTCCAGAGTGCCGTAGAGTGCTATACACGCGACTCACATCACATTATCATTGCAAACATTTCAAAGGGCACCCCCCCAGTGGCAGCTATCCCTGTGTTGCACTAGGAGACTCAGCAATTAGCCTGCAAGTGGGCATTAGTCAGCCACCAAGGGGGGGGAGCGATTATGGCTCTGTGGAAAAACCCAATTGAGTAATTTAACATGTTACTGATTTGTTAATATTAGGTAAGTTAATATTAAGGTTACATACGATTGCGTTTAATTTACATAATCAAATAACTAAATCGTATCATGTGGATTGTCTTCCAGACAACTGATGAAAACAAAATTTCTTGAAATGTCACGCAATCCGTGACGTAGCTTTATCCTTTGCCATACCAATGATGGAGATGCACATTCACCCTCTGAAAGGGTAAAAGATAAAAAATAAACGCTCTCATGTTTGTGAACCTTTTATGTGCGAGCCAGCACGATTCATATCAGGTTGTTCATCTTAACATGTGAACACACTAATTATATTAAATCGTATTACGTTACTTGTAATGCACAATTATTAAATCACACGTTAAATTTTGATTTAAAGCTTTCGTGACTGCAGTAATTCATATTCTTAGCTCTTTCGGTAAAGTCACGTTGAAGGGAAACAATAAAATAATAAAATATATATAAAACAATAAAAAAAAATTCTCACGACGTTTCGACCATAACACAAATGGTCGTCATCAGGTGTGTCGGTTCGTGAGAATTTTTTGTATTGTTTTATATATATTTTATTATTTTATTGTTTCCCTTCAACGTGACTTTACCGAAAGAGCTAAGAATATAAATCACACGTTGTTGATAACGTACGGGGAACAGAACATTGCCGACACCGTGTGGAATCACAGTAATAATCAAAATATTTACCGACTCTTTTTAAGGAGGGTGTCACATTGAGACATTTGGCCACTACCATTAATAACTTGGAAGGAAACCGGAGAAACCCGACACATACGAGTGGGGTGACTGTCATCCCCTGGCCACCTCGCAGGCCCCATATGTACAACAACAACAACCCGGTGCTGGTGGTCGTCCCCCGTGCGTTTACCACCCAGGATCAAACCTGCTCAGGAGGTCATAGTGGCGAGATGTTAACTACCTCGCCTGGTATGCAGGAGGTCACAGTGGGGAGATGTTAACTACCTCGCCTGGTATGCAGGATGTCACAGTGGGGAGATGTTAACTACCTCGCCTGGTATGCAGGAGGTCACAGTGGAGAGATGTTAACTACCTCGCCTGGTATGCAGGAGGTCACAGTGGAGAGATGTTAACTACCTCGCCTGGTATGCAGGAGGTAACAGTGAAGAGATGTTAACTACCTCGCCTGGTATGCAGGAGGTCACAGTTGAGAGATGTTAACTACCTCGCCTGGTATGCAGGAGGTCACAGTGGAGAGATGTTAACTACCTCGCCTGGTATGCAGGAGGTCACAGTGGAGAGATGTTAACTACCTCGCCTGGTATGCAGGAGGTGACAGTGACGAGATGTTAACTACCTCGCCTGGTATGCAGGAGGTCACAGTGGGGAGATGTTAACTACCTCGCCTGGTATGCAGGAGGTCACAGTGGTGAGATGTTAACTACCTCGCCTGGTACGCAGGAGGTCACAGTGGGGAGATGTTAACTACCTCGCCTGGTATGCAGGAGGTCACAGTGGAGAGATGTTAACTACCTCGCCTGGTATGCAGGAGGTCACAGTGGGGAGATGTTAACTACCTCGCCTGGTATGCAGGAGGTCACAGTGGTGAGATGTTAACTACCTCGCCTGGTATGCAGGAGGTCACAGTGGTGAGATGTTGACTACCTCGCCTGGTATGCAGGAGGTCACAGTGACGAGATGTTAACTACCTCGCCTGGTATGCAGGAGGTCACAGTGGGGAGATGTTAACTACCTCACCTGGTATGCAGGATGTCACAGTGGCGAGATGTTAACTACCTCGCCTGGTATGCAGGATGTCACAGTGGCGAGATGTTAACTACCTCGCCTAGTATGCAGGAGGTCACAGTGGTGTGATGTTAACTACCTCGCCTGGTATGCAGGAGGTCACAGTGGGGAGATGTTAACTACCTCGCCTGGTATGCAGGAGGTCACAGTGGAGAGATGTTAACTACTTCGCCTTGTATGCAGGAGGTCACAGTGGGGAGATGTTAACGACCTCGCCTGGTATGCAGGAGGTCACAGTGACGAGATGTTAACTACCTCGCCTGGTATGCAGGAGGTCACAGTGGAGAGATGTTAACTCCCTCGCCTGGTATGCAGGATGTCACAGTGGTGTGATGTTAACTACCTCGCCTGGTATGCAGGAGGTCACAGTGGAGAGATGTTAACTACCTCGCCTGGTATGCAGGAGGTCCGTGGGTTCGATCCCGACCCTGACACCTGCTGTATATTTGTAGTTTGCATTTTCTCACCGTGGTCGCGTGGATTCTTTTGGCCTTCGCATTTAGAAACACGCGTTTTGGGGTATTTGGCTGCTATACATTACCACATGATGAGACACTTCGTTGAGCGATCATTTGTGGCCAGATCGCTTCTGAAAAAGAGCTACATAGCTCAGTGGGCCTGACCTGGTAAAATAAAATACAAAATTAGTTATCGCCGATCCTGCTCGACGATAGCCCTCCATGAGGGGGAGGAGGGGGAGGGGGGTGGGGATTGTTCTTAGGCGTAGCGAGTGGCTGCGGGGCACGTGCCTCTCGGTAGTCGCTGTGCGTGCCGTCCAGCACCAACGAGTAGACGCGGTCTCGCGCGCCGACGAACAGCCGCTCGTGGTACTCGTCCAGCAGCGCGGTGCTCAGGTCCAGGCCGGAGCCGCCGTGTCCCCGGAACGAGGCCACGCGGCCCGACAGCCTCGCTTCTGCGACCCGAGCGCAGCGTGAGAGCGCGTCGAGTTCTCGTCCATCGGGATGACACGCGGCAGGCATCGCCCCCCCACCCACCCACCCACCACACGAGTGCGTTCTGGTGGGCAGCGCACTGAGTCACATTGTGCCCGCACGTTGATGCCTTGCTCCTGGGAGGGCTTGCCCTTCGAATGTTTGAGAAGAGATGCGACGTGAGTCGCTTGTCGCGTGTAATGCGCTCTGAGATATCCCGGAATGAAGGGCGCTGAATTCGAAGAAGAAAAAAAACCGAATCATTGTTAGTGATTAATTTTATTATTGGCACTCGCATGGTGGTTTCACCTTGCCGCAGATTGGTCCCGCGCTATGGAGCTAACCTGGGCTTCATTTCTCACCTGATATTTCTGGAACGCTACAAGGCTGGCTGAGAGCAGGGATTGTCAGCATGAGGCGCTGCCACTAGCTTACAAGTAAGGCATATACATAATCATCCGATTTTATTCTTCCATGCATATTCCTATACTCCTACAAAAAGGTTTTTAAAAATGATTGGTTAAACAAAACGAGGTGAGATCGATGCGTTTGCGCCAAAATAATTCCCGGAATCGCGTTGCGGTCTATTTGGGTTCGATTTAAGCACTGGAACTTACCCTTGGTTAGACACATGGCCACTTGGCTCCCAGTGAAAGCTTACGAAGGTTAATGGGGTTAGCGTGTTTTATGGGTGTCTATAAAGGACAAGCGGCGACAGGCTACCGAGCATGCTGCTGGGGAAGGGGGGGGGGGGGGCTGGCTGGTTAGGAGAAGGCTCAAGAGGACGCGACAAGAACGTTGCACGTCAGCTGACCAGAGCGACATCAAAGGACGACCCACGGGAGTGGAAGCAGATCAGGAGAGAAGAGGCACATAACAGGCACTCGTAGACAGCAAACGAGGTGGTGCAGCGAGAACGGCAGCAGATGTGCCCCGATCGGTGGCAAAACCAAAAAAAAACAGGCGACTGAAGAGGAATGGGTTACGTAATGTATACAAAAATAAAAAGTGTATAGATCTGTAAAAATAAATTTAAGTCATTTCCTGCTCGACGGGCAATGAGACATTGGTGCTTATCCCCCCCATAATAGAGGGGTTTTTTTGGGTTCGATCGCGTAAATATAAATGTGTCGTTCAGCCCACCACCGCCGGACACAGCTAAATAGTAAGGTTTCTCACGTCAACAAAACGTGCCACTCGTTTAGATTGACACCATCTAACCCATAAAAACCCTCGCTTTTGGATAATATTGGTCGCAAATGCCTACTACGTGTTAAACTGGTTATCTCCCGTTCACAGCCCGAAGTTCGTGGTGAAAATGTCTCAATCTTATTGTCGGGGGCGAGTCTATCCGCGGGACAACCACTGTTGAGCTTCCCACAGAGTGGTACTAGTTTTATCGACCACAGAGGGTTGGTCGTCTGAGGCATCACCCAACCAGGCTTTTAACTCTCAGCCTTCTGATTGCGAGCCGCCCGCTCTACCGCTGAGACACCTGGGCGGAGAGTGAAATGTGAACTCATTCTTTTTAAATGTCGCCACGTCTTTAAGGGCATCTGTCGCGTGGATAAAGCCACGTATCAAAGTGACTTATGAAGTAGTCTCTCTCACGTCGTCTTCCGAGGCATTTTCTGACACAAGGTGCATGGTAGTGCACCGCTAGCTGCAAGAGTTCCACATTAAGACGTCGTCTTATGCCACACTGCCAATAGCACACTTTAAAATATAACTATGGTTAAAACAGTTGATACTGGAATATCCATAATAATCCCAATAGTAGGAAAGTATTATTTGTATTTTAAGTAAGTAATCCTAATCTACTGTATGCATACTATGTCAGTAAAATCAGTGGCCAGGCGTAGTTTAATGTACAGAAAGAAGCCGTAAAATTACTGCAAGCCTTTGTGAAGAATTAACACAAACGCAATTGTAATACTGCGTTAGCGCGTTGTGTGCAAGCACACAAAAAATCCAACACACCCATCTATAACACTACCGTAATAGAACAAATATTATTTTCTCTTTTTCATAGCTATGAAGAAAGGCCATTTCCTGGGGTGTCACCTATTACATACATACATATATTTTTCCATCTTGTAGGGCAGTACTTGATATGTGAACATTGCCTTTTTGAAATTCATTTAAATCTAGAATTCATTTTAAAAAACTCAAAACTAACGGGAAAAAAATGAGCCCGTTCCTAAAAGCAGAAATCTCTCGTCTGGAAACACCACGACACGCTAGCAAAGGTTGTGATGGCCTGTGAAAATACCTGCCAGGATAAAACAACTGGCACACGCGTTCACTTCCACTAAGAGCAGCCAGTCGCTTTAGCGCAGAGTTGCATGCTTGGCCGCGTACAGAAAGGAAGTCATCGTGACAGCGTCGAGATGTTTATATATACGTGTGTGTGTGTGTGGACTCGTCCAGTCTGGCACAGAACAAACCGAGACGTGGGCTCTTAAAGGGAAAAAAAACACAATACCTCACCACGCTCAAGTCCACGATTCAAAAAGTCAGAGCGATTTCCTGCTCGAATGAGCAACGAGACAGTGCTCACATCTCCTGCATATAGCCCTGAGCCAGTGGTGGACACTCCTGTGCCTGGGGGTGAGTCTACCCGACATCCACCGCTGTTGTCTTCACCACAAAAAATGCAAATCGTCCTCATCGGCCCTGGAGGGACGGTGGGGGGAGTCTTTATTTATTTATTGCCATGGGCGGTGAGGCAACGCCGCTCCCAACCAAACTGGGCACCTCTATTAATTTTGTTTCAGTTGTTTACGATTAAGTTAAAACATGAATTTATTAACTATATGCGCCCGCGATTCCTCATGTGAGGGACAAAGCGAACACCCCCCCCCCCCCCCCCAAATATAGAAGTCAAACTTCGCCTATGTTTTTCGTGACTTGCTTACATTTTCTCTACTTTGCACTCCTATCGTTGTTTGATGTTGTAACTTGCTGATGGTGTAACTTGCTGATGGACATCTGTGAAAAAAGAGCTTCACAGCTCATCGGATTCCTCCACGATAAACACAGATTCTGAGTCAACCCCTAGACCAAGATTCCAACTCGTGAATCTTCAGACTGCGAGCGAGCCGCTTGCCCTACCCCCTGCTCCGTCATTCTTGATGTATACCATCCCCATGTTAAAGCGTCAGTTGTATGATAAGGATCTTTTGTTAATGGTGAACGCACATTCATAGATACAATGATGATAGAGAAAGCAACATTTAAATGTAAATGCTCTACACATCTTGCACCTACATCAATACAATTATTCCATGTTTCATCACTCTCATCTGTATGATGTGGAGGCACTGCTTCCGCAATGTTCAATCACCCGTGGAGATGATAGTTGAGGGGGGCATAAGAGAGCAGCTGGGTACTTAGACAAATATCATTCTGGATTTTTCCTTCAGAAAATATTTTTCACCAACACGCACGAACGTTGCGGGATGGGCAGCAGTGGATTGACAAATGGCTGTGGATTATGCGAATTACATTTTAGATTTTGATTTAAAGCTTTCGTGACTGCAGGGATTCATATTCTTGGTTCTTTCGGTAAAGTCACGTAGAAGGGAAACAATGAAATAATAAAAATATAAAACAATAAAATTCTCACGACGTTTCGACTGCAACACAAGCAAACAGCATCAGGTGTGAAAACCACAGCAAGAAAAATGTTAACGTTAAAAAACCGCCACTTTTTTCAAAAAATTCTTGCTGTGGTTTTCACACCTGATGATGATTGCTTGTGTTGCAGTCGAAACGTCGTGATAATTTTATTGTTTTATATTTTTATTATTTCATTGTTTCCCTTCTACGTGACTTTACCGAAAGAACCAAGAATATACATTTTAGATGTTTTTATTTAATTGGAACACTGTTCATGGTAATGATTATTTTGTTTACTCTTTGAGGTTTGTTGTATCACTATTATGTGCAATGCGATTTAGTGAAGAGGGGTTGCCAGGAATAGTTGCAGATATTACTCGCCACTGAAGTCAGCCGTGGCCGGGAATCGAACTTAAGTTGGCGTGGTTCATAGTGCAGTGCGCTGACCACGGCAGCACCACTCCAGCCATGTATTTTATTTAAAGAGACAATAAATTTGGGCTCCTCGCTGATTCTACTCATACGAAGCACCCTTTGCAAAGGCATAAGATGAATCACAACTGCAATGTTACATCCTAGCTCTACAGCAAAATGTGGCTCAATACTGCTTACGAAAATAAACAGATAAACTTCAGTTAACCTAGGAGCGGTCACAAACGTACGTGTTAACATGCTTGTAAAAAAAAGCTCCTCCCTGTGCAGACCAATCCATAATGCATATTAGGCAGCACTTGAAGTTGGCGTTAGATTTCTGGATAGGACTCGTGTATGTATATTGAACTTTTTTCACACCGTACGTAGCCAACCGTGCTAATTGGAGGTGAAGGGGGAAGGGCAACAAACTAAACACAAAAGGCAGTTCTAAATAAATTAGTTTTCAATCCAGTGGCTTCCTAATATCGGAATGAACAGCGGTCGAGTCGGCCGCAGAAGCGTAATGTGAACGCACGCGATGCAGTGGTCGTCTTTATTTGATTGCTCGACAAAAGCCACTGCGAGGATAACCGGAGTTCGTGTGATGGTTTGTCGGAGCATACTTCACTATATGGACGACAAAGTAAACCACGACAGTCTACGCTCCTTCAAAGCAAGAATCGCAAAACTGCGCGATCTCTCTCCGGAAGCTATCTCGATGTAGCTTGCAAATATCGAAAATTTCATATCTCCTTAACTTATTGCATCGATACGCAATAAAAACAATAGCACATCGGGGAAGAGGGGGGACCGGCTATCACCTGCCACGAACGTTAACCATGGCCGAGAAATCGAACTCAGGTTACCGGGTTCTTACACAGCGCAGCGGGCTAAATCCTGTGATACGCCTTCACCCCGAACGCACACTACACGTGCATACCGAACACATTGTCACACATGCCTAACGGCCAATGTATGCATCCTACTAGACGTGTCAATACTATGCACTCAAGGTGCCCTGTAATGTCAGTGTATGTGTAAGACCTGTCGGCTCACACAATGCCAATCCATTTTGAGATGCTGTTACATTTAGACAGTACGTTTGCAATCCAAAGATTCACGAGCCACTGACGTGAGCCATGGGCTCGGAATCAAACTCAGGCGCCCCCCCCCCCCCCCCGAGTTTATTGCGCAGTGCGCTGACCACTTCGCACCATTCGCTGCTTCTTGAAACTGGAGGATCATTATCAGCAGACGATGATAATGATGATAATTATTTGTTTTACGCTGTAGGTTTTCGCGGTTTTGCTGTACAGCTCCCCTGTTTTCGGGTTGCACCCGCGAGTTGTCCGGCACGATGTCCGACGTTTTCGCCCCACGTTTTTGCTCCAGTTGCTGCGAGGAAGCTCCCGGCTCGCGGAGCCGGAACGTCGGACATCGTGCCGGACAACACGTGGTGCGACCCGAAAACGCATCGGAAAGAGAGGACCATTTCGTGCACGAACCGGCAGCCGCTTTTTGCTCGCTTTCACCGCAGCCCGCCTACCTTTGTAGGAGACGCGGAGTCGCAGGTTGTCTCCCTTCGTCTCACTCATCACGAATGACCACAGCAGCAGGTTCATCATCAGCAGGGCGCCGCGCCCTGACAGTCCACGCCGTCGCCCCATGACTCTCCACACAGGCACGCGCACTCTCACGCCGACTGACTCGATCGCTCGCTCACTCACTCCCGTCTCATTCCAGAAGGCTACGGCGCCCGATGCTTCCAAAAGCAGCCTCCTTCCTGGCCCACCCGCCCAAGATTGTGCAACCTTCCCCCGCCCCACCCCCCTCCATCACTCTCCCCTTCCCACGCCTGCACGAGGGGTGAGAGTAAAAAGGGATAAGGGGGTGGGTGGCGCAGTGGTGGTGCCGGCCCATTGAGCGGCGGGGTGGGTGAAGGGGGCTAGGCAGCAATTATTTTACCCACCCCACTCCTCCGCTCCTTTCAATTGCGTGTCTAGACTCCTTGTGAGACGACAGAAGAGATCGATACGAGAGGTGGAGTTGTGGCAGAAGGTGCAATCAGATGTGGCCAGGTCGCTTCTGAAAAATAAGCCAATAGCTCAGTGTGGTTTAGCTGGTAAAATAAAATAAAAATTCGTTTATTATTTCGAGTGATTTGCTTACCTTTTCTATACTTTGCACTCCTATTGTGTTTTTTGGTATTGTTTGTTGTTGTAACATTTTGACCCGTCCATTCTGGACATGTGTGAAAAAAAATATTTATAGCTCATCGCATCCCTCCGGTATAAATTAAGATTCTGAAATGCAGATGTATATGTGTATGTTTTCCACCTGAGGACGACTGCTTATGTTGCGATCGAAACGTCGTTATTTATTTTATTTTATACCTACGTGACTTTACCGAAAGAACCAAAGAGTATGTATATATGTATGTTGAACTTCTTTTACACCGTGCATAGCGAACCGTGCTAATCCATACAGATCTTCGACAAGAGACAGAGATGTCGTGAAATGAGCTCTGATAGCTCGTCTGAGGTCACGTGCTATAATATCATATCTATAATGTCTATAATCTCTTTAATCTCTAAAATGCTATAATGTCATATCTCATCTCAATGCATCTCTTGTCGATCTCTTAACTATACACCAGTCTCTATCACCGATGAATACTTTGCCGTATTATATATCTTCTGAATGTATTACTTTCCCTCGTCTGAGTGATTCTCTCTCCTTTCTCTTCACAAGCTATATTGCCATGCTGTGTCTGTTCAATATCACCACACCTAAATTAACAGCTCTCATTTCGCTACGTTTATCTTGTCTACATCTGCCTCATCCCCCCCATCTCCGTCACGTCTGCAATCCTCTTCTCTCATCTCTACAACTGCGTCTTTTGTTTTCATCACCAGTGAGCTCTCAGTGCATCTCATTCTCTTGCCGTACCGTCTCTCCTCTCATCTCTCAGCATCTCCACCTTGTCAACGTCACCCTCAGCTCACTACATCAAACTTTCCGTTGTCTGCTTCTATATTTCAATCTCCCATTCCGGCAAAGAGTTCCATAGTTACGGAGCAAATATCGCGAAAGCTGGAAACACGGTTGGCTACGTATGGTGCGAAAGAAGTTCAGCATACAAAATAATTGTAAGTTGCACCTGAATATATATCTGTGTATGTTGCCTACATACTCGTCAGCGCACCAGTAGCTTATATATTAAGAGGACGGAGGCTCAAACATAAGTGTCGCGTAAGGCTCCCAATGGGGCTAGCACTGCCACTGGTCTGAAGACATAGTACACATACATAAACAGCACATTATACATACTGACAGTGTACGTATACCAAGTATAAATACACTCAAGATGAGTTATTATGTTAGTGCATCCTCAAGACCTCTCTGCTAAAAAACAATGTCATTCCATCTCGAGATGCGGTTGCTTTTAGACCCGACATAAATTCTTGCTGCATGAGAAAAAAAAACCTTGATTGATGTACCTACGGACTGGCCTTGCCCTGCAGTGGGACGTTACAGGTTGACATCAACAACAAGAAATACTTACATTCCGTTAAGATAAGATGACAAATCCATTAATATAACCTTAATATGCTCTCACTGGAGTGCAGTAGTCATGCGTTTAAATATTTCAAAATTCGAAGTGATTTCTTTCTTAAATGAGCATTGAAGTGGTGCTCGACTTTTGTTTATTGCCCTAAGCCGTGGTGGAAATTCCATATTCCTATGGCAGGGGAAAGTCTATTCGTAGGACAAGGAGTGGTTAGAATTGTATCAACTTGCAATCCGTCAGATTGCGAGCCGCTCGCTCGACTGCTGAACCACGTGGCCGGATTATGGAGTTTTGTAAATTTTTACAATCGACAATGTTAGCAAGACAAACGTGTAACATTATTGAATGTTGGTGCACACGCGTCTCTCTGAAACTTGTGCAGTGGTGGGGGGAGGGGTACTCAATGTGTCTCATCGAATGTTTTCCCCTGCGGTGGATACACATCGAAATTGCCCACGAAACATGTGGAGGAATTAACGCTTCACAGACTACCGTTGGGCCCGTTTCAAAAGGAGTCAGACGCTCTGCTCCATAGGCAGCGGCGTTGCCGTGCAAAAGAAACGGACTCTGAGCTATCCTACGACGCTAGATCAACATTAAATATACGGCGTTTATTTGTACGCATGGCTGAGGGCAAAGTGAGGAGGGTCTGTTGTATGTGATGTGGCAACTGCAGTATGTCCATCTGGAAGAGTTTGTATAAATTAAGGGGTATATTTTCCCACACTTTAATAAGTAAAAGGGGAAAAAAACCCACCAACAATCTACCCCTGCAAACAAAACAAATACTGTCAGTGTTTCCCACTGCTTACTCACGGCCCAAGGCCGCACCACATTTGTTTTGCATATTTCTTTTTTTTAATGCAAAGTCTAAGTGTTTATACATATATTCAACCAATTATCAAGGCATTGAAATTGTTAACAGAGATTTCGACTTGCATGGCTCATTAACTACCTTCAGTCAAAGATCAGAAACTTATTTTATGAATTTATGCTTTCTTTTAATGTAATGGTTTAATAATTATTATGCTGCTGTACGTTATTTTCAGCTTATTACACTAATACGATCTTGATAACACAAAACTCCGCTTATCTGTGTGTTAATGTGGCAGACATTCATTTGCCCAAGTCATGTTTGTTCAATTAAGGCCTCTTATATACGAGGTTATTCCCTGGGAAAACACACATAATATGACGAACTCACTGTCCATCATTACTTATCCTTGAAAACAATGTGAATGGCATGAACAATTTCACACCTTTAATAAACCACTTCAACTCCTTATCTATGAATAAAAGCGGATAATGAATATTAGGATGAATGCGCTGCGTGAATATTTATCTGAGAAGAAATGTGGCTCATAGGAATACGTGAAGGCGCGCGGTACTGGGGGGGGGGGGGGGGGGGGGGTGATGGCTAAGCACGTGGCCTGTAAGCCAGCACTGTGGAGTTCAGAGTCGGTGGATCACGAAAAATGTTGTGATTATCGAGGAGACACCATACCCTAGCACACCACGGGGAAGTGGACTCTACCGATGTTATCTGTATGGGTTTTCTCTGGGCGCTCCAGTTTCCTCCCACATGTAAACGCTTATTCGTTAATCGGCTGATAACACTTCACAATATAGAGGACCGTAGATCTTTTGGGAGGGGGGGGGGGCATTTTTTGCCGGCACATCGTGTCACTGCCTTACCGCTCCTCTGTGGTTCCTCGCCCCTCAGAGTCGATCTCTCTCTCTCTCTTGGAGAGCGAGCGAATACTGTGCCGCGTGTTACAGTTAAAATAAAACAATAACTATCATAAGTAACCTTTCCAATTCCGATGACGTACGTCATCAGTTTTTGTACGTTCATAGTAGGAAGTAAAAGGCCATGCAGGAGGGCATGTGGCACAGTCAGCTATGCTAGAGTGCGGTTGTGCCACTACAGTTTTCTGCGGTGACTACAATGTTTTTAAAAACAGCAGTGCTACGCCTCTCGAAATAAAATTAACGATAACTGCTTGCACGTTCCAAAATTCAGCAGTAGACGGGACCCACCCTGCAACTTGCAGACGTCTCGGAATGGAAAAGGGTTATATATATATACGTAGTGTATTGGTGCAGGGTAATGTGCCCTATCTTGCTTTTAAAAACAGAAGTGTATTCTGGACAGCCTTAGTTTACTTCACTAGGTACGTCTTCCAATACCACAATGACCAATGTGTCTGTCAAACGTGCTGTCTATATATCAGATCCAATCCGTGGTTGAAAACCACATTATCAATTTCAGGTCCTCGCACACCTTCTTATACTGTGCACATAACTTAAAACTCAACGTATTAGTCAATAACAATTCCTTGAAAGGAAAAAAATATAACACGTGACCTTCTGGGCATTGGCCCTTATTCATCACCTCATCATGTGTTGAGTGTTTTGTTATTTGTGCTTGTGCACCACTGTCGCCGCAGTATCAACAAATAATTGTGTAAACAAATAATTGTGTAAACAAATAATTGTTGATACTTTTCATTTGACCCAGTGGACAAAGAGACCGTCAAGCACTCCTAGGAGGGCCTATATTTACGCGAGTCTGGCTAGGTGGCACAGAGGGAGGGTGTGCGGAAGGTCACGAGGTCAAATCCTAGTCAGGGGACAACACGGCCGTTTCTCCCTCTGGATTAATACAATTAATTCCACTTTATGTATATATTTATTTTGAACGTCCTTCGCATCGTACGTAGCCAACTGTGCTAATCGGAGGTCCGGGGGAAGGACAACAAACTAAACACAAACAGCAGTTCTAACGAAATTAGTTTTCAATCTAGATTTTAAAGTGCATAGCTCCAGTGGCTTCGTAATATCGGAAGGAAGAGCGTTCCAGATGGCTGCAGAAGCACATCTGAAAGTGTGCGATGCAGTGACCATCTTTATTCGATGGCTACCCAAAAGCCGCTGCGAGGATTACTGGACTTTTGGGGAAAGTGAACAGTACTCTTTGGTTCTATTGGGTAAAGTCACGTAGGTAAAAAATAAAATAACAAAAATCACGACGTTTCGGCCACAACACAAGCGGCCTTCATCTAGAAAAGTGAACAGTCATTGTCCTATGGGAAGACTCGCCCTCGCCATAGAAATTTGGAATGTCCACCGTTGCCTCGGGGCTATAAATGGGAGATGATCGCAGCCCCACGCTCAATTGAGCAGGAAGCCAGCTTGACGTTGTTGACTCCAAGACGTCTCAACGGCCAGACTATACTTGAGACTGAATTTCCAGGGCGTGGGGCATGGGACAGGATGCCGCATGTATCGGAACTTTGTTTCAGTTTAGTTATCCCGGTTAGCTGGTGACTCAAGGGTCAGAGACCTGAGTGGACAACACTGAAATGTTCGGTTCAACTCATGCAGCCGCCTGTGATTAAACCGGGTTATTACCTGTAGTGAGTTGATGGTCTCACCTTGGTCACCAACCATTGGACGAAAAATATCGCATCAAATCTGGTTGCTCCATTAATTTTCCTAAATTCCATCTCAGAATTAAAAGTACCGTTTTGGTTGCTACGCGACAAAGAATACTCTGCTGTATTGCAGCGCAGATGGTAGAGTGCTGCCCTATGCTGTGTGGTCCAGAGGTCACTTCAAGCCCTTTCATATGTAGTTCTGCGATATCCGGTTCTGTCGCGCCGTTTTTTTACAATACGAAGGTTTGCAATTGCGAGAGATATACAAATCGATTCATTGTCTCGGGACGTGACACCGAAAAGACAACAAGTAGCATCCTGGCATTGGAGCTTACACGAGGGATGGTGTTGATGGCGAAGGAGAATTTCAACAGCTGTGAAAAGAAAGGAAAGACCGAATATTAAGCCACGAACTCTGGCCAGGTGTGTCACGCTCAGGTAGGTCTATTCCAAAGCGAAAGTGGATTTGGAGTGACGAATCGTTTTGCATGGAAATGTTTCACTTCAGCGACCCACAACACAGGGTTGTATTGTTAACATTGAATCATTAACCTTGATTAATCCGCCGCTGGACGAATGTCTCTTCAAACCGTCGCCATCTCTCACAACGTTGGGATGTAAGGGGCAGAGTGAGAGATGGCCACCTGCACGTGAGCCGCTCTCAATGCTCAATCCCCACGGTGGACCATCCTCTTGGTCACGTTCCCTCCTCTCGGCCGTCACTCAGTTCTTAGTCTCGACTGTGGGGCCATCATCTGTTCTAAAATATTCGGCCTCCCTTTAATTACTTACACGTACCGTATTTACATATCCTCAAAGGGGGACATTTAAACGATAACATTGCAATTAAAAAAAAACAAAAACGCGTATTTTTTCTGCTTAAGAAAATTATCGTAAAGCAATGTGGTGACTTGTGAGCGGAGCGATGGGGGTTTGGATATTGAGTGGGTCCCCCCCCCCCCCCCCCCCCACATGGGCGCGGGACCCGGGGTTTATTTTGGTTGAGGCTGCACCCCGCGGGTTCACGATGTGTGTGTTTGTGTTTCCCGCACGCTGCCCCCAACTCAGTGAAGGACAACAAACCAGCCGCCAGGCCAGCTGACAGATCCATCCCACACAGGACGGTCCTTCTTGCCACCCTGGACTTTACTCAAACTGCTCCATGGCACAAAGCCCTGCGCATTTTTTTTTTATCCAAGCTTAAGTTTTTGTTTTAAGGAATTGGATTCGTCACACGTGACGCGGGAATAGAACGTGCATATATAATAAAAAGAAAACCCCATTTATTTCCACATCACGTGACGGAAGTTCAATAAAACGCAATAATGTGCACAAAAAGCGTTCGGCTTTATTGAGTTATACAAAAACTACCAGAAGTTTCTGGAAAACGCCATCGTAGTCCTATTGTCTTAGGTCACCATCAACATCACTTTGAGCAAGACGTGACCGACTGTACGCCTGTTTCGTCTTCACTTGGACTCATCAGTGCGGTACAGTCACCAGTGCTCACTGCTGCAAAGCCTGCACTGGGTACCATAGATGTCAGAATCAGAAAATGTATTTATACTGGAGGAATCCGATGAGCTATAAAGCTCTTTTTTGCAGATGTCCAGTAGGGACAGGTCAAAAAATGATAACAACAAACAATACGAAAATACAATGAGTGCAAAGTATAAGAAAAGTCAACAAATGACTAAATATATGTATATCGGTTTATTTTAATAGGTAAGGCCCACTGTTCTATTAGATTATTTTTCATAAGCAACCTGGCCTCAAACGATAGCTCAACGAAGTGGCTAATCACGTGAAGATTTAACATCAGCGCTTGCACGTGTCTATAGACGGTGAGACGCACTATCTAGAATCCCCAATTCTACACCGTGTGGGCTCATTAGCCTGTTCTTTAATGATAGTTTTTTTTCGTCACTTACATATTAAATTTTTCACGTTACGCAAACGGACAAGTATGTAAGCACACTTTAAAACCCAACGCATCCTCTCAGACGTATTCCATTCCTTGGCCACCACTCCATTATTATTATTGAACATCGTCCATCAATCACCCTTTCTAGCGAATTGCCCTGGCCATGCCCACTTAATTTTCTAAATAGTTTGGACGTCGATGTGATGAAATTCCGTACGTTCTCTAATCTTTCTGTCTCTCGTTGTAATTCCAAGCGGTCATCTCTGCACGCTTCTTTGCGCGCGTTTCAGTTCTCTGTATTTAATGACCGTGTTTATTGTAAATACACACGTGGCAAAACCCCGGTAATGGCCGTGTAACGTCGAGCAATTAGCTTTTTTTTATCTTGAACCTCAAGAGTTGCTTTGAAGTAACTGAAGACAGAGCACACTCTGGCCACTTTCATCGCTCTCAAGGGGTTCAGCACATGGCAAATTTGCCTCCTCGTGGGGAATGCGGTGAAATTCATTCCGGGCTGTTCGCTGCTCTTGTCAATGTCAGCACCTGCCCAGGAGAATGAATGAAGAAGAAAATGTTGAATGCACCCCTGTGACGTCTCCTCTTCAATTGCCTTCTCAGTTCGCACGCAGGCCACGTGCACGAGTTAGGTGGCACGCGTTGCATGCATCGGCGGTGGCCTATTCTGCGGACAGATTGGTCCCCAACCAGATGGAATTTCCACCTCTACCTCTGGACCACCAACAAAGAGGATGCCCCCCGATATTACTTCCAGTTGCTCGTTTGAACCGTAGGACGCTGTGACCGAGCTATTTGCCCGTATTAAATTTGTTGGAAAATTATGCCAATTGAGCGGAATTATATTTACTTGGGGAGAATAAAAACACAGCAAGGTCAGATTGAGGAAGGTGAAACAATATCAAACAAGCGGTGGCGCAGTGCAGTGCAATGGTTTGCAAATTGCAGTGTGAACTCGGCAACCTGAGTTCGACTCCCGAACAAGGCTACCGTCAGTGGCGAGAGAATATCGGAATCAAACCTTGGCTCTCCTTGCACCAACCAGCACTGACCATTGCGGTGAAGTAAGACCAAACAACCCCCATTACCAGCACGGCATGGGGCAGCCAGACAAAGAACTGTAGATTATTATTATTATTAGTCTAAACCCTCGTTTCGAGATAACGCTACTCTTACTAAACCAGTATAATAGACAGTAAAATACTTTAATCGACCATAGGGATTTATGTTTTTTAATGAGTCTAAACTCGGCAACTCACCCCCCCCCCCCTGTACCACTGTCATCCAGCAGTGTATTGAGAAAGTATTATTATAGTTCTTATATTATTTGTAGACGTTCCTTCTTTAAAAAAAGGGCGGAAAGGTCATCACCTTGTGGTGGTCACAGCAGCGGCCCTCGTATCCATGGCAGGTCGTTGTTTATACAGCGGACACTGCGTGTGACGTCGCAGCGTTTACACGGGCAGCCTTTTGTTTAGAAACATTTCCCACAGCTGCGGAAAATTATCTTGCCTTGTTGTTGGTCAGAATAACAATATGTATATATAATAAATAAACTCGCTCGTCATTTTCGTATTTACATTTGGAACGAGCAACACTAAACCGCTGTATATTTTGTCACTTTAAAATATACGCGCGTGGCTGTGCTTGCTGTGCGGTTGAGCACCGTTTGCTACTGCACTCTTGTGCAAGAGCAACTTAGGAATTCATTCATACGTGGACGACATGAAGGCACATGGGGCTCTCATGCCGTGTTTCCACGGCCATGAAAATTCAGACCTAAGCCGTGCCGGGCGATTTTGTGGAAGAGTCTGGCCATGTATGTGATGTATGTATGTATGTTGAACTTCTTTCGCACCGTACGTAGCCAAACGTGCTAATCGGAGGCGCGGGGGAAGGACAACGAACTAAACACAAAAAGCAGTCCTCAAGAAATGAGTTTTCATTCTAGATTATTTCAAAGTGCATAGCGCTTTGGTTCTTTCGGTAAAGTCACGTAGATATAAAATAAATTAAATTAGATTTAAAAATAAATTAAATTTGATTTAATTTATTTTATTTTATACCTCCGTGACCTTACCGAAAGAACCAAAGAGTATGGATCCCTGCATTCACGAAAACTTTAAATCTAGATTGCATAGCTCCAGTGGCTTCCTAATATCAGAGGGGAGAGCGTTCCAGATGGCTGCAGAAGCGCATCTGTTGCTCCTGCACCCGTGCACAAGGGCAACTTGGGTGTTCATTCATACGTGGACGACACACGGGCACATGAGTCTCTCATGCCGTGCTCCCACGGCCATGAAAATTCAGAAACTAAGCCGTGTCGGGCGATTTTGTGGAACAGCCTGGCACGACTCATTTCCGTGCCAACGTGCTGCTTGGGCCCGTAGCTTCTCCTGCTCCTCCCCACCACGCGCTGCGATACTAAATCTGTGTAATTTGCTTCACCTACGCTATTCGATGCAACTATATACGTTGTTTATTTCGTTAGCTGTGTTTTTGTTCGTTAAACACTCAGCGCTGGACCTCCGAAAGACCCCCGACCCGACATGGGTAGGGCTGACGGAGGAGAGGGCTCACGATAAAATCTCCGAGGCATTCCGACTCCTACTCCAGGGCCCTAACGAGGTGAGACAAAAGACCAGGGCGCTTTGGGAGGGGGCGCTGGGCCCGCCCGATCCCATCGGAGTCTTGGAAACTAATTTGGCACAGCCCCCGGCAAGGTCTAAGATCCCTCCCTCTCAGGACCAATCAATTTAAGTTCCTTCACGGCACATATCTCACTAACCAACGGAGGGCTTAATTATCTTAGACCATATCAACGAGACTGTCCTAAGTGCCCCCGGGGCACCATCCAAACGTACATTAACGCCTTCTGGGACTGTCCCATCATCAGGACATTCTATGATTAAAAAATAACCGATCTGTACAACGTGGTGTCTGGCACCGAGATACTATCTGGCATTGAATTCTCCCTCCTGGCCCTTAAACCCCAAGGTATCACATGGCACCAACACGCCCTTTTCCGAGCATTTAACATTGCGGTTAGAAAGACCATCCTGAGCTCCTGGAAGAATCATCTGGCATAAATCCCCATTCGCCCTAGCATCTTTAGAACACCTGAAACTGAAGAACAGGAAATGGGAGTTCACCCAGATCTGGGGCCCCCTCGTGAATGCCACTCCAGAGACCCCGAGTTTACTTCATTGAGCTTGAGACTTAAGGGCTTTCCATAAATGACGTCAGACATTTGTGACGATGTGTGACGAGGGGGGGGGGGTTGAGAAATGTGACGTCACATCAAAATGCGCAACGTTAAATAAATATAGACAACTTTATTAAATAGCCTTTTTTTTATAAATGTTTTCTCCTACAACATCAGAGTGCAGCGCCACATTAAATACGCACTACAATGACAATAGTTTAAAGCGATTAGAAGCATGTTTTATTTTTTTTTGGGGGGGGGAGCAGAGCTTTGTGACGTCATATTTGAGGGGGGGGGGACGCCGTGCGACGAAGGGGGGGGGGGTCAAAAATCGTCCAAAATCGCGTGACGTAATTTATGGACGGCCCCTTATTCCCCAGCCCCCTCTTCCCCCCCTTCCTTCCCCGAAGAGAAGGGATCTGACGCACCACGTACCACCTAACGCTCCGGTCCTACACGTCCACGTTGGTTGTCTGTCCGAGCCGCCTATCCCGCTATGCACCACTCTCACCTGTCGCGGAAGTTACACACCCCTCCCCCCCACCCCCCCGGCGGCTTTCAAACATTTTCGCTCAATAAAAAAATATTTACAAAAAAACAACCTCAGCGCTGAAGTTCACCTATTGTGAGGGATTGCCATTGGTTGCGCGTCTCTTTAGGCTTGACCCTGTAACGTGACGACGGTTGCCCTGGGCGACGAAGCTAAACGTTTGTATCTTCATTCGGAAAGTGAGTTATTAACCCTAACGCTTATCCTCAAACACGGCCGTGTAGCCTCGTCAGAGCTCGCTTCGCCCTGTAAGGCCTTGTCAAGGTTATTCAGGACAAGCCCCATTCAACCAGTTCATAAACAGGACCAGTCTGATTTTCCAGTGGTCATTAGAATGGACGACATTGAGTTAGGGCCTCTAAAGGCCAGAACGTAGCCATGGTTGGATACGTACGGTGCGAAAGAAGTTCAATACAATACAACTTTCTTAATGTTGCTGTATCCAGAGAAGGTCGCAAACGTTTGCCCATGTTTAGCCCTGAGCCGAACTATATCGTTGTAGAGCCAAACACGATTTTGGTATGAATACTATTTTACATACGAATTTACTTAAACGAAAATACAGAACATTGTCAAATAGAAAAGAAATCACCAGAGAGGTGGCACACACTTGTAATGCAGTGCTTTGAATGCAAAAGGTTGTCAAATCTTATAGTTTCATGAAATTCCCAAATGCTCTGGGCTGAGAGGTGATCAGGCACTATCGTGGAAATTAATTAATGGGAAAGTAGAAAATGATTCATGGATATGTTTGCTTCTTCGTATGTTATCCACTCGTTCACGTGGATTTTTTTCGGGTACTGTACTGCAAACTTTAGACATTTCCAAAAATGAATCATCCCAACATCTCAAAGGGCAAAAGCCTCCTGGAGATTTTCTCTGCAAGTGACATTGTACAACCTCATGCAGTGGATACATTATAACATCGCCTTGGTTAATAAAATAAGTACAACGTAAATAAACTGAGCGGTTATTTAACAAAGACTCTTTTTTATTTCCCTTCATTTATTTATTTAACAAAAAATAAACTGCAGATAAATGCTTTTGAAAGGTTTGTTATTCGTGTTACTTTGTGTTTATATTAATGATGACGGTGGAAGCTTAAGACACGTGACATACTGAGGGGCCGTGCAATGCGTGCTCCCGTCTCCGTGTTGTATGGACGTTGAACTTCTTTCGTGTTCACCGTTTAATACACATACAATCGTAATAATCCCTTACCGCTTGGCTGCAAATACCAGTTGTTTTTTTAATGCATGTTGTGTATCAAGAGGTTGCTTAGTTATAAGTAGCCATAATTTTTTTTGAATCGCTACTGAGGAGTATTTTGGATAATAACATAAATAAAGCAACCTCATTTCAGTGTATCTACATATGTATTTATCTACTTACCATTGGTCTATTGGCCTAGACTTGGGGCAAACTGCAACATTTGTTTAAGTACAAAATCCTTGAACCTCTTTCGATTTTCTACCTCTCATTAACAGGGCGGGCTTACTAAACAAACATTGCCGCTTTACCAGGTGTTATGGGAAAGACCACTTCCTTAAAATGACAGGGCCTTGTCAGTGATTAATGGCAGACAAGATACAAATATATTTACAGTATCAGTAATCTATAACAATGCCCCTTTTCGCCGCGGTGGCGAGATGTTAACTACCTCGCCTGGTATGCAGGAGATCGGGGGTTCGATCCCTACCCTGACGCCTGCTGTATATTTGGAGTTTGCGTGTCTCTCTTTCTCCCCGTGGTCGCGTTGATTTTTCTCCGGGTCCTCCGGTTTTTCCCTCTACATTTAGAAACAAATATTTAAAGTATTTGGCTGCTATAAATTTCCACGTGATAAGCCACTTCGTTGGGTTATAATTTATGGCCAGGTCGCTTCTGAAAAAGAGCTACATAGCTCAGTGAGCCTTACCTGGTAAAATACAATAAAAATAAATAGTTTTTAGTTGATTTACGTGCAGTTTCTTAAACGCTTTTAAATGCAAGTGCATACAAGCGCTAAAACAAATTAAAATTATATTCTCCGTGTGCAATAATAAATGGGCATATGTACTTCCATTAAGTAACCCGACTGAGCATCACCTTTGCAGCATGACCTTGTATAAGGGGGGCGGTGGGCGGGCAACCGTACAAACAACTAAGGGAGGGCACGATGGAGCCCACGTTAAATAAACGTTCGGCGAATGTTCAACACTGAACAGAATGAGCAATGGTGCGATCCGCCATCGTCGTCCATCGATGCATTCTGCTCTGGCTCTAAAGAAATTGTGGCCAAATTGGGCGAACTTTGAAGAAAAAGAAGAAATACCGCACCACGAGTGTTAAATACCTTAATCAGCATTGACTCGATGGTGAGAACTTAAAAATGCAGCTGCTGGCCCAATGGGCCCCCAACAAAACTCTTTGGAAAAAAAAAATCCAGAATTGTCTCATCAAACTCGTAAAAATTCTCACTTGACCCAGGGTTCAACTCAACTGATCCTTATTTTGGCAACAAAAAAATTGGATTGCGACCAAGCTGTCAGTTCTTGAAATGTGCGTTGTTGTGTAGACGATGGTATCTTCCGTTTCCTCCTCTGCACGATTCGCGCCAGATGGGCTTTCCTGCCACACACGAGGGCTCATAAATAAGGCGGCTTTCAAACAATTTTATTGCTCCGAAACATTACAGGCGAGCGTCCTCAAGTGCAATGCTCTGAACCATAACAGTTGTTGTTGAACTCCTGTGACCAGGTCAAACGCACAATGTGTGTGTGTGTGTTTGTCGTGCAGTGTGTAAACATGGGCACTGGGGTGACAAAGACGGTCAAGCAAAGTGCTTGCCAGACCACCCCCCTCGTATGCCGTTCTAGCCTTCAAAGGTCCTGGCTTACAGCCCTTGCCCCAACATCTTGTAAAGACTACAATAGGGGATCTTTGTCTTTGTGTGGCAAACCCCAGACTTGGGCAGTGTTGTAGGCGTGAGAGCTGCGAGTATGAGCTGTGGTCAGGAGATGTCAGTGTTGAGTGAGATGTTGTCTTCCTCGCCTGGTATGCCAGAAGTCGCGGGTTCGATCCCGACCCATTGACGCCTGCTGTATATTTGGAGTTTGAATGTCTCTCTCTCCCCGTGGTCGCGTGGAGTTTTTTTTCCTACATATTTAGAGACCATGTGTTAATATTAAGATTCAATTATTTGGCTGCTATACATTTCTACATGATAAGCAACTACGTTGAGCTGTCATTTGTTGCCAGGTCGCGACTGAAAAAGCGAAATGATCAGTGGGCTTCACCTGGCAAAATAAAATTAGTTTAGTTTTATTTGTATTTTTTTATTGAGCGATTTGCTTACCGTTCCTATACTCTGCACTCCTATCGTGTTTTTGTATTGCTTGTTGATGTAACGTTCTGACCCGCCCCTACTGGATATGTGTGAAAAAGAGCTTTGTAGCTCATTGGATTCCTCCAGTATCAAGACCCTTCAGTTTCTTCCCACTCACAAAGGCCCCCTCAAACAATCAAAATGCAACCCCTTCCTCACACATTACCTACCCAGGCTTTCCTATGTAGATAATTGGAAATATTACTATTATTGTTTCTGCGTGGTGATTTAAAAAAAAAACGGAAGGCAACCATGCAGACTTCTTAGTCCCATCGTCAAGTGAGGAAGATGACCCTTCGGACATTTGCAGTGCTGCTGTTCATAGACACACGCGTGGACACAGAATGGTAACAACGAAAAGCCTTTATTGAGTTTGTTGTTCATCAGTTCATTGTGGTTATGAGGATCCGGACAATTAATGAACATTTGTAACACGCGTTAGTCGGTTTAGGACGTTACTTGTTTATAGTTCATGACTGTGATATATATATTTTAAATGTGTGTCATCTAATTTTACTTAAGACATACACAGCTGAAAATGTCTCAGAATCTGGCGCAGTGGCATTTCTGTGAATTGGATGTGGACCGCCTTTATCAGCAGAGGTTGTTTTCATCTTGTTCCCCACCCCACCAGCCCGATCGAAGTGCCCTGCCAACTTCTTCTCCCGCTATTGCAAACTCTTCCCTGCACAAGCTCTCCGTGCGCCGAGGATAAACAGCGGTGTCAGCAGAGTATCGCTCTTAAACAAGGGGTTTGCGAATACAGAACGTGGGCCGGATCTTCGTTCCGATTGAAGTCGAGCGAAGACAGCGAAAAGGGCATCAACAGCATTAACGATGTTAGATTCATTTCCGAAGCCGTTTAACTCTGCATGGCAGGGCCATAATATACTTACTTCCAGCTGATGTTGTGTCACAACAAATGTTACGTTTTTTGGGCCTCTTAATATGTGCTGGGGAGTTTTTTCTTCCTTTTTGAAGCCGTGCCCATTCTTGTGGCCAAACGTATTGAGCACCACCACTTTGTCCTCGTTTTAATGGTTTCTGTTTGACGTGAGATATATTTTCAACAGAGTATGTCCAAAAGCAATGGTGTCCTACAGAGTATTTACAATAAATAGAAAATCGATTTGTCTAGTACCGCGTGAAAACACAAACCTATACACAAAACAAAAAATACCAACACCTTAAAAGAACAACAGTTGCGCGCCTAATTAAATAAACATTTAAGGGGACAGAAATAAGTGTGAAATTATTTTGTTAAAAAGCTCTATCATTTCCATGTACAAAACAACCCTAACCACCCCCCAGAACGTTTATAGCAGGTCTCAAAGTAAATAGTAAGGTTATGTATCACTCCGTACAAAACCTGGCACGTACCCTACACCAGCAAAGCTTTGCCCTCGTGGTCAGCTCCACCATCGAGGCTCTTCACAACGGGGAATAGCGTTACAGCAGCCTTGGTGGTTTAATGAATCAAACCTTGCGGAACCGGCAAACACAGTTTACCCCTTCATCCTGGAGTCTACGAACGACGTGATGTATACAGGGCAATTCCATGTATCGATACCCCAGTGATTCATTCACCCCGAAAGACGCTCATCTTACTTCCACCTCAACCAGCGATTGAATGCAGCATTGCAAAAGCGACGGCTCCACTTCGCAATGACGGAGAGTGCTCTGAGATTTAATGTGTATCTTGAGATTGACGGTGGCGAAACATACAGAGGCTTGAAATCATAATCTTGTCTCTGTAATTTCTTCCTGTTGATTTCATTTCGGTATCTATGCATCACCCTATACAGTGGATGCAAAGACACACATTTTGGTCATGTTTTTAAACTTCATAAAGCACGTGTCTGTAGTTTACGTGTAAGGCAACGTTCGAGCGAGGGCATCCCACAGAGGTCGCGGCTACAATTAATGTGGCTCATGCATCACCGTGACTCCAGGCTCAATCAATCGATCTGCGTTGTTATTTTGCCTGCACACGAGAACCAGCATCCCACAGTTAAGATCGACTAGAGTCAGCAAGGTGGGACACCCCCTACAAGCCTCGCCCAGTGAGATGCGGCTGATGATGCCGATGATGTCACCAAGCCACACCCATCAGTTAACGTCTATCGGCAACACAGGGAACAGAATCGAACTGATGATTGGTTGTGTAACAGGTGGCTAAACCAAACATAAGGTTAGGCCCAACCCGGATCGGAAAAAAATGCCAAATTATAACGGAGCCGGCATTAATGCAATTCTGCTTATGGTTGTCTTATGGTTGTTGTTGTTTGACTTGCATCCCACTGGGATTTTTGCACACAGCATTGATATTCGGTGCTTTTTCTGGAAGACGTTGCTGTTTTTTTTCCTGGATTTTGTCTGTTGCGCGTAGTCGCTTTAAGATGTTTTCTTGTTCATGTTTTTGTTTGTTGCGGTTGCACCCGATTCAAGAGCCGAATGGCTCACAGGGCTATACCAAATAAATGCAACTGAAAACTGAAACTGCTGTCCAACTAATTCCGCACAAAGCTTTATCAACAACCATAGACATTAAGGATGAAGTTGGTCTGAACACCCTGGACATAGAAGGCAGTCTACACAGACTCTCCCGCCGACTTCTAAGAGTTGGTACCCTTGGTAGAGGCTCGAAGGCAGAATGGCACTGAATCCTCAGCCTGGGTTCTGGGAAAGGCGCGTGTCTCTGGCAGTTTCCAACAAATTATATTTACATAAACAAGCTTAATTAGAATCAAACGTTGTTAAATCCCTTCTGGCAAACTTAACATCATTTTATTAGTATTATGTTAAGGTTTAACATTTCGAACGTGAATTACATATTTTTTTTAAACAACTCGTTTCAACTTACAAAAAAAGAAATTTGCGATGCGTGTTTAGAAATGTTGATATCATGCTTTTTTAGATTTCGAGCAAGCGTACATTATGAGTGTATAGGTTTGACTGCGCCCACATGCTTTTAAAATGTCAAAGTGAATTAATGCGGTATTTCTGCACCTTCAGTGTTAATGAGTAAACGCTACACGTCTGCAAGGGGAGAACGTTCGACTTAAAAAAAATAAATGCGACAAAAAAAGAAAACCATTGCGTTGTAAAGGTTGATGCCAGCGATGACCCTTGAGGATTTCATTCAACCTCACTCACCAGTAACAAGGGCAAGCAACAGCAGCGACCGTAATCGCAAGGTAAACGTTTCCACTTTGAATTTCGATTTAAAGCTTTCGTGACTGCAGGGATTCATATTCTTGGTTCTTTCGGTAAAGTCACGTAGAAGGGAAATAATAAAATAACAATACATTATTTTATTGCTTTATCTGTATTATTTTATTATTTCCCTTCTACGTGACTTTACCAACAGAACCAAGAATACGTTTCCACTTTGGTTGATTTCACAAAATGCGCGGGTTGTTTTTTTGTTGTTGTTCTTTAACCTAATTGTGTAAAAATAAACCTAATTAATGTGTTAACACAAACAAGGTGCCACTTGTCGTACACACCTCTAGACAAGGAACTACATGCCCGTAAAAGATAAAGGCGCAGCCCTGCAACTGCTCACTCATGCCACTGCTGGCGAGGGCCACCACTAGGGGGAACGCTTATCGAGTCCTCCACTTCCATGCTGGCGATCCACCTTGGAAGGACTCGGTAGTACCCACACTTTACCCCACCTCACGTGACCTTGCCGTTCGAAGAACTACGATTGATCATCCATTGATACTGCTGGGTGGGATGGGGGTTGCAGATTTTAAGAAACCCGCCCCTATTGTTGCGACTGCTGTGTCGGGAGAATGAAACCGGCGACCTCCGGATTGCCGATCCAGTGTGCGAACCGTTTACACCACTGGCAGCATCCCTCACGTGACAAGTATGATGAACAAAACAAAAACAAACTACAAAAATAAAATCACCGAAAATGAACAAGAGCATGTGAACTGGTGTGGCACTGACAGACTGAGTATAAATATTTACAGTTGAATAAATTACGACATCGACGCTATAGCTTTTAAAAACAGGTAAACCTCTCTCTTTTCCAAAGAAATGATTATTACTTCGATTCACTGAACTAGTGTCACGTGGCTGATACTGCCCTACGCATTGCCATCGTCACTGCACAAATGTACGGACGCCCTGTATGATAATATGAGAGAAGAGACACGCGGTTATAGTACTGTAAGAGTGAACATTTATACCTTAACGCACAGCTGCGTCCAACGCTGCATGATGGCACGTACACACAGATTCAGGGCCCATGTCAATTCGCTGGTCCTAGGAGTATTTGGCAAAGTTACGCTTCTAGTGCCTTTGACCACATAGCTCGTGTCGTTAACTTATTTAATTAAGGGGGGCGGGGGAGGGGAATCCATTTTTCTCACCCGTTAATATCGTAGTCACGTATATAATCTTATTTGCAAATGGAACATTCATTTAGAAAAATAAAATAAATCTATGTTGAGATGTTTATTTATCTCCACTTGCTATCAAGTTATCAACGTGCAAGTTGCTTACAATGACTGATTTAGGGGAAAACGATAACTGTCGCGGTTTATGAGACGTTTTTACTTTAGGTGCGCACGAAAGCTTGACTAAATAATTGATGAGGGATTATTCCTCTCAATATCATTTGATTTTAACTGGTTTGAAAAGTAATACTTGACACTCTACTACATGAAACTCAGGGCATCGTACACATGTATGATTCCGACGTATGTTTGAAATAACCTAGAATCGTTAAACTGGGAATGAAAGGCAATTAAAATTGTGGAAATCCATGCGCGTAAACTTGCGTTTAACACTGCACGTGATTTTGCATTTCACTTTCCCAATGTGTCCCTTTTGTGCAGAAACAAATTTCCTTTCAACTGCTGTGGCCCTCGAATGCAAAAATAAAAGCACCTTAATATTATCGTCGAGTTCGACCAAATCTCACCATCACTCCCGCACAAAACGGAATGGATACACGCCGTATCATCACCATGTACCACCAAAGAAGCCCACGCGCAAATACAATTGAGCTTTCGCAATCAACATACGCCCCGTCGTGTGGGTGTGTGTGGATTTGTTTCCAGTGCGCAGCGTGCGCATGGCGTGGCTCTGATGAACCACGGAAAAAAAACAGCGTTACATGGTCACAGGCACTCCAGTGGCCGCACAGAAAATGGGACATTCAATTTGGCCGGTACAGGGTGACATGGCAGTGGAGCGGGGGGGGGGGTGGATGTGAGGACTGGTCGAAAGCGGTCCTTCTGCAACCTGCAATACGAAAACCGTACGCAACCATTTGGCTCGAGTGAAACCCTTACTCATCGGCCTGCTCGGGGCAACGAACCTGCTGTGTTCGCCCGTCCCTACCGGTTGGTGGCGCGCTCCACACAAAACAAATACCGAGAACGCAAAACGGGAAGAGTCACTCGTCTCGGGCCCCTCCTCGGCGGGGCCAACGGCAGCGAAGGGGTGGAGGGGGGAAGGAGGGAAAGAGCCGTCGCGTCAAACGCTGCGCGGACTCCTCTCGTTCTCTTGCGTGCGCCGGTTGCGGGCCCTGTGCAGCTCGCACAGCTGCTTGGACTTGACGTGGCGGGGCTGCAGGTGTGCGCGCGGCGTGCCGGGCGGCAGGACGACCCGCGGCCTGTGCTGCTGCTGCTGCTGCCGGCGCCACCACGAACGCTCGCACAGCTCGCGCAGGCCCGGCCGCAGCTCCGCGTGGTTCAGCAGCTGCATGACGTCGCGGTACCAGGACCTGTGGCCGGGGGCGCCGGCCGCGTCGCCCCCCGGCCCGCCCTTGGCCCGGCTCACGTCCTGCAGGAGCAGCACGCCCTCGAGCTGCGAGGCGTCGAGCACGTAGAGCGAGAAGCGCGCCAGCGTCTGCACGAAGCTGCCGTGCTCCTCCGCCTTGCACAGGTAGAGGCCCGAGTCGCCGGGCTGCAGGGCGCGCAGGAGCAGACCTTGCTCCGTCACGCTCGCCCGGTCGCTCGGGATCACCTGGCGCGGCGTGGAGGGGAACGAGCGGTTTACACGATGGGGTGGGTGGCCAGCACTACGCCCGACCGCCTTTGTCTCCCCAGTGGCGATGTTTTACACATCGCACCGGGTGCTCGTTTCAGGCCGAGTCGACCTAGGGGAGGCCCAGGACCGGTTGAGATATTCGACACCGGTGTTGGCCGTGAGCGGGTAAGCGAACTCGGATAGCCGGGTTCATGGCGCGGCACGCTAACCTCTACCGCTCCCCAAACACGGGCAAACGACGATCCCCCGTATAGCCTCGACAGCCCGTTGGGGCAAGTGCTGTTAGCGAGCACCAACACACAGACACACAGACACACACACACACACGTATGCACGCCAGTAAACACACCAAACACATTAACAAACATGCACACGCAGGCACACACAGACTCACGCGCAAAACGAAGACCCCTGCACGAGGCTCGCAAACTGTCGCGACGAGCACCACCGACGACGTCGACGCATCGAACATCGGGAGTGCTGTTAAGGCCGAGCCGACCATGGGGAAGCCCGGGAGAGGCTGAGTTACCGACCGGCTGCCGACGCCAACTTCCACACCACGCTCACGACAACGGGATCACAGACGACAGAGACGTCACCCAGAGCCACGCAAGCGAGGCACCCACACGGGCGTGAATCATCAGGGAAACTCAAGGGGGTGAGCATGGAAAGGGAGTGCAGGTGAAAAAATAACTTATGCCCTCCTTGCACATCGACCGTTGCTCACGTCTCTTTGATTGACTATCGCTGTCTTCAGTGGCCTACTCGGAAGGTTTATACAAATGTCACACACGGACGAAGCGCGTTAAATGGAGCTTGCCCATGTGCAGCTCGCAATGTCCACGTGTCGACCCGTTGCTTGTTCTGTGCACCCACTACTGCTGAAGCGCACTCGATCGCATAATGAAGGCTCTCTGGGATCAGAAACCACATCATAAGCACCACCGCGTTGAAGCCTCTCTTCACTCTGTTATCAAGTGTGACAAGCCCTCTCATCCCCCCCCCGATGGGCATAAGCACGACCGGTTGAGCAGAAATCGCAGGGGATGGGGTTCTTTTGATCCTGAGACTACAGCACAAATAGTGTGAATGTCCACCTCCTTCCACGTGCCAGTGTACTGTGGCTGCAGTGTGTACAACCTAAGGGATGCACTGCAGCAACTCGCCTATGCTGCTTCATAAGCACTTCCCAAACATGAGACCTCTATCACTGAGCAGCAGAAGCCACGTGGGAAGGGCAACACCTCCAATTAGCACGGCTGGCTACGTACGGTGCGAAAGAAGTTCAACATACATACTCCAAGTTCCCCTCTGGGTCACGCACCGTCCTAACTTGGGACACACTGTCCCTCTTTCACTGTCGTTGGGACAGAACCCTCGAACTCCCCAGCGAACAGCATTGTGGGAGCACCCGCTCCACATCGGCTACAGCAGCGCAAGAAGGCCCAACGCCACCACCTTCTCAGGGCAACTACCGAAGGGCATCGAATGCTTGTTCACCAGCGATACCCACATCCCGAGGAACGAATAAATAAATAGCGCGGTGTGAGAGACAGACTATGGCACGGACAAAAAAACAAAGAACAAAGATCCCCCATATAGCCTTAACAGACTGTTGGGGCAAGTGCTGTTAGCGAGCACCTATGAAGGCCGGAACGGTACACGAGGGGGTGGGTGGCCAGCACCACGCCCGACCGCCTTTGTCTCCCTAGTGGCAATGTTTACACACCGCACAGGTACTCATTTGAGGCTGAGTCGACCTAGGGGAGGCCCGGGACCGGTTCAGATAATCGTCACTGGTGTTGGCCGTGAGCGGGAATCGAACCCGGGTCGCCAGGTTCATAGCGCAGCGCGCTAACCGCTACTACACTATCGCTCCCCACACGGACACAGACACACACACACACAGACACACACACACGCGCGCACGCGCACGCGCGGTGAGAGGGGCAGCCCACCTCTTGTCGATCCTCGATGTTCTGTCCCTTCTGCAGGAGCCAGAAGACGCGGGCCTGCCGGGAGCGCGGGGCACACTCGAGCAGCATGCTGCTGTTCTGCACGCCGTACACCGCCCTCTCGCCAGACACCGCCGCGTCCGGGTTGTCTGCGAACGGCGAACGATGACCGTGGTGTCACGGCAGCCGCTCCGCGGGGAACGGGCGGCGAACGCTCAAAGAGCACGCGCCAACTACTAACCGCGAGTCGTGAGCGCTTCTAAGTACGCGTCCGTTCTCCTATGACGCGGTAGTTGCATTCCTGAAGAGCACCGCGTTACGGAAAAATCGCGTCATTAAAATAACAATGTATAATATCGTGTAAAGCACGATCCGCGATAACACGTGAGATGCGTACGCAGGCTGAACAAAGACTGAGGCGCGTGGGTATAGCATCAAGAAGCATCCAGCAGCATCCCGCCTCGTGCGATGCTACCCCGAGGCAGCCGTCACGACCGCTTGCGCCTACTCGCGCGACGTGGTTCCGTTCACTCGATCGCATTATATCCATTTCGCATCCGCGTTATGAAAAAAAATGTGTTCCCCGGTACCTTTCGTCGTGTTACATATCCGACTCGCGTCATGAAAACAACGAGCGGCGTTGTGGGAGAACAGACTGTAAGCGCTCAACACGGGAGGACTGAAATGCGGTGGCAAGTGGACAATGGCTTGTGCAGCGGGTCTTTGTAGCCCACACGTTTCTGATGATGGTGAAGTTACGTCATCATCAGAGCTCGGCCAGCACTCAGAAGAAAATTCTCATCGCTAACACCAGATATCCGTAGCAAGTGCGAAACACTAAAAGTGCCGAACGGGCATTGTGAGCATAAAACGTATTAATTACTAAATGCTGACATCAAACTGCAAAGCATTGATAGCGGGGGCCCATGCACTCGTATCATTAATCCTATGCGCAAAGTACACTTGCTAGAAACTAAACATTACTTAACACATGGCAGGTGCGAAACCCCAACATCCAGTGTTGAACATTCAAGAGTAAACCTTAAACATGCTGAAATGCTCAAAAAGCACTAAACACTGTCATCAACTGTCAAATACAATTAGAAAGTGTTGAACACATTCAGCATTAAGTACTCAAAAACTTATAGCAAGTACAGTAGAACCCCTCTTAACGAAGGCTATTGGTTCCAAAAAACGGTCGTTAAGTGACTTGGTCGTTAACAGCCATAGCAAGGGACTCAGCATTGGTGTTAAACACTTGCAACAAGCCCCAAGCACTCGAGTGGTGGAACAATCGTGGAATTGCACAAAATACATAGAGCTAAATGTTAAATACGAATATTTGAACTGACTCAGTGTCACTTGATTGCTCTGGTTGTGTGTTGGCTGGGGTCTAGGGTTGGTGAACTCATAGATTTGTGAAACTCCCAGACCCCACTCGGCTGCAAGGTGGTTTATGATCCCATCTGTGCATGGGTTTTCTCTAGGAACTACAGCTTCCCCTCACCTGCAAAAATACAAAAAGGAATTTGGCCAAACATCCCAATGCATAATCTTTCTGAAGAAGGGATATTAAGAAACTCAGAAGTTCGGGGTAATTAATCTACTCGTATCATTTACCTTTTTATTTGCACCTGCCCGTAGTCATTGTCGCACAGCATCTTGAGACATGTGCACACTTTCTAAATCCAAATATGTTTTAAGATATATTTTTTTTAAACCCCAACCTCCTGCGCGCCCGCAGAAAACGGCAAACGTAACCGCGCAGTTGCAGACAATCGAAACACTGGCGCTGATTCACACTCAATGAAACTCATCAAAAGTTGAATCGCGCTTTCTCATTATAAGTGGTAACACTCCCCCCCCCCCCCCCCCACCATAAAATATAAGCAAAACGCACGTTAAACATAACAAGTGATACTAATTCTCAGAACATCACATTCATGGGAAACCACCCAGAGTCATGAGCGCCTATGGGCAAGTGTAAGCACGCGGAGCGAGCTGTAACAGCAGACGTGTGGCAGTGGAAGATGCGTGCGATGTGTGGGATGCGTGGGTGTGTGGGATGCGTGGGTGTGTGGGATGCGTGGGTGGGTGGGATGCGTGGGTGGGTGTGTGTGTGTGTGGGACCGTTTGCTTACAGTTGTGGAACTGGTCAGAGCACTGGGTCATGGGATCTCCGTTCCTGATGTCCTGACGTCTGGATCGCCTGTGGGTGGGAACCACAGGAGGACCCAAAGTTATCAAGTGCCACGGACCACACGTTTACTCTTTAGTGCCTTCCACATGTAGGTCGTTAGATGGATGGGTAGGTAAATGCATTGGTAGGTAGATGGGTAGGTGGGTGGGTAGGTAATTTGGTATGTAGGTAAATGGGTGGGTTAATGGGTAAGTAGGGAGATAGGTGGGTGGATGGTGGGCAGGTAAGAAGGGAGGCAGTATTAAATTAAAGCAACAGCAACAGTGTATTTTTTTCAAGAACACCTGTAAACATTTACGCTGGGAAAGACTGGTATCAGAGCAACGTATGCACATTTTGATACTGCAATTTATTTTGATACCGCCTAACTAACAAGCATGCATTTGAATTAATGAAAACTGTTGACACCAACCCAGGAAGTAAAATAAACTTATCTGGGAAGCGTACATCATGTCTGTTAGCTCAATAAACAAGGTCATGATGATGACACTGCCCTCTTTTTTGGCAGGGCCCATCATCTGTCTGCCACGTAATTATTTGTTGTAATAGAATTCAAACATTTCCCCGAAGCAGCCTTTGCCCATGAGACACAAAAGCCCCACCGAGTGATCGTGGCAAGAACATGCGCTGTGAACGTCAGCAATGAAAAGTGGCCAAACACTTTCACGCAGTGGGAGGGAGGGGTGAGTTGTTTGGAGGGCAGAAGCACTCTAGCCAACCAAGGGCAAGACCGACAATTAACGACCACACGATTTGCTATTTTTATTTGACCAGGTAAGGCCCACTGAGCTGTCTAGTTCTTTATCAGAAGCGACCTGGCCACAAATGATAGTTCAACGAAGTGGCTTGTCGTGTAGAAATTCATAGCAGCCAAGTACTCTAAAATGAATGTTTCTAAACGTGGAGGGAAAACCCGGAGGACCCGGGGAAAGTCGACACAGCTGCGGGGAGAACATGCAAACTCCAAATATACAGCAGGCGTCAGGATCGGAATCGAACCCACGACCTCCTACATATCAGGCGAGGGAGTTAACATCTCACTACAACTAACAAACTAGTCAACCAACAACTCGTACTAGATTTTCGAATTACTCTAACCTGACCCCTAACCCCACCTGATGCTTCACCAAGGCTTCTTTTCACTTTTCATACTTTTCAGGTTAGGATATTCAACCCATTATGCAGAGTGGGGGGGGGGAGATGGCAGCCTCATTTCATCTGGCCCATGGCCCCATAGACGGGTGTGCTCGAATTAACCCACGCACAATATTTATCCATCGCTCCAAGAATATGAGCTACACTAATTGGGTACTAGCAGAGAATATTTTAGACCGCGCAACACTTTATCATTTTAGTGTACTCAATTCACCAGTTGTCTTTCAAGTATAGTAGTTCTGAGCCTACACAGTCCTTGAGCCTTATACACTTTTAAATTTAGATGGAAAACGAATTTCTTTATAACTCTTTTTTTATACTTAGTTTGTAGTCCTCCCTCCGCACTTCCGATAAGCGCGGTTGGCTACCTTGCGGCGCGAAAGAAGCTCAACGTACACACGTAGCGTAATCAAGGCTTGGCAAGAACTAAATGTGTGGCCTGGCAAAGGTATCCGAAGGTCCGATTTGGCCCTCGAGTGAGAACGCCCCTCCCCCCACCCTCCCCGCCCTTGCCCTAAAAACCCTCCAAGCAGACGGCGTGGCCGGCACACCTCTTGTTGGAGGGGAAGTATCGCGAGCACGAGTGCCCGTCCCAGGCGCAGTACGGGTCCCGCGAGAGGCAGCACTCGGCGCACGCCTTCCCGTAGATGCCGCAGCGCTGCAGGGCGAGCTGAGTGACGCCGGTCTCCGAGCCCACGTACAGCTGTTGCTGCTCGCGGGGAGAGAACGCGCGCAGCGTAACGTGGCAGGGAAGGAGATCGAAGCGCGGACGCGCGGCACCGCGCTGCGGTGGTTGGCTTGCGGACCAACGCCATCGCTATGAAGGATCCCGTTTCTAACGTGGGTGGAATCGCCGCCGGCAACGGCGCAAATCCGAGAGTGGTAAAATGGTTGATGTTAGATAAGGGGGGGGGGGGGGGTGCTAATTGTAATCAGGTGGGAAAACAGATGTGGGTGTAACCACCCAGTAGCGTAGAGTGGTTCACGATGGGGCCTGATGCAAGGAATGAAATGTCCTGCCCAATTTCCCCCTTCTTTGCTGCCTGGAACCTGGGCCTCTCTGGCCCATGGACCACTCCTGATGCTGGTGCAGTTGCACCGCCTATGTACTCGACGGCTACACTACTGGATTCCCGGGAATCGAAACACATAGTTGAGATGAGCCACGAGAATCCATGACATACAAACAAATGAGTTTATTCTTTAATTCAATGAAAACTCTCAATTATGACAGCTCTCCCCACGTATTAATGCATTGACCCCCATCGACTGAAGTAGATTTTTTACTCTCGTGATACAAGCATAGCATCGTACGCTTGAGAATTTGACTTTTGTTCGGTTCGTATATGTTCTATGTGATAGGTGAACTTTCACCTCTGCAGCCACTGAGACGTGGCCCGCAACGTTGAGAGTTCTTGAATGAAATTGCAGGGGCAGATTGGTTGCATGTCTTTTGAATTGTTGTTGGGGGAGGGATCACTGGTTCCATGCCTAATACTGACATAGGAATGGTTCCAAAAGTGGATTTGATAAGCCATCAGTAAATAAAAAACTCAATCTCGGCATTTCCATAAATTACTTAAAATAAGCGGAATTAAAATTAACAATCGTAAGATCTTTTTTTTCTTCCAGCGCCCCACTGGAAGCGTGTCGGTTATTTCACGGAGGACTTTTTTTCTCACGCGTTTAACCCGAGGCGGCCAACGTTCTCATAAAGAGCCGCATCAGCCGTAATTTCAAGTTTAATAAGCGCAGTTTATTTCTCCATCTCAGCAGAGGTCACGGTCTCCCCACTTACCCTCTTCGGTGATATTGCCATTGACAGAATAGGCATGGGCTCCTAAAGCAAACAAGGGGGACAAAAATAAATATTACACTGGAGCTCGTTAACGAAAGCATTTTAATATAAATCTGCATTACACGGTCCTCAAACAAATTAAGCACTGTTGGCAGCAGCACAACCTATCGCGTTTATGTTATCGGGCCAACATAATCATATCCCGCAGACGTACGTTTTGCAAGTGTTAGCTATATCCATGAGACAAAGTGGGCAGGAGATAACACCATGGCAAGTGTATTGAATCCATCTGTGCGGTTGGCTCTGGGTACTCCGGTTTGTATGTACGTTGAACTTCTTTCACACTGTACGTAGCCAACCGTGCTAATCGGAGGTGCGGGGTCCCCTCCCACTTTCCACGAACTCGTTACTGCTATTGGCCAAACATCTCAATTGCTGGACCCTCCTGAAAAAAAAAGAGTCTTGAGACTCGTTGAGGCTTTCCTGCATACTTAATGCACGTGATTATGAAGGTTATTATTTGCACGAATGTTCAGGGTGATACGCTCATGCGCGTGGATTTTCTCCGGTCACTCCCGTTTCCTCACACATGCAAAAATACACATGAAGGAATTGGCGAACCATCTTAATGAAGGACCCTCTTGAAAAAAGACAGTCGTGAAGGCTTTCCTAGATAAACAAATAACGGTTGCAATTATAAAATTATCCGCTTTTCCATGACACGCGATGAACAGAAATCCAACACTGCACAGACGCAGCAAAAGGCACGATACAGTTCGCCACTGATTACCAATGTCGACAACGATTGTGTATCATGTAAAAGCTTTCGTTCGTACGGGGTTTGATAAGCAATGGACGGAGTTTATAACTGTATGTTGAGTTTGGCAAGACATTCGATGGCATCTGCGGTTGCCGGATATATTCCATTCGTGCCTCGTGTAGCTCGTGCAAAATATATCTGCGGTGCAGCGATCAGCGATGCCAGTCGTGGACGGTTCTTCACCGCAGTCGCAATTAGGACATCGCAGGTTGACTACATATATCAACACTCGCTATCAGTGCCAATCCCGGCTGACAAAGGAGTCGAGGCTTGAGTCAAGATAGGTGTCCTAGACTCTTGCCCTGGACAGGTGGACACCGTGTGTTCAGATGGCAGGAATTAATAATTAATAAGCCCAGTTGTGCAAATGCCCAGATTTACAGTGCATCCTGCACAGTTTTGGTAGACCAAGGCTGAGTGAGAAACATGTCTGGGTTTTGCTCCGTGGAAAAGGTAGCAACTCAATTTGTTTTTCAAAACACAGGGTGCTTCTAAATATTTCTAACACTTAAATGGGACTATCGTTTTTAATGGGAAAAGAACGGATAATACACTGACGTGATAATACATGTAATGTTAATAGCTTCAAAAAGTCTAAGAGTCTCCACGTGTTCGCCATCGTTGTCAACACGTGGCCTGGAATCTTCTCCAGGCGGTCTCTAGAGCCCAGAGGCAGCAGCACATGTCACGTGGTATTGTTGCAAATTCTCAGAAGTGTTAAAAAAATATATCGAAGCACCCTGTATATGGCTGACCACCAATTGCCATGAATCACCGAGAACCTTGTGCGGACAAGGACGCCGCCGTACCTTAAACACCTGCACTTCCTCGAGGGTCACCTCCTCCAGGTCCTGCCACGTCTGCTTGGGCACCAGCACGACTTTCAGGACCGTGCCTACGTCTGGGTGGTAAGGAGGGGAGAGTCAGAGGGGATGTAACAATAGGTTTTTTTTTTTTTTTACCCTATCTGGCGATAAAACAGGTGTAATATGATGTTAAAACACCAAACAGAATTATTTTTCAAGGAATCAGCTCTGGTGTGGACCAATCAGTTTCAAAAACAATGTGTGATATATTACCAGAGCGTGTTTTCGTTTGCATGCTCACCACAAGTCCTGCGTGGTGAACATGCAGACAGGATTCCTTGTTTTATTGCCAGAAAGGGTAAAACCTATTCTTATATTTTGATACTGGCAAAAAAGTTCCCAGAGTCAGAGGGGATGTTCGTTTCCGCTCGGCAAGTCGAGACAAATTGCTCACAACTTACGTAGGCCCAGGTCCCACCGCTTTGATGGGGAGGGTAAGGTGGGACCCTCTGTGTATACTCAATTCAATATCTCCCCTTGACTACATCAGTAATACCCATGCCGAATGCCAAGTGCTCCATTGCTATATTTTTCCTTGGTTTCATCAGTTCTAGTTTTTAAACGTGACGTGCGAATTGTAAAGATAAATCAAACTTAAAATGAACCGAACTTGTATTTTAATTGCGGCACGTAACTGGCAGCAAGACACAATAACAGCGATGGCTTTAATTACCTAATGACCCAGAGGATTTATCATGAGACGTTATCAGAGCGCTCCAGTATTTAATTTAATAATACTACGGCAATACCAATATTTGCAACTGTGTTGTTCCCGTAATGTAACAAAACACCTCGAAAGGCAGTCATCTTAAGCTAGGGGACCCCCGGTCTGCAGTGTACCCCCCATCCGGCGCAAAGTGAGCAAAGCACTGGCCTACAAAAGTGGGCATTTACCGCTACAACAAAAAGCGCCGAGTATTTTTTTTGGGAGGTCCCTCCTCAAAGTTGGGAGGCTCCCCCGGCTCCTCATGACCCCGAAGCCGCCGCCCCCCCCCCCCCCCCCCCGTTAGCCGGGCGCCGCCGGGCTAACGCGCGCGCGAGCGTCACACCGGTGCCGATGAACATGACGTCGTAGGCGCCGTCGTCGGCCTCCACGTGGTCGACGGCGATGCGGGTGAGGCGGTAGGGCACGTTGGTGCGCACCACAATGGGCTGCCCGCTCGACGGGTGTACGGGCGAGAACATGAGCGGGTGGCTCCGCACGAAGCTCAGCACCTCGTCGGGGTACTCGTGCGTCGACGCGAAGCCGCCGAACGTCTTGCTCGGGCACTGGCGGTTCGGGGCGGAGGGGTCGGTGGGCGTGGGGTGGATGGCAGTGGGCGCCGATGAGTTTGTGGCCGCGGTCGCGCGGTCTGCGATCTCCATCTTCCCAGTGTGTGTGTGTTTTTTCTAGGTATGTATGTTTATATACAGTGTGCAATTACGTGTGGTTTTTGCTGCACTCGTATCTGAATTTTGTTTCAATTTCACTGTCGGCATGTTTACTCGAGATGAAAATTCCCATACTGAATTGTCATCCCACGTTGGAGGATGGCCCACAAAAGTAGATTATATAGAATTCCTCTGTATTCTTTACGGTTTAATTATGCATGCCATTAACCTGTGTGTGATATTAACAGAGAAGAGTTTTATACCCGTGATACGATGCATGTATCGTGTGCATTAGCAATGGATATTAATGGACGAATCAATACATTAATGCGTGGCTAGAACTCAAGAGTTTTGATTGGATTGAAATTTGTATTCTATTTTTGCTATTTCATGCCAGTTTGTCCCGTTTGTTTTGCATCGCCCTTCTTGTCGACCAATCTTTACTTGCATTTAATGAGCTCGCTTAACCCCTCGTGAGCACAGTGGGCTTGATGTGCAGATGGCTGCTCGAGCAGCCGGTGTACGCGATAGCAGGTGCGGAATAAAGATTAATCATTGCTGACGATAAGCGTAGGATGGGGGTGACTCACGGTGCCGGGGCGGGGATAGGGCACCTTGCCCTGATACTGCACCCACTGGTAATTGGGACCCTCCTTGTGGGCAAACGGCCCCAGGAAGGAGCGCCTGATGTCGGCCATGGTGTACTGGCATATAGCCGAGCCCTGGAAAATGGGACTGGGGAGCACACACGTGGGTTTGACATCGACACAGATTCTAGTCGTGCCTGCTGCCATCATATTTATAATAGTTTATCTACGAGACGAATCTGTGGGCACATACATTCCCAAGCCTCAAGCCTCCTGAGGAATTCTCCTTTACATTACCAATAATTTTGGTTGTGCTTGAGTCTCCATGAGGGCAAACGAACAGTTAGATTTGTATACTTTCCCAATTTTCTCTACCGCTGCTCACCGTGAAAACGCCTCGCCACAGTAAATCGCAAATGTGGGCGAAAAAATGTCCACCTAAATAATTACAGAGCACGGTCCCTTGATGAGGGAGGGATAATTGTCTCAATAACACAACTTATGATGTCCGGGACGCGAGCCGAGCAGAGCCAACAGCTGGCACATGGAATTTGAGAGCGGCCAACTGGCCTAATGGGAGGGGGGGGGGCACGTGCCCCCCAATGATCTAATCGAAATCCTTAATTTCGATCGGATCAAGTAATACATTGGCATTTTGCGACCCCCACTGCCACTGTGTAGCATATTATTATGTGCCAGATACTCTATGAGATGATAGGATAATAGTCTGAGTCCATAATTGGCAATAAGTAACGGCAAAGCAGTTATAAGTGCCTCAGAATTTTGCGCAGTTGCGTACAGTACACGACTTCCCTGAAGGCATTCACCTTCAGTGAGCGCGATGCCGATCACACAACGCGGTTCGAATTAGACCCCCGATCGATGGCTGCGCCATCGCCGCACACGCGTCGAATAAAAAGCAAGGGACAACTCCTTACTACCAACTCCTATCATTTTTCATTGCTAGAGGGGTTGCCCCCCCTACCTGAAAATCCTGGCTCCGCCATTGCCCAAGGGCTGATCCCTACAAACCGACTCGGGTGTATTTGTGGGTTCTAGATTTAAAGCTTTCGTGGCTGCTAGGATCCATACTCTTTGGTTCTATTGGGTAAAGTCACGTAGGTGAAAATAAAATAACAAAAAATCACTGTCTGGAGGACAGCCTCGTCACTTCACCTGATGAAGGCCGCTTGTGTTGTGGCCGAAACGTCGTGATTTTTTGTTATTTTATTTTCACCTACGTGACTTTACCCAATAGAACCAAAGAGTATGTATTTGTGGGTCTAAGCTTTCCTCTCCCGAGCCAGCTAGATGGAAGTAGCATGAGTATTAAGTACTTTATTTATAAGCAGGTAAGAGCCCACTGAGCCTAAACATCTGTTTTGCAAGGGAGAACTGGGCTAGATGTACAACAATGACAATTATGAAAGTATAACATTTAAGAAAGCTTAGGTACATTTGTCAATAATTCTAATAAATCGAGTTTAATATAAGAACCTTTCATTGTAATTGGTCTGGGAAAAATTTATTACGTGTAAAAAAAAAGTATCAAAAAGACTGCAATAAATATTGTCCAGGTGATGTGACACTACAGATTCAAAGAACGGAGAACTGCTCATTCAAGGCATGTTGTGCCTGCTGGCTTGAGCTGGGACAAGGATCTATGTAAACCCAGGGAATTTTGTAAGTGGCGGCAAAAGATGCTCACCTCGACGTTGTAAAGACCCCGTAGAAGATGGGGTTTTTGGGATCTCGCGTTGGCATCATGAAGATATCCTCTGCGCAGAAAAAAAAACACCGAATGTTAAATCATCAACCCAAGCAGTGCATCTCGTGCATCCAGGAGTGCTGTATGTATGTTGAACGTCTTTCGCACCGTACGTAGCCAACCGTGCAAATCAGAGGTGCGGGGAGGTGTGGGGGAGGACAATATTCGGACATGGGGAGAACTCTTTCATTTGGATAAATTACTTGGGCAAAGGATATACTTGCTCACGCCAATCGTCGCGCGAGGCACACGGAATTGAAAAGGGCGCACTCCATCAATCACTGGCTCATGTCGGTGGAGAGATGTTAACTCCTGACCCTAATGTCTGCACAGCATATTTGGAGTTTGCATGTCTCTCTCCCCGTGGTCGTGTGGATTTTTCTCCAGTTGCTCCAGGTTTTCACCTCCAAATCTAGCGCCAACATTCGGTTTTAGAGTATTTGTCTGCTCCTATAAATTCCCACGCGATCAGCCACTTCGTTGAGCCGTCATTCGTGATTGTCAGGTTGCTTCTGGGGAAAAAAAGAGCCCTATAGCTCAGTGGGCCTCACCTGGTAAAATAAAATATAATTTTCCTTTAGCTTAGGCTGTGGAAGTTGCCGGGGAGCAGCTGCACGGCTACTCACGTAGCTCATTAATGCATGTACATTTGGAGTTTGCTTGCCTCTCTCCCAGTGGCCGTGTGGATTTTTTCTGTGGCTGCTCCTGTTTTTCACCTCGCGCATTTAAAATCAATGTGCCTTTTTAGGGTAGTTGGCTGCGACTATAAATTCCCACGCGATAAGCCACTTTGTTGAGCCGTCAAAAACACAAGAGCTCTATAGCTCAGTGGGCCTTGAAAAAAATATATATCGTTTTAGTTTAGACTGTAGAAGTTGCACGAATACTCACGCAGCTCGTTGAATTGAGTGTCCACCCCCTCGCCGCCGCCGGGCACCGAGCACACGATCCGGGCCTTCAGGAAGGTCGTCCACTTGTTCACGAGACTCCGCTGGCCGCCCATGTCGTTCTGCAGAAGCAACGGCGGCCGCGAGGAATGCGAACGGCGGGGTCAAAAGGTCGGCCGGTCGGCCGGCCGACTGGCCACTCGCGCACGCAACAGCTCCCCCTCGTGCGGCACAGGGGAACGGCGTCGGCATTAATGCATTGCCCGTCGCGGGGGTGTGGGAGGCCTCAGCAAGCGTGGCGCGCTCAGCGGTTAGCCCAGCTGCCGCCGCTACGAGCCCGGCGACCCGAGTTCCATTCGCGCTCGCGTCCAACAATGTTTGAACCGGCTCCGGGCGTCCCCTGGCTCTGCTCAGTCGTTAAATGTGTACGGCACGGATGCACGTTGAACTAGTTTCGCTTCGCACGCATAGCTGTCGACCCCTGATCAGTGCCCTACCTTATTGCAGACCAATTCAGACCTTGTTGGTCACCACGTGCTCTTATAAATGTCAAGGTTTGTCCTACAACGTCCTATCACGAGGAAGAAACACAAAATAGACGGAAAAAATGTGCCCGCATTGAAACGGCTGTACGCCGTACGGCCCGAAAAACTCAATTTCCCCGTACAAGATTACGGGGTAAACCGTGTGGGCTGACATGTTATGTGAAGTGCCGTGGTGATGTCACCACCACGTAGTGGTTGTTGTTGTTGTGGTGGTTGGTTGGGCAGCTCACGCGGCACAGCTGGGCGATGCGCGAGTACGTGGCCTTGCCGGCGAACTCGCCCTCCAGCGCCGTCTCGCGCAGGAAGAAGTACACCTTGTCGTCGTCGGCGTTGTCGCTCTCGGGAACCCAGAACGCCGACACGAACTTGGGCTCTGCGAAGGACAACGTTCCACCGACGCCGGTGTTGAGCCGAGCAGTTTCGGTGGAGGCCACCGGCCGATGCACGCGCCGCCCATTGTTTAAGAATATACGGAGGCCAACTTACCTTGGGCCACAAAATGAGACCTTTTTTGCCAGTAGATGCTCACGCCAAGCTATAAATGCTCTGATACGAGTGGCATTGTCTCTGTGCTGTTCGCCTCTTGGCGTTGTTCTCTGCTCTGACACTGGTGGTGAGACTAGGCCATGAAGAAGGCTGTCTCTGGTGTAGGCCAATCAATTTCAAACACAATGCCATATATTGTCAGAGCACGTTTGTTTGCATGTTCACCACAAGTACCGTGTGTGGTTAATGCAGACCTTGATCCCTTGCAAAAGGTTTATATTTGGTGTTTGAACATCTTTACACCTGTTTCATTTCCAGAAAGAGTAAAACATGTAGATATTTTTTCATACTTACTGTACCTTGGCCTACCCGACCTCACTGATTGACATTACCAGTGGCTGAGAGGAAGATACATTAATTGGTTCACTTTATGCCACAGCAACCTCTGTGGCAGGTGAGAGCAAGACTGCGAGAAGGAATGGCATATTCTGCAATTCAGTAAACCCTCACGAAGCCGGAGGCAGGTAAGCCGGAATTCCGGGTAAGTCAGAAAGGCCACAGAGATAAACAAATACCGTAGAGACAATCACAACGTAAATAAACATATACTGTATGCTGTTTTGGGTGCGAGTTAAACTGCATGCAGCAGTAGCGAATTGGCTATGCGCTTATAAAGGCTATGCAGTGTAATACTGTAGTGTACATTTAATTTTATGCGCCTGGACGCACTAGCATTTATAGAGCTGTATACATTTTTTTGTTATTGTCTTTGAACCATCTACGTGACTTTACCGAAACACCCAGAGAATATATATATACATAGCATTTACTTATCGGTTGGATACAATTCAGTGAACCCCTGCACGTGGAAGGCGTGTAACACGCTCAGCAAATTAGCGCCCAAATGAAACTACAAACTCCTCATGGAGGCCACGGACAAGGAAGCAACCTGGCAGAATATAAACTGCAAAGAGAGTATTGAGAACTCTACTGTTGTATTAAATAAAAAAAACACCGATATACGCGTGTGGGTTTTCCATGGTAAAACCTCAAAGGTGAAATTCAGTTTGGCGGTGGCACGCTCGCGCCTGCAAGTTCGGACTGTGATGCTGATTATATCCTCTCATCAATGTTTTTTTGCGATTTGCTTGACGAATACAGTACAGCACATGAAATAAATGGTTCTAAAAAATATATATTTTTAGCCTGCCACGTCCGGTGAAACTGGGCATCTCGCCTCTGCATCTTTGCTTGTTGTAAGTGATTAGGATTAAACTGCACACCGTATGTATGTTTGTACCGTATATTGAACCTCGTTCGCACCGTACGTAACCAAACGTGCTCATCATTGTTATTTATTGCATTACTAAGGAAGTACACGAAAATTCAATGTATACGGTGTTAATTACGTAAATTAGAAATTTTACTGTAATAATTGAACATTGTTTAATTGTGTGCAGTATGCCTGACACGAGAGAGGTTCCAATAAGTCCAACTTCGCGAGGTTTTACTATACACTGTTCTATGTAAGGATGAATACAGATAACACGGAAAGAGTGTTGTTAAATCGTACGATTCTAAATGCAGACTATGAATGGAAAGGCAAACATTCAAAATGCACGTTTAATATAACACTTGAAACAAAAAATAACAATTAAAAACACATTTCTAAACTTTTAAATTCAGCCTGCATCAGCAGCTTCCCTCTTTCCTCCGCCTGATGACGATTCCTTGCATTGCGATCAAAACGTCGTGATATTTTTTATTTGTATCTACGTGACTTTACCGAAAGACCCAAAGAATATGAATATTAAAAAAACACGTGCTTTACCAAAAACAAGAATGGGAAATATGAAGAAGGAGAAAAAAATATATACATGAGCAAATGCAAAGATTACACGGGTGTCCGGAATCACATATGACCAGGGCGGTGACCATTGTGAACTTGCCGTTGAGCCAGCGTGAGTTGTCCTGCTCGGTGCGCACCGAGTGTCGGCTTCCCAGGCTCCGGATGATCGCGAAGTCCCGGCTCATGAAGTCGGTCGCCATTCCGCTGAACAGCTCTCCCTCTACATTTGGTACGATCGCCCCGCCGCCCTTGTTAGTATCAATGTGGTACGGTCGCTCACCTCGTGAGTGTAAATCGTCGCATGGGGGCTTGTGGGTTGTCTTCACGTAACTCGGGATTTCTTCCCGCGTGAAAGATATCCCGGTGAGAATAAATGGCCACGCACCTTAATCTATGTCCCTCCTGAATGAGGCTTTTGACTCGGTGATTATTCATTGGATAATAAAATCACATCGCTAAAAGTTGGTCATTATGTTCCCATTTTCCTGACCGATTAATTTGCCTTAAAAATATATATTTTGGGTATTTTTGAGTCATGGGCTCTTATTCCTCTACAGATTGTGTCGTTTCGTACGTGGTGACTGAGTGTTAATTTCCGCTGCCTGCTGTTTTCTCAATGCTATAATTCCTTTATTCCTATTTAGTTGCATCACTTTCCGTTCCTTTTCTAGTTTACGAGCATGTTTGTAAAGTGCCTTGAGGCACCGTGGCATTCCGGTGCTATGTACATGCAAATCATTATTGTTGTCGAATATAACCAAAATAAAGATTGCACATGTGCGCATAATAGAAAACATGACCTGCAGTGGAATTACCAAACTCCATTGCATACACCGTGCCTTGTTGAATGAATGCGAACCAGTGAGGCATTACCATCACAGCATGTGTGCCTCAGTCCCAGTGCAATCTTAGTCAGCCTTTAACAATAGCCAGCCTTGCATCTTGGGAAAATGTTTTTAAAAAAATATAATAATTGTGGTTGAAATACAATTCAATCGAGCTTGCGTTTCTATATCATTTGAATGCAACTGCATCTCATAGAGGCTGTACAGAAAAAAAAACAGTGGGCAAGTTTGTTCTGTATCACTTGTCCGATGTATAACGCGCACGAATTGAGCGTAGGGAGTCGCTCACGCACGTCAGTGGCGTGAAACACGAGGAGAGCGAGGCAGTCTAAACCAACTAAAACTAAACTTCTTTACTTTTTATTTTACCAGGTAAGGTCCATTGAGCTATGTAGCTTTATTCAGATGCGATCTGGCCACAAGGGATAGCTCAACAAAGTGGCTTGTCACGTGAAAATTTATAGTAGCCAAATACTCACTATTTCAAGAGCCGCAATACATGTGAATATGAGAAGGTGGTCCTTCATAAATGACGCCGCGAGAGCAGTTACTTAAAGAGCCCCCATGCAGCTCGGGAGATGCAGGTTGCCGACCGCTGCTCTAAACCATGTTAGGCAGTGGAAAACCGGAAGACCTTGGAGCATGGAACTTGAACAGTGGGCAGAGAGATGGCTGGGAGCAATGAGTTGCAGATTATGGAGGCAACAGAGGAGATGCAGGGCAGAGACTCACCCACGAGGATGGAGGCAATGGGGATCGTGGGGTCAAATGGACTTTTCCACTTTCCTCCCTCCCCGTGGTTGATGTCCATGTGAAACTCCCGGTCCTGGATTGAAATGAAACACACGTGGTAACGTCACGAGTGGGTTTGAGATTGGGAGCGGTGCTCATCTCCTTACAGCCATGAACCATCGGTGGAAATTCCACATTGCTAACTTTCCATCGCACAGCCGCTCCTGACTTCCCCCAAACATTCTCAGAGGCGAAGGGCTGAGTCAATCCCCGACTGAGATTTTAATTCCCAACCTGATTGTGATTGTGAACCGCTTCCTCTACCGCTGTACCGCCGACAGTAAATAAACCAAACCGGGAAATAGAGGATGCAACATAGAACCGTGAGCTTGAAGTGTAATGATTAACGCCTCTAGCTATTAAGCCTTACGTCTCAATTTCAATCATCAATGATCTCTTCCAGAGGTTCAAGTGTTGAGGCTCCACTGTTGCGGTACTGTTGTCTGTCTTTGATGTTATTTTCCCTGTTCTTCTTCTTGGTTATTTCGGTAAAGTCACGTAGAATGGAGATAAAACAATAAAAATGAAACATAATAAAATAAAATAAAAATTCTCACGACGCGCTGCCTTCTGGACAGTCCTGTTTCTTCACCTGAAGAAGGCTACTTGTGTTCTGGCCGAATCGTCGTGAGAATTTTTATTTTATTTTATTATGTTTTATTTTTATTATTTCATCTCAATTCTACGTGACTTTACCGAAAGAACCAATAAGATGAATCCCTGCAGTCACGAAAGCTTTAAATCGAAATTTGCTCTGTTCTATTCACCTACAGTAAAGGTACATATTTATGTATTTTGAACTACGTAGCCAACCATGCTAATCGGAGGTGCGGGGAAGGGTGCATCGATCCATTGTTATGATGCATCGATCCATTGTTATAAATTGATTCCTATGGTTGTGATACGTGTAATTGTAATGTGTATGCTGTTGTTACAATTAGGCTCAAGGCATGAACAAAACTGCACTGTTAAACTGCACAAAGGAGACAGCCAAAATGAGAAACAACATGAACAAGACGGTAAAAACGAGGCAATAAAAGTTAAAATTATAATTGATTCACAGCTCTGAATAGTGACAATCCATCATATAGCTGGAGTGACTTATTATTTCATGCTTATACATTCACACACATATATAGCACAATGTATACATTGTGAATGCACTGGTATATACATGAATCGATGCACGTATCATTACCAGTAAGTTATTTTAATCGATTCATCACCCCACGATTAATTACTTTAACATTTGCATTATTAGTAGTACCTTAGTATTGCACACCGCCTGCAATGGATGTATGCGTGGCTAGAGATATTCGCGTTAGATGCACATTGGCGGTACTGCGTATAATATTCCAGTAGGTGGCACATGTGGACCAGCGTGGATACTCAGTGGGATTCTCCGCTGCTGTGGTCTCTGTAAACTTTGGTCGAAATGGCAGTTTCTCAACTCCCCCTGAACCACCTGTGCCCACCTCTTTTGTTGATACCAATCCATACGGAAGAGTTGCCGCGGTGCAATTGTGAGCAAACTGAGCTTGCGATCAAGAGGCCCGTATATATATTCAATCTCCTTGCATTTTTGAAACATTGGGCAAAATGTCTGAAATCCCCCAGTTTGTGTCTGCCCAGCAGTGAGAAACTTGGTACACCATAGACTATTGGCAGGTCACCACGTGTGGGAGGGGGTGACGTGTGAGTACTCCCACCTCCTCCAATATGTCTGGTCACCGTGGACGAGTAGGTCAAATACTCTGTGGATGGGGAGGCCCACAATACAGCCCCTTTGGCGAGAAGTGGTGTGCCCAAGTAATTGCAGGGCTGCACCTTTAACTTTTGATACAAATTAACCAACCTTAAAGTTGGTAATCGTAGGCAGCGATTTCGTGGCGAGTTGGGAGGGCTAGTGTTGAGAAACACCCGTCTAGGACACACACCGTTTTCACATTTCGTCCGAAGTGACTGTTGAGACTTAACTGGCTTCCAGAATTAAGTTTCTGTTGAAAATTATTTGATTTGTCTATATTATGAATGGAAACAATTACATGTTTCCATTCATAATTGTTGCTCACTGCAGTTAGAGAACGACCACTGGAAGACCGAGCACTCTTTAATTGGCTCATGCACACTGAGGAGTGCCCCTTCTGACGTGCCCTGCAATGGAGGCCATTCGCTGCACAGCAATCAAACCAGATTCTCCGAACACCGGTCATCCTCAAAGTGGCTGAACAAAGACGGTCACCGCATCGCGCGCTTTCAGATGTGTTTCTGCGACCGTCTGGAACGCTCTTCCTTCCGATATTAGCAAGCCACTGGAACTATGCACTTTAAAATCATCTAGATTGAAAACTCATTTATGTAGAATTGCCTTTTGTGTTTAGTCTGTTTTCCTTCCCCCTCACACCTCCAATTATCAGGGTTGGCTACGTACGCTGCGAAAGAAGATCGACATACATACACACATTTGTCTTAGTCCTTACAGCTACCCTTGATACCTCTGTTCAATCACAGATGGTACTCTGGATTCTAATTTAGGATCTAACAGTTCCACTGGCTCAGTGCTTTGCCAACTTATTAGCCACCTAACCACGAGGCTACCTTAACAATGGGCTGTTCAAGATTAACCTTACCTTACCATTTGTACGATCACAGAATGACACCTCATTAGTGGGACACTATGCTACTATATATAACTGCATATTTAACAACAAGTAATGTAAATAAAAAAGGCAACTCAATATTTCTACGTTTGAGAAGGCTTCAAAAAAATTGCACAGGACAGCCACGTAAAAAAAACTAAACGTTTGCCGAAAAGCTAAAGATGTTTGTTATTCGCAGTTACGACAGCCACCCTCTTTCTTGGTACCAGAAGCACTTTACTCTTTTTTGGAAGATGAGTTGGGGCTCAAGCCAATATCGTCCATTATGTCCGTGAACTGGCCTTCCGCCTGCACAAGTAAAAGGGACTCCTCCACCGCATTTGCTGGGCCCCCGTTTGGTGTGGCCGGTGTAGGCCTCCTTCAAATAGCCCAGCACGAGACGAGAAACAGCATTGCGATGTGGAGACCCAAACACATTCCTCCAGAGACCAATTAGCACGGGACACGAATTGCTCTCCAAAGTTTTGCGAGATAGGGCTCCTATCTCGAATGGGAAGTGATGCAGCTGTGTGTGTATCTGCCCTGGCTGGGTTGTAATGTGGGCCAAGGTGGAATGAGACACATTGATATATGAGCAAGTAATGAGCATAAAACATCAAATGAACGAGTAAACCTATTACAGATGCATTCATTATTTGGATATTAAAATCATTATTCTCATGAAGATACTTAAAGGCCAGGAACATTCTATTCTACGAACATTTGCTGTACATGAGAATAAATAAATATTGTAAGGTCGGTCAATTCAAATGCTTCTGAAATATAATATTTCAACTTAACACAATAAACTTTTTCAGCCCTTGCCAATCTACTGCTGGATGAAAGGCCTCCTCGTGCCGCTGTTGCCATGGTGGTTGTTTGACCAAACTTCGTCATGCCGGTCAGTACGGGATGGTTAATGGGTGTGAGGATTCATAACGGGTTCAGATATCACTTGGTCACTAGTGGGTTAGGGGCCGTCTATAAATGACGTCACGCGATATTGGACGATTTTTGACCCCCCCCCCCCCCTTCGTCACAGACGTCACAAAAAGTCAGACCCCCCCCCTTCAAATATGACGTCACAAAGCTCTGCCCCCCCAAAAAAATATATATATAAAACATGCTTCAAATAGCTTTAAACTATTGTCATTGTAGTGCGTATTTAATGTGGCACTGCACCCTGATGTTGTAGGAGTAAACATTTCTTAAAAAGTCTATTTAATTAAGTGGAACGTGTTGTCTATATTTATTTAAAGTTGCGCATTTTGATGTGACGTCACATTTCTCAAACCCCCCCCCCCCCCCTTTGTCACAAATCGTCACAAATGTCTGACCTCCCCCTCCCACCCCAGGTGCGTGTCGTCATTTATGGACGGCCCCTTAGCCGTGACCGGCAATCAAACTCGGGTCGTGGATTTCATAGCACAAAGCACAAACCACTGCGCTACTGCACCACCCCCCCCACCCCCTAGCATCACCACAGCTAATGCCGTCTGCCATTGGGCATTCGAAGAAACACTCCTAACGCTTTGTGAATATACATTTCCAAATTTAATACTGGCATGTTAGGGGCAGGAAAAGGAAGGAATGCATGACACACATTTGTGAGAAGTCAGAATGGGGTTGCAAGTGGAAGACGTGGGGGGGGGGGGTGGGAGCTGGTGACTCAGGGAGGGGAGCCTCTTTTGCATTTGGTTCATTCACCGCCACAGGAAACGACATTCACCACCGCCGTCGCTACAACTACAGTTGCCACCTGTCCTGGGTTTTTTTCTCTCGCAATGTCTTCTACGCGAGGCAGCTGTCCTGGGGAATCCGTATGTCTGCGCAGGACATTAAAAAGTCCGTGCCAAAAAAAATATATATATACGCTACTCGCTTCGATGCATTTATATGGAGTCCTCCTCCCTCGTGATAGCGTGGGGTAGTCTTGTCTTCCCATTACACGTCCCCAGTTTTGTATGTGCCTCACAGATGGCAGCCCAGCCACATCTATCCGAAATTAACCGAGCACGAATGCCCCAGGCTCAACACCTGAACTCCCCCCCCTCCCTGCTACCCCCACCACCCAACCTCCACGAAAAAAATAAAAAGGGCCACGCAAGCTGCAGACGTCCGCTGCTGGGGATCGACGCGCCGTGTCGCAGCGTAAGCAACGTCGGCGATCGGGTGACAGGCAGGCTTGGGGGAGGGGGGGGGGGGGCATGGCATCCCGCTCATCATCGCAGAAGACGTCTCCGCGGACAGACATACCTGTGGCCGGGCCCTGCGGCCCACTCCCACGTAGTTGCAGACGGGATGGAACGCGCCTGTGCCGCACGCCAGCAGGTGCGACTGGTTGTAGTGGTGCAGAACCTTCGCGTAGTTTCCGCACTCCGTCTGCAACGCACGGCCGTCACCCGCGGTCAGCCGCCGAAGCGACGGGTTGGTTTTTTGTTTTGTTTTACGTCGTTCTTCCAAGAATCGTTCGTCAAAAGGCTTATTTCGATTGTTATTTATACGTTGCCTCGCTCGCGTTTTCTGTGTTTTGAATCCATGGAATAAACAGCGAGAAAAAATGGGAGCGTTTGACAGATGATGCCAAAAGGCCCTCGCTGATTCTCAAGACTTTATCGGGCGAGTTCTGCAATGGGATGTGTAGCCACTTCCATAAATGAGTGTCTGCCTATCTCTTAACGTAACCAGAATTTAGCGATAACCCACACAAAATGCGAACATAATAATAATAAACCCCATTGTTTATCCAGGAATAGCCTGAGATTTAAGGCTCTTTTTTTCAGAAGGGTTCTCTATTGGCATGTTTGGACAAGTTCATTCACGCGTGGCATGTGGGAGGAAACCATAGAACCCAGAGAAAACCCTTGCACCTAAGGAGGTAGCACAACGCCGCTGTCTCCTGACCACCTGCTCGTCACACGCGTGCAACACCCGGGAACCCCGTGGTAACCTATCAAAGTAATAACCAGGCTCAACCCTGCTGAAATTTTGAGTTCCTCAAGGATTGTAACAATTTAATGGTGATCTGTCGAGAGACAAGTGCCCTGTATGACTTTATAAATCCTCACATTCCGTGTAATAATACATCCAAATCGCTGACAGCATTCTGACCGTTAATCAGAATATAGTGGTGGAAATCCGATGAGCGGCACATCAGGTGTCCACAGATGTCCAGCCATCTTCTTGTTTCCTTTTCACAAACGTTCACAAAGGTCAGTGGGCTAGGACAGGGACGCGTCCCTTATCGATGGGGTCAGTGGGCTAGGACAGGGGGCTAGGACAGGGACGCGTCCCTTATCGAGACGATGGCTGGTGGTCGAGAATAACTAAAGGGTGGGGAACGTGCGAGAGCAGTCCGTATGCCGAGGAGACGGAGCGGTGACATCTGCTCGTGTGAATCTGTTTGAGGGATAATTATTACATGGCGGGGCTGTGCGAGATGGCTATGGCTTTGGGATGCATTTATTCAGCAGTGGATTGGTCATGGCTGATGACGGCGATGATGTTATAAAGCGTTTCGGTTTGCAATGAGACCGACTGTACCTTTTCGTCGGTAGAGACTAGCTTATTGTGCTCGATAGCCACAGGTCGATCCGTCTCACTCATTAATTTCTCCAGTTACATTGGGAGTCTGGGTTTCCCCCCCACCACCACCCCCCACATTTAAATAATGTAATATATCTTTCATTTCAAAGGCAGTAAAATAAGAGAAATGCTGTTCAACTCCAGCCAAGTCAAGAGCAAGCCTGGAGGCACGAGGGGAGGGAGGGGGGGTCAAACACCCCTCTTGGAACGTTACAAGGCAAGGACGTGCTATGTCACTCTGGGGTTTGCCGTGGGAAAGCTATCTATTATTATTATTTTTGCCTTGCACCATAGTGTTGGTATAGTTACCTGTCATTCAAGCCACCCACCATCGGGCTCTCCCTTTTCCTCCTCGCCGCCCCCCCCCCCCACCAACAATGCCACTTTGCTTCCAGTCACAATTACAAATTCTCGAGTAGGGCAGGCACAGACGGACGCTAGAAAACAATGAGCGCATTGCCGACCGCGGAGAGAACGGGGCTCGTGACACTTTAAAGCTGAGCTTTGGTCTCTGCAATTCCTCGCGTTCCTTCTCCCGGGGCCTTATGGGGCGGGCGGGCACTGTTCATGGAGCATCTGCAGAATTTCTCATCAGTAAGAGCCCTTCACAGCCTCTGTTTATGTGAGTAAGGCAGTGGTCCTGAATGCAGGTGCGTCCTAGTAAGGTAGATGGACCGTGGGAAGCCGGATTACGTTCTGACCGTGGAGGCTTGCAAGTGAATATAAAAGGGAATTTTTGGCTTGCCAGACTGTCCAACCCCCCCGCCCCCCCCCCCCCCCCCCCCCAGTTTTGGTCAGGCCTGGTTGAATTTAAAAGCATTAACACATTCGCTCTTTCACACACAAACCCAGTCACACATTCGCTTCTTTCACACACTAACCCAGTCACAGATCCGCCCTTACACACACACTACCCAGTCGCGCTAAAGTGTAACTTCAGGCAGAGGTGTTTTTTTTTTACCCCAGCTTTGCTCAAGAGCTGGAATAAAAGCCAACCAGTCTTAGTTTGAAGATTGCATAGTTCCACACACCCCCTCCCCCTCCCTCAGCAACCAGTGACAATAATTTACTTCATTTTGTGTGGCTATGTTGCAGCGTCGGCGAATACATCAGAAACTTGCACAAATGCAGATGTGGTTAAGCTGGGCTCTTGTGAGTGAACTGAGAGGGCCTGGCAAGTGCAAATGTCACTTTAGTCTGTTGATGAGAACGTAGATGGTGACTTAAAACTTGAAGTTGAATGGCATCCAATTTTGGACTTACCCCCCCTAACTTCAATGCCTTCTAAACAAATTATCAGATATGAAAACGACCCGTGGCCCTAGAGTCATCCAACTTCACGTTCAAAATGAGTACGGAAAGAAAGCTTTGACTTAACGTTTTTTTTTTAGTTTCGGCGTGGAAAACGCTGCTCCGCCAACTCTTGCCAGCAGACACATCCAACCAGCAAAATACCGCGTCAACACAAATAGCAGACGAATGCCACTTATTTCTCCGAGGACCTCGCAGCCGATTTCCTGAATGTACTAGTCCTCAAAACACTTCTATGGACACATTTAGGCACGAGGATTAACAAAGTGACAGCTCATTCACGGTGGAATGGAAAATAATTTTTCCTTCCTTCCCCCCACATTTTATTTCAACCGCCCCTCCCCCCCCCCCGATTTTCTTGTGGACTGCAAGGTTTTACGAAAAGTTAAGAATATTTTTTGGCAAGCACGTTCCCTCCTCTCAACTTCATCCATACCCAACCCTCTGGCAACGCTAAAACAAACACGCTCATTTTGGCTCACCGGTTTGCTCCGAAAGTGAACCCAGCTTCTGGCTGAGCGCTTTGCGACAAATTGAGTGAGCAAATTTTTCCACCGTGAAGGGGGGGGGGGGGGCTGGGGGGGGCTGGGGGGGGGGCCTGGGGGGGGGATGACACCCGTCGGACATGTCAACTCCAGCCCCTCTCTCGAGAAGCGGCATGCATATTTGACGCGAGCAGATCCAGAGAGAGCGGAGTGCAAACACGTGCTTCGATTGACGATTTGGATGCACGTGGGGATATTATGCCGCTAAATACGCCTCTCGGCAAGGCCGTTTGCGGCACGTGTGAATAATAAATCATTGCATCCGTCTGAAAGCAATAATTTATAATTGGCGTACGTAGAATTACAAAAAACTGATTTTCAACCGATGCCCGAACACACACGGTTGACTTATTGGCACCAGTAGAGCTCGTGGCAAATAAAAAAACTCCAGAAATATTTAAACACGGTGTATAGACTGCGTGCATGTACCGTACAGGTGAATTGGTGTAGGATATCAAGAACATCATTACAATGCAATTGATTTTTTTGACGTCGTGTTATTATTCAAAGAGGGCGCATTGTAAAGGTGGAATAATTCCCCCCCCCCCTCCCCATTCATCGTCGAGATTCGGGTGAACGGTAGCACCTGGAGTGGCTAGAGAGATCATGTGAAGCGATTAGACACATACATTGAAAAACGTTCGTTCTTACGTTGGCGAATCAAGGCGCCTAGGATACATTCATCAATTGACTGAATTGGGTGTTTACGCTCGCGCCTGCCAGTCGGGGTCAATGTTGGGATGTGGTTTGCCTGAATTAAGCGATTAAGTAATATTGTGCGGTTAATGTGTTTTATGGAGTGTTAGAATTGCAAAGAAAAGGGTAGTGGCCACGTAAACAGTCGAATGCCATTTACCCCACTTGAATGAATAACGTTTTATACCCTAAGACAGTTTTGGTTATCAGGTGCCACTGACCTTTCACCAGAGTTCTGTGTAACATTTCAACAAAGATTGTTGACACAAGAATTGCAGTGACACTTCTCTAGACATAAATGTTTCTTTGTCTAGGTCATTACGATGAACCTAAACAGCTTAAATAACGTTTTCTTAGACTGCTGACACATAGAATATACCGAATTATATTTTAATCCAATATGAAGCGCCAGAGTATTTCATTAAATGGAACCAACTTTAATGAAATCCACACCAATATATATTTAAAAGGTAAAGTTTGGCCCAAAGCAATGTGAATTGTCATACGAGACCAAAAACGCTCTAGATGCATTTACATTTTTTGAGATTTGTTTCAGTCTGCTTTCATTCAAAACAGAGTGCTTGCCAGTGCCAAACCACTCAGGGTTCTGTCTTTTATCAACATCTGACTCCATCAAAGAGCACCATGTACTTTTTTATATATATATAGTGCCCTGCTATTTTTGATAATGACCTTGCACTTGTTGGAATTGATACCATTCACACTGTGGAAACTTTCATTAAAATGTTGCCACCCTGTCTCAGAGCATCACTTCAAGTGATGCAGCTCAACCGTTTTGGGTCACCTGCACAGCCTTGCTGATCTTGTCAAGGAGCATAAAGCATCACGCGACCTCCGGCCACCCTTGCAGTGGCTTTTAGCCAGCCATCGGACAAATACAACCACTGCATCGCGCGCTTGCAGATGTGATTCTGTGACCGTCTGGAACGCTTTTCCTTCCGATATTAGGAAGCCACTGGAGCTATCCACTTTTGAATAATCTGGAATGAAAACTCATTTCTTTAGCGCTGCTTTTTGTCTTTAGTTTGTTGTCCTTCCCCCGCACCTCCAATTAGCACGGTTGGCTACGTACGGTGCAAAAGAAGTTCAGCATGCATACATACAGCCCATGGTGTCAGTGGGGCGATGGATCGCTGCTCACACCAGCGGCAATGACAACAATATTCACGGGGAAACCTCATCCAGCAATGGATAGAGACTGACCGATGAGGACATCAATTGTGGAAGCTGCAATATGCTGCCCGCAGACTAATACGATTTAGATTTACAGTATATAGCTTCTAAGCGTGAATGCCACACAGAGGAATAGGGAGATGCGTTAATATGATCGCTTGCGACTGCACTTCATTACCACTGAAGTTGACTTGCACAGCTCAGTTGGACCAGACGTCAATCGATACTAATGCGCAATTGAAATGTAATTTGCATCGACGTATCGTATCTCGTTGTGAGCGCAGCTCCGTGTTACCATCTCGGGATACAATCTGACTGCACCCCACAGCATGAAAGCAAGCAAGCGGACAGGCAGGCAGGCAGGCCATAACCCCCGTGTATGAACAGCATCCTAAATAAGTAATGCCATTATGTTTAATCTCGTCTCCATCGCACTCGCTCGGACACCACGCTCTCCGCAAGTTGTCGCCACTTCCACACACACACACATGCACGTGCGCGCGCCTGATTGTTGTTTTAGCCATTTTGACAGCATAATCCCTCCGCTATACACGGTGTCAATACCGCCGCCCGTACTCTCCCATTCCTCCTCCCTCGCAGAATCGTTAGCCGCGCTCTTGTCCATTAACGTCTGCGTCCTGTCTGCCGTGCCCTAGCCACGCGCTCTCCTCCCTCCCACCCGGCCAGCCGACACATTCACATTGTGCAAAGGAACAGAGCTTGAACCCAAACTGTTTTGATTTCATATTTTATTTTAATTTCCTGGTTCCTACTTTTTTTTCCTTCCAAGCAAATCCTGACATAAGGCCCTTTTGCTTGAGACGTTGACTCTTATTTTCCTTCCTTGGAAAGTTTCAAAGTCTACTATGAATACTATTGTATGTGTGTGTATGTAATATATTTATTTTTTCTTAAAAAGTAAATATCAATCTACTCCTTATGACTTACTTGATACTTACTTTTGAATCGTGAATTAATATACTTCAATTTATAATGTGAAGCATGTTGCATTATTTATCCAATATAATTATTTGTGTAATGTGTTTTTTGAAAGTCTAATGCTGGTAACATGTCTAAGTATGATTTAGAACCCACACTCTTATAGCCGTCTTATTTTGGACTACTGTTGTTGTTCATCTGCTGCTAAAAATGAGTGAGGATACAAAAGTTAGCCACTTGGGCCTGCAAGTTATAATAGAGAGGACGGCTTTTAAGTAGATCAGAATTTCATAAATTTACTAAGCTCCTGATGGACGGCACGGCACGTCTGTGGCATCTGTATGCAATGCGTTGCCCATGGGAATGCGTACATTATGTCACGGAAACCACAAATAGTTCCCTTCATATAAGTGGCTCTGGGCGCCAGACAAATTATAAGAGGGAGCTGCTCGTTCCTGCCAAGCTGGCTCCATGTGGACACCATGGGCGTGAGCCACTTACTTTGGGGTCCTTCCCGGCCGCTCTGCAGTCGTCCTTCCATTCGCTCGCCGAGGGCCAGAAAATCTGCACCGGAAAGAAAGCAATACAAACATGAAATGGCAAGAGTAAAACAACGTTTCGTATCTGTAAATGGCACACCGTGGGTATACATTTTTTTGAAATAATTAATCTGAGTAACATCTCCTCGACTTTACGTCCTCACTTAGTTGGGGCAGCAGGCCCCATTCCACTCCTTTTACCCCCCCCCCCCCGCCCCCCCCATATACGGCTCCGTTGCACCGGTACGATTCTCTGCAATCTTGCGATTGCGAGTTACGCGACGGGCTGTAACAGGCTCGCGTTTTGTGAAAAAATATAGAAATTATTCTGATTATAATTTGCAGCCCTTGTCCATCCCACTGCTGGATCAAGCCGCCCTCTCCCCCCTCGTGACACGTTGGTCACAAGGGTTATTTGACCGTACTTCACCATGCTGATCAAGGTGGGTCGGTGTAGGGGAGTCCGACTGAATCAAACGTATGTCACCCCGATCACTGTCACCATTGTACCCCTAGGAAAAAGAATTCCGCCGTGCATTCATTTTATAATATAATATCATTTTATAATATATATAAAATGAACATATAAATGGAGCGCAACAATATTTCGTGATGCTTTCATGAAACTGAATACGCCGATGAAAAAGTCAGTTCATCCGAGTGCATCCGACACCATGCTACTTCATGAGCATTGTCAACAGAGGGGAGCAACTACTTTCTCGGATTTTCAGTCCAACCTGGTTGACATGCTATGCCCAAGTTGAAAGGTCACTTAAAGGCCGTTACAAACGTACCTGGGACGTCCCGCCGTTATTTTCTCCACTGAATTAACACCTGGGAGCTATTTTAACAATGCCCAGGAATCAGTAAGCCAGAGAAATCCGTGAGACTATGGGAAGAGGGTGTCATATTTAATTATCGCCCAAAAGGGCAACCTACACACACGTGCAGATATTAAATCATTGCAGGCACTCTTTAATAATTTATAATAAGTCGCTCATGGTCAATGAAGCACACACATACGCACACGTGCAATACCGTAGCTACTTGCAATTCAAGTCGTTCTACAGACTCGCAAGGGGGTTTAACATTTATGCAAGATCGCAAAAATAATCATTTTAATGTTCAAGTCTAAAAAATATAGACTTTAATAGAATGAACAAACCTTCTATACATTGTAATGTGCCAAAGGCCCCAATAAATATCCTTAAAAGTACAGAGTCCTGAAAAAAAAGATATATTGACATTCGAATAATATATATTTCTATTATCCCAACAGCAATCGGCAGATATTCATCATCAATATATATTTCTGTTACTTTTAATCGTAAAACTTTGCAATTAACCTACTGTCCTGTGGGACCTTTGAAGCACACACACACATACACACAAAGACAAAGATCCCCCATATAGCCTGTAACAGACTGTAGGGGCAAGTGCTGTTAGCAAGCACCTATGAAGACCGGAACGGTACACGAGGGGGTGGGTGGCCAGCACCACGCACGACCGCCTTTGTCTCCCTAGTGGCGATGTTTACACACCGCACCAGGTACTCATTTGAGGCTGAGTCGACCTAGGGGAGGCCCGGGACCAGTTCAGATAATCGTCACTGGTGCTGGCCGTGAGCGGGAATCGAACCCGGGTCGCCAGGTTCATAGCGCAGTGCGCTAACCGCTACACTATCGCTCCCCACACATACACACAAGACAAAGACAAAGATCCCCCATATAGCCTTAACAGACTGTAGGGGCAAGTGCTGTTAGCGAGCACCTATGAAGGCCGGAACGGTACACGGGGGGGTGGGTGGCCAGCACCACGCCTGACCGCCTTTGTCTCCCTAGTGGCAATGTTTACACACCGCACCAGGTACTCATTTGAGGCTGAGTCGACCCAGGGGAGGCCCGGGACCGGTTCAGATAATCGTCACTGGTGTTGGCCGTGAGCGGGAATCGAACCCGGGTCGCCAGGTTCATAGCGCAGCGCGCTAACCGCTACACACACACATACACACATATACACACACACACAAACACATATACACATACACACACAAATACACACATACACACACATACACACACACATACACACAAACACACACATACATACACATATATATAATTTTAAAGGCCCTTTCAAATATTTGTTACTTAAAAAAGCTAATTTGGAAAAATGGTCTGCCCAGCGTTACTTTAAAGCACGCATGCCTCAATTTGGACTTGGATATGATTTCTTTTCTTTGTAAGTCGTACAATGAACAAATCGCACAAACATCTGTGTGCCTGCTGTATAACCCAAAGAATATACATATCAGTGTATGCATAATAGCGGTTTATTGTGGTTTCCGTATGAAAACATTGCTATGAAAGCCATTGCCATCAAACACACTCCAATGATGTGAATTGCATTTATTCTGTAATACATGAGAAAATACAACAACATGAACTGTACGCTGTAATACAAGTTCCCCAATGTAGGTTTGATTTTTTTTTACTTAAAATGTGTGTTTAATGAGGTGGCCAGGTGGCTCCGCGGTGGGAACAGTGAGGCAAAAAATGGTGAGAACCTGGGTTTGGAATCTGGACAGTCACCCGTGGTTGAACTGAGTTATCAAGCATTGCAGCCACGACTCTACAAAACCTCCCCCCCCCCTCCCATGCATATATAAAGCCACAACAGCAGATCATTCTTTCTCACCTGATGGCGGACGCTTGTGTTGCGACCGAAACGTCGTGTTCTTCTATTACTATTTTCTATCTATGTGACTTTACCGAAAGAACCAGAGATCATTGTGAACTAATCATTCCAATCCCATTGCGTGCGGTCGAATAACCTCCGTGACCTACACTGCAAAGGGAGGCCCTCATCCAGCAGTTGATTGATTAACGGCAATACGTGTACGTGTAGATCGTGGTATTGGACACACAAAAACGGAGCCTAACGCTTAGCCCGATCTGAAGTAACTGAGCGGATCATTCAAACCTCGTCATATATGGTCTAATAACCTCCGTGATCTGCCCTACAAGGGAATCCCCTCATCCAGCAGTGGATTGATAATCGGCAATACATGTAGAGTGTAGGGAGATTTTAGTATTGCACACACACAAAACACACCTAACACTTAGACCCCATCGAGAGTAGCTGCAATTAAACCAAAATCGATGTGCATGTAAAGTGTATAAGACTTTGCCTGATCCTTAAAACCGAACGCATCAGGGATCTGTTTGTCAAAGAGGTCGTGTGCAGATATGTGCTGTCGGGCCGAAAATTGTTTCACTAAATTATTTGGCTGTGTCTGGTGAGACTGCGATGCTAATTCTCAAAAGTCTACACGGCTACATAATCAAACAAAGTGGCCTGGTATTGTCAAACTGAGCAAGTAATAGAGGTTCTAGATCATTACAATAGAGGCCACTATCAATACAGAGGATTCAAGATGTAAGCACCCCCCTTGGGAGACAGGCCAGCAGTGCTTATATCCAAAGCAGCGTTGCTTGTATCAGAAGTTGGCCCTTCACCTGTCCCCACCAGTGTGATGTGAGCAACGTGTTGCTTATGCCAGAAGTATAAGATGTGCTAATATCCGCACTTTTACTGTCGCTGAAATCGCTGCTGACTTTTAACAAAGCGGTAATCATTTAATAAACCCTGGAGGGAAGATGGGTTGAGTCGATCCCTACCAAGGATTTCAACTCGCAACCCTCCGACTTAGAGAGTCACACGCCCTAATAACGGCACACCCTATCGACTGCATCGCCGTGGCTGAATTAAAACAAAAAAGGGGTGAACTCAATAATGGCGACAGGAATGTCTGCGGTGACGATCGCGTTTCACCAACCTTGAAATCTCTCCACATACATCCCAATTGACTCTAGAATTCATAACAAAATCACCCTCGTATTTTTTTCAGGGTTCCTAAATGCTCTCCTCCTTTCACCTCCGCGTGTGTCGACCACGGCGGATTGCAAACGCCCAGAGCCGCTGCGCGTTGTTTGGCATGGTGCCCCACGTTTAACGGGTCACCTTCCGGTGGTCTGAGCTGATGTTCTCCAGGTTGAGAGCGAACAGGTAGTCACGGGACCCAAGGTAGAGCTGCCCTCTCTCCTCGTCCATCAGGAAGGGGTGGTAGCTCTCCGTGTCGTACAGTCCGCCGAAGCTCCATGTGCTGTTCGTCGCCTGCAGCTCTGTGTGGAACGAAGGGACAGAGTTGAAGCCCCTACATCATTAGACCTCCTTTGCCAGTTCCAAAATGTAAGAATAGGGTTTTTCCCCTTTTTTTCTGGCAACAAAACTGAAACCTTTTTTTACAAGGATTCATGTCTGCATTAACCACAATACTTGCAGTCAAAATGCAAACAAAAAAACATACTATGATAATATATGCATTGTCCTTAAAGAAAGCCGTCCCTTGGTGTGGACCAATCAGTTTCAAGGACAATGCATATATTATCATAGTATGTTTTTTTTATTTTGACTGCAAGTATTGTGGTTAATGCAGACATGAATCCTTGTAAAAAGGTTTCAGTTTTGTTGCCAGAAAAAAGGGGGAAAACCCCTATTCTTATAGCGTTGAAGCCATTCACGGAAAAACCACCACAAGCGTGTGAATGTGAAAAAAATGACAAAAGAAGAAGAAAAAACATGCACACGCATGCATTATCTGATGCTTGTCAACGTGCGTGAGAAGTGTTTAACGGGTGGTAATGTTACGTTGCAAGTCGCACAGCGGGATAGTGTCACCTGGAGCACGACGTGCGAGGTCGAGAGATGATTTCACGTCTAATGACGTCTACTGGAGTCGTAGATGCATGCCTTCTTTTGGCGCTGCCTTTGGGAATTTCTTTTAGCACTGGTTTTTGTTTACTAGTTTTGGGCAAGCCTTTGATCAATTTGGCCAGTATTTTTGTTAATACGGTATATTCTTTCCGGTAACACAACTTTTAAATCAAGTCTTGTTAATTTTGGACCATGTTTACGAGTATTATCGTGGCCCCTTATTACAGGCAGGCAGAGGGAAGGACAGACGGACAGAGCTCATACATTAACGCTTTCAACCTTAAGCTGGAAAACATGAAGGAATAATGACTCATAATTTAAACCACCCGCTGACAAGAGGCCCACTGTGCATGCTTAGATCGAGGATTACAAGCTGAATTCAGATACTGCCCACATATCGTGAGTACAAATAGAGCAGTGGCGACCTGAGTTTGATTCCCGGCAACGGCCAACGTCAGTGGTGACAGTGATATCCAAACCACTCCTCGGCCCACCGCTTTCGCCGACGAGGGTGATCACAAACGGCCAAGTGACCCCGGTGACCGACACGCCATGTGGAGGCCTTCATCCAGCAGTGGATTTACAAATGACTGTCCGTTGGAATATTTCAAATTAGTACAAAAAAAGAGTCGACACTGTATGTGTCCTACTTTCCATAAGCACCCTCTGCGTTGAAATAGAAAGCCATGGGTCGCCAATTATTGTTCTCCATTATTACCAATCGAAGAGACACAGGGAACCTCATGGTCAAGGGAGCTTCTGATGTGGAAGAATGGGTAGGCACACAGGAAATTAACATATCCATGTTTAATGTCTGAGATTTGCCAAAGCAGCATGGGATAGTCTAAAAGTCTCAAAGTTTTGATGAAGAGATTGAATTATACAGAGAGCCACGTGCCTTAGAGTGATTTTTTTTAAAATACTGCCTGGAAATCCCTGACATCAGCTCACTCTTAATATGATGTTTAAGGGAAAAATTGCTTTTGTCAACCTTCTGCTAAATGAATGCCTCCACACGCCATGTTGGTCATATGGGGGTTGTTTGACCATACTTCACCACGCTGGTCATTGTAGGTTTGTGAAGCTCGGAACCGGTTTTAATATTACTTGCCAATGATATTACACACGGCTAAAAATCTAATGCAGATCACAAGGTGTAATGGTGCAGCGGGCTAACCAATGCACCACCACTCCTCCTTGACATGTAATACATGCATAATTCACCTCAAAGTAAGCCTAATTGTATTATTAGAATTACTTTCAACCCTGACATAGAGATAGAGGTGGAAATATTCACCCACCCCCACCCCAAAACAATTCGATTAATTGTAACAATTCAACACCGGCTACTCATTTCAAGTAATCGTTGTTCACGTGAAACAAAATGATTTTCTGGTGCTGTGTTGGCAGTGGTGCACAGGCACAATTAACAAGGAAACTTGACACACTCGTCGATAACACTATGGCCTTAAAAGAACGCCGTTTCTAATCGGCGACGATTCGGGCAATGGCCCGTTCTTCATGGCACGTTGCTTTCTTTACATTATGGTGAACGGTAGCATTTATAGTGCCTGTAGGGGTGAACGTAAAAAAAGCATTGAAAAACGCTGATTGTTACACACGCGATTTGAAGCATGTATTGTGAGCTTACGAATCCATATTAATCGATGAATGTGCATAGTGCCATGCCCAAAACTTCTGCCATGTATTAACTATACAGTTACAACTTGGAGAGAAAAAAAAACACCATGTCTTTTCTCGTAAAATGTGCCATTCTCTTTGTATGCCTTTGTAAATGTGACATCCACTTTTCAAGTATATATATACACACAAATAACTAATCTACCTCGCGCTACAAGGCTCACCCCAGGATAATGCCCTGTGTGTTTACAAGCGTCCTTTCCAAAGGCACAAACAGGTCACCACCGGTGGGTAAGATCAAATTCAAGTTAATTGTTTTGCTTTCACCACGGAATAATTCGACAGCCCCAGGATAAGCAAAGGGTGGCCCGGGTCACCAACGTGACAATAGTGGGGGGGGGGCAATAGCAACATAACGCAGAACAATAAAGCACATCGAAATCGGAGCAAGCATTAAACCGTCCATGAAAAACATCGAAAATAATGCACAAACATAAATCCACGTTCATTAATCCTTCCCCTGCAGCGTATGTGTCAGCTCGGAAAATATTGTTTTTAGACTCATCTCAGTACAAGTCATCGTACACAATGCCACGGCTGGCTATTACTCCTTGATAATTTATTTTTGCGGAGATAGGAATGAGCTCATACGTTTTTTTTTTATTCTCCTTCCTGACATGGCCATGACTTTCGAAGGGCCTTGCCACTACGTAATCTATACGACCAAGCAGCTGGCCCGCATGACTGAGCCTTGATGGAATCTTTTTGGTTTGTTTGGGGGTCAAACCTTCAAATTTATTTTTTAAAAACCCGCAAAGTAGGGTTCTAAAAAGATGGGCAGGCTAATAGTCGTGCAATTTTTCACTCTGTCGCACAGGGCTCTCAAGAGCCGGACGGATGGCATGAATTACTGCGAAGGTGCTATTGGCAAAGTAAGCCATGTGGGGTGTGCCGTGTTTTCTTGGGCCGTTGAAAAATGTGAACTTTCCCCTACCCCAACCCCCTGGTCCTGTGACCAAGCAAGAAGAGACACAACCATGGCATTGAATAGGTCTTCCTTTGCCAACGCGGCGATGTTATGGGACATTTTAATGCGAAATATTCGTGTCAAAAGTTATTATCTTAAAAAAAAACGTCATTTAAAATGTTCTGAAATATATATTGTATATACATAGTGTAAAGGTAAAGGTGCTACCCTGCAATGTCTTGCTCATGACACTGCTGGTGGAAGGGCCTCCACGAGACGGAGCCCTGGAGCACCCCGCTATACAACATTTGGCCTACTCTTCCACACTGGCGAGACGACTTTTCAATAACACGTTGGCGTTACAAAAAAACAATTAGCTCTGAATATTTAATTCCATAGAAACATTTGACCTTTCAAATATAAATGTTGTCTATTTCTACAAAAGTATAATGTTAGTCATAATATGCAAGGGAAATGTTTCACAATGCTTTAGGATAAAATACATTAAGACTTGTATAGGTAACCACATTTAAAAACGTTAAGAGCACAGATTAATTTGCATTTCTTTACGGAATCAAATCTGACATTCGTGTAACTTCATGCCAATGTTATGTTTATTTTCATACATTACATTAAATAGTTTGAATGTAATAGGTTGCAAATGCACACCACACAGTTCCACAGCTGTAACGTTTCACCCTGTTTCCATATTCACTGGAATTTCTCTGAAATTTGAGAGTAGGAATTAATGACCAAATTAATTCATTAACTTAAATCACTTTTGCATTGAAATACAATAACCATTCAGAGGTTGGCGCTATGCATAATTCCAATAATATATCATATGTAAGGAGTACCCCCGCCCCACCACCACCACCTCCCCCAATCTTTATTCAGCTGCAATTATTATATTCCAGTACAATGCTCCTTTTCGTGGGTTAGAAATAATGCGGTGTCTTGTGCACACATCACAGCGAACCTTGCAACCTGACTTCGATTGTCAACCACAGCTTATGACGTTCGCAAATAATATCTGGACCAGTTCTGGGCACCCACACCCCCCACTGCCCCAGCTCACTTCACCAACCCGCACGATTCCAGTTTAGTGAAGTATGGTCAAACAACGCCCATGACTGACAAAGTGTGCGTGTGAAGGATCTCATCTAGCAGTAGAGGATAGACAAAGGGCTTCATGTGGAGTAGTTTTGCATTGAAATTGCGAGTACACATGAACCGTGGTTCATTAACATACATGCTTTTTCATTTATTTGATTGATGCAGTATGAATACCATTTTTAGAAAATATGTGCACTTGAATTATATTATTGCTTTTGGTCAAGTTGAGCACAAATGGAAAAATACCATTTAGACATATTTAACAGAGATTTGTTCAACTTTCCACATAAATGCATTTTAAGCTCTTGGATTTGTCTTCCAAGAGTGAGTGCAGATATGACAAGAGCCAATATCTTTACCAGACCGCATTCCACATTTCTGAATATTGAAGTGCAATAGTTATCGTCTTGTTGAGAGGTTGCCAATGTTTTATTGAGGGAGGGGGGGGGGGGGGGGGGGACACGCATTGCAGCGAGCTTTCAATAACACTGCATTTTAAATAACACTACATTTTAAATGCAACGGACCACATGTGAAGTGTACACGCAATGTGGAAGTGTTTACGGTGCTGCACATGCAACAAGAGAAGCAACGTCAAAGCATCGCGTTGTGCTGCAGAAGCTCCTGGAAGCAATTGCCATCGACCATAATCGGGAAGCCCAAACAAATATTTGTTTTGTCTACAATAACATCCGTTGCGAGTTCAGTTATCATAGGGCCATTTATTTAAAATGGTAGCGAGTTCGCAAAATGGCACACGTGGTCGGTGCACACACGCCAAAAAAAAAAGCGCACGGCAAATGTCTTTCGGCGTTCTTTGGCTACACTCCGACTTTGAAGTGGCGAGCGATGCTGCGTATACATTTTAACGCGTCTTGGCAAAACACGATAAAGTTAGCGCGCAGGTTTGACGGTGGGCTGCCACTGTACTTTATCCCTCACCATAAACCCCTTTCATGGCAAAACAGGCCACGGAGTGCCAAGTCCAAATTCCACGCATGCCCCCCCCCCCCTGCCCCCCCCCCCCCCACATTTTTTTTTAGAACTACAGTCGACTGTTGATAAAGTTCAAAGGCATTGGCTCAGTCCGGTTCGAAGAAAAGTAAAAGCGTGGCAATCGGACGTAATATATTGCCTGAACTCACGGCTCGGGGTCAGAGTTCATGACAGGAACTCGGAGAGAGCAGAACAAAGTTTGGGCATTAGCCCCCGTGGCTTAACAGCGCGGGGTCTACGGAGCCCCAAAACCCATGCCGCACGTGATAGTTATTAACACAATTTATAACAAAGCATCGACTGTCGAAGGGATTACCACCTTGCAGCTTACTTACCACCTGAGGCCAGCACCGAGTTTAAAATAAGACGCAACCCAATAGCCCCCTCGCTGAGCACTGTTGTAATTCATATTCAGAACAATATCGACCCAGGGCAGCGTGATATTTGATATTTTCTTGTCTAAATATTTGTTAAAATATATGTGTGTGTGGTTTAATCACCTTCTAAAGAAGTGGCTCCCAGCTGCTGAGCAGTGTGCCGGCTATTTCACGTTTCAGATTCCCTTGCCTAGACTGTGAATGGAGGTGAAGGTGGTAATTCCAAAGTGACTGTGGGCCAATAATTGAGGCTGCATGGATTTCCGCACTCTGCAGCTTTAGGGTGTGTGTGTCCTACCAAACTAAAACGAAATTATATTTTACCAGTTAAAACCCAATGAGCTACGTATATAGCTTATTTCAGAAGCAACCTGGCCACAAATAATAGCCCAATGAAGTGGCTTATTACGTGGAAAATTATAGCAGCCAAATACTAAATGTGGAGGGAAAAAATCCACGCGACCACGGGGAGAGAGACACGCAAACTCCAAATATACAGCAGGCGTCAGGGTCGAGATCGAACCCATGAACTCCTGTATACCAAGCGAGGTAATAAACATCTCTCCACCATTTTCCCAATTCACTGTTCACCATAACTTCACCACGCTGACCATCGCGGGTTGCTGAGGGTGTGGAGTATTGACGTGGGGCCATAGCACAGTACAATAATGGTTGTGGCTGCCTTCTGCTGCCCACAGCATAGCCCCACAGCAGCCTGCAACACCTGTTGTGTGCATGGTGATTTCCCATCCAGGCACTATCCAGACTTTTTTTTCCTGCTTAGCTTCCAAGATTGGACGAGGCTGCAGTAATACATCTATTTGGACACCGTCCTCCTGCCCTGTAAATTAATTGCCTCAATAATACCACAAAGGCAGTGAAGACTTCGTGAGCTCTCTAGATGGAGCACGTGACATTTGCACTTCCAAGTTAAAATATATATATACGTGAATTATTATCCAAGCTTTAAATTCACGTCAGATACCCTTGATTTAGCTTGACCATTCATTTTCAAAGGGGGACTCTCTCTGTAAAGGTCACTCATCCTCCCTGGAGCCCAGTGGTTTGTTTTGTTTGCTTCAAAGCCACCCTAACGAGTCCTCTCCACACGCTGCGTTCGCTCTGAGGTCTGCCCCGTGCCCGTCCCTTTCTTACAAATGAAGCAAACCTTGACATAATAAGGTATTAAAGCTTTCGTGACTGCATAAAATTACTCATTGGTTTTTTCGGTAAAGTCACGTATGTAGAAATACAATAAAATTATATTAAAACAAAAATACAATAAAATGTTAATATAATTTTATTGTATTTCTACATACGTGACTTTACCGAAAAAAACAATGAGTAAACCTTGACATGCCTCCTAATCTTAAATTCTTGAGGCATTGCCAGCCCACGATAGTTATTGTCTCTGATTACACATTTCCACACGTTGCAGATTCTTGGAATGTAGCGGCTGCAATTGGATTTAAAAATGTAAATCGCTAACAAAATTGAGGAATCTCTGTTAATACTACATTAGTGGGGTGGAGCAGTGTTGGAGTGGATATTCCACTGCGCTATGAATCCAGCAACCCGAGTTTTATTCGCTGTCACGAGTCACATCAGTGGCGAGGGGATAATCTTAAACAGTCTTGCACCTCCATCTCAGCTCCGCCAACTGCGCTGACCATTGTGTTGAAGTACAGTCCAATAACACCCACCCTTCACCAAGCAGTACTTTGACAAAGGGGTGTCGATTATTTACGTCCATTATTTCGTATGTTTACCAAGACATCCACAGCATTGGTGCTGCTTGGATGTATGAATATCTGCGTAATTGTAAGCACATATCTGTATTAATCCCATACGTTTACAAACTCGTTTACCGAGCACCTGACTGGGCTCCTGGAATGACATTTCTTGAGCAGAAAGAAGGATCAGGAACTATCCTGGTTAAACGTAGGGTTTTGTTCAATCCAAGTTTCTGTTATCGCAAGATAAAGTTTCCCTTGTGCACCACACCCTCTGATGGATGGGGTTCGACCACCGCACTTTGATTGCGACACTTTCCCGTTGCGGATACCAGTTTGGTTCTACCGGATTCAGTCGGGCTCTGCTAGTGACCTAAGCCATTCGATATTGGAATCGTGCCCCAGACAGTAACAAAATATTTGATGAGATTCAAAGCTTTTTAAAATGTTATTTTAATTATTATTAATTGTTTACTTGTGCATTCTTTATTATTAGTCATTGTTTTTGCCCCCCCCCCCGCCCCAAACTAGACACCTTAATTTAATTTATTTTCAGTAGTTTACAATAAAGACACAAAACTAATTACTTATATGCATCCGCAATTCCGAATGTGAGTGACGAACCCATGCCCCCCCCCCAAATATATGCGTAAAACTCCGCCTGTTTTAGAGTAATACGTGAAGGAATATCTCAGTTTGTGCTCTCTCCAGTTGCCCGGGAGATTAGCGGGCTATGGCCTTGCACAGTCCTGGCCAGCTGGCTCTCAAACTCAACAAACAAACAATCATTTGATGCGGGCAAGACTTTGCACGTGATTCTACGGCTGGGGAAAAAAAACAAACACGTGGTGATATTTTCTTCAACTCAAGTTGTAGAGTAATTTTATCGGCAGTGCATCAGATCTGCGCCGACGTATTAATTTCATCGCTTGAATTCAGCGGATGCGCAAATCTATCTTTCAACAAAATGCACTTCTTGACGACGCATGGATGCATTCAAGGCATGTTACAAGGAATCGATTCCTCACTTAAAATTGCACTCACAATGCGTCCATGAAATCGTCCATATGAGAACGTATTTTTTTTTACAATTGAAGCAAGTTACATGCAGCAATGGCGTGAGATTAGTAATTACAGGGCTGCACCTTTATCCATGGAGGCCAACGGAGTGAACGACGCTGTACCGATGAGCCAGGAAAAAAAGGAAGAAGCAATATAAATGAGATGGTGAAAGTGAGAAATTAAATATTAATTCCTGAGTTAAATCTCTGTAATGAAATAAATTCTGACAATCCATCGCATCACAATGGGAGGGGAGGGTGACATTTTACGTGCCTATTGCATACACGCTGCTATAAAGGACCTTGAAAGTTTCTGCGAGCAGGTGGCTTATTTGGCCTCGCACAGTGGCCTCTTTTCATGGACACTGTCGTGAAATCTGTGATATTTCGTTGGTGCAGGACGTAAAACAAAATACACGCGCACAGCTGAAAGCAACCGGGTGCCGTGTTCACTGCTGTTCCCAGAGCTCAGCACGGGTGGAGCAGCTTGGGTTTCAAACCAAGGGGAAAACCTTGGGATGTAGAGACCACAGCTTTGCCTCAGGGCTTCATTCCGCTCAGCATTTTACAGGTTCCACCCCCCCCCCCCCAACCGTATTTTCAAACTCCACAAGCAAGGCACCGCAGAGCGAGCAATGCCTCAATGGTGAAATCAGGAATAGTAAAGTGTGAAAAAAATATTTTGGGTAGTAAACTAATAACATCGACTGACCTTTGTTCTGCAGTCATTATTTTCTACAGCAGGGACCACGATCACTCTACTGCTGAATGAACGCCTCCCCCACCTCGCAACCACCTGCACGGTCTTAGGAAACCATAATCAATCTCTCTCCTGCACGAGTGCTGATCTCATCAATCTATCTCTGCAGTGGTTGTCCTCTCAGGCATGCTCCCTCTTTTTGGCTGCCATTCCATCGCAGGTCTCATCCATCAGTCATCCTCCCTTCCAGCGACGTGGCCTGTGCCCAAGCCCACTTACCTCTATTAACAGTGAACCTAATTACTGTAAGCTTCGTATACCGAGCAAGGGAAGTGACCACATTATGTAGATGCTTACAATTCACATTTCTTTTCTAATTCATGGGCTCCTTTATCTTAGGTTAATTCCCAGCATGCATCTCTCCGTGCTCCTTGACACAATCTTATCAGCGTTCACGTTTCTGACACATGTGTCAGCGTGAGTACTGTGCGTGGATATTAAATGTTATTCTTTCATCACGTTTGGTATGTTGATTTTATTGATCAATTTTATATTTCCAAAAGCAGTCCAAAGGGCTTCACTCGCCCCTCTACCGGTATATCATCCGATTTTATTGGGACGAGTACTCACTATAAATCACGGAACCTTGTCAGTGCAAATGACAATATGGTATAATCATTATATATTGTTGTGAGGCGTTTAATGTAATGTCAATAATTAACTACCACCATTCTGTACCTCCGCGTGAAAAGAAAATACTAAATAATATATATTTTTATACAAATAAAATACACTCGTATAAAACGGTAATTTTAAATGTATATACAGAGGTAATGGAAGATTGGCTCTCTTCCTGGAGACGCAACTGAATATATTTTATTTTAATTTTATTTATCTGATGCAAAAGCTTTCTCGGAGAATGCAAACCTAGCCCTTTCACTGTAAGCTCCGTATGCCAGCAACAGCAGTGACCCCATTTCCTGTTATAGGGCTCTGCCATCATTTACGATCAGTCACAAAAAAGCATGTAAACATTATAAGGCTGCTGTACAACTAAATAAGTCTGGCAATTAAACCTGCTACGATACGATGGTTTTAAGACCGTGGCATCAATCACGGGTGCATCGTGAATTCTGAGAAGTAAGATTGTTGAATTCGCACAGCTGGGTTCATAACAAATCTCAGCGGTGGGGGGGGGGGGGTTGAACAGGTTGCGATGTGGTCGCTATGACATCAACCGCATGGAATTCACGGCTGTATTCTGGGCATTCCACCCGGGAAAACCTCCTGTTGAGATGCGCTTCTCCGAAATCGGATAACAAAAAAAAACACATTTATTTAATGCCGTCTTGTATGCCGTGTATATAGGACGATTCGCCAAGTGTTCCGTTTGATTGACGGATGACCTTAAGGCCCACTGTGTTCTCTGCAATAACCAATATTCTGTAAACACCTGCAAGAGGCAATGCAATACTGCCTGCTGTGAAACATTGCCTCTTAGTAAATCGGTTTTGTACAACCAAATTTAAACATATGGGATAAATATTGCCTCACGCATTATCGGAAAGATTGCCTGTGACCAGAGCACTTTGAGCATGACCAATCTCTTCATATCGCAGAAGCTAAGCGGATTTTTAGCCTGGTTAGTATTTGGATGGGGGACCATTGGGGCTTGCCAAGTGTTGTAGGCGTGGCGCTGCGCGTTGGGCTAAGAAGATGACGATGCTGAGCGTGATTTCCGCTTGAGCGTAGGTTGTCTTTCTGGTCTCTGATTTCCTCCCACGTGAAAGAAAAAAAAAACTCATCACTCGAATTGACCAAACATCCAAACGCAGGATCCCCGCTGAAAATTAATCTTGAGACTGACTGAAGCTCTCCCAAGGTAATTGTCAATTTGTATGATAAATGGAAACACAGCTGACAATAACTTTATTAAACAAAAAAATGCAATACTTTTTTTTGGCCACAATATGCAATCTACTCCGTCTTAATAAACATTTACCCTCCGTATGAACCGTGGCTGAGTACTCCCTCTACTTAGCAACCACAACAGGCTGTTGGTATTTAATTGAGGCTCTTGTGTGGGAGCTGTGCTTGGGACTAAGAAACCCATAACATGCCTCATCCTCACATTGGAAATGTGTGACTCATGCCCAACCCTTGGGAATCCAAAGAAGCCCTCAATTCCTTTACGGAAATGTCACACATTTGAATTTCTGACATGTATTAATGAGGTACGGTTATGTAAATGTGGGCGAACACATGTATGACTTTCCCAGTTGCTAAAGGGGTGGTTGCTAGGGGGAGGCGGTCGCTGAAATCAATTGCTCAGTGCAATGGAAGGCAAAACGGGCAGAGAAAGAATACGGATCAGTTAGTGGGACAAGGTGAGCAGTTGAACAGGACTTTCCATGAGTCTTACAAGTCAAATGTGTTATGCCACAAGCAGCTTTGGCTTCCGCGGATTTCTGTAGCTGTGCTCATATCGGGATGGGCTAATGTGCATTACTGAAGACCACAATTTAGTCAAAATGCCAGACCTCAATGCCACACTGGCAACATACTGTCATTGTGACTCACCCACAAGCACAGACCAGTGCGTAATGAGCAGCATGTGCTCAAGTCTTGTGTTATTGCCAACCAAAGGGCAGCCGGTCCGATGGTCGAAGGTGACGTAACTCTCACACAACACTCGTTAGACAGACACTACTAACCCCTGATCCTCACTCGTCAACACACGTGGTGCTCAACACTCACCAGAATCAACGACTACCACTCCAACCACTTCATATACACCCCTAATCAATGTCATCGCACACACGATGGACATCTGTGAAAAATAACTTAATAGCTCATCGGATTCATCTAGTGTAAATCAATATTTTTATTGTGATTCTGATCTCGAATGATTTTGAAACGGGGACACGTGGCACGAATGGCTATGGAAAATGGTAGAGGTGACATAAATGCCAGGGCTGAAGCGCCCAGTTAATCAGGTCGAAGTTCAAAGTTTTTCAAATTGTTGTTCAAACCTCGTTTTGACAGCCTGCATATAACAAGCAGCTTTATAATGACATCTTATTCATTAACATTGGTGGAGTCACTTCAGAGGAGTTCTACAGTCGAGCATCCATGCACAAAGACAAACACGCAATTAGCCTCTTATTATACACATGTGTGCCATCTGAATTTCCTAATTGCAGCACTGGACATTAATGCATGGGCATTTACAAAATGATGCATTCAATTACTCCTTTAAAATGTTTCAATATACTAACAAAAAAACGATTTCTGCGCGGGACAGAGTTGGAGAATGGCCACGGCTATTCAAAGAAAACCAATAAGCATAATAAAAAAATAACAAGTGATGTGGATAAACAATTATGAAGGATATCTATTTGTGCGGCAGTGTGGTACAGCAGTAACGCTCGTCCTTCACAGCACGGGGTTCGACCAGACCAGACATGGGCATAGTACGGCCCTAATCCGGCCAGCCGAACTTGTCCAAATATTATTATTATAAAATTAAATTTTACCTTTCTCCTGTAATGCCCCAATTTCCCCATTAGATGGCGCACTTTGACCCGGCCCCTCTGTCAAATTTTAGAACTCATTGTGGCCCGCGAGTCAAAAATTTTTCCCACCCCTGTACCAGATCCTCTATTTTCCTCCCATAGCCAAAAACCCCACCCATAAAATGTAACTGATATTGGCCAAACATTGCAATGCTGACATGTTGCCTGCAAATTACTCAATTGGGATCACACACAGCAGCAGCAATATCGCCTCCTACTGAACACAAACTCGGCAGGATTCCCCTCTGATAAATAATCTCGAGGCTCGGTGAGGCCCTCCTAAGGTAAACACGCGTTGTAGTCAAAATAATAATGTAAATCTTGATTTAAAGCTTTCGTGACTGCAGAAATTCATATTCTTTGGGTCTTTCAGTAAAGTCGCGTAGATAGGTTCAAACAAAATAACAAAAAAACTCCGACGTTTCGATCACAACACAAGCGATCGTCATATTTTTTTCCTCCTGATGACGATCGCTTGTGTTGCGATTGAAACGTCGTAGTTTCAATTTTTTATTTTCTATGAACCATCTACGTGACTTTATCGAAAGACCCAAATAAGAGGAATTATAATGTAATAACGCAAAATACACAAATAATGATGCTGAGCTGTATTCATTGACCCATAAAGGAGCTTACACGAAGTATGTGTGGCGTGAAATGAGATGCGTAAGCAGAAATGTGTTGTGTAAAATAATTGTATGAAGGTTGTTTGAACAAGACCGTGGCATAAAAAAAATAGCTTATCCTTGCCATGAACCCAGATCTTACAGTCACCGATTTTGAGACGGAGTTAAAGTTTTACTCTTCAGTGTTTGTCTCTAGAATGGTGTTGTTTTGTTTTTGTCTTATCTTTACAGCAGATCATAAGGTTAAGGCCAAATAACAATTAGCCCTTGCTCAATACACTGTTCTCTGAAAGCCAGCTCACACCGTGTAAGGGTTGTTTGGCCATACATCGCCAGTGCTTGTCAGTACAGGTCGGTGAAAGGGAGTTGGCCCAGGTCAGTTATCACTCACCACCGATATTAGCCGTGGTGGGAATTAAACTCAAGCTGCCAGATGCCTACGGCCGTGCCGCTACTCAATGCAGCATGACTGCCCCTCTACCCCCCCCCAACCAATCAAATGGTTAATAAGAGGTAGGTAAAGGTGCAGCCCTGCAATTTCTCGCTCACGACACTTCTGGCGCAAGGGCCTCCACTAGCGGGGGCTCTGGAGAGCTCCTGTGGAGGGATATTTTGGCCCACTCGTCCACGCCGATCAGACGTCTTGTAAGAGGTGAAAGTGCCCACAATTTACCCTGCCACACATCCCCCCCCCCTCCCCCCACCTCTGGATGGACAGAGGTGAGGGAATTTAATAAACTTGCACCGTTGTTTCAACTGCTGTGCCGTGCGATCGAACCGGCGACCTCCGAATTAAAGGTCCAGCGTGTGGACCATCGCACCGCGCGGCAGCGTCACTGAGTGTGAGATAATAACGCGCGTATCGCTTTTTTTTTTACATTGATAGTGGCAAGAGCAGAGCGAGACCACGTGAATATTCCCAACAAAAAGCGGTCGCCCATTAATGGTGTTCAATGTTTATCCACCAGCAAAAGGAAACGACGGGCGTCCGTTTAGATTGGCTCCTTTTAGATCGAGAGCGTCAATTGACGCTCAACTTGCGATAACAAAAGGATTAGCCTGTAACGGGGGGGCGGGGGGGGGCGGGGTGGGGGGGTGGGGTCAAACCCGTGCCAACTTTTGACATTCGAAGTTTGTGCTCCATGAAAGACTTGACGCCAAAACCAAGTCGCTGTCATCGCGTATCTCGGGGACTGTGGGGAGGCTTCGAGAGCCGTCTCCGCTCTGCGCGGCCAGATAAAGGGGCGCTTCTTTTTTCTGCTGCTTTTGCCGCGAATGTTTCTGCGGCGAGAGAGCCGGACAGCGGGAAGGGGGCCCGCGAGGTGCCGCCGCCGCCGCCGCCGCCGCCGCGATCGTTGGGCGACTGCCAGAGCACATTCGTTTTACGTGAGCTTTAAACAAGCACACGTTTTCATCAGCTTGCTTATGAACTTGCACAAGTGTGCCAAATGGTCTGTTATGTGGAACGTCTCGATAGCGATCAAACCTAAAAAATATGGAGCGCCGCGCATGAGCACATAAACACCCCGCTGTACTCAGGATTTATAAAGAGTGTGCATATTTATGGGGGCAGATAAGACTCGCAATAACAATAAAACATTTCGGTTTCGTGTCGGCCTCCGATTTGTTAGATTTAGTGCTGTTATGCACAAATGAAACAAAAACCCAATTTAGCTTGGACAGATGTCAGAATCCGTGCAAAGGGAGGTTTGGGTAGCGGCACATGTGCCGCATGCCTCGGTTTAAAAACCTAAGAATAGACGCGCGAGCACTGGCCACGAACATCCCTTTCATGTCTTTCTTTTGAAGTGAGCTTGTTTTGTACCGATAGAGGTCCAGGCCATTGCTTTTAATCTTGAAAAAATAATTCATGTAAGAGTATTTTTTTTTATTCCGGAAAATTAATCCAATTTCCTTCCGCCATGAGTTTTTTTTTTAAATTAATATTTAGTGAAGCTCTTTGCTTGAATTTTTTTTGTTTGCATGCATTGATAAGAAACCAAATGTCAGTATGAAGTTGTTATACAGCTGAAGAAGAATGCGAGAATCACGTGAAGATATATAACTGTTACATTTGTTTCCAACGGCGGTCTTAAGAAATGTATGGTTGTAAAAGATTCCGTACCTTAGCTGGAGAGCCTCAACGAAAATCGCGAAAAAGCTCATTAAAAAAAAACACGTCCGTTGTTTCAAAAAGTTTACAAAAAACAACATTATTAATAATAATAATAAAAAAGGAACTTTCAACAAACTTCGCCAACAAAACAGGGCCCCTCTCGCTCTCTCTCTCATATCTCCCGAGCACACGCACAAACACAGCCGCGCGGACCATCGCCGATAACGGCACGGCATTATTCCATAAAGCGGCGCCCGTTGCGTCAGGCGTTGTTTTATTTTTTTTACGTGCGGCGGGGGCGAATGCGAAACGCGAAACGCGATACGAAACGTGAGCGGAGTTGTCGATGGGGGGTGAGGGGGGAGGGGGTTTGCGTACCCTGATAAGACAGCTTGATCCTCGGAATCGACGACTTGCTCGCCTGGCCACGCACCGCAGCCACGCTCAGCAGGAGCAGCGTCGCGAAGGTAGACAACGTCCAAGTCCACCTTGGCCACGTAGATCCCGCAGTCCCGCCGCAGCAGTCCATCTCAGCCGCCACCGCCGTGCTTGCTAATCTTTCCGGCCAAGACCTCGCTCCTCCGTCTGTCGGCAGCGTGCGCACACGGGGGGGGGGCGGAGAGGAGGCGGGGGGGGGGGGGCGACAGCTACTCAGAGGACAGGGCGGGGGCACGACGGAGCCATCGTCTCACGTCAGCACATATATAGCCCTGGGAGAGACTCGGCTCTCCGACGGAGAGAGCATGGAAGGAATGCATGAGGGAGGCACGTACAGACGCGGTGCACTGACTGAAAAGGAGGGAGCGTGGAGTGGTGGTGGGTGGGTGGGTGGGTGGTGGCGGTGGTGGTGGTGGGGGGTGTAGGAGGAAATTTGGCAGCGCTCTCCGATGTTGCAACACAACAAAAGTGAAAGGCTTAATTGTGAGCCTCGCGCAGCGTTGGAAATGTTTCTCACAATCGGGGCACAATGCGTTCGTCAAAAGCTTTAATTCGGCATAAAACCGGCGCGACAAAAGGAACTCCTAACATTAATCAAATTTGAATTCTTCTATTCGAACAATAATTGACTTAAATGCTGTTAAACACCCTATGCTTTTGCATTGTGCTTTTTTTTTCTCTCTCTCTCTCCTTCTCGTTCATTGCTTTTTCTTCAAATTTAATTCAGAATTGTAAAAATTTTTTTTTAAAAATGCACGCTGCGATTGAAAGCCACGACAGCTGTCTCCTCAGCCCCGAACGATGGGCGGGTGTGTGTGGGGATGTTCTAGAAAGGTTGGGACGCATTCTGATCGTGGTGGTCCATTGCGACTGCTCCACAGTGATGGTAGAACTTGGCCACAAAAAGCCAAGGCACTTGCACAAAAAACACATTCAATACTTTCAAAAATGTCACGTTTGAGTGTCCGGGATGAATGGTGAGGTGGATGGGGGGTGGGTGGGGGGTGAACGAGGAAGATGGAGGTGGGGGGTGAATGAGGGGGGGGTGGAGGTGGGGGGTGAACGAGGGTGGGGGGGGTGGTGGAGGTGGGGGGTGAACGAAGGGGGGGGGGGTTGGAGGTGGTGTGAACGAGGGGGGGTTGATGCAGGGTGAACAAGAGGGGGGTGGAGGCGGGGGTGAACGAGGGGGGGGGTGGATGGGGGGTGAATGAGGGGGGGGGGTGGAGGTGGGGTGAACGAGGGGGGGTGGATGGGGGGTGAACGAGGGGGGGTGGATGGGGGGTGAACGAGGGGGGGGGGGTGGATGAGGGGTGAACGAGGGGGGGGGGGGTGAGTGGTTGGACGTTGAAAATAAAAACAACAAATAAAAAAGCTGTCAAAGGTTCTTCCTCGATAGGTTCAAATGTCAGCCAGTACTCGATGTTTGTGTTCGCTAAACATGTCGCGGAGCCGATGACAGCCTTGAACAACGTGGGCACCATTTACAAGTGCGAAGGAATGAACAATTTGAAAGGCTGCAGCCTTTCTTTTTTTCCTTTTTCCCCCGGCACTTGCCGACAAGTGATGGACACGTCTCGCGAAGACGCGGACTTGGCCAACACAGGCTCCCTTCACGCCGACTTCCAGCAAAAGGGAAACGCGCACAGCGCAAGAGGCTTCGTAGTCACGTTTCGCAGCTTTTTAATGGCAATAATTATTTTAGGGGGAAAACAAAATATATTAAATTGACAGACGGAGAACAGAAATATTCACGCGCAGACAAAGGTGAGGTTTGTTACTCGTCAGACTCGTATATTTACCATTCGCATACTTTAAACAAAAAAAAATCCTGTAATTAAATACAATTTTGGGCTGTGGAGAATACAGTTACGTACGTGTTTAATATTACAGATTACCACAATTGAGAACACCGATTACAGTGTGGTCGTCGGTAAACATTCGCGAAACATTAACTGCAGATTAGTCACCGGTTGGAATACATTTTTACATCGCTTCGCGGTGTCAGCTGTCGATGAACGCGTTCATTCGATCCGTGAGCAAACGGCGCACGGACGCCCTTCTGTGTCGCACGATGGCAAAGACCCGCGTCTGAAATCACACCGCAGCAAAGAAAGAGAAGCTTAAAGATTGAAGCTGAAACGTCAAGGCGGCAACAAACACGGTAGATTTTTTTTTTAATGGAAAGGAAACGCGGTCGCTCAGCGTACGAGGCGTGGTGGAATCGACTGGGAGATATGACAGGGGCCGCAGGAACCGCGTGGGGCGAAGAGACAATCAAACTCACAGATTGCTTGCGGGCGAGTGCTGGACGCAGCAAAGGCGCGGGGGAAAAAATTGGCCGTGGAGGGAATTTTTTTTTTTTTACACGCAAGTGGCGCGCCTGGCGCGTTGGCAGAACGGCACACGCCGCTCACGCTCTCCGGAAATCCCAGAGTCTCCAGGCGGCCTGCCACCACAGCCTCCCCACCTCCTCCTCCTCCTCTCTCTCCCTGCCTCGGTCTCTCGCAGTCTGCCCCCGTGGATTCCGCTGCACCCCCCCCCCCCCCTCCTGCATACGGCTTCTTCCTCTCTCGCTTCACCTCACCCACCCCCACCTTGGCTGCTTCTCTATGGGTTTCATATAAAAATAATAATGATGATTATTTTTACATCGAAAAAGCTCGAAAAACTACTCACTTCTAAATATTTTGTAGTCATCTTTATATTACTTTAGCATAAATACATGTTAATTTTGATTCACATGTTTTTTTTTCTGACTTTATGTGAACGAAAAGACACAAATTCGCCCGTTTTCCCATTGAAAGTAGGTACATTTCAAAATATCAGTCCTGGTCACAAAAGCAACGTTTGTGGAGAATAATACCAATTTTCTGTACTTTTGAGGCATAAGCAATTAGAGCCTTTCAAAACCATCACTTTACCCTACATTGCGGGGATCACAAAAAAGATCTCCAAAGTCTTGATTAAACACAATATCCAGGTCCGATTCAACACATTACATAAAATCCGTAATCTGGTTCCGTCTGTAAAAGATGTGATTCCGGACATACAGTACCCTGGGGTCTACAAACTAAGTTGCCTCTGTGGTAGTAGTTACATTGGAGAAACCAAACGACATGTCTCGGACCGCATTCGTGAACACAAAGCAGACCTAAAACACGGTAGGACCAACACCTCGGGTGTGGCAGATCACTGTTATAATTCAGTAGGTTCACATGACATTGATTTCTCCAAGACAGAGGTTCTTTGCAAGCCATCTGGCTACCATGAGAGATTCGTTCATGAGGCTATCCACATATTCAAACACAGAGACAATTTCAACCGAGAAGATGGATTCTGGCTTAGCAATCATTGGAAGGATTTGATAAACCATTTCGGGTCTTAATTGATTATTCACGCTTACGGTGGCTTTCAGACCGCATCCATTATTTTCGTCTACCCTCTCCTCTTTTCCGAACATAGATGGACTCGTCCATCTGAATAACTGCCAAATCGCTCTCCGTGGTGCTAACGTTAAAAAAACGCCACTTTTTAAAAATTTCTTGCTGTGGTTTTCACACCTGATGATGATTGCTTGTGTTGCAGTCGAAACGTCGTGAGAATTTTATTGTTTTATATTTTTATTATTTTATTGTTTACCTTCTACGTGACTTTACCGAAAGAACCAAGAATATAGAAAATAACACTTCCCCAGGAAAAAAAAATGTGTTACAGTATTATCCGCCATTCCCTTGCCCAATATCTCAAACCGCTGGCCACCGCCTCGCGTCCTCTGGCCCCGCGTTCTCCCTGCCGAGCCAAGCCGGGCTTGGCCGAGCCAAGCCTGGCGCGGCTCGGCGGACCACCACGCGGTTTTCTGACTAACCACACTGGACTTAAAGCTCCGCCAAGTGTCTCGGCACACTTATCGCACCAACAAGCAAGCAGAAAGAGGCGGGGGTGCGGGGAAGGGGCATTGGTTCGCAATTATCCGCGCAGCTCCACGAGCCATGGGGAGAGTTTTTGGCTGGAGTCGGGCGCGTGCGTGTGCACGCTCTCAGCCCGCGGTTTGCCCCGGCCAGCCAAAGCAGGTCAATGTGCCCTGGAAACCACCCATTAAGCACGCAATTTGGCAGGTCCCAGGTTTTTCGGTAGGGCCCTCCCGGGATTCCAGCAAATTGTGACGGCAAGAATTTGAGGGGTCACGTCGCTGTTGGCTGAGGCAATAACTAAATCATTTGCTCCGTCTCACCTCAAGTGTGTGAACACAAAGGGGAAGACGATAGCGCACCCACTCGCTATGGCAACGGGGGGCCCCAGAAGAATATTGTCTCGATGGCAACCCATACGCTATGGGCTGCGGTGCGGCATTCCGGGCAGGGCACTTCAATAAAATATGGTGGCGTTATATAAATATGTGTCGACCCACGCTTTGGCGCAGAGCAAAATAAATTGGCGAACCCTTTTGAGCCCTGACATCAGAAACTGCCCTAATGCAAACGTTGGGCCCTGGTATTCCATCCCATTTCGGCTGCCGTGCTGAGCCCTCAGAGAACCGCCAGAGGATTCCAGCCCTCGCACGCCACAGAAACTACGGAAAGGGGATTTGAGGAAATCACTGCGATCTTTTCACGGGAATGAGAGTCTCATTGAACAGCAAATGATTGAAAACTATTTTTTTTAAATGCTCTTTTTAGTTTAGTTGCTTGTCCTTCCCCTGCACCTCTAATTAGCGCGGTTGGCTGTGTATGGGTCTTTCGGTAAAGTCACGTAGATAGGTTCAAGGAAATGTATTTTTTATTTTCTTTGAACCTATCTACGTGACTTTACCGAAAAACCCAAAGAATATGAATTCCTGCAGTCACGAAAGCTTTAAGTCAAGATTTAGTACTGTACTTGACCGATGGTCTACTACCGTTTAAGCCGTACGTGCAATTGAAAAGTTCATATTTAAATCTAAATCAAGAGGCTGCTTTAGCCGTGGTGTGCAAGCACTGGACAAAAACACCTCGCCGCAATTATTATCAATGCCGCCTTCTGGAGACACGACATGCAATGTATTCCACTGTAAGGCATTGCACGAGGCCACATTAATGATGGCGATGGTAAGGTGTTCAGGGGTCTGTCAATTTCACAGGAAGGAATATGATATGGAAACACCGTGTTTCAGGATGCAGTGTTGGAGGAGGACTGCAGCCAGGTTTTGTTGTATTATTTTCTACACCCAGCACCGCGTGCTTATTTTTTGTATCGTCTGATGTATGTTCGCATGAGGCGTTCACATTTTTTTTATCGTGCTGTTGGTACAGACGGCTCCTCCTCAGACCCGGGGGAATAAACAAAATACACCCAGGTCACTACGGAGAGAACCGCTCACAAAAATAGAATTACAGTTAAACATTTTATCTTGAGACACCACCGGAACATTCGGAATGGTGAATGTCCATGACCACAAAAGGCACGTTCCTTCCAGTGGCTACGTTTTATTCGCTCGTGTTAGTCGACCACCGGCGTTGAGCAAAACGCTGATCCATCGTGTCGAACACTTAGGTAGTAAAATGTGCCGTGACTCGCTCATATTAAATTAATCGCGTACAATGCGTGTATGTGCACGTGATTTAAAGCCGGTCGTATTATATATTAATACCTTAATACTCTTTCCCCTACCTCTTCTGTACAATGTCAATTTCAATTTGGCAAAGTAGCAGCCACTGAAAGCCATGCACGGCTGTTTTTAGCGGAACGCCATTACGCTGGTGCCTTCGGGATAGCGGATCCACACGTTGGGGATTCTAACTCAATGAATATATCAACGTTTTGCTTTAATGCACCTCTCCCACGTGATTGGCATGTTTAATTAAAGTGACCCTTTCCAAGAAGCGAGCTTCAAACAGGCGCCGACCAATAATCTGGATGAATTCGCGCGTTCAATACTCGCGGCCGTGATAACGGCTGACAGGAGAGGCGGTGGGATGGTGTTCTGCAAGATTCGTTGCGTTTCTCGACGAGAGCGAGGCATGGGGCGCCATGGTGGCGAGATGTTAACTACCTCGCCTGGTGAAACAGGAGGTCGTGGGTTCGATGCGTCGTTTTTGGTTACACCGCTTGTTGTCCGGCATGGTGTCCAAAGTTTCAGTTCACGGGCAAAGAAGCTCACAGCACATTGGACACAATCCCGTATCAGTTCACGGGCCAAGAAGGTCGCCACACATCGGATGCCACGGTAGTGAGATGTTAACTACCTCGCCTGGTATACAGGTAGTCGAAAGAACCAAAGAGGATGGAAGTCGTGGGTTCGATCCCGACCCTGAAGTCTGCTGTATATTTGGAGTTTGCGTGTTCTCCCCGTGGTCGCGTGGATTTTTCTCCGGGTCCCCTGGTTTTTTCCATCTGCATATGGAAGCGCGCGTTTAGAGTATTTGGTGGAATATAAATTTTCACGTGACAGACTTGGGTCCATGCTGCGCGGGTGAATGCCCGTAAGGAGAAAAAAACACATTCGCGAGAGGCCAAAATTTCCACTGAAAACACCACATACCATCGTGTCAGTCGATCGATCAATCATACGCTCATCCTGGGGCTGAACAAAGGGCATTGGAAGGTCGAAGCGACCCATTTAACCAGAAAATTCAGTCCATGTACAATTTCACCTCGGGGGAGGAGGGAGGGTTGGGGGATTCACGCCGTGCTGGAAAATGGAACGCCGTGATGGGAAACGTGGTTGTGCTCTTGGCTCCAAACCCAACGTTAGGTAATGTTTTATATCATTATTAATCGTGTTTATTTTCAGCCGGTACACCTTAAGATAACAACAGTACCGCTGACATAGAAGGAAAAGCCCAGAGGAATGCCTCACACTCACTGGGAGTGACTGCAAACATTAGGCAAATGGACCTGAATGGCCGGAAATATGTTTGACCCACTAGGATTGACAATGCATGCATGTCCATTAATGCATTTAGTGCCACAGGCACCGTGCGTAGAATGTAATAACTACCATGGATACCATGACCTGATGGACTCAAGGAGCCGCACAATAACTTCCAATTAGCCACAGTTGGCAACGTTACGGTGCGAAAGAAGTTCAACATACATACAGTACATACAATTACAAGCTGTTTGTTGATGTCCGAAAGCGTCGTTGTTTGTGTATCAACCCACAAGGTGCCTTGACATTCAGTGAGTTGCTGATGGGAAAATAGAGGGCACTTCAGCCAAGAGAAAACGCTGCCCAAAAATCCATAGAATTTCCATTGGCGTAATGTCAGACAACTTGGCAGCCTGCTGAGAAAGCAACTGCGATTACCTATTCGTAGAAATTGCCCTGATAGCAATGTTATTAGATGACATTCAATGGCCCAAAAATGCTCGTCTGGATTTTAGGAGATTATCACATTCTGAGATGCCTTGGATTAAGTTATGTACGTACTTATTTATTTTTATTTTAACAATCACCAAGGAAGGTCTCAGAGATTTGCAAAATGGATTACGCATCCAGATGGAGAAAACAGATATGGTCGCGCTTGAGGCTACTTTGACAACTAACGACAAAACCTGACCATTTGTGAGTTGTATTGTTTTTCTTTTGCTTTTCCGTGTATTACATTTATCATTAAAAATAACACGCGGTGTTTCTGCATTACAAAAATGATGCAAAACGACGCTGCCCTCTATGCCTAGATGAATAGAGTATTGCGGTATTTTAAAAATGCCCTTTTTCTGGCCCTGACAGGAACACAAAACGCCTATACAATCCTATTTGATTCCTTTAAGATTGTTTGAATTACTTAAAGGCTCTGGCAGAGATTGTTCCTTTAAAAGGATGTCTCTGAGGGTTTCTGTGCAAAGGAATTTGGCCAAATCAAGCGGGAATATTTCTACAGAAAAAAAGGGGCGCTCTGGTCACATGACCTGTGGGACACCCAATGATCGTGGAGATTTTATCGGGGCTTGTGACAGCGACACTTTGATTCATAACCTTCGCTTCACCACTTTCCTGGGATTTTCTTTTTTTTACGCTCCTCTCGTCAGGGTTTCGTTATCAGTGACAGCCCATTAACCTGGGCCACGGGGGTGCTGACCTGATGATACATGAATCTTTCAGAAAGAAAGAGTAAAAGTGAAAAAAAGTCCGTTCGAGTAGATTTTAATTCACCCTTGCAGGCGCGCCAGGCAACTCACTGAAAAAGGCAACAAATCCGACAGGATTATGAAAAACTCTTCACAGCAACAGCAACTCTCTCAAGTAACGAATGACAGAAAAAATGTTGGGTGCCAAAGGTCCCCGATGATAACAACGTCAGCCGCAGGCGGCGGCTATGGCCAGCCTGAACCCTGGACACAGCTGTATACCCCTCGAGCCATCCCCGGCTGGCCGCGACAACTCCTCGCCCCAAGGTGGGAGCATCTGTCTGCCCTTTGGCCCACGCTCCCCTCGGTGGGGCTGTGCCCCGACTATCGTTTGTCGATAAACAAGCAAAAAATTATGTTGCACCTGCTGCCAGCTCTCTCCGCTCGAGTGTACATTTCTTCTTTGCATCGCAACTCGAGGTGGCGTGCGACCTTCAACTTCTTCTTCCTCGGAGGGGGGGGGGGGAAACTCGCACGGCCACTTGAGGCGGACAATGTTTCAACTTGCTTATTCATTTATCTATTTATATGTTACGTGCAATGTCCGTGGCCACCGAAGTCATGGCCTGAAGTCATTCATGATATAATAGTAATACTGCTAAAGTGCTATACTACGCACCTCCTCGCATTTCACAGTGTTTTTGCCTTTACCGTAATTTTAAAAAAGCTCAATAGGAATCTTGATTTGAAGCTTTCGTGACTGCAGGAAACCATACTCTTTGGTTCTTTCGGTAAAGTCACGTTGATAGAAAATTAATAGATCACGACGTTTCGATGCTGACCTCAGCAGTCCTCCTGCTCTCTTTTGTTTCACCTGATGACGGTTGCTTGTGTTGCGATCGAAACGTCGTGCTCCATTAATTTTCTATCAACGTGACTTCGTATTTATCCAGCCGCATTGTATTTCACGCACTCTCACACGACTTGAAAATCGTTATTCCCTAGGATTGTACGGGAATTATTTTAAAATAATCGATGCTTGCATTTATTGCCGTTGGTCAGAGGGCAATTTTCAACTTTAAAGCCTCATTCACGAGAAGTAAGTGCCAAAATAACCACGTTTTCACCACAAACAGTAAAGTCCTCAAAATTACAAACCAGTCTAAAAGTGTATATATTTCCAAAATTAAATAAAATAACACTTGAACTACATGTCCAAACCGTGCACAGTAAGTAGTGTCAAACCAAAGTAGCTTGTCTTCCCCTTGAAGAGACACCAAGCACGATCGCTGTCATTTTGTGGATCAAAACATTCGCAAAGAAGGAACCTTTGCCCTCCGTCAGCGTTACACCACCACTACCGGTTGTGTGCGATGACAGAACTATTTTTGTGAGGCCTCTCTAATGCCCATAACAGCTGTCCTTTTTACTCCACATACATGCACACCTACAAATATCTTTCCTCTTTTGCTGTCATCACGTGCGCTTGCTAACACCCACCTCCCCACCGCCCCCCATACTGCGACATTTAGATATGACTGTTTAAATATTGATGTTAATTTCCAGTACTTTGTCAATCCACTGCTGGACGAAAGCCTCCCCAAACCAGTCCTGGCAGATGTCTGAGCAAACTTCACCACGTTGGTTAGTATCATTCACGGATGACTTTTTGAACTTCTTTCGAACCGTACGTAGCCAACCCTGAAAATCGTACGTGGCCAACCGTGCTAATCGGAGGCGTGGAGAGGGGTGTCCAAGCTTTGCACGGATAGCACTTCGTCATCGATAATTAGCCGGGACCCTGGATTTGAACCCGACGTGCCGGGTTCGTGGCACGGTGTGCGAACCAGCTGTGCCACTGCTCTATTGCGCAGGGTATAGGCACGGGGCGCTGCAATTGCTCCACGCAAATGGATAACTTTAAAAAAAAAGGCGGAAGGTAAGTCGAAGGTATCCCGTTGAGGGCCTCTCTGTTGTGTGCGCCTCCTAATTTTTCTCAGCTCCGCTCCGAGCTCATCTTTCGTGTAACGCTGAGAGGACTGGCACACCACCCCCGCCCCCCCCCGCCCCCAGATGTCTAAATTGAAGCCCGCTTCGGGAAAGCTATAGCCTTCACATTTCAGCAGCTCGCCACGTGAAATGGCGCCTCGTGTCGCCTTGGGTCAAGAAGTCATCGAGTAACGGAGCGATTCTGCGCTTCCCCTTCCGCCTTTCATATAGGGTTGCCACCTCTGAGGTACAGAAAACCGGAACATGCCTTGGAGTACAGAATATCTCGGAATGCCGGAAAGGGTGCAGAACTGCGCGTAAACGCATTTGCACGGAGCGGGATGTTTCATGTCCAGGAGAAAAAAGCTTCCAGAATTCCCAGGACGGCTACTTCAAAAGGCAGAGATCAAAAGAGGACAATCCTCGGAAAAGCAGGACAGGTGGTAACCGTAGTTGCATAACGCTTGGGTTTTTGTTAGTAATGCCTCAATGCAGGCTTCTATGACTCGCCACCTCGTGTGAATAGTAAATCCACACCGAGTCAACATGATATCGCTGGCCGCCCCTTTGCCCTCGTCTCCGATGCAGACAGCGCGGTTTGTGATGATCTCGTGGTGCAAATCCATTAATCCGGAGCGGGTGAGAATGTTGTATACATGCAGCTCAGCCTCTAGCACCTCATTGCCTCATGCGGAGCACATGACAGAGGGTGGATATATTTCATGATTTATCAAAAGCCCCTCACCAACCCCTGTGGCTGTGTAAGGTTTCAAAATGAGCCACGTAGAATTGTGAGGAAGTGTATGCAAAGCTACGCGTAGAAATTAGTTTTTGAACAATGTCATTCATTATCTGACGTGTTTTTTGGGTTGTACCACAAGTATGAAAAATAACTCAAAAACTATTTTTATTTTTCCAGGTAAGGCCCACCGAGCTATACAGATATTTTATTCAGAAACGACCTGGCCACAAATGATCGCTCAACGAAGTGCCTTATTAAGTGAACATTTAAAGCAGCCAAATACTCTAAACGCCTATTTCTAAATGTGGAGGGGAAAACCGGAGGACCCAGAGAACGATCCACACGACAACGGGGAGAGAGACACGCAACCTCCAAATATTCAGTCGTCAGGGTGGGGATGGAACCCACGACCTCCTGTATACCAGGCGAGGGAGTCAACATCTCACCACCTCGGGGCCCTCTGACCACCACGGCGCCTGCGCAAAAAAAAGCAAAACTTGTTTCCAGAAATACAACAGTGATGCAGTGCTGCTAATTTGACTGCAGAGAAAGCCTCTTCTTTCCTAATTGAACCACTTCTTTTTTTTCTCCTGGCCGGAGAAATGTGTTTCTAACACGTAACTTGTTTTATTGTTGATCTAAAATGCACTCGGCTGGACAAAGATCAACATTTATATCCAACCCATGGAAAAAAAAGGCAAAGTTATATTTATTTTGGCAGCTGAAAAAGTTCCAAAGTAATTCCATTTCTTTTTTAAATTTTAATTTACTTGTTTCATCTATATTCTTAGTTTTTTCGGTAAAGTCACGTTGAAGAGAAACAACAAAATATTTATATTTAAATTTATTTATGCAAACCGACACACCTGATGATGACCGTTTGAGTTATGGTCGAAACGTCGTGAGAATTTTTTTATTGTTTTATATATATTTTGTTATTTTGTTGTTTCTCTTCAACGTGACTTTACCGAAAAAACTAAGAATATGAATTACTGCAGTCACGAAAGCTTTAAATCAAAATTTGTTTCATCTATTTAAATCAAATGTTCTTGCTTTGCAGAATGAAAATACTGGAGGTGTTGTATGAGTGTATTTTTTCTACTGCATTGCTACAAGTGTTCGTGAATAACAATTTATTTTAATGACACATCCAGTACTTTAGTAACACTCGAAGTTGTTCAAGTGTAGTCATAGCTAAGTAGACTATTCCAATGTCACAATTGTGTAAAAAAATGATAAATGGTTTAAGATTTAAAATCTTTCTCGTGTAAACACATTCCTGCAGACTACTGTGCCTCTTACTTTGTTTTTGTTTAAAACGGTGACTGCAAGCGTAGTTTGCATATCTCTGCAAGTTTTATGCATGGGGAGTCGACAAAACGATGGATTTGTTTGCACTTCCGTGTGCTTACATTAGGCCACCGCACGCGTGCCTCCATTTGTGCCTGCACGCAGCGTCGTGTGCGTCCCTGAACGCGCATGTTCACCAGAACAACACGTGAGCCTGTGCTCACAAACCCTCTGCAAGCACACTGTTAGCTTGGTTGTTGCTCAGAACGTTAACTTGTGCTCGCTAAAGACGCTGGTTGATAGTACACCTATCCACCTTACCTACCCGCCCACCCACTGATTAACCTACCAACCAACGTACCTATGTACCTACCTATGCTCATAACTATTAATTTACCCACTTACCTACCCACTAACCTATCTACCTATGTATCCATTTAATCATTTAGCTATCTATCTACCCACACACCTACCTATTTACCCACTTCATTTCCCATCTATCAATTACAATGTCAAGATTCTTAAAGGATCTATAAAACAAACCTTGAAATATACACGCACGTGTATTGTGCACAGAACAAGCAAACAAAACACCCAATGGGTAAAAAATAACACGCAGCCCTCCCGAGTGGGAACCGCACGTCCCTCGCACTGCGCATCACTCAGCCAGTCGTAAGGACGTCGTGGGTCACGATTGAATGAAGCGGCGAGGGCTGACGGAGTTATGGGGTCCTTGCTGCACAGGGCACCCCCCCCCCTCCACTAGCCACCTTTGGAGAGGTAAAATAAAATGACGCAAAGGGTCGCGCGCGCCCGCGCTGCGGTGATGCCTGCCAACCCACGCGCGAGACACCGCGCGCCCAGTGGTGATTGACACGCGACTTGATTATGCGATCGCGTCGCTCTCATGCCAGTCACGCAAAGGCAACCGCGCGCACACGCACACACGCGCACGCGCGCGAACAAAGACAAAGATCCCCCGTATAGCCGACGGACTGTCGGGGCAAGTGCCGTTAGCGAGCACCTATTGAGGCGGGAATGGCGCACCAGGGGGTGGGTGGCCGGCACCGCCTTTGTCTCCCTGGTGGCGGTGTTTCTTTACACACCGCACCGGGTACTTATTTTGAGGCTGAGTCGACCTAGAGGAGGCTCAGAAACCCTTCAGATAATCGTCCCTGGTGTTGGCCGTGGGCGGGAATCGAACTCGGGTTTAACGTTGTACTACCACTCCCAATACGCGCACGCACACGCAGGGTTTTTATAAAAAATGATGTATACATTGAATGCACGCGCTCTATCCGCAGAGAGGTGGTGGGGCCGCAGTTGGTGCACGTGACTATGAGCCCGGTGACCTAAATTTGAGATAACGTCCACGGCTGACATCAGTGGCGAATGAAATCGAGACCAGTCCATGTTCTCTCCTTTGACCAACCCACACCGACCAGAATGGTAATGGCGTGGTCGAATAGCCCCCGCTTACCTTTGTGGCCCTCATCGAGTAGTGCGGATTGACAAAAGGGCTGTACATAAGACTTGTACAAAGAGCAGTTGTTTGGCTGCAGACCCCCGTTTATCTGTGGGAACAGCGGAGAATTTGCACCATGCTTACACGCACGCACAGATGCGATCACTTTTTGCTGATGCCTTCTAAGCCGCAATTGCATCTCTTGCGTAAATGATCCATAAATACAACTCACTGGATATGCCACGTTTAATGAAGCTAGGTTGTACAACCCCTAGCCAAGACGATGCTCTATTTAAGGGCACTGCAAGTTGCCCAAATCCAAGTCCGTTATTACAGCTGGGAGGAATGTTACATGCAGTTCACCAAATGTGGCCATTATAGGCAGAGCCTTAAAGATGTATTCACATTTTGATTGGTTGCTAAAAGCATTCCACATGTTTCAAGTATAGCTGTTAGGTGCCTTTTCCCGTGTAATTATAGTTTTCAGTGAGTCTTGTCTTGTACAGAGTGAGTGGTGCTGCAGCGGTTAGTGCACTGTGGTAGTAACCTGAGTTCAACTCAGGGCCATGGATAACATCGGTGGCAAAGCGATATGTGAAGCAGCCCTCACCCGCCCTCCCATGTTACCTGCTCGCACTGACCATGCGTGATGAAGTATGGTCAAATAGACCCCCTGACCTGCATGGCGTGAGAGGCTATTTGATGGGGGGGGGGGGGGGGCTGTAGGGGCAGCAGAGGAGAAGAAGCCACCACTAACACAGCGACTCGGGAAATTTTAACACACAGGCCTTCGCGGCCAGTGTTATTTTTTATAATTTTGGAAATCACCTGGCGATGCTGGTTGCAACTCCCAGCGAAACGTCTATCAAATTATAAAAAAAATAAGAATAGGTGTTACCCTTTCTGGCAATAAAACAGGTGTTAAGATGTTCAAACACCAAATATAAACCTTATGCAAGGATTCAAGTTCGCATTAACCACACACAGTACTTGTGGTGGACATGCAAACAAACATGCTCGGATAATATATGGCATTGTCTTTGAAACGGATTGGCCTACACCAGAGACAGCCTTGAGACTAGGCCCTGTTGAGACTAAGTCCTAAAGAAGGCCATTTGTTTGCATGTTCACGACAAGTTCGTGCGATTAATGCAAACACAATTCGTTGCAAAATGTTTATATTTAGTGTTTGAACATTTTAACACCTGTTTTATTGCCAGAAAGGGTAAAACTTATTTAGATTTTTTCATACTTTGATACTGGCAAAAAAGGTCCCATTTTGTAGATGCTCGTTGCAAAATTGTTAAACGACATGTGCGCATCGCTCTCTCTCACACACACTGCTGTACTGATGCAATAATAACTTGGCACGTTTGTTTCAGTGACAACTTTGTTTGGCTGTGTCAGGTGGAGGGAGGGTGTACGACACACATTGGCATTTTCCTCACGTGGCAATCTGACCCAAATATTAAGTATGAATCACTTTTAACTCGGGTTCTTGATAGAAGGCCTTTGTTTTCCGGAGCATAGGTGTACCGTTCAAAAAATTAGCAGTAAGTTGCATCAACCAACTTAACGAATAATATCCCATAGTTGGCACAATGAGCATTCACATCGAAACACAAGTATTACTCGAACAGGAACGGTGGGTGCATCCCTTAACCTCGTACGAGCGCCGACGCATTTAAAGTTTTTAAGAGAACCCAGAAGCATCACTGGGGCAAACAAAGTTAAATCACCCCTGTCAGGTAATAGAGCTTTAAGAGCTACAAGTTGTTTTAATATTAGTCTGGCCTCTGCACAGGTCTGTTCCGGAGTCAACATAGCTGTTACATTTTACTGCCGCACAACCTTTGAGAGGATGCTGCACGTTGGCACGACGCTGGCTTTTATTGGCCTTGTTGCTCCTTTCTTTTTATTGGCCGCGTTCCTCGCTCTTTCGCAGTGTTGTTACATCGCTGATGAGCGTGGCCGCTTCAAGCGCCACCTCCAACATCAATGGCCGTAACCCCCCCCGCCTCCGTTAGCTCGCAGGATGCGTCTGCCTTCCTGTAATCCAGAAGGGGTAGGGGGGATAATATATGTTTTGGGGGGCCACTAGTGGTATATTAAATTCCTTCGCTTATGCAGTTTCGCCCTCACAGATGCGCGGACGTCAAGCCACTCGACTGTCATGAAGCTCCGTCACTTCAGTTCCAGTTTTGTAAAAGTGGTGTGCGAATGGTAAAGCTAAATCAAAGTTCAATAGGAATGATCGTGCTTACAGTATTGCGTTTCAACCGTCACAGAGCCGTGCGTGTAAATGGGAGGTGGTGGAGGCCCGGCCCTCAAAATGCGAGGTTCCAGGCTGTAGCTCCTCAAGCCCATGCGGTAATCCGGCCCTGCCTGTGTGATAGCCCTGCATCTGTAAGTCGTTGTTGTCGCCAACATGAGTTATTAACTCCATTAGGTCATTCTTTTCGTGCGCCAACGTATTAAATATCTTCCCTTCTTTCCTGTCCGTATCAAATGGCAAGTGGGGGGATGCCGTCTCATTGGAGTCATGTCGTCCATTATGGATATCGTGACGCAGTTGTGCATTTTGGCCCCGTTATTGTTTATTCGAATGAAGTTCGTTTGGAAAAGCGACAGATGGGGGTGAAAATCTAGATGGCTGTCCAAAAAACTTAGCCAACTCTCGAGCACAACAATTATTTAGAAGTTCTTTATGTTTTGGCTAATACATTGATTTTGGGTGCAGTCAATAAGTTTCAAGTTGACGTAAGCTACACGTGACAAATTGCAAATTGTAATGAAGACACGTCTATAAAACAATGTGTCGAGCGAAGTATATGACTCCAGTCATCAACAGCCATGAACTGTCCACTGCTGGATGAAGGCCTTCACAATTCCTCACCATCTTTGGTGGTCTTAAGATGCCATAATCCATCCCTCTCCTGCGCTGGCTGATCACAGCAATCTGTCACTGCAGCTGCAATCCTCTCAGAAAGTATCTCTTTCGGCTGCCATTCAATCACCAGTCTTGTCCATCAGCCACCATGCCTCCTAAAGACGTGTGCTGCCCAAGCTCACTTTCTTTCCTTGACATTCAATGTGATGCCACGAATTTGTGTGTTCTACTCTGACCCACGTGTGCCTCTTTCTGTCCCCCCAGTTTCAGTTCCCAGCATGCATCTCCGTGTGCCAAATCTTGCTTTTCAACATTCTGGTTTGCTGGGGAAAAAAAAATTGGAATATTTGCGCACTTGACAACTTTTATTTGATTGGCGTTTGTCAGGTTTGTGGAAGTTTATAGTCAATAAATTCACACGATACCTACACGATCTATTCCAACAGTAAATACATTTGAATCTCTCCGTGCCACTTTGGTGAACCTTTCCGTTTGTGTTCCACGTTCTTTGTTAGAGTACATATACCACAGTATGCAATGCCCACTCAGTAAAACACCCTCTTTTTGAGATGCATTGGTATGTTGCTTTCATTGTCACGTTTGCGTTAAAAAAAATCGCTCCATCCTCTTCATGTGCACCTCTTTAATTTCATCAACATTTTTACACCGACATAACACTGTGGCCTTAAAAGTAAAAATATCTAGTGAGGTGATGTTATGGACAATGACTATTCTTGATAGCACGTAAATAAGGAGGCCATAGAGATAGGATGGATAATAAGAGTTGAAGACTGCACTTAACACCGCGTGGCCTGATGAGAATCACATTTAAAAAATGTGATTGACTAGTTTTTAAATAGAGTATTGAATTATTACCTCACAGTATCTGTTGAATAACAGACAAGCCCTTCATTAAATCAAACAGTATTACCACTAAATAAACTAATTAATATAAGAAGTTAAATAAGACAATGTAGCTCACTTTGATCATAGTCTGGCCTCAAATGATTGCCCAAGATACCCATATTTTGGTGTGTTTTCCAGTTGTGTTAAGTCCAACAACATATTCTTTTTTTTTGTGAACTACTTGTACGTGAATTATTAAAGCCTTCAATCGTTTTCCTGCAGTTCATTCCCATGGGTTGTTACAAAGGCGATGCTAAATTTTGATTTAAAGCTTTACCGAAAGAACCAAGAATATAAAGCCGATGTTGTTTTGCCGATGTGCGATGGCTTTAATTATTTCACCGTGCATCTTCACGTCTGCCCTTCACAATAAAAAAAATTGTTTAGGAAATATTTCCTCATGTTGCTGTGAATTGCCTCGACTCCAGTAGTAACCATTAAACAGAAGCATTCGATATTGGAAGATAGTTGTTATTTTTTTTACTTTTTTGAATCAATAAAATCAGGGCAATTTTGTTACAAATAACGTATGTTATTTCTCTAATTTCTTAATGAAAGCCCAGTGAAAGTCAGAAAATGTACAGCACAATTGCATACCCTCCTTCGAGGATGTCTACATGTGGATCGCATCTCACACCAAACATTGTGTAACTTAGAATGCTGTAACTCGGCTGTAACCGATTATGTGCTCTCTCAATCATCCCATGCTCAAACCCTTTCCCATTGTCGACGTACTCGACCAGTCTCTGTTGACAAATACAGGAATACGCCTTCCCTAGGTCGTGCATCACAACGCGCAGGGTGCTCAGCAACATCTGCGTGCAACAGATCAGATTTTTATCAAAGTGATAGTTTATTTTGAGTGCTCTTGCCAATTACATCTCGCACAACAAGCACGCCTCTGCTGACGATACCTAGGCAAAGAAAGCAGGCCTTCCAGGGCCATGACCAGGGGGTTACGGACATCATCCGCCGCAGAAGCTGGAGCAAGGCGGAGGTGGCTGCGTGGAACGGCGTGGGATGGCAGCGCAGCGTTTACCAGACACGTCGCATCCCCCCTCTGGACCCCCCCCCCCCCACGTCGTCGCGCGTGCACTTGATTAAGACCGCTGGGCCATCGCTCGCACGTCCGCCGCGGGGGCTGCGCCACGGCCAGCGGGCGTCCAATGGCTTTGACCGACTTCATTGACACTGAAGGGAGCCATCGGCGTGTTCAAAAAAAACTCCACGTGCTCACCCCCCTTCCCTTCCCCATCAGCTTCCTCCACTTGTCAGCAATCGTCTTCATCGCGCGCGGCAGCTGCATGGGCGCCGCTCCAGGCAAAACTTACCCAAGAGGAAGTGACAATCGCTACGATGGCAACCGGTCCACCCCCCTGTGCCCTCTGGTGTGTCACAACCTCTGAAAGCCGTGCCAGGTCACTTTGCTCGAAGGAAGAGGCAGCTTAATAAAGAAAACATCTCTTATCGTGTAGATAACAACGTGGGTCGTGTATCGAAGGCGATCGATCTAACACAAGGTTGAAGCTTCGTTAATCAGAAAATAGAATTGTAATCGAGCAAGCCGTTGTAACGCTCAAGTAATGTCACTGTCATGGCAGTCGATAACATTTTAACATCGCTTCGAGTGAGCTATGGATGGCGCGTCTGAGCATAGCTTTAAATGCTTTTTCTGAGTGTCAAACTTGTGTTGGAGTCATGATGATAACAAACTAAGCAGGAAGAATTTTCTTTAGTTGCATTTGTATCTGTGGGGCCTAGCCAAGAAGTGACAGATGTATTTATATATCTATTTCATGATTTTTAAAAAAATCCTCACCATATTATTTATTTATTCGTTTCAAGGCTATACTTAATGTCCTGAGTTTAAGAGAACTCTATAACTCGCAGTGTATGAGCCAGTGTGGGAAAACGTCCCTGGAAGATAATGTCACAGAGCTACTGCCGAGGTCACTTCAACGGACGAGAGGAGATGATTACTTGATGAACATGATGGCGGAGCTTGATAGATTCCCTCCGATGTAAAATTCCAAGCAAAGTCAGAGCAATGATCATGAACGGGATGAATTCCGCGCTGGTTTCGAACAACGGGAGATCAGAGAAAGGGGGTCGTGTTAAACGCTGGTGTGCCCCGAGGTCTTTGGTGTGCGTGTGTGATTCTAACAACAGCTCACGCTCCCAGAATGTGGCATTTGTAAGCGTATCGGTCTTGCACTTGGTGATTAGGAGTGGTCTTTTGTTGTTATTGGTTTTGTTTTTATGGTTTTCTTTCAAACCTGCAAATAGCGAGGATTGTGGCAGCTTTTAGGGAAAGCATGACGGGAAAGGCACAACGGGTACAAGCAATCTCTGCGATGATGACCTGATTTTGTTTCTACCAGATCAATAAAAAATTTGACAATCTCAGAAGCTAAGCCGATCTTGAGTCCAGTTAGTAATTTGTTATTTGGTGATACCGCATTGCCAGTCGGTAAACAGGCGCAAATCACAAACAAATCCAACACCGTCGTCAATAACACTATGGCTTTAAAAGGAAAACAATTTATAATAGGTAACATTTCAGGCAATTGGCCTTCTTAACACGTAGGCTTTCGCGACCAATATTATTCATAATAAAGGTTTTTGGGTTAGATCGCGTTTATTTATAAATGTGTCGTAACCCTCCACCACCCGACACGTCCAATCAGCAAAAAAAGTGTCACGTTATGAATTGGCCTTCTTCATAATCAAGCTCTTTCTAGTTAGTATCCGAATGGTTGACCACCAGGTCATGCCAGGTGCTGTAGCTGTGGGCCTGCACGGTGGCCAAAGAGGTGTGATTTTGATATCATTCTACGTGACTTTACCGAAAGGTGTGATTTTCTCCCGGTACTCCTAACTTCCTCCCATACAGAGCCAAACACTCATTAATGGTATTGGCCAAACATCCCCAGTGCAAGACCTTGCTGAGAATGAGTCTTGCATGTATGTTAAACTTATTTCGCTCATCGGAGGTGCGCGGGAAGGCCAACAAACTAAACATGAAAAGCAGATCTGAAGAAGTGAGTTTTAAATCTAAATTATTTAAAAGTGCATATCGGCCCAGTGGCTTCCTAACATCGGAGGGAAGAGCGCTCCAGAGAAGCCTGTGTAAATAATTGATTTACACAGGCTTCTCTGGGTAAATAATTTCCATTATTCTTGGGGTGGAGCAGTCCAGCGGTGCTTCGCGCATTGCGCCATTTGAACCCAGCAACCCTGAGTTTGAATCTCTGCCGTGGCTAACATAATTGGCCAATGATAACGGAACCTCTTCTTCATCCAGTAATAGATTGACACATGGCTTAAAAATTGCACACGTGATGTTCGCATGTTATGAATATTATTATTCTCATTACAACAAATGCCAAAAAAGGTCACAATGTCATTGCCCATCTCTCGTAAACATTGGCAAAGAATCAGATCGCGATGTCATTAATCCTTGGCATTTTGTGTTACACAGCTTCCGGTTTGAAAACTCATTTCTAAATTAAAACTTAATAGTTTTAGAACTGCTATTAGTGTTAAGTTTGTTATCCTTCCCCCGCACTTCCGATTAGCGCAGTTGGCTACGTACGGTGCGAAAGAAGTTCAAACATTCTGCAATTGACGCCAGGGTGCTTTGCTTAAAATAAAAATTGACCCAAACAAACACACACCATATAACACGCATAATTTATCATCTCTCGTTAAAAACTAAAGATAAATTGTGGATAAAAGCCAGACCATGACCTCATGAGCTATTCAGATCTCACTGGGTTGTACAGTGAGCCATATCCAATATTTAACAGACTTTAAGAGCCACATTTTTTTGTTACATGGAACAGCGCAAGTACGGAACGGTGACTTTACAGGGAAGCAACAGGGGAGGATATCATAGCAAGAACACTGACGCAATGGGCGTGAACGTAGCATGTGACGCTATATATATTTATTTATTTCGGAACAGTTACAGGGGGGTGGAATTGGAGAAGTACAAACACGCGCCCACGCATCTGATTAAGAATTTCTTTAAAACCAAACATCACTTATTTGGTAATCAGTCAAACCCAAATATGGAATTTCGACTTGTCATTCAGCTAGTGACAAATGTTGCTTGCAAAGGTCAACCGGCAAATACGGGTCACATTTGTCAACAAGAAGAAGAAAAGTATTTGTACGTGACTCAAGTGCGCCGTCGCATCACTTCAACGTGAGCTCTCCGAAGCAGAGTATGATCATGAAAATACATGCCATGCTCGGTTGGCAATGGGACAAATGTTTAGCTGGTAAACTGCTGAAAGCAGATTTGCCAAGGAACACATAAATGCAGCTAAGTCCTCGGATATGGTGAATATAACAATGGGCAGCCTGTAGTCATACGATGCGACATCAGTTGTAACCTGGAAGCACATTGCTTTATTTTCCCGTAAACAGCAAAACAAGCTGTACTTTGGCCCTCACGTCGCTTCGTGCCATTTACGTTCATACCACCCCAAACAAGTTAGCTACACTTTGTACCCGCGTGTGTCTGGCAGAGCGGCTTAAGCCAAGAAAGATATTGCGGAAAGCTCCTCATTTTGGCAAATTAAGAGTAAATTCGATGGAGTGTGTGGAACAGTGGTATCTCATTCACTCCGTCAACCCACGGCACCTGGGTCTGCCCTGCGACCACGTGCCGGTGAGTCTTTTGACATTTGCACGTGACCATAAAAGTGCACTTCGGCTGGCACAGGCGCCGCGGTGGCGTCACGGGCACTTTGTGGCGGCTGCTGCTGCTGCTGCAGGGCAAGCGCATGGCGTTGCGAACCGCGGGCATCGGGAGTTTGATGTCCGATCGCAGTTTTGAGTAAAACCCTGAAGTGATTCTGGGCCCCCACTTCGCCAATGGGCTCTGGCCAGCATCGTGAATTGTGGTCAAACGACCCCCATGACTGACAGTGTGTGGGGGAAGCTTTCATCCAGCAGACGATTGACAGAGGGTCTGTACATAATTATTATTTGTGGTAGTTGAATACCAGTTAGCACACCACAAAAGGGTCAAAATTGGAGCGTTGCCACTTTACACTGCTTAAAGCACAAAAAAGCGGTACTTTTCATGCGAGTTTTGCTCCTTGTTTCTCGAGCCCCGCATCAGCTGAACAGCAATTTACAAACATAAAATCTCTCTGCTCATTCACATGGAATGCGTCGTCTGTGTATGAGCGAGTATGCTTGCGTGCCAACTCTTACCGTAAAGTGCACTGTTAATGCAGTATAAAGTTAATGCAGCATAAAGGTAAGTTGTAAGTTGCGACACTCTAGAAGCAGTGCTCTCCAACTTTGAGAAGCACTGTTTAAATGTTGGAACTAAGGTGAACACGTGACTACAAAAGCCACAGTGTGTGCCTTTCCATCAAGAAGCTGCTGTGCAGTCAACATGCTTGGGTTACACACGAAGCAATGTCATATTGTTAAAATGTGACATTGATAACTGTGGGAGAATGTTGAGTGTCATTTGATTGCTCCTTCTCCTCTGCTGCACCCACGGTCTAGAATTCCATGCTCCATCCCCAGCCATCCATGCTGTCGACTCCCTGTCCCTGTTCAAGTTCAGTTTCAACACTGTCCTTGTGTTGTGTCTCTGCTTATAACCCAAGGGCCATTTCTCTCTATAGATTAATTATGTCCCCAGTGTTTTTCCCTTCTTATGTACAACATCTTGAGATAGCGCTTGCATTTTTGGATGTTGTTTAAATCCAAAAATTGCATCTTATTTGAACCACAGGGAAAAAAAATCAATTTACTCCAGTAATACGCTAAATTGTGACTTTTGAATTAACGTGTTGCAATGTAACGTATTGTGCTTGATAGAAAATGTCGTATAATCATTTAAATGACCCATTCTAGGCATCTATTGCTCAGAAATATGTTCTAGTCAAAGAAGGGAGTTACGTGCCAGTTAGCGTAATGGCAGGAAAACATAATTGAGCAATTTCCACTGTAAATGGTCTCGTTTAAACATAGCCATTAATTGGCACACCTTAAAATTGCCACGTATATGAAATGCTAATTTTGGGTGGGGGGTTTCGTTCTTCGCAAGTGCAGTCTATAATCACAAGCAGATAAATATGAGGTTCATCAGACTCAACCGAGTGACATGGACACGCGTGGGAAGATGACATAATCTAATTGCCACCGGTTCAAAAGTCACACGGAATGAGCGAGACACTTGCATGCAGTGACATCACCAGCTGGAAGACGAACGCGTTCGCAGCTCGATTTACGCAAAGAGAGCAATGCGCCCACACAACCCCCCGTGCCCCTGTGGTTTATTTTCGGAGTGGCCCAAGCTATAGTGAGTCTGGGAGGCCCTCTTGGGCCTAAGCATTTTTTTATTTCGATCAGGCTTCCTGATAGCCACTTTGAAACTGGAATGCATCTGAGCTTGTTATGTAGCAGGCACTTAAGGAGTGCTAGGATTCCTGTTGTACCCGACCTGAACGCGCTACAGCGTTCTGCCGCACATGACAGAGGATACCTGCAATTAGTGGCGGCGAAATACATCGTGTGTGTGTGTGCACGCGTAAGCATGTAATCGAACAGATGCTCGCGTTCTTCGGTGAAAGGTGCATTAAAAATGTAAGTCCTCGCGCATTTTCATCGATTTATTTCGGCTTGCATTCGCCTAAAAATACAGTCATGGAAATCGGATGGGTGCACTGGCGCAGAAATATAATTTATAATGGGGTCATGTGGTAGTCCTTAGTGCTGCCTATTAAGTCAGTGGAGGCCGCAATGGCATAGTGGTTGGTGCACTGAACTGCGGCATTTTTCAGGAGCTTATTTGCAAACATTAGACAATATGAACCCGATTGGCTTATTGCCAATGTTTGGGTTCTTCTGATTTTTGGGAGAAAACGTGCTGCAGACCTGAGTTTGATTCCCGACCACACCTAACATCATTGGCGAGTGATATCTGAAACTGAACCCAGGCACCTCCTGCCCCAAGCCGGACTACCCAGCATGGTGAAGTATGGCAAAACAACCCCATCACCGATACAGCACGGTGAGGCCTTCATCAAGTAGTGGATTTTCAACAGACTGTAAATAATCATTATTATTTAGTTTTCTGCAGTTGAGGTTTGACAATAGTTTTGAAGATTATACACAATAAATATGATTAAGGCTTAATTGAACATGTCTTATTGCATTGCCATTTCAGACCAATTATCGTCAGCCACGATCGATCCACTGCTGGATGAAGGCCTCCCAAAGTCGTCTCCTTCTCTCACGGTTCCTCGATGTAAGTCAGATGAATAACGCCTTTCAAAAATGGCTTAATTACAACCTGCAGCTATTCAACCAGAACAAACCTATAATCTTCACTTGCATAAGCTATTACGGTGCGTGCTTGAGTAATCGTCATTCTATTTCACCAGCCAGAAGTATAAAAAAACAATAAAATAAACCCCACTCGAGCTTGCGGGTGCGAAAAAGCGATGACAATCAGGACGCACCTGTACCCAGGAGGACAATGGAAACCGCGGATTAAGCGCCACACCTCCACCAGGTGAGCGAATCCAAGTTGGCAGGTAGTCGTGCAACTACGATCATTAACGGCAACCATCAGGAACCGTGAGCCACGCACACGCGCGCAAACACATCCGGCGTTTGATCGACGCAGACCTCCAAAAGCCCAGCAGGCTGAATGGGTCTTATTGTCGCGCGGCGAATTTCCACGATTCAGTGTCGACGTCTGTAGAGACTCATAAGAAGATGATTGTCTCCTGCTGCGTGCAACGTGCTCCGTGTGCGTGGTGTGCCCTTTACACCGAATCTGCGTTTCTGCTGCTGCTGTTGCTGTGTCATGGTCGTCATCAAGGTGGTGTGTTTGTCACATTGCCTCCTTTTTGGTGAACGTTCGGCAGTACGGGGCCCGATTGATTTGTTGGTCAGATGTTTCTCTTCGTCAGATTGTTGGGGGGGGGGAGGAGCAACGTTGCTGTGACCACAATTGGGCGTGTCGCCAACGTGGTGTTTTAAAAAAAAATCTAAAATGTGAAGGAGAAATAGGGGGGCGTGGGTTTTGGCGCGTCGAGCTGCATAGCTGTCCCAATGTGTTTACGGGTCGTGCCGCATGCTGGTTCAGCGTTATGTCCGACGTTTCACTCCCACGCACTGGGAGATTTTTCAGAAACTGAGAGCTAAAGTTGAGTAAAAAACTGAAAATCTTGTAGCTATGTATGCATGTTGAACTTTTATCCAATGAAACGGCCCCAAGACGCACCATAAACCCTTTCCATAAATCTGTAAAATGTAACTACCATAGTGACGTTAAAAAAGTTTTCTTTTTGCTATCATCTTGTACTCAAATTACGTGCATGCAAATTCAAAACATTTGCACGAGGACTTCATGAAAAACGCATTACAATGTTGTCCCGTACAGTCTCACAGGAGTCGAGTTCAAGTTTACTAAAGGCTAAAGTTCATCTCGAGAAAACCATAAAACTTACAAAAGCGTCCTGTGACCATAAATGAAGTGCAGAAAATTAAATCACGTCCCGTCGCTTTTCCTTGCGAGTCCCTAACGCACGCCCACGCGAATTCGCGGGACAATGCAGAGTGCTCTAAAAAGAAGACGGCGTGCTATTAGATTGACGCTCACGTAACGAACGCAGTGACAGCAGCAGCAGCATCATACAACGGCCACCAGCCGCGTATACGACAACTCTTAAGGGGGGAGGCGGGCGAACGGCCGCTCAATCTAATTAACGGTCCTGGCTCTCGCCTCCCACCACCACCACCGCCGCCGCCACCACCACCGCTCATGGGTCATCGTCGTTGCGAGGTGGGCACGGCTGCTAATACAAAGCCACTTTAAATGCATGGCTGTGGGGAGATGGGTGGAGGGGAGGGGGGGCGGACTTGTCGTACACGCATTCCAGATCAGCGACGCAGAACTCAGAGCACTGTAGAGCGCGCGGGCGGTGACGAACACGCGGATTGCAAGGAGAGCCCAGCTCGCCCCGTCCCTCGAGGCATACAACACCGTCGCGCGTTCGACGAAGAGAGACCCCCCAACCCCCCCCCCCCCCCCAGACTTTTGCGAGCGAAAGGACGCGCCGAGGGCGGTGTGAAGCAGGGCGGGAGGAGGAGGAGGAGCGGCGCCAAAAAAAAGAATGGATCCTCTACCAATACAAAGTACAAAAACAACCGCCGTTGTGTTTGCCACGATTAGGGCCGGTGCCGTTTGTTCGCTTAATGCGGGACCGGCGTGCCCTGCGCTGTTGTGTCCGTGCCCATTAGCGAAGGGTGCTCTGGCTTGGTTGGCACGCGGCCAGGCACGGCCTTCGAGGCCGTGACGAGCCAGACAGGGCTTAGTCAGACCCAGAGACCACCTCGACTGCTCTGGGTTTCCCTGCTCTACACATGCCCCTGAGAGAGCCCCCCCCCTCACCACCACAGCATGAATGCATCATTTTCGTGAGCGCCCAGAGCCATTTATACCAAACCGTGCGGATCATGGAAACCTCTATACATCTTGACGCATATTCGCCGGCACACACACACATATACGCACCTACGGTTAGCACGGTTGGCTACGTACGGTGCGAAAGAAGTTCCACGTAATACTTTATTAAACACATTTGCAATGAAAGCCCCTGCTTGTTATTATGAGCAATGCGTAACATCCTGCTGGAAGGAAAGACATGTGTTCTTTTTCCAAGAGTTCCCTGCTGTTGTGAACACTTGTGTAGGCTTCTCAAGTTATTAAACACGGTCTATTTAATGATATATAAATCAAGAATACTTTTACGAGCTTCCTTTCCAACCAGGTGTCGCTATGGAACGGTGGCTGGCTCAGCGGCACATCGAGCGGTACGCAATTGGAAGTTTTCGAGTTCAAATCTATAGTCCGGGGTTGATTCGGCCCATCATCCATCTGTAGTTGATAAAACGAGAACCACTTTGGGAGGAAGTCAACCGCGGTTGTTCTGTGAATAGACTTCGCCGCTGCCATATGCCTGTAAACAGAAGCGCACTAAATACCTCAGTGCTCATATGAACAGGGAAATCACGTTAACTTCTTTGAAATATACATTTCTGAAAAGCTGAAAACACACATTTGAAATTCCCCTAAAGCCACTCGTAATGAATTGGAAGAGCTGTTTTCATTCACATAACCGAAGGGCCATTTTCACATTCCATTGTAACGTAGATTGTAAAGCATTCATACGAGACGTGAAATACCTTTATTCATACATACACGTGTCTACATATTTCTCAACACAGTATTTCCCACGAAACAGCCCGCTTAGCACAACGTGTCTCGACAAACGTCGCGCGTGTGTTCCATCCTTCGTCCACCGTTAATTGAAAGAATTCCAGCAGGCACTCAGGCAGGCAAGGCATGGCAAAGCAAGGTACCTCTCAATTTTATTCTATCACAGAGTGAAGAGGCCGGCAGCCCTCTTACCTTGACTCGCTCTGCGTGGGCGTGAACAAACTCCCGAGGCAGGGATCTCAAAAATTCGGGCAGCCAACACCGCGAGCCGCGAGGCACAAAAGGGGAGCGCGCACACAACACCGCCTCGTACCTACCGCTGCTCCCCGGCGAATCCCTACGTACAAGACGGCAGATACCCCTCGCGCGTGCGTGTATGTATGGCCAGCGCTCCTACTGTACCAGAAGTCAAGTTGCGAGGCTCGGAGAGAAGAGAAAGCAGCTCCACCCCACGGCGTCTGCCACATCCCACCACCACCACCCCACTCCTCCCTGCCCCGACCTCCCCACCCTAACCCCAGCCAACCAAGCCGCCACAGCACTTCCCCGACGTACACCCTCCCCGCACAGCAGCAGTAGCATTAGCAGCAAGTGCCTGCCGCTATGGTAGCCTGGTTTTGGGGGGGGGGGGGGGGCTTTGGGCAAGGAGGCAGTGATGCCGGGTCGACTCGTGAGGGTGGAGAGCTCCTGATGGGATGAGCGGCGTGAGCAGATGGCAGCAGGGTGGGTGGGGTGGAGGTAGCCTTGTCCACATCAGCCGTGTGTAATCTGGTCATTAGCGGGTATCAGACACGCGGATACCGCGTGTGTAATCGGGGGCCGGAGGCGTCGGTAGACACGGAACATGAGTGCATTTACGGGGTTTGGAATGAAGGGCCCACTTTACTGGAAAATTTGCTAATTTGCCGATTGAAAGCCGTTCACCCTAAATTTTCACGAGTTTTTTTCTTGAGTCGGTCGATCTCTCTGTCCTCTGCCTGTTGAGGAAAAGGGCTTTGACCTAAAGTGTTTTCCTACTACCAAATATTCCTCTGGTGTGGTTATTAAAAATGTGCATTTACGCCACTGCTCGTTGTTTGTGCAACATTTATGAAACATGTCCTTGTTTAAAACACATTAGTTTGGTGACCTTTCGTTTTTTTTTTACAAGGGTGAACTGGATGACCTTAGATAACTCTACAGTATTTTTTTGTAACTTAGTCCCGAATATTTTTTTACAAGTTTCATTTAAGTTAGCCTACAAAATAACCTAATTCTTTCATGATCTACGTCCACTTTACAACATACAGCATGCTCTCTGTAATATCCTGGTTGTGGGAATGGCATTGTCAAACATATGCAAAATGGCTCTATGGTGAACAACGAACACACGGAGGCTATCCATCTAGCTGTCTGATGTCCACATGCAAAAATAATGTATTCTCAATCCACTCCTCGATGAATGCCTACACATGCTATAGCTCACTCCACCACATCCGCTTTTGCTTCATATTTCTCCACAAACATTATTGAAATTAATCAAATTGAACGAGCCATTTCAAACATCCTCATACACAGAGAAACGTATGTTTCTGTTAAATTATGTTTCCTCTTCACTCCGATGTGTCCCTTGAAGGCCGTCCCTCTTTCCTTTCTGTTTTTTTTACTAATTAAGGTAAAATACTCACTGCCAAAATTCGACGTTTTGGCATGCCGTGCTCCTCAGCTTGTTCTGATTTCATTAGCAAAAACACAGCGGCTGTGGGAAGTTTCACCAGGAGACTGGCACTACCACTCCACAAAGGCTCCGATTATGTTCGGAGCCGGCGCTACAGGACGGCATGTTTTTTTTTTTCCCCGCAGCAATAAACCAAAAGTGGTCGGAGCAATTAGCTTGAAGAGAGTAATAAAGGATGGCATAGAATGTGGACGCGAAAAAAATGTGTCTAACCCGTGCCTGTGATGATGACGTATGAGAGTCCTCCCGCAAAACACGTGGAATCTAATCTTCGCTCACGATGGCTCAGTCATTTAACATCACTCAGCTTCATAATCTCCTTTGGTCAGGAAGAGCCCTTCACTGCTTCAATTTGGCTTTTGTAGGAGTCTGTTAAATATATATCCCATGGGATCTAGTAGCCTTGAGGAATTTTACATTATTCATTTATCCAACAAAGCTTCACTGAGTTACAGAATGAGGAATCTTTTTTGCAGGAGAGTCTTATATTGCAATATTCGGGCAATTATATATTTTATTAATATTTTGCGTGTGCACGAGGAAGCCAGATTACCTATAGAAAAAAAAACATGTGAGGTTATCGCGCACAGATGGGTTTACAATCCCAATTGGTGTACTGTAATCTCCTGACCAACCCAGAATGTTTGAGTATTCACACAACCTATATGGTCCACCAACCCTTGAACTCCAAAGCACTGAATTGCAGGCGTGTGCCACCAATCCCACATTATATCATGGACATTAAGATTATGTTTCTGTGTTTGGTTTTGTCCTCGCAGCATAATCCAGTCGTTCACGTGGAAACTTCTCATCAATAATACGTGAGTCATGTGCCACTGTGGGTCATTTTGCCCAAAGTACTTTATAACCCTAGCGTTGGCTTCATTTCACCGCGGTGTTTGCACTTCTCTGCGTACAGACAGACGTGCGATGTCCCTAGAGAAAGCAAGGACTTCTCCCTACACTCCAATCATCACACGCGTGTAATCCAAACTGGGCATCCACTCGACTCTGATGCCGTAGTGTGCGATCTACATCCACAAGTATATTATTTCAGTTGTTTTATATCGTTGCATCGCGTTTGAACAAATCACTCGCAATGCACCCGATCTCAACGGATCTCGCTCGGAAGCTAAGCAGGATGGAGCCATGATAGCGCATGGATGGGTGACCATCGTGTATAAAACGGGCGTCAGAGGTTCTGGGGCAACATTGTGATGCTTTGTCTCTCGCTCCCCACCTTCACTAACTCGCACTGACCAGCGTGGTGAAGTATGGTCAAACAACGCCCGTGACTCGCACGGTGTGGGGAGGCCCTCGATCAGCCAGTGGATTAGCAAAAAGGGCTGTACAGTAACGATATATACACATGTAAAGTGGTTGTGGCACCGTGCTGTGAACCTAGCGACCTGAGTCTTGTTCTTGAACACGGCTAACATCAGTGGCAAGTGATATCTAAAGCGGCCCTTGGTTCTTCCCTCACCATCATGCGTTGTCTTGTCTTGTGAAGTGTGATCCAACAACCCCCAAGACCAACAACACGATTCTAGATTTAAAGCTTTCGTGACTGCTAGGATCCATACTCTTTGGTTCTATTGGGTAAAGTCACGTAGGTAAAAAATAAAATAACAAAAATCACGACGTTTCGGCCACAACACAAGCGGCCTTCATCAGGTGAAGGGACGAGACTGTCTGGAGGACAGCGCTGGAGTGAAAAAAAGCTTAAAGGTCGTGATCTGAACGTGGCTTTTTTCACTCCAGCGCTGTCCTCCAGACAGTCTCGTCCCTTCACCTGATGAAGGCCGCTTGTGTTGTAGCCGAAACGTCGTGATTTTTGTTATTTTATTTTTTACCTACGTGACTTTACCCAATAGAACCAAAGAGTACCAACAATACGGCTTAGTGAGAGGCCTCCATCCAGCAGTTGGATTGACAATGAGCTTTACATGATTATTTTTGGTTATTCTCGTATTACAATATATATATACAGAAAATTAAATATTTGGTAAGAATTTCATATGTTTTCTCAAAATACATTGCAAAAAAATCATCAAAGCACACTTCGGTGAATGATGCAAATTGCATCATAATCCTTCTGTAAGGGAATATCACAGGACATGATTTTATATATTGCACTGAATTACGAATGTTGCTCAAGCCTGAACTCTGCACTGAACCCACGACGAATGCCTGCACACGTTGGACTTTAAACACATTCGTCTCCTTCGTGTGCGAGGGGCGTGCATCACTTGATGAGCATCCGTGAAAACGTCGGGTTCTGTCTGTCGCGCGGATGAGTCACGTGTGGGTTTTTTTTAGGGTGTTTTTTTTTGACGGGGTTAAAACCATCCGCTGGTGGCTTCGGAAAAGCATCTGTGGGGAAATAAATTATACAAGACACGCGGTCGTCAAGAGAACAAAGCTCGTGAATGGAAAGGGTCAAGGTTGAGCAAATACGCTCCATTTCATTTAAGTCCCAGTCACTGTGGGATTTAGATAACATCACAACACCTTAAGTCTGTTGTTGTTTTTTTCCTTCTTTCTAAAAAGTGAATCAAGGTAGCGCGTGCTTTAGTGGATAGCACGTGACGATGTGAAACAAGCCAAGTGCTCTGTTAAATTGTATACTGTATATATAAGATCGTTGATAGGTAACGCAGCACAACGTCGCTTATCTGCCCGTTAATATATAAATAACCGCCCGGACCAATTAACCACCCAGGATGTGCGCTGCGATTTGCGACAGATGTTCACAAATCAGACCTTTGCCGCACCCAATAACGCGTCCTAAATCTCGCGCACCTCCACGGCGGCCATTGCCCCGTGCAGCAGTGCGCAACGGTTCAAGCGGTTCGCCATTCTTGCTGTCCAGCGACCCACTTGCTGCACACAAACACACGTGGCGGTGTCATCTAGTAACACAGACGTTCACGCGCCCGACCACTTCGTATGCCCGCCGATATATACACACACACGTCAGCCACCCCCCACCCCACCCCCGGCGAGTCAGATATGCTACTTTGGTACTCGACATTAATATAGTTTAACACGTATGAGGCTTTCGCGACTAATATCATCCATAAATGAGTTTTTTGGGGGGGGTTAGATCGCGTAAATATATAAATGTGTCGTTAAACCCGCCACCACCCGACACAGACAATTTGTAAGGTTTGTCACGTAAACAGAACTTGGCCAATTCGTCACTAGCAGAGTACCCCGGTGTGTTGGAGAGCCAAGCCCCAACATTTGCAATCAGAGTACGACGTTTATCTGGCTGTCCGCGGCCACGTGTTTAGGTTCATTCCACTTTGAAAATCACATCCAATTCGCTTCGGGGAGGAAAAAAAAACAGAAGGTGAGCTGCTGCTGCTGCTGTTGTCGGTGATCAGCAGTGAGTGTGCGGATTCCTCACTGCCACGGACGTAATTCTGTAGCTAACCTTGATGTTGGCCCCTTGACGCATGGGAGTGTTACACGCAGGCTTTGTGCATGCGTGCCCTTCCCTCCGGCGGCATCAAGGGTGGCGGAAAAAGTAAACCCGCACACACCAACATTTCCATTGCGTTTGCTTCTGTATAAATTCCCCCCCACCCCCCACCCGCCCACCCGCATATGTATTATGAATGGATTTGTCAACACTAAATGAATCTGCTAAGTGCCCCGAGTGGCATGTGTGCATCCAAGTGCATTACCCTAAAAAATCCGTGCCTTAACAAGGTTACCGCAGCAACGCATTCTGCTCGGCCCATTAGAGAAGATGCGCTGCATGGGCTCTAAGCCATTTTACGGCAGATTAGTGCCATCGCTATCCTCCCCTCCAGATCTCTGTCGAATGGAATTAAAAAGGGGCAACATTTTTGTTCCTTTAGAATGAACCGTGATGTCCGTTTGGGTAAACGGACACGGAACTACAGCGCCGTGTGTTCGAAGCGAATTGAAAAGGTCAATTTAATTCGCCAACCATTACGTACGAGCAGTGTGATCCTTGTTATTATAATAATTGAATTAAAGATGGTATCATCTTTGATTAAAGAGCAATGATTTATCAGCCGTTTCAGCTAGGTCAATGAAACTGTACACTTGGTCGTGTGAAGATGTTAGCACGGTGAGTTCTCGTCCCTCTAAATGTCTAACATCCCACGTGTTCTCGCTGGTGCTTGGCGACTCACATCTCAGCAATGATTTCGAGGGTCTCTGGTGTTTGATGTTGATTGTTGTCAATGCTTCTGTTACACGCTGTTGAAGAATCTCTTGAGTTTTTCAGATTTAAAAAAATATATAAAACATTCATATGTAAAACATATTTTGCCCAGATTTCATCCATATAGTTCAAACTTCTGCTTACATACGTATTTTATCATGCAAAACGCTTGACGGACACACTCTATAATAATGACATGTGCGCCTAGGCGATATGCAGGGAAAAATGTACACATACACAGCCAAGAAAAATGGAGCAAGAGTTTCAAAGGGCATAAAGAGTAACTGAGAGGGTGAATGCTTGGAAATACACCGAGAGACAGAGACCTAGGAACACGTGGATCAGTGAACTAAAGTAAATCCGAGACCTTATATTGATTGTAAAGGAAATTAAAGTGGACTTGTGCAGGACATCTCGCTATGGTGGTGAGATGTTAACTACCTCGCCTGGTATACAGGAAGTGGTGAGTTTGATCTCGACCCTGACGGCTTGTATATTTGCAGTTTGCATATCTCTCTCCCTGTGGTCACGTGGATTATTCTCCGGGTCCTCCGGTTTCTCACTGCACAATTAGAAACATGCGTTTAAAGTATTTGGGTGTTATACATTCCCACGCGAAAAGCCAATTTCGTTGAGCTATCATTTGTGGCCAGCTCGCTTCTGAAAAACGAGCTACATAGCTCAGCGGGCCTTGCTTGATAAAATAAAAACTAAAAACAAACTGTTGAGTTAGTTTTAGATGGCTGCCCATGGACGAGCCTGGCGATGGAATGAAAGCTGAATGAGAGATGATGACCTGCGCAGAGATAGCGAGAGCGGTGACGTCGGTTCGTGTGCAATAGATGGATCGTGCCATTGCAGGACCGTGAGGCATTAGGTCGGCCTGGGAAAGCCTTCATCCAGCAGTAGATAAACCATTGCTCGCCATGACGATACGTGCACAGTTGTATAGTGTAACGTTGTGCATATTAATGAGACGTGCAGATGCGGGCTTGTATAATAGATTATTTTCATTTATGTTACCGCGAGAAAGGCAGGTTATATTTATTGGACATGTCATGAGAAAACAAGCGACTGAACAGAATGTGTTGAGTGGGACAATCATGTGTACAAGAAGCCGGGGAAGACAGTTAATTAACTAGATAAGCAATGCGAACAATTGTATGCAACTAGGAAGAAGGAGTATCTAATGCAACGTTCTTGAGTGTTATCGTGGACAGAACTCAATGGAAGGCCGTGATTGCTGACGTCTTTGAGAAAGGGCATGGCTCACCGAGAGAGATCTTGTGAATAAAATCCTCACCAGCTCTCCAGTCTGTTTGGAGGTCTTTCTGCAATTGGATGATTGGCCAATTGCTGTTTAAATGAGGATAGTTTTTTTGCATTATGCCTCTACTTAGTATCATCGTTGTTTTGGAACAAGTCGTCCTCTTGAAACTATTTATTTGAAATGTTATTCCAAATGTGGACTCACTTTATATGGACTCAAAGCTGTGAGCTCGGGGACTACTACATTATAAGGCACGGCTAACGCAAGTAAATGAATTGCGTCGCTGCTGATGAATTTCCCTTAACCGTACTCCACCGGGCAACAAAAACAAACAAATAAACCACACGTGGCGAACCACTCGGTCTTGTGCCGATGATTTCCACAGCCAGCACTGTGAATTCACTTTATAATCGTGGAACCTCTCCTTACACAGAGGCCAATTACACTTTACGACGTCGTTTTAAGCGCCTTTTGATTTAACTGGGAAACGTGTTCTTTGAGACAGACGGTGAGCACAAAAACACCGGGGACATATCGTGGGAAGACGAACATCCCACATTAACTTCAAGTAACTGACGAAAAACCGTGACTTTTAACGGTGCAAATTTTGGGGTGGAGGATTTAAATATTTTCCCAGGGCAGCTAACCTCGATCCTGGGAAAGAAACCCTAGGACAGGTGGCAAAACTACGACTACCGAGGCACCGTGTGATTTGAAACACTTGCCTTTTTCAATACGGGCTGTGACCAATTCGAGTGACATGAGGCTCGGAGAGACTCTGACCCTGGGCTGTGGAGCAAACCTGGGAGGTGTCTGAGTCGCGATGAGGTTATTCTTTACTCACGCTTTGGTCCCTTGCACGCAACGCACTTGAAAGCCTTTAATGGAACGGCTGGGACCTATTCGCTTACAAATGTCATGGGGGGAAAAACCCCCAACTCGAATAGATCGTCTTACACACACGATCTCTCCCTCGCCACGGTATCTCCTTGGACTGCCACTCTTCATCGTTATAAATAAATGTCATACAGGGTAAAATAACTACCCGTTCTCAAACCAATGCGATGCTTATTTTCATAAGTGCGGCTTTTTTGTTTGTCACGCCACAATGTTGATGTCCTGCATTAATTGTGATTCTTTACGTTATTTATTTATCCAGGGAAGCCACACTGAGTCATATGGCTCTTTTTCTTACGAGGGTCCTACATTGAGCTTTTTAAAATATATTTTTATCGAGGCTATGTGCGTGCCCGATACATCACGCTGTGACGCACCTACACACCGTCAACATAGGCCAAACCGGTTGTGAAAAGCAGAGGGTAGAGTGATGGGAAACGGTTTGGGTTTTTATTTTAAGATGTTTTCAGAAAATTAACGATTAGTGTTCATACGAGTGTGGGAGAAAACCTTCGCCTTGCACGAGGGGGAGGGGAGGGGCAACACGCTACCATCCCCGTACAGATGGAAACAGATGGATATTAGTCCACTTGCTGTACCGCCTTCTCCTGGCGAGCCAGGATATGGCACCTCTTCGATGCCCATGGGGAAAACGTTTCACAGCATCTGTGTGAGATCCAACTACAGTCGCTGCCTCCACAGTGCTGGATTACAGGCCACCATAATAATAATATTCATTGAGGAAAGTTTTCGTTGACTTCAGTCGCATGAGAAATCCTTTTTTTTTGCATGAAACAAGAATTTATTTGATGTCAAGGGCCGGTAGAGCAGATGCAGTGATGAGGAAATAAAAGGCCATGACTACGTTTCTTATTTTTCTGCTTTCAGACACGTGACGTGGCGTGGTTGTCATCACCTTGTCCGTAAAAGCAGCCACTCATATTATCACGAGCTCCTGTACAAACACGTACACACGTTCACAATACGCTCATCTCAAACCAATGGTCCAACGGTACCCTTCGGAGGGTCACAAATGCCAACGCATTGTTACTCGTGTGCTCTTGTTTTAGTTTTATAATATTTGTTTTTAATGTCATGGGGATGTTTTGTTTCGATTTAACTTTTCGTTCTGTTTCGTTTACAAGTTGAAGTGCGTTTGCGGTGTTGCTGTACCGTGCTTAAACTTTAGTTCTCCAATGACCTAAAATGACTTCTAAACTTCATGGTCTCTTACCTACCTCATTTTTTTGTCATTTATTTTATTAACAAAAGCCTCACCTGCTCTCAAAACTCTCAGTTCAGACAATCTTCCTACATTCGGATGGTTGGCCATTTCTTCTCGGTTTTAATTGTTACTTTGGAACATCTCTCTTTCTCTCTTGAAAATATTTACTTCAAATGCTACTCCAAATGTTTTTTTTTATTTTACTTGCGCTGTTGCTTTCATGACGCAAGTCTGCCTTGAAAGAGAGGCTGATCTCAGCATATTCTTACCAGGTTATATATGATTTGCTTGCTTGCTGTAGGAGGAAAACAGATAACGAGAAAACCCCATCATGCATACACCATGGGTAGGTTCACTTGGTTCACCTACTAACCTATGTTCATCTACAATTCTGTAAGGTACGATAAAAATGAGTCATAGAAGGTGATCCAGTGGCTCAGAGGCCAGACCGCTGAGTCATCACCGCTGAGATCGTGGCTTCAATTCTGTGATTAAACTGACTTCACGATGGGGGTTGTAATCACCAGCAAAACGTCATTCTCAAGTTGTAAATGTTGTGGGTGTGCTATCTAACACACCGGTGTACTGAAGTAGTAACAGAATGGCACGTTTTGTTCACTGTCTGGTGGAGGTGGGTTTACCGGTCATTTTCATTTACGCGATGCAACGCAAAAATAATTCATACTTGATCCTGAATGACTTGATGGTCTCAGACTGGTCACGAAGGACCACAAAAAAAGACATAATACATTTGGTTTCATACGTAAGTTGGCTAAATCTACCTCTCAAAATTAAAAATATCAGTTTGGCTGTCATGAAACAGTATCACAATAGCGTGCTGAAAAGTACAATATAATCGATTTAAAAAGTTAACTTGAAAGAACATTTTTGTTGGATGAGTACTGAGACCAAAAACAAAAATAATCTCCTTTGCAGCCGTTCTCTGACACACGGGGCGACAACCCACGGCTCCGGGAGATTTCCGAATGGATTCCGCGTCTCGTGCAACGACGCCGATCGCATGGTTGGAACACATTTTGTCGGGGGGAGAGGGAGTGGAGAAGACTCGGAATAAACCGAGTCGTAGCCGTTTTGTTCGCAACGCAAATGTCGCGCTCCACGTTTCGAGGCCAGCGCGCACGGCCGATGAAGTTGCCCACCGCTTACGCGGCGCCGAGGTCAAACCGCCACCGCCGTTTCGCAGCTCAATGCGAGGCAATTATTGAAGCCGCCATGGGGTCCCACCCACCGGCAAGCCCTTTGCATTATTAATTCGCACTTCTGCGCGGCTAGGGGAGAAGGCGGGCGGCTGCGAGGGAGGGCAATCGCGCAGAGTTTCGGAGCTGACTAATGCTGCTGCGACGCGACAATGCACGTTCGGCTGTCTCGTGAGGAATGGCAATTAATAAATGAACTAGCTTTTTTTTTTGCCCGTTCAAGGACGAGTGTATATTGCAGTAAATCTGAAATATTCAATGGAAAAATTGCTCAGCTCATGATTTTTTAATGAGTTGTGGTGGTGGGGGAGTTGCCCCATGTGGAGTGACGTCACCCGCTAATGGTTATTGGGGAGGGGTGCGGCATGTGGAATGACGTCACCCCCCTCATGGTTATTGTAGAGGAGTGCGGCATGTAGAGTGACGTCACCCGCTCATGATTATTAATGAGGGGAGGGGTGCGGCATGTGGAGTGCGCGACCTTCTTGTGCGTTCGTGTAAAAATCCACCCACTCATGAATATTAATGAGGGGGGGGTGGGCCTCATGAGGAGTGACGTCACGCGCGAGACGGACAGACATTTCTGGGTGATTATAGTAGATAATGCTTACGCGGCGGTGCTCGCGATCTACAATGGCACTTCTGAATACACCTGATCTCATGAGATCTCAGAGGCCCAGCGTGGTTGAGCCTGGTTCGTGCTTGGATGAGAGACTGCCTGAGAGTGACAGCTCCGGGTAGATTTGAGCTGTGAGGCGGCAGGGAGATGGCAGTCCAACAACGGATGCTTGAATCTCTCCGTGTGGAGCCGCGGGTGTTACTACCTCGTAGTACGCGCGAGCTTTGTCCGAGCATTCCGATTTCTTCTCGTAAATGGCAATGGCCAAATAATAAAGGGTCTAAGGCTCACTGGGGCTTTCTAAAATAAAGCGAGGGAATAATAATAATTATTATTATAGCATCAATACAAATGCGCGATGCAATCCGCATTTCACTTCAGGTGCAGTGTGAGATCTAAGCTCCCATTTGCTTGTGCTGAACCAATGCTCGTGAAATGATGCGTTCCCAGAAGGCCACGTGGCTGCAAGGATTCATCTTCTTTGGTTCTTTCGGTAAAGTCACGTAGAATGAGAATAAAATAATAAATTGATAAAATAAAATAACACAATAATAATCTCACGACGTTTCGGCCACAGCGCTGTCCAGGACAGCGCTGTCCTACCAGATAGTCTCGTCCCTTCACCTGATGAAGGCCGCTTGTGTTGTGGCCGAAACGTCGTGAGAATATTATTGTGTTATTTTATTTTATCAATTTATTATTTTATTCTCATTCTACGTGACTTTACCGAAATAACCAAAGAAGATGAATCCTTGCAGTCACGAAAGCTTTAAATCGAAATTTGGTGGGATACTTTTTGTTTTTATGTTTTTTTGGGGCGGAGGGACAGATATTTTGGCGGAGGGCTTATCATTTGCCTTTTTATTATGTTACTTAAAATCTTCACAAAATAAAGCAAATTTGCATTTTTATTTCGTGACATCTGATTCAATAAAGAAGCCATAATTGTGCTGCGAGGTAACGACCGTCGCTTGTTTCGCTTCAACGCTTTCAAAAATAGACAACGAAGTGGGGGGGGGGGTTACCTGACAAGGTCTACCGATCGACGCGCCAACAATAGCCCAAAAAAACCGGCGACTCGCGTCGCCCCTCCACTGGCGTGAGCATAAAACCGTCGCATTAAAGTCACGAATTTCATCAGGCCACTCGATCCGCTGAGCGTGATAACCATCGCAGTGATTGCCCTGATTAAAAGAAGGCGAGTGGAGGGGGGGGGGTGTTTGAACAGGGGACGTGCGGGGGGTGGCATGGCCTCGTGGCAAATGAGAACCCACCGTCCACGGTTATTGAATTTCAAGCGCACGAGCAGAGCACTCCCTCCTAATCCCCCCCACACACGCTCCTTCCTTTCCATTGTTGCAGCCCACACAGCATGCAAGTGGCTTTTCTCAAGACGCCCGGACCGAATATTTGAGCATAAAACCCAATGTTGCCTTCTCGTAGAGTTTTAAGGAAACTGATACTCCTTTGCCATGCCTGGGAAATATTAAATCTGCCCGAGGACACTTTTGCACGATTGCAGGAGAAAAACTACAAAATCCATCCAAACAAATCTCGAGGAATCTCGCCACGCTGCTTTGACCACGTCTGTGTAGTTCCGGGAGGAAAGATTGGCAACAAATACTTTCAGAGAAGTGTTTTTTTTTTTACAAAGGCGGCATGCCAGGGTGATTATCGTGCGCGTGTCGGAGAACACCGCTGTTCTGTCTCCGTGGACACTTTTCCGTGGACCATCGCCTCCCCCCAACAACGTGGAGGCTCCATGAATGGACTGGCTTTGTTCATCTCCTCCTATATTTCACTCAAAATGAAGTTTAATCGCGTTCGAGCAATCGTAACGCGGTCGCGAAAACCAACCCTGCTCTTGCCAAGCCTCGGGCGCAGCCGCGTCAACAACGAACGCTCGCTCAGTGGCTGACGACTTTTGCTTTAAATCAACGGGACTGGCGGGTTTGCTTGACAAGGTCACGCAGGGCTCGGTGTGGCCCACGGGCGCAGTGGAGTCCCGAAGTCCGCGTGGCCCACCGCTGCAGGTCACGCGTCACGGAGGAGATTGAGCGCGCGTTGACATTTGTAAGCACTTCGTTCTGCATCAGCGTCTCTCCAATTGCCCCGTGGTCACCGGGGGGCGAAGTGGCGGTCGAGGTGGAGTGTGCCGCGATGGCGAGATCTTAAATACTTCGCCAGGAATGTAGGTGGGCGTGAGTTCGATCCCGACCCAATGTTCTCCCCGTGGTCGCATGGATCTTTCTCCAGGTCCTCCGGTTTCCCCCTCCACACTTAGAAACGTGCGTTTAGAGTATTTGACTGCTATGAATTTCCAAACGATCAGCCGCTTCGTTGAGCTCTCATTTGTGGCCAGATCGCTTCTGAAAAAAGAGCTAGAAAGATCAGTGGGCCTTACCTGGTAAATAAATAAAAATGTTTTAGTTTATAGAGTGTTCACCTGGCCCTGCCTCGATCATGCGTGGAAGTAAACACGGCAGGATGGTCGTGAGGTTGGCTTCGTGTGTCCTAGAATTACTTCTGAAGCCACTTGCCGGGCGGTGGTGGCGGCTACGTGTGCCTGCAATCCAGCACTGTGGAGTTAGCGAGGGTTGGTGGATCACACGAATGTTGTAAAACTCCATTCCCATCGGCGTCGAGGTGCCATGCACAGGCTCGCCAGGAAAAGGCAGGGCAGCAAGTGGACTGATCACCATCTGTTTCTATTTGTACGGGGATACAGAGTGAGTTTTCTCCCGTTGTTCCAGTTTTCCCTCACGCGAATAAACATTCTTTCGTCTGAAATATCTTAAAATAAAAGCCCAACGCAGGACTCTCCCGAAAAAAGAGTCCTCTGACTCAATGTGGCTTTCGTGGATAGATAAATAGGTGAAATACAATACTTATTATAACAGAACTACTGAAGTGAGATGAGATGTGTCAAGCGCTTTTCGATGCTTCTATGTGAACGGCACTTTTTCAAAAAAACGATTCATGATTACGAGCAGGAGCTAGATGTATTCTGGCATCACGAGACCGCGAGAGAGGAGTCACAACATTGGGAAGGGATTAATCCAGCAGTGGATATACCGTGATGATAATGAACAAAGCAGTACAGGTCACGGTGCACGAAGCGTACGCATTCATGCTGAACAGCTGTTGTCAGACGCACACAAGGGCACTCCTTGCCACAGTTCACCGCTTATGCCACTCAAACGGAACCATCCCGCAATGAAGGCAGAATCATTCAACAGCCGTTTGTACAAACTGGATGGAATTGTATTTAACAAATGTGGGCACAGGAGCAGAGAGCTGAAAGTGAGACAGCACAGTGAGAGCTGCCCCCCCCCCACCCCTGTGAGCCTGGCTCTCTCCAGCTTTGTTTTTTATACGTCCAGGTAACGCTTTGCCACCAAACATGAATCCAGCAAAACAAATATAAACAAATCAATGGCATCAACGTTCGTGGAAGAAAACAGGAGGCCGATTGACCGACCGAGGAGGGGAGGAGACGGCAGGACGGAGAGGAAGGCCGTGGAAATATCATCAGCAGGAGACGGGGACGTCATGATCACGTGGCAGCGACATGTTCCAGCGGACGCGCCTCGTGGGTGCTTGCTGCAGGCCACCCTGGCTATCGTCTGCGGGTGAATTAATCACAACATACGCACCACATGCTTCGAAGTGGGTGTCAACGCAACCCCGATGTTATTCTAAACGAGTAGGCCAGAATGTGCCGGCGTTGTGGCCCAAACTTGCCAAATTCGATTAATTACACGCAAATTACCCAATTGGGATCGTGCATAGCAATCATTGCCACCCCCCCCCACCACCCCCCTACTGGCAGACTATTGCCCGCTTTCTGGTCGGGTGCTGAATCACCTTGTGCTGCACAGGGACAGCTGCCACTATGGGTTACCCTTTCAAATGTGTAACCTAAGATGTGATGTAAGTCGCTTATTACGTGTAAAGCTCCCTGGTGTGAAGGACACTTTATAAACAAAAACATACTAATTAGTCATATTATTGTTATTATAATTACCAAGAGCAAATAGTTGTGAACCCAGCCGCCTCTGTCAAGGGGATGGATCAGAATGCGCAGAGGTACACATTACCGTGTGAATACTTTCCAGTCCAAAAGAATGTAATAAAAAAACTTTTTTTTTTTACCAGTACTTGATATCGCTTAGTAAGTTCATAATTAACAAAAACACACACCAATGGTCAGGTTCCTGAAACAATGGTGCAAGTTTCTTAAATCGCCCGGCCCCTGTCCACTCACAACTGTACAATTGGCTACGCCACAGTTCGTCGATTGGCAGGTGGCGCGTGGTGCGATAAGCTGCGATTCACGCCGACGTCATTCAAAAAGCCAGCGTGGAAGAGTAGGCCAAAACACCCCCCCCCCCCCCGCCAGGGGGCTTATCTCGAGAGCTCTGTCCAGGGCAGGGGTCGGCAACCAAAATAACAAGAGGAGCAACTTTTTTCGAATTCGTAAAAAAAAAAACTCATCTTTTCAAGATCCGCAATGCGATGTCCACACGAGACTGCGGTGGTCCTTAATAAAGAACGTCACGACGCAGTCTTTAAAGGGTCGCATGCGGCTCTGAAGTCGCAGGTTTGCCGATCCCTGGTCTGGAGGAAGCCCTTCCCACAGCGATGTTGCGCACGTGCAATTGCAGCGCTGCAATTGTATCCACCTGCAGGAGCGCGAATAACGAATGCTCAACGGAGATGCTTTGGAGATGTTTGTTTTGTGATGACAGTCCCGTAAAACAAACGAGCAATGTTTGCTTCAACAGAATTTTTGCGGTTTGGGCCACGATTTTTTTTATTTATTTAAACATTTCAAACAGAATGGGGTGGTGCATACCCATGAAACCGCTTGTCAAAGCTTCTTTTCTTTTTACTGAAACACTTTAATCCTCACCTTCATGTGCATAAAGAAATTTTAAGCAGTGAGATAAAGAAAATAATAAAATAATAGACTATCTACTCTAAATCTTGGACGCCGGGAGGAGACAATCCACACGCGCATGCCACCCAATAAGCCGCCTAAAATATTTTTTATTCATTCGTAACTCACGCCCCGTCCGATCGAATAGCTCTCGCGATGCATTCCTGCGAGCCGTAATAATTTCGGAGCGGCACGTACCCAGACACCGGCAAACGAAATTCCTGACGGATTCATTCAAACCGTCAGCCGAAGCGAGAGCAAATATGAAAAACACTCGCGCGCACACCACTCACCCGGCGCGCCATTTCATCAGCCGGTGGCTCTCGGTCGTCATTATCTGGCAAAGTCATCACATTCCATGTTTCCAAACAGACCTTGCGTTACCATATAAGTACGTGTGTGTGTGTGTGCAGATACACCCTAGATGTGTGTTAAACAGCAGCTGAATAGTTCATGATGTTTTTTTTTGGTATCTTTTATTTGTTGAGTATAGAATTGTTCCCGAACATAAATGCCCGTTGAAAATAACGTCTTCAACCGTAAAGTGGTTCAAGAGTATCTGCGAACAAATTTCGGGATGGCAACGGTGGAAATTTCATCGGTGATGGTTTTCAACCTTCAAACTATTTCAGGTGGAGGGGCCGGGGAGCGAGGGGGGGGGAGGGCGGCTTGGAGACACAAACTGCGGCATGAATACCGTGCAGAATACGCGTAGATTGTTGCCGGGGAATGTAATCGCCACGCTGGGGCAACACACGCACAAAAAGACACAACACGAGACAACTACCACTGCGTTGACTTGCAGAGTACACGCGTGACCTCTCTGTGTATTGCGGACTCAGTGACCAGTTGCAAAGCGTGGTGGCTGACAGTGGGACCGGAGGACCAGTGGGGGCTTGATATTGGGGGGGGGGGGGAGGGGGGTGGCCGCCATCGTACAGAGGTTGAGAACCACTGGGCGAAAGTGAGTGACTCCACTGTTTGGAGAGCCCTGCACTATAAACCCAGTCACATGAGTTCAATCCCACGTCATCTGAGCAAGCGCTTGACAACCTCCCTCCCCGCGTGTCGCCGACCCACACTGGCCATCGCGGTGAAGTTTGATTGAAACAAAAAAAAAATCCCCACGACCGACACGGAGGGGCCTTCATCCAGCCATCGATGTAACAAAAAAAAAAGATCTTCTCGCATTCATTAAGCGGCAAAGTGTCCAAATTCCAAATCAATTCACGTCCCCCGTAACTTTCAGCAAGAATTTTAAACATTGACAAGTGGACTTGAAATCCAAAAGCCACCTGCTGCAAGCCGTCAAAACACCCCTTTGCTTGCGACTGTGAATGATGAGCGTGCTAACGCATGCAGGTGACGGCCTTGTAAATCATCCCTTGCGCACACTATTTAATAATTACCCGCATTCTTTACCGTCCCTGGACAATGTCAATGCACGTTTTTTGACGCTGTGTCATTCAGTACCAGTGTCATCGGAGCTCCAGATAACGAGCCGCGCCGCTTAGCAAGGCAAAAAGCACCACGGTGGCGAGATGTTAACCACGTCGCCTGTTGTACAGGAGGTTGTGGACTCGATCTCGACCCTGACACCTGTATATTTAGAGGTTGCACGTTCTCCCCGTCCTCGTGTGGATTTTTCTCCGGGTCCTCCGGTTCCCCCCCCCCCCCCCCACCCCCCCAACAGATTTAGAATCAAGACGCGTTTAGAGTATTTGGCTGCTATACATTTCCACAGGATCAGCTCCTTCGTTGAGATATAATTTGTGGCCTGGCCCATTGCCAGTGAAGTTCCCCGTGAGAACGAAAATGTTTCCATGCCACGTGCTGTTACTATTTATCTACACACAAATATACTCATTTGGGTAGGTGAACGGTGATTAGTGAACCCATCAAATTGAGTTCGATTCCCAGCCACGGTTAATGTCAGTGTCAAGTGATATATGAACCGGTATTGTGAAATGCCCCCCTCCCCTCCCACGTTCGCCATCCTGCACTGACAAACGTGGTGAAGTATGGTGAAGTAACCCTCATGACTGACACAGCGTGGGAAGTTACATTATTATTTTTAATCTTGGGAATTTAACGTCGAAAGTTATCCGTTTAATTGTTTAATGTTCGTAATTGATATCAGGTTTACCATGTTATCTGTTTGGTTGCTTTTTGGCCTTTGCTTCCATTGAGAAATATACATTTTCTCTCCACAGACATTCTTTAAATAACGTACGTACAGTATATAAATAAGTAATGCTATACGTATTCTTGGTTCTTTCGGTAAAGTCACGTAGAAGGGAAACAATAAAATAAAAAATATATAAAACAATAAAATTCTCACGACGTTTCGACTGCAACACAAGCAATCATCATCAGGTGTGCAAGCCACATCAAGAAAATTTGAAAAAAGTGGCGCTTTTTTAACGTTAGCACCACGGAGAGCAATTTGGCAGTTATTCAGGTGGACGAGTCCATCTATGTTCGGAAAAGAGGAGAGGGGAGACGAAAATAATGGATGCGGTCTGAAAGCCACCGTAAGCGTGAATAATCAATTAAGACCCGAAATGGTTTATCAAATCCTTCCAATGATTGCTAAGCCAGAATCCATCTTCTCGGTTGAAATTGTCTCTGTGTTTGTATATGTGGATAGCCTCATGAACGAATCTCTCATGGTAGCCAGATGGCTTGCAAATAACCTCTGTCTTGGAGAAGTCAATGTCATGTGAGCCTACTGAATTATAACAGTGATCTGCCACGGCCGAGGTGTTGGTCCTACCGTGTTTTAGGCCTGCTTTGTATTCACGAATGCGGTCCGAGACATGTCGTTTGGTTTCTCCAATGTAACTACTTCCACAGAGGCAACTTAGTTTGTAGACGCCAGGGTACTGTATGTCCGGAATCACATCTTTTACAGACGGAACCAGATCACGGATTTTATGGTTTTCACACCTGATGATGATTGCTTGTGCTGCAGTCGATACCTCGTGAGAATTGTATTGTTTCATATTTTTTATTATTTTATTGTTTCCCTTCTACGTGACTTTACCGAAAGAACCAAGAATATGAATCCCTGCAGTCACGAAAGCTTTAAATCAAAATTTTATGATATACGATTAATGGTAACTCATTAAATGGTAACTCATTAAAAAAAAAACTTATCTGAATATAAGAATCTTATTTGTATTGGAAGACGATATCCGCTTCCTCATGGCAGGATTCCCACTCTTATGGGGTCTGCCTCTGAAGGTCTTCTTTCTCCACGTCCACTCCTATCGGTATAATCATAAAAAAATATATAATATTACAGGGACTCCTCTACTTACGAGCGAGTTAGGTTCCAGAGATCTGTTCATAAGTCGATTTGTTCGTACGTCCAACTTTACTCCTTCCAATTCCAAACATTTTGAACGGCATGTGCACTAAACATGAGGAATGGCTTTTAAAGTTGTATAATCTCCTGATAATGTAGATGCCACTAATTCTTCATGTTCTGGAAATATAGATGCCACCACCATTTATTGCACAGCAGTTGAACTTACGACTCTCGGTCCGAACAGGCAACTGAACATACGGACAGGTTTGTTCGTATCTCTGAAAGTTCGTAAGTCGAATGTCCGTAGGAAGAAGAGCTCCTGTACAGCTGTTTGCCAGTTAAATCCTGGATAAAGGCCTCTATACACAACATTAACCATGTGGGTTATGCGACCATACTTCACCAAACTTGGCAAATTGTGAAGGGGATGTGCAGGATCGGTTGAGATATCACTCACCAATGATGATAGCCGTAGACAAGATTTGAACTCGGGTTTGCCAGTTCATAGCGCAGTGCGCTAACCACTGCACAATTATTTTATCCTCATATTCTTTCGCGTATAAAAGAGAAAATAAAGAGTGCTTCAGATTGAAGCTTTGCATGCCGCCTTCAAAACACAGCCACCTGGATTTACCCCTACAGATAAATCGGACAAAGCCTTGAAAATAAAATAAAAAATGATCCCTACGATGTGCACAGTTTGAAACAAGAGAGCCCTGCTTCGCAAAGGCGTAGACTCGCGACGGTTTCGTCCGGGTACACGTCTATCGCTCTGAGCAGCGCGATCTCTCGGATTTCTCCCGTCATGTATCCACGCTCCCGGCCACGGCTACGGTGTCGTAGGTCCCGCCGGCCCCCGTCGGATACGCGGCACCAGCAGGGGTGGATTTTGCTCGCCTCGTGCACGTGTTCCCCCCAAAAAAAGAAAACTCCTTTGCAGGGCGGAACGGGATCAAAGGGGCACGGGCGCACAGGGCGCCGAGACACCCCCACCCCACCCCACCCCCCGATCGCACGAGATTGCAAATCAAAAACAGGCCGGTCTCTCGAATGCACATCAGGGATATTCACCGGGCAATGACTCTAATGTTGAAGAATCAATATAATTAGCACAAGAAAAAAACTCTATTTTGGATAATATTATGTCGCTCGCTCTCTGTGTCTTTGTGTGTGTCTCTCTCTGCGTGTGTGTCTGCCAATGCTGTTCCCGTGTCCGTGTTTTATCATTCATTCTTACCTGATGATGGTTGCTTGTGTTGCAACCGAAACGTCGTATTATATTATGATTATTTGATTGTATTTTCAACGTGACTTTACCGAAAGAACCAAAGAGTAAATTCCTGCAGTCACGAAATCTTCGAATTCTAGTTTAAAGCCCACGTGTTAAGCTGACAATTCGCGCAATTGGCCACGTTGGGTGCGCGAAAGAAGGTCAACGTACGCAAAGTTTTGGTTGCCTTTTTCACTGCGAATTGGCAAACAAACAAAAAAACACCTCTTGCTTTTCCTCTTCCCGTCGCCCCTACCGTTCGTTGCGTCGATTTTGTTGTTGAGTCGATGTTGTTCGTTGCCATCGCCTTTGCGGCGGGATTGTGGTTTGCGAAGCTGGCGATGGCCTCCATCTCATTCGCCTCGTTACGTTGGGCACCCGTGAGTCGGGTGGCGGCGTCGACGTCGTAGTCGTCGTAGTGGTGGTGGTGGTGAAGCTCCCCGTTCATTTTCGGCACGTCGGTGCACATTGTTGACCCTGAAAGAAAATCGCGATAAAAAATCCCAGCAGAGTTCATTTCCTCAGTTCCCCCCCCCCCCCCCCACACACACAATAGGAGGGGGGGGTGCAAAAGACACGGAGGAATTTCGCCACAGAGATCACAACCTCCATAGAGATGGAACGAAGACGTCAGTGCATGTGCAGGAGTAAGGGTGCCACGGTGGCTATGAGATGTTAACTACCTCGTTTGGTATGCAGAAGGCCGTGGGTTCGATCCGGATCCTGGCCCCTGCTGTGTATTTGGAGTTTGCGGTGTCTCTCTCTCTCTCATCATCACGGTGGCTAGGAGATGTTAACTACCTCGCCTGGTGTGCAGAAGGCTGTGGGTTCGATCCCGACCCTGGCCCCTGCTGTGTCTTTGGAGTTTGCGTGTCTCTCTCATCATCACAGTGGCTAGGAGATGTTAACTACCTCGCCTGGTATGCAGAAGGCCGTGGGTTCGATCCCGACCCTGGCCCCTGCTGTGTATTTGGAGTTTGCGTGTTCTCCCCGTGGTCACGTGGATTTCTCTCTGGGTCCTCCTCCGGTTTTACCCTCCATATTTAGAAACTTGCATTTAGAGTATTTGACTGATATAAATGTCCACATATATAGCCACTTCGTTGAACTATCCTTTGTGGCCAGGTCGCTTCTGATAAAAGTTATATTGCTCAGTGGGCCTTGCCTGGCAAAAAAAAAATACTTTTTAGTTTAAGATGGCTTGTGGCATTGTGTGACCATGAGGGAAAGCGATCTCATGGGGAGGCCTTCATCCAGCAGTTGATGAACCATACCTAATAATGACGACGATGACAATGAGTAGGCGAATTGTGTATCGAGGCGAACCTTCCCATTGCCTTCAACCGATCGATCACTCAGGGGAAAAAGTCAATAAACAAATTGCTTACGGTACGGTAAGAGACAGTTTTACTTGTTTCACCCGTGATTATACCCTCTCGCGTGCAGCACGTAGGCACTTGCTCTGCATTCGCTGCGTTTGCTCGACGTTTGAAGGCTCCCGAGGGGGGGGAGGGGGGGTCAGCCGCGACTACACGGATACGGTGCCCTAACACCTGGCCAGTGCGGAGAGCTACCAGACAGCATCGCCAGTGTTCCCTTACCAGCTCCTCTCCCCTCATCAAAGACCCACTGGCCCGGATCCTGTGAGTCGACCCGCCGACCTCTCTGCTCACCAACTCGCACGCTAAACAAACACGTGGGGATTTCCATTGGCGGCACAGCTGTCATCTCTCTGCCATCGCCCTCCGACTTAGGTCCCACGAGGCCCAGCGCGTTGCCTTTATGGCGTTAGGATGAGACGCAAATTGCACGTGGGGCTGCCCCAGTGTAAGCTCGTGTTGGCATTAATAAGGCCCTGTAAACCAATTCCTTCCGAGCTTAACTTCGGCCGAAATAAAAATAGCTCCTGTTTCTACAAGAAGTTGCCGCTGTGGTGTTAACGGTCAGCACACTGCACTCGCAACCCAGTTGCAAGGGCACCGGTTAGAGGCCATCTCCCGGCGCGGCAGTTGACACAATTGGCACGTTGTTTTTTTAATCCCACTGCCTCCCCCGCCACCCCACCCCAGCTGCACCAATAGATACACCACGGTTGAGGTTTCGGCAGGTAACGTGTGGTGGGGCAAAGTGTGGGTACTTTCACCTCTTCTAAGACGTAAGACCAGTGTGGACCAGTCGGACAAAATACTCTCTGGAGCTCCCTCTCGCTTGTTTTAGGCAGCCTTTAAATGCAGTGGCATACACGGAGCAATTGTAGGATGCACTTTGCCTGGTGCAAATTCACTCCAGGTATAAGCATGAGATGCATGCGTCTCATTTCTCAGAGATCATGTAGTTTAGCACCAAGAATTCCGGCCTCCTTGTTAAACGAGTTCCCTGAACAAACAGCGTTTTTTTAAATGCCAAATAAATGCCACGTGAATTGCCGCATGAAAGTCAATGGAACGTGCAGCTGCTTGTAGTGGGGAAGCTCTCAGGTGCTCGTGAGTAGGGGCTCAGTAGCCACCTAATAGCCCTCGATGATACCAAAGTGATTAATGAACATTTTCAAGTAAAAAAAGTATTAAATAAATCCACCTTCATTCAGTATGTCCAGATGAAAGTTCAATATTTATTTGATCTATCGATCGATTGGCCTTGTAGAATCACATTATTCGGCGGTAAGCGTTAAAGCAAGTAAACTATGGGCCGTTTTTTTTTACACTCTGGGCCGCATCAGAAGAGTCAAGCTTGATGTACAAACACAGCTGGTTTACAGACGTTATTGCTAAGAGCACTTCTCTTAAATTATGCGGCTGTGTCAGCACAATAAAAAAAACCCAACGACGTGTAAAAGTTCATTGTGAATGGAACTTGATTGGTTGCTTTCGTGACTGCAGGAATGACTCTTTGGTTTTTTTTCGGTAAAGTCACGTAGAAATAATAAAAATACAATTATATAATAGCATACGACGTTTCGATTGCAGCACAAGCAATCATCATCATCAGGTACAGAAGAGCTAAATTTAAGAGAAAGAGGAAACACATAACCGCAGATATATATACAAACCTTAAGTAGAGGGAATTAACACAGTCCCATTGTCTCTGAAACCCAGTCCCACCTTCGCTGGCTATTTAAGGCGTTGGCACAGAGATGTGGCTTTACTTCTTCACTGTGTGCTCGCCTTTCCCCATATGTCTCTTTGCGGTCTGTATTCTCTCTTAAATTTCACACTTAACTTACAATTTAGCAATCTTTGAAATAGCGTAATCTACAAGACCATGCGTTAATTGTGTTTTAACCGACCGTCTGTGTTGCTTTATATAGTTTCCAAATTTTGCTAAACCCTGTTGGATTTAGTGTTGCTACGTCTCTCTCTCTGTGTCCTCTGGTGTGTCTGTGTTAATTCCCTCTACTTAAGGGTTGTATATATATCTGCGGTTTTGTGTTTCCTCTCTCTCTTAAATTTAGCTCTTCTGTACCTGATGATAATTGCTTGTGTTGCAATCGAAACGTCGTATGCTATTATATAATTTTGTTTTTATTATTTCTACGTGACTTTACCGACAAAACCAAACAGTTCATTGTGAATGGTTTGTCACTTATAGTTATAAATTCTGCTGTACGCAATGCGAAAAAGTAAATCGCAGCATAGACAGGTCGCCATCAGCCGTTATCAATTTGCTGCTGAGTAAATGGCGTCCCAAGCCTTCACAATCCTCCAGTCTTTCGATTGAAAACCACATTTGTTTAGAGCTGCGTTTTGTGTTTAGTTTATTGTTCGCTACGTACGATGCGAAAGAAGTTCTACATACAAACTACAATACCAACTACACTACGATAACTAAATTGAAAACTAATTTCTTTGCAACGGCTTGTTGTTGTGTTTAGTTTGTTGTTGTGTTTAGTTTGTTGCTGTGTTTAGTTTGTTGTCCATCCCCCGGCACCTCCGATACACACGGTTGGCTACGTACGGTGCGGAAGAAGTCCATACGTAACAATCCATCTAGCAGCAGCAGCACACAAGCTCATTCCTTTGCTCCGTTTTGCACAGTGGATGTCCTCTCGGACGTGTTCCCTCCCTTAGCTGCTGTCATCGAGCGGAGTTTGACTTCCTATATTTGGCGGGGAGGCGGGGAGGGGTTCGCTTTGTCCCTCACATTATGAATCGCGGGTGCATATCATTAATCAGAATTTTTTTTTGCTCAATTGTGAACTACTGGAAATAAATCAATAAAGGTGTCCAGTTTGAGAGGGGCGTTTGCCCCCCCCCCCCCCGCGTAAACTCCACCCATGGCCGCTATTCCTCTCTTTAGTCTCCACCAACCCTCCTCTCGAAGTGTCCCGCCACAGTCGGTGCAACCGCTCTTATTTAAAGGGACAAACTAACCTCGGCAGGATGGTACGGCTCCCCCCCTCTTTGTTTTTGGTTGATTATGGAGTACTGTATACACAATTACCGTGCATCTACATTCATCCGCTTTCTTTTTTTTACTCTTTCTCAGAAGGGTCCTATCTATCATGTGGGGTATACGGTTTGCTGTGTTTCCCAATAAAGTTAATTTGCCCAGAGAAATGTTTCACATTTGGCAAATTTGGACAGCGACTCTCGATCCCATACTCCTCTTCAAACGGTGTCGCGGGAACTTTTGCATCCGCCGTGAAGCAGACGGCATGTGTTTTTTTTTGTTTACGGTTAATGTGCCCCACAGCATTAACTAGGGTGGCCTGCAGGATACAAACCACGAGTCTCTGCATCGAGGTGCGAGGTGTCTTACATCTGCGTTCACTTAAGCCGAACGAATGGCATTGGCAGGGGGCATTAGCGTGGCGAGGAATAGCCCACGGCTCATTAAGTGTCTGTGTGTACAAACAACCAGCCCCCTGACATAATGTTCTCAAAGCTCAAAGGTATGGAGGGCTAGCACAACAGCAAATTCCCCAAAAAACACAAGCCCCTCCACCACCTCGTACTCTCTCTGATGTGCCAGAGAAGACTGCAGTTGCATGTTGTAAGGGTCAAAGGTTATGGAGGGCGGTGGAGGAGGAGGGGGGGGTAATGCAGAAAACAAAACAGAAGCATTCAAAGACTGTTAATTGAGCAGCGCCGCAGCATGATTCTTGATGTAACAAAAACATAACATTGTTGGCAATGAATTGCGAAATTTTTATTGTGCCTGTGTTTGCATATATATGTAAAGAGCGTCATTCACACAAATTGCACCTCGAACGCAACGCTCGGATTTCTCACAGAGGTGCACAGATAACTGCAGACAAGCTGGATGGGCAGCCAGAAAGCTGCCACTTGCGATGGACCAAGCTCTGTGGGCCTGTTATTGGAATGTTTGGTCAACTCCATCGATTATTGTTTATTTTTTTTAAAAGTGTCAGAAGCTAAAAGTTGCACACTTGCATTTGTTTGCTCGCACCACCACGAGCAAAAAATTCTTCCGGTAAAGTCACGTAGAAGGGAAACAATACAATAATACATTTTCTTGCTGTGGTTTTCACACCTGATTATGATTGCTTGTGTTGCAGTCGAAACGTTGTGATAATTTTATTGTTTTATATTTTTATTATTTTATTGTTTCCCTTCTACGTGACTTTACCGAAAGAACCAAGAATATGAATCCCTGCAGTCACGAAAGCTTTAAATCAAAATTTAAAAAGTCTTCCGTTAGAGGGAAGCTCTCTGGACCCGAGAGCGTTCATCCAGAGGTCGTTTTTGGCCTACTCTTTCTCAAACGCTCGCCAGACGTGGAAGCACCCTACTGTTTACCCCACCACACGTGACCTGCTGACCGACTGCGGTATTGCTTAATTCCACTGCCGGATGGACAAAAGCGAATGAATATTAAGGAACAACAAACTTCCACCGTTGCATTATGTAGCACTTCTCTCGCACCGTACGTAACCCACCGTGCTAATCAGAGGTGCGGTAGAAGGACAACAAACTAAAGACAAAAAGCAGTGATAAAGAAGTGAATTTTCAAGAAAGATAATATAAAAGTGCGTAAACTCCCAGTGGCTTCCTGATATCGGAAGGATGAGCGTTCCAGACGGTCACAGAAGCGGATTTGAAAGCTCGCGATCCAGCGACCGCCTTTGCTCGATTGCCAGCCGAAATCCGCAGCAAGGATGACCTGAGCTCGCCTCATGGTTTACGGTGATGCTCCTTCCAGCCACCACGGCGGGAGATCTAACACGGGGCGGCGACCTCTGGATTGCAAAGTCCAACATGCTCACCCGTAACGCCACGACAGTAACCCCCTGCAGCGAATGTTGCTTCCACTTGGTAATAAATTTGTAACAAAAAGAAAGGGGTCCCGAGTTACACGTGTGGATTGAACGGCCCTGTTGATTTCACTCAACAGAGGAAGTCCAATCGACGATTATGCAGTAAATTATCCCTCTCTCCCTTTCTCTCTCTCTCTCTCTTTTTTCCAAACCAGGAAATTATTCTTTCATTGCCCATGTAAACTATACCCAGCCTGCAGGATGATGACTGTCAAGAAGCTAGAGTCTGTCCAAGCGTGTGTACTTGTGTGTGTTGAGGTGTGGGGGTGTGGGGGGCAGTCGTGTAGTGGTTAGAGCGCTGTGCTACGAAACTGACGACCCGAGTTAGATTACCCCTCACGGCCAACACCAGTGACGATTATTTAAATCGGTCCTGTGCCTCCCCTAGGTCGACTCAGCCTCAAATTACTACCTGGTGCGGTGTGTAAACATCGCCACTGGGGGAGACAAAGGCGGCCGGGATCCGTGCAGGCACATCGTCCTCCAAGCGCGCCGTGCCGAGGTCATTAGGATCTCTAAAAAGGGCACTTACTCCAACGGTCTATGTCGTGGGCTTCGCTTTTGATACTTTATTTGCCTTTGTACATCCAGGCTGGAGTTTGTGTGTAAAACTGCACGCTCATATGGGGAATGTGATGCTCCAGTAACGGCGGCACCATGCAAGCGAATTCAAATGCGTGCGCGTTAACATTTATCCCGTTACCCAAAAGAATACATATCTTTTTTAAACGAATCTTGCATGCAGTTGGCTATAAACGAAGACCTCAGAAGACCCAACGAATATGTAACCAGGCAACAGTGGCGTAACCAAGGTGCTTATCTATTTATTTCTAAATATATAGCGCAACATGGACAGGCTCGATGCAGAACAGCCCCATGTCAGTGCCGGTTTAAGCGAGTGCGCGGCTTGTAGCATATGTTATAAAGGGGCCCTGAATATTAAAACACACATTTTTTTACTTGCACAGTAAAGTAATTGTATTTTTGCATTTGCTATACAGCCATATAATACGATAAATCGCTAACCGTAAACACCGAGTCGTTCATAAAAGTCGAAGGCAGTATAGTACTATAGTAATAGAGCAAGTGCAGAATCACTGAACCGGAATTGATAGCTTGAGAGCATTTAGCGCGAGGCCCTTGAAAGTGCAGGGCCCGTAGCACGTGTAGCTACTTTTGCTACGAGGATAATCCGGCACTAACCCCATGAGCGTGTACGCGAATAAGCATTCGCATGAGGCCCTGTGTGTGTGCGTGAACACCTATGTGTGCAAGCTATTGGAAGACGTTCGGAAATATTTCCAAGCTCCAAGAGAGAGCATCTGAACGAGTGCACGTTAACAAAAGCCTACAGTCAGATCAGCCGCGTCGCGCGCTTTCAGATGCGCTTCTGCGGCCGTCTGGAACGCTCTTCCTTTCGATGTCAGGAAGCCACTGGAGCTGTGCACTTTTTAAACATCATCGAAATTGAATTGAATTTCTTTACAACTGCTTTTTGTGTCCGGTGTATTGTCCTTCCCCCGCATCTTCGATTGGCTACGTACGGTGTGAAAGAAGTTCAACACGCATACAAAACAAACCCAATGAGTGCTACCCTTTGGTTCTTTCGGGAAAGTAACGTAGGTAGAAAAGTAAAATAAAAATAAAATAATATATCACGACGTTTCAATGAGTGATGCGGCTACTACAGTTCTGGCTTTTCGAGACCTGCAGCACCACAGCTGCCCGCCCGCTAATGAGAGTGCCCAGGCTTTCCATCAACTGCAATGGGCCGTGTAAAAAAAAAATGAGCACGGGAGCACATCCCACCCCCCTTAAACAACATCAAACCTCTCCAGCATCGTTAGTCAGGTGAAACAAAGACGCCGGGAACAATACAGTTCCGTGTTGTTGGCTAAGAAAGACAAAGAAAAAGGAAAACGGGTCACGCACTCCAGCAGAGGCGAATAAAAACACGGAGAGCCGAGGTCACCTTGGCGTGCTTCCTGCGCTCGGAACTCTGACAGACGCGGCGCGCACGCGTCTGCTAATGCGCTCCTGTGCCCATTGCTCTCTGCCCTTGTGAATGTCAGCCGGTGCCTGAGCCTGCGAGGCACGGCAAGGCGAGCCAGTGCCGGATGAAGCTAGTGCGGGGCCTGTAGCATATGTTATAAAGGGGCCCTAAAGATTAAAAAAACACACAAATATAAAAAATAGATATTATTTGCATAGTAAAGTAATTGTGTTTTTTCATTTGCTATACAGCCAGATGATACGACAAATCGCTAACCTTAAACACCCAGTCGTTCATTAAAAAAAAAAATTGAAGGCAGTATAGTACTATAGTAATAGAGCAAGTGCAGAATCACTGAACCGGAATCGATAGCTTGAAAGCGTTTTACGCGGGGCCCTTGAAAGTGCAGGGCCCGTAGCTACACGTGTAGCTACTTGTGCTACGAGGATAATCCGACGCTGGGGCGAGCGCCCCTCCGATAAGACCGCCACGCTACAGCCGGCGGTTCGGTAACACCGCTTGCACGTCATGCCGAGACCGGGATTGGGATATTTTCTTGTAATTGTACGTCGTCTTTCCGCCAATTTTATCCAGAGTGTGCTATCGGCGTCACGGCACGCGACGAGCTATGCATTGAGGTTTCTCGCAGGGCAGTGTTTCACGATTCGTGTTGGGCGAACGGCCAACAGAAGCGGATATTCAGAGCTACCGGTCCACGAAGTGGAGGGCAGCGCTTGAACGACCCACTCTACGTATGAATGCAGTCCTCGTTGCATGATAGTAAAACCAATATTTCAATTGTCAGTTGGAACTTAAACAAATTAAATAACAAACCAATTTATAAAGTCAGATTTTTTTTTCATACAATAATTTGCGACCGGGCTCAGACCATCTTCATTGGCATATTTCACTCAGACGATCTCTTGAGATGTACAAGGGGTGTCCAGGGATACACTGTGCTTAATCACTCCACCTGAGGATCCGCTATAACAGGCAGCTGACACCTGGATCCAAACCCGGGACCTCATCAGTGCCCCCTACTCGGAAGCACCCAGCCACCTCACCAGCTTTTCGTCGTATTGTCATCGAATTCACGTGTCACCCGAATCCTAGTTTTCCTGGCGAATGTACAATTTACTGACAAGACACACCTTCGTTTCAACCTTCCCTCTGAGCCCGAGGCGCGTCCGCCCGATTCTACGAATTCTATTAAGCCTTTGAAGAGTTACAAGGTTTAACAGCTGTACGTTATAAAAGTAGAACCGAGTCACATTTCCAAGCCGCAGCTGGGTTAATGGTGAAGCGGATACAAGAGGATTGCAGGAAGAGAAGTCTTTGGTTTATATAGTTCCCGTCACAAAGATGCTTGTCAAAAAACCCCAACAGGTTATGGCATTTACATAGCAAACCCAACCGTACATCAATGTGTTCCTGCGTTCTCTCGTTTACTCTCAGTGCAAACATCGTCAGAATCATCCTCATCGCCAATTGTTCATCCACTGCTGGATGAAGGTTTTCCTCCACCGTTTCTCTCGGTACCCGAGATGCCGCGATCCACCTCACGAATGTTCATCAAGTGAGGATGGAGGGGGGTAGGGGTGAGGTGGGGTGGGTGGTGGTGAGGGGGAGGAGGGTAGGGGTGAGGTGGGGTGAGGTGGGGGAGGTGAGGTGGGTCCACAATCAGCAATGGAACATTTTCTTTGAAGCTCAAACGCTCATGGATATTTCTTAAAAGTATACGTTTAAAATATCAGCTGTCAACAATTAACCTTCAGACACGCTTCACGGTTGGGAAGGATTGGAATTTTTTTTTCTCATCACACACCTCATCGCGTGTCGAGGATGACACTGGTTCAAATTAAGTCCTAATTGCTGCAGTGAAGCGATACAAAATGTATAACAAGACAGCGACAACGCTGGCGAGTCCGATTTATTTTTTTACATTTGACAGCTGTACACAATAACCACATGTGACCTCCGGATGAAAAGTGCTTTTTCGAAGGGGTCATGGCTGACATTAATGGGGAGTGATGTCCGAACGAGTCCTGGATCTCTACCTCACCTTCTCCGATATGAACTGACAGGCGTGGTCCAGTGCTGGTCAAACAACTGCACTTGTCCAGCATAGCAGCGGGCGGCCCTCATCCAGAAGTTGACCGTCAAGCAGCTGTACACTCGGTGTTATGTTATCTTAATATAATTTGAAGAAAAAAGCACATTTGATCTCAGCGATGCCAATTATGGCATTGCTTTCCCAAGCGGTCTGCAACCGTTAGAAGAAGAAGAAACACATTGAGAAAACAACATTTGTAGGCGATCATTCATAAAATTGGCGGATGAGAAATCGGATCGTTTATATCCAAATACGGGAAAAGGAAACTTTGCGTGTGTGTTTTTTTAATTCGCACAGCAAACCATAAGCACATTTTTGGACGCTTTACGTGTGAGCGTGTAACAGGCTACTACTACATGAATCTCGGTCACAATATCCAGTTACTCGAGTCATGGGCAACCCGTTAAGAAACGCACTCTTCACTGCAGCTGTTGAGCCGCGTTTCCGCATTCTCTCATTCAGCTAAGTGTCAATTTGGCTGTGCAAATTTTTTTTTGTCCAAATATATATAGGGAACATTTCGCAAAACCACCAAACCACAACGCAGTGATCTCACTTTGTTTCCTGTTAATGATTCATGGTGGTAGGGGTGGTGGCTAGTGGTTGTTATAATTTAAAGCCCTTTGTCAATCCTCAAGTAGATGAAGGCCTCCCCCATACTGAGTTGGTTATGGGGGAGGGGGTGGTTGTTGTTTAATAATTCTTCATCACGCTGATCAATGTGGGTTCATAAAGGAGAAATTCCCAGGACCGGTTCAGATCTCATTCGCCGCTGACGTTAGCCACGACTGGGGACTCCACCTCAGGTCACTGGGTTCGTAGCACAGCATGTTCATCATCATTATTATTATCGTCATCGGCGGTTATGTTAACCACTGCACCACGACTCCATCCCATCATCATCATTATTATCGTCATCGGCGGTTATGTTAACCACTGCACCACGACTCCATCCCATCATCATCATTATTATCGTCATCGGCGGTTATGTTAACCACTGCACCACGACTCCATCCCATCATCATTATTATCGTCATCGGCGGTTATGTTAACCACTGCACCACGACTCCATCCCATCATCATCATCATTATCGTCATCGGCGGTTATGTTAACCACTGCACCACGACTCCATCCCATCATCATCATCATTATTATCGTCATCGGCGGTTATGTTTCAATTTAATGTTTTTACGCAAAAAACAGGTTGCTTTTAAATTAAATAAAAACCGAAATGCAAAATCCATTCAATGGCAACTCTAAACGCTCTCCATTTGGCCATATTAGCTGAATTATGGGCCTGAATTACTTCAGTAATATATTCCACTTCTGCTGCAATCCAGGCTGTCAGCGATATGTTAACTACCTCACCTGGTATGAAGGAGGTCGTGGGTTCGATCCCGTCCTTGAAGCCTGTATATTTGGAGTTTGCATATTCTCCCTTCGCGTGGTCGTGTGGATTTTTCTCGGAGTCTTTCGGTTGTTGCCTCCACATTTAGAAACGTGCATTTCGAGTATTCGGCTGCTATACATTTCCACATGATAAGCCACTTCGTTGGGCTATCATTTGTGGCCAAATCGCTTCTGAAAAAAGAGCTTTCTAGCTCAGTTGGTCTTACCTGGTAAGATAATAAAATATAATAATAGGGTTTTTCCCCTTTTTTTCTGACAACAAAACTGAAACCTTTTTTTACAAGGAATCATGTCTACATTAATCACAATACTCGTGGTCAAAATGCAAACAAAAACACAATGAAAATATATGCATTGTCATTGAAACTGATTGGTCCACACCAGAGACGGCTTTCTTTTGAGCCTCGTCTCAAACGGTGTTAGTCCAGAGGACGCCAAAAGTCGTACAGCTCAAAGACAATGCACTATCAAAGCAATGAGGGCTCGGGGGAAGCATCTACATCATTAGACCTTTCGATTGAAAGCTTTCGTGACTGCAGGGATTCATCTTCTTGGTTCTTTCGAAAAGTCACGTAGAAGGGAAATAATGAAATAATAAAAATTAAGCATACAAATATATATTATTGTATTATTTCCCTTCTACGTGACTTTACCGAAAGAACCAAGAATATCATTAGACCTCCTTTGCCAGTAGTTTTTTATAGTTTTATGTATTTCACCATGTCCTACACATTTATATTGCGTTTCCCCTTGCCTACAGTGCACATTAGGACCAGCCGTGCGGGCTTACAGCTACTGGGACATTACTCAAGAAAACGTGGCTAATGCAACAGGCACATTTACACAAGGTAACCCAAACAAGGCATTTTCAGTTACAAGCTCACTGGGGGAAACAGCCATAACGCTAGCATGAATGCCATCTAGTGGCGACAAGGAGTAATAATATTTTTTCTATTTTATAAAAGAATGGACTCAACCCGCTTATAAGTGTATTCGACCAACGCTGAAGTTCGGTGTTTGTGTTTTCACAATTTACAGCTTCGCTGCTCGATGAAGGCTTTCACCAGCTATCGGAGTTGTCTGACCATACTTCACCAGGCTGGTTAGTAAAATTTGGCGAAGGGAGTCCCAGACTCTTTCATTCGCCACCGATGTTAATACCTTTGTGTGTTAAAAAAACGCACTCAAGTATGCTAAAATATTTCACGCAAAATTGGCCAAAGGTCACCAAAATTTAGTGCACCCAAAAAAACTAAACCAAAGAGTATATTTTTTTGTGTACACAGCAGCTGAAAAAAAACCCCCGCCCAATTCCACACAAAATCAAACAATCTGGCAACCTTGCACACTATCATGATAAAACCACGGATTTGTAAATGAAGCCAATGCAAACCCGTTCTACTACTATGCAGGGAATACTGTTGTTATGCCAGCCAGAGGACATCAAACACAATGCAGTCTTGACTTGCGTAAATTCACAAATTTCCAATAGCAACAAAAAGTGAATCACCCCATCTACATTTTCCCTTCTATACTCATCGTCAGTTTGGTGAGAGTCGGTCGGGTAGATGAGGGTTCGGAGTACTGAGCCAGGACGATTGAGATCTAAATTACAATCTGAGCCGCTGCCTGTGATTAAACTGGGTTCTCAAATATATCAGAGATGATGGTCTCAAACAGAATGAACAAATAAAACCCACCGGGTTAGATTTGGTCTTTCACTTGATGTGGCTTACTCAAGCTCTGATATTTAATATTTTTCATTTTACTCGCATGAGTCAGTTTTTTTTCTGTAACAGGGAATGTGAAATGTGTGTTATTCATGCGGATAAAAAGGTCCATTGTAGTCATCATTTATTAGCCATTTTGTGATGCTATCTTCCGGAGAAGTTCTGTGCCACTGGGTAATGGATTCCTCGCTGGGAGAATACCAAATGCACATTCATCATTTCATGCCGTGATGCTGACAGAATAAAATAAATTCCAGCCATTCTTAATGCAGCATTGGGTGAAGGCCTCCTCACACTCTGTCAGTAATGGCTTTTTGTGACCCTACTTCACCACAATGGTCAGTGCGGTTTGGCGTAGGAGGGTTGGTGGATGGGCAACGCTTGTTCTGATATCACTTGTCACTGGTGTTGGCCATGGATGAAAATCGTATGTCGGCTCAGACTCAAACGAGCACCTGGCGCGGTGTGTAAACATCGCCACTCGGGAGACAAAGGCGGTTGTGCGTGTTGCTCACTACGGACCCCTCTAGTGTACTGTTCGGACCATCATAGGTGCTCGCTAACAGCACTTGCCCCAACAGTCTGTGAAGCCTATACGGGAGGGTCGTTGTCTTTGTATGTATGTTGAACTTCTTTCGCACCACACGTAGTCAGCCGTGCTAATCGGTGGAATACTCCTGATAAGTGGAGGCGGGGGGGGAGGTGAGTGCGGGAGGGGGGGGGGCGACATAAATAATAGTTTTCAGAAGTGATGGAGTGGCGTGGAAATAATAATTGTTTTAGATAAGTGACCGACTCCTACAGCATTACACTCTCAATGGAACAACCGTGTCACAAACTTGGTACGCGTTCATTTCTCCTGGAGACACGCGGGCAGGCAGATTTACTCGATGCCGCACGTCGAGTCAACTTCATTCGGGGGGGGCTGGGGGGGCTTTGGGAGGGGGAGGCAGGGTAGGGGGGAAGGGGGAGGCGGGGGGAGGGGCGAGGCGGGGGGAGGGGGCGGGGGAGGGGCGAGGCGGGGGGAGGAGGCGGGGGGAGGGGGGGGGGTCTGTCGGTTCGCCCCCTACAGCGTATTTTTTGGGCTATTGTATTTCTGCCATCGGGGGCGGCCTCCTCCTCTGGTACGGGCCGGGGTCTCCCCCAGCCTCGCCGGGCGATGTTTTGCGCTTGCCGCGGTCCTCGCCGTCGCGGCGATGAATCGTCACGATTTGTGGGCCACCATTTGACTCGAGGAATTCGTGATTTTTTGTTCTGCTTTTCATCACGTCGTGTTTTATAGCGTCTCGGTTTTCTGTCGCGTCTATGCAGTTGTGTTCGCGTCGTTCGCCCTAAACGTAGCATTTGCGTGTCATTTTGATGTAATTTGTATGAATCGTGAATGCTTGATTCTTATGTGCATTGTGAGATTCGATGCGTGCATTGTGAGCATAACAAATACAATTTAGGTGATGATAAATAATCGTTACATTGCCTATAAACATTGTCGGGCTGTGGTGGATTGGCACAAGACCTGAAATCGCATCACTATATCAAAAGCTGTGTCACCACACACACATGCACTATGCTGAGAAGGTGGTTGAAACGCTAAAAATAGAAGACAGCTCATATCGATTTAGTTTTGTCTTTTTTATTCCACTTGTGAATTGAACAGAGTCAGTGCCTTAATTAAGCATTGTTTCGTGAAACGGGTGTATCCATTTGGAAGTCTCACAGAGCAGTGCATCGCACCATGTGAGGCAATGGCCCGTGAAGGAGATAACTTATCACTACCTCTGAGTCCTCTTCGAGTAACCTCATTTATCCAGATGTTTTAGGGAGCACACTTTCTTACAACCCTCTGAAGTCATAACATATTGGAATTTAAAGCAACACTTTGAAGAAAAAAAAAGTTGAGCTGGAATTTAGGCAAATTTAGTTGGGGGAAAAAACTAATTTAACGTGAAAGAGTTTTTTTTTAGGCAGCCATCCATCGGTGACCCAGCTGAGATCATCAACTCGCTACACTTGACAACCCGGTTTATTCACGGGTGGCTGATAATCCTGAAGTCAAACCCAGAATCCCAGCAGTGCCAACCCAGCGTTGACCCCTAAATCACCCATTCACCTCCAACAGAGTTCTCCAAAAAAAATGTGATGAATTGAACGATTTTGGCATCGACTATTTTTTAAGAGTTTTTTTTTAATGGAATGTCTCATCCACACCCAATTTTTTTTAAACGATTATACGAGACAAGCATTAATGCTGCAATGACATTTTAAAACCTCTTACAACTGTGCTTGCATTTATTGGAGTGGCGATGGCCAAAGAAAACAGTTCCTTTATTATATTTTATTTTTACTTAATTATTTTCTCTTTTAGTTTCTAATTTGAGTCTGGGTTAATCTGTTGAGCAGGCCATGCAGCACCAGCGAATAATCGTCATTCCTGCCTTAGTTGGCCGAGTTTGTTAAAGTGTTAAACAAGCAAATTAAGTGTGAATGCCATAATTGAAAAATGCCACCGTTCTCTGTCAAAGTCAGTTTTATCATTGTGCAAATGTGCACTGGGCAATCCACATTTCTGTAAGTGATTTGAAATGGGTAGTGGAAAATTAATATTTCTGTGACAGGGTGCCTCTTTTGCACGCGTTCTATTAAACTGAGAGTGAACCATTTCACCGACACCTGAGAGGTGATATAGCCGAGTGAACCATGGCTGGGATTTGAACTCACAGCCTCATTATTCAGAGCTCTTCCACTTGACCAGCTGAGCTATATCTCGGTCAGGTTGTCAGCTCTTCCACTTTACACTGCACACGCATTCCACATTCTTAAAAATGTTAGCCAAAGTGTTAAAAGTAGTTTCGTCACTCCAAGTGAACATTGGGCAGCATTCATCTCCTGTTTGCAGCCCTGAGTTGTGGTGGTGGTGGTGGTGGTGGAAATAAACTTCTGAACTTCTAACTTCTGTTGACAAAGTGGCGATCATTTTTCTGGGCCTGGATGAACGAAGGTGCTGAGTCCGACCGGGAGTTGAACTCAAAACCTTCATAAATTGCGAGCCGCCCGCTCTCTCCAGCTGTGAAAATGTAACCGAATATAATATGCCTGTAATTTGAATAATGTGATGGGTAAATAACACGTTGCTACTATGTGATGTTCACCACTTGGGATAGGTCATTGTTTATATTTGAATAATGTCTCAGAAGAATATCCCTGTCCTTAGACCTTCTGTGTATAAAAAAGCATGTATTTTAGACATCAACAGTCTATATGAATTGATACACACATTCATAATTATGTGAATTTATTTAGAGCCCTATTGGCAATCTACAGCTGGATGAATGCTTCCCCACATGCTCTGTCGGCCATGGGAGTTCCTCAGTTGTACACCACCCACGCTGGTCATTGTAGGTTGGCGATGGTAGGGCCCAGCCAAGTTGAGATGTCAATCATCAACCAATGTTAGCCATGGCCTGGAATCAAACTCACATCGCTGGTTTCATAGGACAGTGTGTGAACTTACTGCCACCACCTCTCTACCCCCAACATTAGTGATGCGCGGTGCATGATTAATATGGACATTATTTTCTTTTCATTTGTGTGTATGAACTTCTTTCGCACTGTACGCAGCCAACCGTGCTAATTGGAGGTGTGGGGGGCAGGAGAACAAACTAAACACAAAAAGCAGATCTAAGGAAATTTGTTTTCAATCTCGATGTATTTGAAGTAGTTTTGCACCTCATTGTTCGTGCAATATTGGTAAAAGGAGAACTTGTAATAAGTATTTACACTTTTTATATGTACATATAGAGAGATCGAGAAGTGGGTGGCCCATGACTGGTTCAGATGTCGCTCGTTACTTATTTTAGCCTTGCATAGAAATTAATCAAATTCAGGTGGCTGGGTTCATAGCGCAGTGTGCTAACAACTTCTCGATTGCTCCGCCCGGAATTGATACATATTGTATGCAAAGAAGAAAATACACACAGCAGGTTGCATAGCTACAGAAATAATAATAAAGGGGTTTTTAGTTTAGCTTGGAGAGATGCAAGTGAATTACAGAAGTAGCGGATGGAGAAAAGGGAGAGGAAGCGTTATTAGCCTCTGCAATGGTGCATGGCTGGCCGCCTGAGATGTCTGGCTGGCGAGCACACAGGACTTGCTGTCAGGCTGGTTCCAAAGACTTGCCATCACGCACACAGCTCGACTCACAGTGCCCGGGACACGGCATGCACAGCGAGACCGCCGGAAAACGTCAAGCGCTCGACAACACACTTTTGTGCTGAGCACGAATAAACGAAAAAATATATTTGGAGAGAGAGCGAGAGAGCATGCGGGATTTGCTGTCAGGCTGGTTCCAAGGACTTGCCATCACGAACACCGAGGATGAAGAGGATCGCAGTGCAGGACATGGTGCAGTGAGATAACCAGAAATGGTCACTTTTGTACTGACCACGAGGAAATGAATGAGAGATAGGGAGTAATTAAAGTAACATGTTCACTTGCCGAACAAAACTGAATTTTTTTTGGTGCTTTTCCCACCTTTAGCTGAAGAACACTGTGAGTATGCAGTCCCAATAGTTTATAATAGGGACAAGCTTTGATTTTTTTTCTTTTTTCACGTATCCGATTTTTAGGCTCCATTTTGTATTTTATTTTCATTAATTACATTTTAATAACTTCCAGTCTTCATGCATTAAATGTAATAATTTTCATTATTTCCAATATTAATAATTGAGCTTAGATTTTTTGCATAAATTCCACGAGTCAAAACATTTTTGTAAGCGTTTTTTTCTTTACATCTTTACAATTTAAGAAAAGATGAGTGTAGCGCATCGTCAAAATAACATCAGGCAACGGCACATTTGGTTAGTAAAGTATGGAAGTGATATCACTTCCTAAGCATAAGCAGCCACTTTTTGTGATATCACTTCTTCGGATAATTCGAAATCGAAAAAATTATAGGATACGCCAAAATGTCATATCTAGGCCTGGGTTTGGATTTGTTTAAAGATAAATAAATAAAAATCAGGAACATATCCCTGGAACAACAATAATAAAGCAACTTTATTTAAACCGGACAATCTCACTGAGTCTCAAGATAATGTTTCAGGAGGGTTCTGCATTGGGGATATTGGACCGATTCCATTTAAAAGTGTTCAGCACATGGTTTGGAAACCAGTTTACAATACAGAGAAAGAAAATCCACCCGTACAAGGGGCTAATGCTATAAGCGCTGCACAGATACATTCAATAATCTAGTCGCTTTACTGCCATCACATGTCCACGTCACAGTGTGCTGTTCACGCTTGAGTCATTTAAAAAAAAGCAGCTTTGTCATATATATGTGTAGCTTCCTTATTTAATTAGAAAAATACATTGCAACAATATATATAAAAAAATCAACATAGACTTGTATTGTTCTACTTCCATGACACTTCAAATACTCGTATGCCCATGCGTATATATAAACACGCATGCTGTAAAGTTGATTGCTACAACCCATATAAATACGGACACACTGCAGAGTTGATTGCTACAAGGCACATTTTATAAGCTACTCCATTAAGTCTTTCAGCCCAGCCATCTGAAACTGTAAGAAATTAGAGGAGGCAGTGTCTGCAGCACCAATTTAATTAAAGAAAATCCCACTCAAAACGCTCATGGATGCATCATAGTCAGTTTCCATCAAACGCGTGCAGGCATGTGTGTGTGTGGTATGGATGCAGCGGTGGGTGCAGCGGTTAGCGCGCTGCATTATGAACAGCGCGACCCTAGCTCGATTCCCGCTCACGGCCAACACCCAGTGACGATTATTTGAACCGGTCCCGAGCCTCCCCTAGGTCTACTCAGCCTCAAATGAGTACCTGGTGCGATGTGTAAACATCGCCACTGGGGAGACAAAGGCGGTCGGGCGTGGTGCTGGCCACCCACTCCCTCGTGTGCCGTTATGACCTTCACAGGGTGCTCTCTAACAGCACTTGCCCCTAAGTCTCTTAAGGCTATACGGTTACCTTTGTCTTGCATGCAGTTAAGTTTTCAGGCACTACGCAACAAGGCAGTTTTAAGCTAAAAAAAAAGATCTCAAGGCTAAGCAAAAAAATAAATACAGGCCCAAATTCATGAGTCAGTGTTTGGCCACAGTCAGATGTTAAATGGTGAAATGAATAGAGGCATTTTGCCAGTGTTTTTCAAAGACCTATTTCTTGGAGAAGTTAAAGAGGAACTCTGAGCATTTTTTTTCCAATACACAAAGCTATACGCTATAAAACCTTTGTAATTTACCATAAAAAAAACCTCTTCCCTGGCCATCCATGAAGTTTGAGGTCCCATTTTATGACTCAGCCACCCAAATAAATTTGAGATGGAAAAAAAACACTCGCATTACACATCCACAACGCTGCCCTGTGCGATCGGTGAGTAAAAACGCACATTTTTCCAGTTTAACGCGTAGGCTTTCACGACCAATATCATCCATAATACAAACCTTAGAAAATTGGCTGTGTCGGGTGGCGGCGGGTTTAACGACACATTTATATATTTACGCGATCTAAGCCAACCACCCCCCCCCCCAGTCGATCACGTGAGTAACCCGTGAAAAAAAGAGGTGTGCACTTTGCTTAAACACCGAAAATATAACCACCGTGGCCATGGCTGGAGATTAGTTTCACTTCCATGATTGGTGGGGTTGGGGGGTGCCAGGGGTTCGCTTTGTCTGTCCCTCATATTAGTAATCGTGGGCGCGTACTGTATTCATAATTAATTAGTTTTTCTGAATTGTAAACTACTGAAAATAAATTAATAAAGGTGTCCAGTTTGGGGAGTGGGGGGCATGCCCCCCACCCCGCAACCTTCGCCCATGACTGTAGCATCCAGTTCTAAGCGATGTTTTGAATGACACAACAAAGCCTCTAAAACCCTCCGCAGATGTTCTTTGCCGGATGACTTACCTGTCAGATGAAAGATCGAGCTCCATCTGTCGGGCCCTTATCAAGTAGGGGCGGCAAATACCCGTCAATTGATGTAATCAGGTGTTTGCGATCACGCGGTGTTTTTGTTGTTGTGTTACTGAAGGAATCATATGGATTGACGGAATGAACCGCGTATATACACGCGAAGTAAAATAAATAACAAAAAAATACCACTGTGGCAGATTCTGTCAGACATGCGGAAATTGTCCAAGCGCACGCGTTCAGCTATATTGTTAAGTTAAAATAAAGATGCATGTGAACTAGATTAAATAACCACTATCGGTGATGGGATCAGATCATGACCAGGTGCTGGATGGGTTGTTGCATCACATGATCATGAGAGATATCCATGGCTTGGGAAGGTTTACAACCAGCAGTGGATTCATCATAGCTAATGTTGCTGGTGATGAAATATGACTCAAATATGTGACGGTTTATCCTTTTCAATGTTTTCTCTCACTTAAATACAGTCTCTAAATTTCACGCCGTTCAAGTCATGGGGCTTGTTTGACCATACTTCACCACGTCGTTCGATGGTGAATATTGAGGAGGGGGGGGGGGCGTCGTGGGTTGGCGGAGGCTCAGGAACTGCTCGGATATCACTCGCCACAGGTACCGGGTCACTCGCTTTATCGCGAAATAAGCCAACCACTGCGCCGCCCCTATATCCGAGGATATACTCATTCCACGTAAAATGTGCCGCGCAATACGGGGTGCGCCACGCTACACCGTCACTTGCATGCCACGCTACCTCCGCGCAACATTATACCACCGGCATGCCACGCCGTGCACACGGGGCATCAAAATGAAAGAGAGAGAGAGAAAAAAAAAGGCGTTTGTGTGTCCGCAACGGTTCCGTGCAACCTGTTTCTGCGTGCGGCGAGCACTGCTTCAAAAGACGATCTGGGGGGTTCTGTGAAGAGCGGCCAGCGTTTCGAGAGAGTCGTTAAGCCTGACATCTCGCGGGCTTGCTCATCGAGATCCGAAAGTGTTTTTTTTTCCTCTCCGAGTGCGCGTCTGTTTTTTTTTGTATGGTTCTGTCACGCGTCCGGCTAAAACACAGGTGCTATGCTTCAAATGTAAAGGGAAGAACGTGAACCAAAAACATAGATGGCTCTAGCAAGTTACACGCCTGCAGCTGACAAGACAGTTGACCAATGTGAAATTTGAGCTTTGTTGTTGAGAATAGTAGTAGCCTTCAGATTCACGTTCAGACGCATGTCCCTCGAATAGTTTTTTTTTTTTTAAACCGGGGAATGTAACGATGCTTCGATTTATCATGTACTGTCGAGTCTCAAGTCCACGATACATGAATAGAATTGCGTGCGTCCATGCGATCGACCTCCAGCCACTAGAGGCCGCGTCGTTCGCCGCAATGTTCACCACAATGCCACGAAGTTGAATCTATTCTAGCTACGCTCTCAATATGACGTTCCATATTTTGCGAGGCGAAAATGACTTTAGTTTTTTTTTTTAATGTCGGAGCCAGAAATTAGCCACAACGGCCCGCGCGTCCGTGGCCACCGATCTGCAACCGAGGAGCTCACCTTGAGCCCATTGCGATCTTTCGCCTGGAGGCCACCTCCTGAAGCCCTCCACTGGCTCACTCGCCAACCTCGACGCGAATATTCAGACAAAGAGTTGCTGATCAACTTCCCGCCGCCGCCATACAAAATAAGAAGCAAGGCGAATGCAGCTATGGAGGCGGGGCTGGCGGGGCGGGGGGGGGGGGGGTGCGGGTTATATGTTTGATATATAAAAGCATTTCTGTGGGGCAACATGAGAAATGTCTGGTCTACGTACACGGCGGAGCCAAAACACAAATGAGCTCCGAGATTAAAGATGGGGGGGGGGGCAGGGGGGGGGGGCGATGCAGGCATTGGCTCTGCTGTCAAAACACATAAACCAGCGGGGGGGGGGGGTCAGGTCCAGCTATTCAAAACATTTTGCCTGCCTTCAACAGAGCTTATTCTGCCAATGTTTTTGCAGCACCAACAATGATGAAAACGCGGGGCCAGCCAACCCTCGTGCAGGCGAGGTTATGAATGTAAGTGTTCTTCCCGGGGAAGCAACAACAAGAACCCCCCCCCCCCACCCAGCAAATGCGAATTCCAATAGAGATGTCTCCCTCACCTGTGGACTCAGACATTGCTCGACGAGTTTAGCTCAACGGCCCCGTCAAAGGCAAATCAAGAAACTTTCCCGAGTGGCGGGGGCTAGTCCCGAATTTTCAAGCATTTTACACAGAGCCCCGCTCTAGCGGTAATAACAATAATACCTTCAGCGTATTTTATCTGATAAATATCGTACGTGTGTATGTTGAGCTTCTTTCGCACCGTACGTAGCCAACCGTGCTAATCGGAAGTTCGACGAACATATGGATACAATACCCATTTTGGGGGGTCTCAAAGCGGAGGGGGGGGGGGGCGTGGGAGTGGTCGATCGGTCCAACCAGACTGTAGGGGCAAGTGCTGTTAGCGACCAGAGACGACTCTCTCCTTTCAGGAGGGAGAAGTTAATAGACTTTTCAAGATGCAGAATCCACGCAAAGCAGCCGGGGCCAGACTCTGTCTCTCCAGCCACCCTCAGGCACTGCGCTGACCAGCTGTCTCCGGTGTTCACCAACATCTTTAACACCTCCCTGGAGACATGCCATGTACCAGCCTGTCTCAAGTCCTCCATCATCATCCCTGTGCCCAAAAAGCTAAGGCCAACAGGACTAAATGATTACAGACCGGTCGCCCTTACATCTGTGGTAATGAAGTCTTTTGAGCGCCGGGTCCTGGCACACCTCAAAGCCATGACAGACCCTCTCCTGGACCCCCTTCAGTTTGCCTACAGAGCCAACAGGTCTGTGGACGACGCAGTTAACATGGCCCTCCACTTCACCCTACAGCATCTGGACGCCCCAGCATCCTACGTTAGGATCCTGTTTGTGGACTTCAGCTCTGCCTTCAACACCAATATCCCTGCCCTGCTTCAGGACAAGCCCTTCCAGCTGAACGTGCCCTACTCCACCTGCAGGTGGTTCACAGACTTCCTGTCTGACAGGAAGCAGTGCGTTAAGCTGGGAACACAAGTCCCTGACTCCAGGTCCATCAGCACCGGAACTCCTCAGGGCTGCGTCCTTTCCCCACTGCTCTTCTCCCTGTATACCAACAGCTGCACCTCCAATCATCTGTCCGTCAAACTCTTGAAGTTTGCGGACGACACCACCCTCATTGGGCTGATCTCTGGTGGGGATGAGTCTGACTATAGGTGGGAAGCTGACAACCTGGTGACCTGGTGTAGCCAGAACAACTTAGAGCTAAATGCTCTAAAGACAGTTGAGATGGTTGTGGACTTCAGGTAGAATACAGCTCCACTCACCCCCATCACCATGTTAGACTCCCCAGTCAAAATTGTAGAGTCCTTCCGCTTCCTGGGCACTATTCTCTCCCGGGACCTCAAGTGGGAACTGAACATCAGCTCGCTCACCAAGAGAGCTCAACAGAGGATGTACTTTCTACGGTAGCTGAAGAAATTCAACCTGCCAAAAACAATGATGGTGCAATTCTATACAGCAATCATTGAATCCATCCTCACCTCCTCCATAACCGTCTGGTACGCTGCTGCCACTGCCAAGGACAAGAGCAGACTGCAGCGTATCATCCACACTGCTGAGAAGGTAATTGCCTGCAATCTACCAACCCTCGAGGACCTGCACACGACAAGGACCATGAGGCGAGCGAGGAAGATTATGGCCGATTCCTCCCACCCTGGTCACTCTCTGTTTCAGCTACTCGCCTCCGGCAGAAGGCTTCGGTCCATTAGGACCAAAACCTCACGCCATAAAAACAGTTTCTTCCCATCCACTGCTGGCATGTTAAACAAGGCCAAGGGCTTTTTATTTTTAAATTATATCTTCAGCCCCTTGGTGTTAGTTAGACTTTTAACCCTTATTATAGTAAGACTTGTTTAAAACTTATTTAAGATTTTAGATTCCTATATGTTGAATGTATGCACCATCCTGCCAAAGTAAATTCCGTGTCGGTGTAAACTTTCATGGCGAATAAAACCTTTTCTGATTCTGATTCTGAAGGTCGGAACGGCACACGAGGGGGTGGGTGACCCAACACCACGCCCAGCCGCCTTTGTCTCCCCAGTGGCGATGTTTACGCACCGCACCAGGTTCTAATTTGAGGCTGAGTCGACCTAGGGGAGGCCACGGACCGGTTCAAATAATCGTCACCGGTGTTGGCCACGAGCGGGAATCGAACTCGGGTCGTCGAGTTCGTAGCGCAGCGCGCTAACCACTACGCTACCGCTCCCCACACACGCGCGCGCGCACACACACACGCACACACGCTGACCGATCTGCTGCCATGTCCTCTTTAATTTGCATCGCTTCATTCGATATATCAACGCGTAGGCAGTAGGCGGCGAGAGGCTGGATAATGCACCAACACAAAAATGATGGGAATCACATCTTTTCCTCATTCTCGGGGGAGATAACGGCATAATTTACGACAGACAACAGTAGATTGCATTGTCGCCCACTCTGTCGAGCGCTTAACACGTGTTTACAGTGTGTTCAACGTTGGCTGTGTTGCACGTGCCACCCTCTGAGTCTTTTTTTGTATGTGCCCAAACCCCACACTCCCTTTTAAATGTCTTAGGCAAACCAGGTTGGGGCTCAATGCGCATTGAGCAAGTTCAGCTCAGCCTGGGATGATAATTGGTTTTTTACTCTTTTATCTGGCAACAAAACTGACACCTTTTTTTTTTACAAGGAGTCATGTTTGCATTGACCACAATACCTGCGGTCGGAATGCAAACAAAAAAACATAACTCTGATAATGTACTGTATGCACTGTCCTTGAAATTGATTGGTCCACACCCGAGACAGCTTTCCTTAGAGCCTCGTCTCACGTGGTGTTGGACCAGATGACGCCAATAGGCGCACAACTCAGACAATGCACCATCAGAGTATGAAAGCTCGGGGTTTAAGCATTTACACCATTGAAACCTTCTTTGCCAGTATAGAAATATAATTGTTTTTTTTACCCTTTTATCTGGCAACAACACTGACACCTTTTTTTTTACAATTAGTCATGTTTGGTGTCTGTTTTGTTGCCAGATAAAAGTGTAAAAATTCAGCCTGGGATGTGTTATTGTGCTCGGGGTTGACTGACAAAGGGATTTAATTCCCCTGCAACAAAGTGTACGATAACAATGCAACCCCTCGGTGTTACCTCGAAAAGGACCAACGATCACTACACGTGTATAGTAGCTACTACACACGTGTAGCTACTACACACGTGTAGTAGCTACGACACACGTATAACTACGACACACGTGTAGCTACTACACACTACACACGTGTAGTAGCTACACGTGTGTAGCTGCTACACGTGTAGCTACTTTTGCTACGAGGATAATCCGACACTGCCTTCTTCCAGACCAGTCGAGACTCATCATCTTGCAGTCATTTAAACAGTCTCCTTCCGTATGACATTTGGAAACAAGCAACAGACTACACAATATTTTAAAATCTAAGCCACTGCACGGCATCCGGGGTTCGTAGCCGAGTGTAGTCCGCTTGTTCCACCAGAGTACGCGCGATGTATAGGTTGACACGCCTGGCGGTTCGCACCTTCCCCCAGTTTGGCGAGTCTCGTGATCGTTGCATTGATGGATGGAAATATAAAACCGCATCCCAACACCAACAACACGCACGGGAGATACCGCCTTTCACGAGACTATTGAATAGCTGGATTGCAGGTATAGTCGGGCATTGTGTGTACTCTTCTGCATATGTGTGTACATTTACAGATGCAATGAGTTAATTACGGATGCAATGAGTTAATGTTATAACGGATATGAAGGGCGATAAGTGTGTCCTCTCGATTTGACACTGGATTTCACGTGGGGAACAGATGGTATATTGTACAGCTCTTTGTCAAATCCACTGCTGGATGAAGGCCTTCCCGTGCAACGTTGGTCATGGGTTAGTTTAACCGTGTTTTGTCATGCTGGTCAATTCATATCGATGTATTGGCATCCAGGGCCAATGATTCCGATGTTGTTCACCACCAATTTTAGTGTGGCAGGGAATCGAACTCAAAGCGTCGCTGGATTTGGATAGTTAATCCGCTAACCACTGCGCCACCACTCCGCCTCCAAGATGATACATTAAATCTCAGTAAGTAAATAAACACACGTGAACAAGGGTTTTACTTTTTTTTTAGTATACACGTATACAATGCCAAGTAGTAACACAACATGCAGGCCAATATGTACTAATGTGTCTGGGTCAGATTTACCCCGTGTTTTTACTTGTCCCGAACATAACAAACACCACGCTTTGTCTATGTAAATCCCTGTTGCCGAGGACCACACACACACACTGCCTCGCGCACGTTCGCAGTAGATGGTAAATTATACAACGCACGCATTGAGCACTACAAGTTTATGACAGGCAATACCACTATTTTATTCACTACTCGCATGTGCAACAACAGTAATGTTTTGAGTATTCTATCTAAAATTATTATTAATGCGAGCGACCTATGCCCCTGTCCAACCATTAAATCCTTTTTGCCAAATATGCGCTATGCTTCGCTAATTCATTTGCCCAATTGTCAAACCCAGGAACCCTAAGCAGTCCGTGTAATTTCCTTTGAACTATCCCAAGAATAAGAATCGATGGCAAACCCTTTGCCGATGCAGCAGCAACGTTTTGGAACAACATCGTTTCCTCTCCCTTAACATCGTAAATCTTCTCTCTAAAAATATCCTGAAGCAGGAGATTAGTGCTGGATACAACCGCATTTGCAAATGTGACTTGTAACTTTCATCCTAACCCACGTGTCGTTAAATGTGAAATTGTATTGAGGGACGGACTGTGTTGTTGTCTTGGTGTGGTCTGGGACTGTTCTTACTGTTGTTTGCTGCTGCTTTGCCAAAGAATTTGGAATTGGTGCACTTATGCAACTTTAACTTGTGTAATTTATCTATTTTATGTATTTTGTTTTAGTGATTTTATCTCTTATCTATTATGTATTTAGTTTGAGTGATTTGTTTTCCCTTTCTATACTTTGCACTCCAATCGTTTTTCTTTGTTTTTGGTACCTTTTTTTTAATGCCCCGACTGGACATCTGTGAAAAACGAGCTTCATAGCTCATCGGCTTTCTCCACCTTAAGTAAAGATTCAGTTTCTATTTTTTTACTGGCTGCACTGGCTGGGACGTCCATGTGCCGAACGGGGCAGGGCTGATAATTACCGAGACAGACAGACAGACATTGGAATGGTCTCCAAGAGTCCAGGGGAAGACCGAAGAGCAGATGGTGGGATACGGATCAGGGCAGATCTCGAAGGTCACGTGGCTACTGTGCAGCAGCTGTGGAATTTTAGGGAGGGTATAAACGCGTTTGCGAGGTGTGGTAGCATCAGCGCCTTTGTCCACGATAATGCATTGATCTTCGCCAATGTTTTATACGTACAGTAAAACACACATTTGAATGCTGCCCGTGATAACTTAAAATCGTAGTTTTACGTAAACAATAATTTCGCTAAATGTGTATTTAATTCAGTGGGTGGAGCGGTGGCGCAGTGGTTAGCGCGCTGCGCAATAAATCTGGAAATTGTAGTCAATTAGCGGGCACGGCCAACGTCAGCGATGAGTGAAATCTAAACCTGTCCTGGCCCCACCCCTATCCACCAAACCACAATGACAGGTGTGGTGAAGTATGGTTAAACAACCCCCATAAAAGGCAGCACTTGAAGGCCTTCATCCAGCAGCGGATTAACAAAGGGCTGTACATTACTGTTTAACGTACATGCTCCATATATGATACAAGTTATTTTGTCCATCACAATGAGCTGTAAAATGTAACTTGTTACCTCTTATTATCAATATGATGCCAATTCATCAAACACTTGAACGTGCAAATTTATCTTAAGCGTTGTATCTGATGCATTGCCTTCACAGTCAAGTAACTATACTTTAAACTCCACAAACCCTCGAAGCCTAAAACTTGCCTCCAAATACCTTTGCCATGTTCCAAAGGTCGCTACAAATTGGTGGCACACGCCTGTGACACAGCACTGTGGATTGAGTCAGCGAGGGTTGGTGAATTGTACACAGGTGTTGTCAAACTCCCTTCTGATGGGCGTCGAGAAGGTGGCATATCCTGGTTCACCAGCAGAAGGCAGTACAGCAGGTGGACTAATCGCCATATGCTTCCATCTGTACGGAGATGGAGTGTTGCCCCCCGAGCGCACGTGGGTTTTCTCACTTCTAAACACTCAAATTCAATGTAGCAGGACCCCCCCTGAAAACGAGTCCTTGACTCAGTGTGGGTTCCATGGACAATGAAGTAGTTATTATTCATCCGTAAATTATCTGTTCTATACAATTCTCATTCTGCATGGAATGACAATGTCTCTACATTATACTTAGAAACAATGCCGACCTTGTAGCTTTTTTTAAAAAAGTCATTAAATTCTCCGTTCCGAATTTATAAATGTTTTTTTTTTATCGCACTGGCCAAATGTTTATACCTCGGGATTCATTTCCAAAACACCCCAACGCATTATTATTTCCATTCCCATGATTTTTTTCTCTTCTTCACATTAGCATTCCTTGTTGAATACTAGATTTGCACTTTCAAGTTACATTCTTGAACTCAATGCATCTACTTTTATGTTTTTGTTCTGTGGTTTGGGACTTTATTTTTTTCGCGTCGTGTATTTTAATATGTACAGTGCACGGATGTAGCAGCAGCCCTACTGTGGTACAGGCGCTGTACTGTGAAGCAGAATACCTGAGTTTAATTCCCAGCCACGGCTAACATCAGTGGCGAGTAATGCTTTAACTTATCTTAGTACCACACCCTTTAACAAACCTGTACTTACCACCTCCAATGAAAACAGTTTGCCATGCACGGTGCGAAAGAAGTTCAACATACAGACTTCACCAGCCTAGTGAAGTTTGGTCAAGCAACCTCCATGACCACAAGACACGGGATTGGGGACATCCAGTAATTTATTTTCTGTGACTTGTAATTGCATTCTATAACTTCCATGTTTACTATTGTTTAACCCAGGTCTCCCATGAATCAGTGAGTTTTGATCTCCATGAGCTCTCAACTGGCTTTAAATGAAGTGTATAGCTAACGTAAAAATATATAATCTTATTGCAATTAGGTTCAGGGCAATCTGATACAGACAGTGATGTGGCAAGTGGAGGGGATAAGTGCTCTCTATTCCAATGTAATGCATTTGCTGAATTTAAGTGTAAACAGTAGCTTATGCCGTGTATTTTCGTCCAACACATATCATAAGATGGGACGCTGGCCAGTGGTTGAGACTAACAACGGAGTTGCAGCCAGAGGGGAGAAACGAGCTCGCCAGGACAATCCCTGTAGTGATGGCGCGATGAATCGCCGGTGCGTGGTGAATTTGGTGTGCCACGGTGGCGAGATGTTAACTCCCTCGCCTGGTATACAGGAGGTTGTGGGTTTGATCCTGACCCTGACGCCTGCTGTACATTTGCAGTTTGTGTGTCTCCCCGTGCTGACGTGGATTTCTCTCCGGGTCCTTCGGTTGTTCCCTCCACATTTAGAAACGTGCGTTTAGAGTACGTGGCTGCTATACATTCCCACGTGACAAGCCACGTCATTGAGCTATCATTTGTGGCCAGGTCGCTTCTGAAAAATAGCTATATAGCTTAAGTGGGCCTTACCTCGTAAAATAAAAAAAAATGTAAAACTAGTTTAAATAGAGCGACAGCTTGGGTAGGGCTTTCATCCAGCAGCAATCATGGCTGATTAATGATTAATGATTATGCGAGTTCTATAAAATCCCAAAGAGCGGCCACTCCTGCTCTTTGCCTTTGAACAACCGCCCGTCGTTGCGTCGTAAAGACCGCGGCGCTGGCTGTTTGTGCCGGCAAAGCGCACCTCCTCCTGACGATCCAGGACTCCCGAGCCTCGTCAAAATGCCCTTTCCCAATTAAACCGCGGCTTCCGGTACGTGATCTCGCAACGCGAACAGCAACTGCGGGGTCATCGCGACTGCATAACTGCGCCCAGTGGGAGTGCGGGAGAAGCCGCTGCCAAGACTGCCCACTGCACACGGGGCTCGCTGGCAAAACTGATTTCAGTTAAAAACAAACAGTGGTTTTATAATAAAATCTGCCGTGTCGCTGGAGTTGAAGTTTCGAGCCAATCGTGTTCATAAAAGTGGCCTCGAGTTTCGAAAAATGTACCAAGGCATTACGCAACGGACGTAGAATAGTCGCGCCACTGTGTGCCAACGCACATCGATGTTAAATCCCTTTGACAGGGAATGCCAACCATTTGCTTTGGGTGTTTAATTCGCTTGGTCCGGGGTATAGCCGAGCGCTCATGCGCTCGCAAGTGTTGTCAATGTAACGGTTCAAAAGTGCCCCAGGCGATGTTCCGCCTGCGCGCTGACATGTTGTTCAGGCTAAAGCAGAAATATCTTGAGTTAATGCTAACAAACGTCCGTTTCCACACGAGCCGCTGCGGGGGCGGCAGCTGTACAAATACGGGGTTTAAAGAAAACAAAGGAACGCAGACAGCGATTAAAAATTGAGACTCGGTGAAAGAAAACGCGGCATCGGTGACGCGGCCGTAATGCTTCAGTCCGTCAAAGATCGCTCAGCAAATCGGTGGAATAACGGGAGTGGCCCCAAGATTCACACGTGTCGTATTTATTACTCTACGACGTGGGTTTTTTGCTTTTATTTTTTTATCTACGTGACTTTACCGAAAGAACCAGAGAATGTATTACTCTAATGGAGCTACGCGTCTCATTTGTCAGCACTGAGTACCCAATGAAACGAGGAAATGAATCAAGCAAAAGCAGCTTCTGATGACGATGACTTGAACTGAGCTGGTCTCTGGGATGGGCTCCACGCCTCAGGGTCGCTGTGTTCGGGAAAGTGAAAATTGCGCGCGTTATAAATTACCATTGTTATTGTCGTTGCTGTAAGACGTAAGTCCATCTCTACATACGCAAAAAATGTGAATAAAAACAAATTAACTGTGACAAGTGACGTCATCACATCTATCCCTCTATTTCAGGAACGAAACAAGAGGATTTCTCCACAAATCTGGCTGTCCGCCTGATGAAGCTAGATGTAATTACTGGCGAAACGTCGTACTCGAATTGTAAATGTTGTGGGTTGGCTCTCCAACACAGCGTTCTGCTGTACTAGTGACGATTTGGCACGTTCTGTTTACGTGACAACCCTTACTGTGTCAGGTGGTGGCGGATTTAACGACGCATTTATATTTACGCGATCTAAACAAAAACTCAAAATAAAAAAACCCAATATTATGGACGATATTGGTCGCGAGAGCCTACGTGTTAAACTGACAAATTAACTATAGTATTGGCTTTATGGGCAAATAATTTACAGTTATAGGTGTCTATTTAATGTTTGAACATCTTAACACCTCGAGGAAAGGGTAAAGCCGATTCATTTTTTCATCATCTTGATCCTGCCAAAAATGGTCCAAAGATTATACAGCAGCATGTTTGATCAGAAAGCTCTGGATTGCTTTAGACGTTTTAGATCCCATCAGCAGGTCAGGCCTGTGAAACAATTGGCACTATCGCAGTTATCAAGTGCACAACAGTGAACGGAGTTGTTAGTGCAATGCTGTTGTTTAGGTCCCATAGCTTAAGTGGAGTACTCTTGCCAATAGCAACAAAAATATTTCTTTTAACGAGATTTACTCTCCTGATGAGACCCAGGCGGCAGAAACCAGTCCATAGTTTGTCAGTTTTAACAAACGCTGCCGTTAAACAGTGGTTCTCGAGGCTGATATGCCGACGAATAGCACAAATATTAAATATGATGTGGAAATAACATTTCCCCATGTTTATTTAGGTATTTGTTATCCACGACCCCCCCACCCACACGCACAATATCGTGCAATGACAGATATCATTAAAAAGTGTGATTACGTGGCTATAAATGTTTTTAGCGAGCTAAATCACTGTCGGCGTGAGACGCGTGTGTGTGAAAATCAAATCAGGCACTTTAACTTAACGACGAAACAATGCGATCGATTTGGCGGACGAACATTTGAGAGAGGCATTGGGCCAGTCTGCAGCATGATGGGATAATGCCATTGAGTTTCAGCCTCATGCGGACTCGTCAGTGAGCCACACTGATGAGTATTACGGTGGACGATGAAAATGAACTTACTTGCACAATGCATCCAGCAGCATTGGTAAGCACGGGCCCTAGCTGAACGTGTCTATGGGCAGATGCTACTTCACGCAATTTTATACTAAAGCCAAAAAGGCGCCTTTGTATCAAGATTTTCCCCTGAAGTATATCGCCGTTTCACACACACAAAAAAACACACACACACACGACAGTTTTCAACACATTTATTGCATAATTTTCTCTGACGGTCTGTGCCTGGTGATTCCTTTTGTAGGCGGAGCCTACGAAGGCATGCGTGGACATGCACAGATCTCCCGCACCTGACGTACAACGGACCGTTGCAGCAAGCGCCGTCAGCGAGGACCCACGAGCTCCGAGGGGTCCGCACGGCACACGAGGTGGCAGTGTCGCCACCGCCACCACGGCCGAGTTGCCATTTGTCTCCCTAGGGCTAACGAGCACGGATCTTGTCCAGCTTCTCGTTGACCTCGGGGAGGCCCCGGATGTGTTCAGACACTCACCACCGTGCGTGCCATCGCTCCACCGCACCACGCACACGAACAAGCAAGCGGCTGTAATAGATTGTTCATAACAGGTCACGATAAATTGGTCACGATGACGGAGCGATTCACTTCTTTTAAATTTGTACCGTCATACAACAGTAACCAACTATAATAGGCTAAAGTGGATTGTCGTTAGGGGGTGCCTGCCTTTAAACACATGCTCTCTCTTCATATCATTAATCATCTCTCCGTGTGAGTGTGTGTACACGAAAATGTATTTAAATAAAAGTAAAGCATTATGAAAGAGGCATGCGTTCGTATTATTGCCCGTGACCTTTTTATGTTCCAGGATTGTGCGCAATTGTGCAGGGGCGCACTCTGACGTGTCCATTGGGAGACTCCTCGTTCTATTGCCGTTTCATGCAAAGGACGTGCCCATCGGCATCCGTAAAAGCCCTCCGGAAGTCTGCTTTGTATAAAGCATCTCAGTGCCCTGAACGCAAGCGCCGCATGGCACACAACCCATTTTGTTATAGAGAGCAGATTTACGCACACACAGTGTTCAAAACCTCGCGCCCATCAATATCTGTCGGCCAGGATGGGAGTGACAGGCGAACACTCGCGTTCAGCAATGTTCTGCTGTTTCCGTTGGAAAGGGGCCAGAGGCAGGAGCTTCATGGCAAGAGGCGGGGATGTCTGAAGCACACACACACGCACGCATCACACAATGAGGCGACTCGAGAGTTAAGCAGGCAAGCGGTCATCCCCTAAACGTTTGCGTGGAACGCGCGGTAAGCTGCTTCAATAACGACGCGATTGCCAAATTAAATAACCACAAGCATCATTAAAGGTAAAAAAAAATGTTTAAAAGGCAGCCCTGTAATTGCCTGCTGGCAGATGGGCCTCCGCTAGAGGGAGCTCTACAGAACCCTTCTAGAGTGCATTTGGCCTACTCTTCGACGCTGGGCGGACATCGCCGACCACAACAGACCGTCATGTTACCCGTTCATGCTGCCGGGTGGACAGAGGCCGTTTCAACTGCGGCACCGGGACATGAAGCCGGCAACCATTTGGGTAGCGAGTCCAGTGAGCGACCCATTGCGCCACACGACAGCCTCTCTGGCAACCGACACTTCGCGTCAAAGAATTGAGACTGCGATATTAGTTTCTCTTTCCCCGCAGGACATTTTCTTTGTTTTTTTTTACCACCACAAACACACAGAACCTTTGGGGTGCGGGGCGGCGCGGGGGAAATTACATCAAACCATTATCGGGAACATTCAGGTTGAAGCACACGTGTGACACGAGAAGTTACGAGTCACAAAATCATCGCCGTTCCAAAGCCAACACGTTGGGTGAGCGCAAATGTTCAATCCGAAATTTCACACCACTTAAGAGAGACTCCCCCCCCCGCCCCGCCCGCCCCCCGGCATATAAACATGGGCAGAGAACCCGTCCAGGCGAATTGTGGCGCTCGCAATCGCCCCGAGTCTGAACTCTCAAGCGTGTCGCGACAAACGACGGGGGAAAAAAACGTTGTCGTGAGCGCCGCTTCGTTCGATTTAAAATTGTGCTCTGGTCACACACGGGAATGCAAGTGGCCACGTGGCACCTCTGTCTGGCGCTTCCGTCTGTACGTGCCGACTGATCTCTCTCTCTCTCTCTCTGTCTCTCTCTTCTTTCTCTCACTCCTGTGACGGGTAGCAAGCGTCACGAAGCAGTTGAATTCCAATATCCAGTCGGCTCTCGATTTTCCGCGCGTGGATTATCCGGGTCGTGAAAAAAAGTAAAGGAAATTCGAGAAATGTTGTGTACCCTTGCTCATCCGTGGCTTATTTTTTTTGGGGGGGGGGGGTCACGCTGCTGGCGATAATGTTGGCCGCTCCTCAATCATTACTCGGTGATCGGTTACTCTAAGAAAGAAAACAGATGTCATTCAACGTCTCGACTCCGAGCTGAGTAGGTACACAATAATTACGGGTAGCATGGCTTAATCTGCTGATGCTTTGTTTTTCGTGGTGTTTGCTTATCAGAAAATGTATTTCTACTTGAGGAATCCGATGAGCTGTGAAGCTCTTTTGCACACATCTGGGCCGTCTCTCCATCCGAGAAGCCCAGATAAGCGAGAGTGGACTGGACTGACGAATAGGGAGGAAAACAAGAGCAATGTCAAGAAACTTAAGACATTTTTGTTTGAGAAAAATGCAATTTAAACGGTCTCGCAACGTGTAGGTGTGTTAAACAAAATCACGTGTTCAACCTTCACACGCGTGACACTCGATTCAACATTTGCTGTGACGTTCTTCGTCTCTGTAAGCTATTAATGTGACTGCGTGTCTAATGAATTGTAATTTCAGAAGGAATACAAAAAGAAACACCGTCGTACACCGTCAAATAGAAGTATTGTTTTATAGTTCAAAGACATAACCATAATCCCGTTTTGAAACGGCCGCATTGCAAATGCTACGTCAAGTACACACACACACAATAACGGGGCAAGAGAAATAAAAGCTGCACGACAACGTCATAATAATCATGTCCCTGGACTAACAATGATGGAAGAGAGACGGTGCTTAACCGTGTAGCATGCTAGGAACACCATCGTCTGTGAGAGAATCGAGACGCGACGTCTAAAACTGATAATCACGTGAAGATTTCTCCGTGTACACCATTGCAATCGGTAAAACCGCGACATCTGGCAATGGCATCGCAGACGCTACAAAAATAATGATCAAACTATCACTTATACACGCGTGTAATCTAATAACCACTATTGCTTTTACATTGTAATTGGGTGCGTTTAAATCAATTGTTGCCCATTAAAAAAGTGTCACTTAATTACGTCGCCCGCCAACACCTTATCTGCTCTTTTACCCGATATCCGCAAAAGATTGCCAGGATGTGACTTCACCGCGTGGCGGCTGAACCGAGCGTCGTCTGCAGCGTGAATTGCCTGCTCCGCGGGTCGTACGACGCGATTCCGTCGGCGTGGAGTGCGGATACAGACAAGACTAAACTAAAAAGCGGGCCGCGTCTCCCGCAACCACCGTGCAAGAGCGACAACGTATCGTCGAAATAAAAGTGATCAGGCGGCAGACCACACGTGCTGGCAAGGGGCTCAGCCGCCCCCCCTCCTCAAACCTATTCGCCGGCTCGAGGATTGTCAACCACGCCTGTGTTTGAATGCTCGAAACGAACGCGAAGAGGCGTACCGCGCGAGGACGGTGACCGATAGCACTGCACGCGGTCGACAGATTTCATTGGTGAATCGGACAAGGGCCACGCGAGGTCACCACTTGCGGAGCACGTGGTCGACTGATCAGGGCGATGAACCGCGTGCCCTTACGCGTGTCAGTCGACACCATGCGCTCCGCTGCTGATCACGTTGCGCTCTCTTGATTTAAGACATTCGGAGAGATAACGTACACATTTTGCTTCTTTCACAAAACCCTTCCAGCACCGCCCCGTATTTATTTTTCATTTCAGGCCTCCAAATATTTTTTTTTACTTTTTACCCGCCAGCTACGAGCTTATGAAAACCAGACGTCGTCCATAGCAGTCAGTATCAGGCAATGTCCTCAAATTCACCAGGTGTGGAACATTTAAATTGACCGCATCCAACTGTTAAAGCACAATCAGTGAGCCTCTATCAGCCAGACTGGAACAAAGTGCAATGATCGCCAGCATTTGGTCGTGTGTGGTGAGATCACTAAACATTTCCATTCAATGAAGATGGGGGAGATTAGGCAATGTCCTTTCAGCTCCATTACCAATGTGCTGCATGTCAAGCAGAATGCGGCACAAGCTGCCATTGTGTCTTACCAAAGCAAAGGACGAGACGGAGAGGAAAGCACACATCCTAATTTTCAGAAACGTTATTCCAAGCAGGGAGCAATTACCAATAATCTACACACACGCACACACACACAGAGGTGAGGTTCCTCTTATAGCTTTGTGGACTGTTGGCAAGCACCTATCAAGACTGGCTGGGTGGCTTAAGAGATCAGAGAGCATTTAGCTGCAACCACTGAGATCCTGGGTTTGAATCCATAAAGTCACCTGTGATTAAACATGATCCTCTAGTTTAGTGAGTTTATTGGTTTCAGCCTGGTGACCAAGTTTAGTTTCGTACTTAATTTGTCCTAAATTCCAGCTCAAGAAATTAAAACATTTCGTTTTGACTGTCATTCTCTGAACATTGCTCTCAGTGGCTGAACAAGGGCTGCCCCCTACTGTGCCAGCCAGAATTCACTCGAATGATTTCAGAGGTAGCTCTGTGGGATCTGCTTCTCTCTAACACGAAGGGTTTCACTGCTCTGTACATACTGTATACTGGATTGCACCGATAGCACACGCCCGGCCACCTACACTAGACCAAGTAGTTATTTAGCGGCTGAGTCAACCTAGAGGAGGCTCAGAACCAGATCAGACACCACTTGCCACTAATTTCAGCCAGTGGAAAGAAAGTCTAACTCAGGCCACTGGGTTCATAGCGCAGCACGATACCCACTGCAATATCTCCACACACACACACGGCTGCGAATTCAACTCGGGAATAAATGGCGCTGTATTTAATGCACGTTAGGAAAAATCTAAAAAAATCTTAAAACATTTTTTTTTGCTGACCGCCTAATTACGCACAACTATTCCACCTCATGTTACACGGTCACTCTTGAGGCAGGGCAGCAAGGTGAAATACGAGGGAAACAATATATAAAGGGGCCTTTTCACGGAAAGAGGTCACTCAACACTCCACCAGGTGCCAGTGGAACATAGTGGGAAACAATTACATGCCAACACTCAACTCTACGACAATACGATATTACAAACAATAATTATACCCACAGTACGAAGGGATAATTGGGTTACATTACTTTCTTTTCCCCTTTCGGACTGCGCGCTCATCACACACCGGGCTCCATTTCCCGCAGCCAATCGCATCGACCGAAACTTGTCGACGACGCGGCCCTTTTACCTGTCCACCGCTGGATGATGGGCCCCTGCTCACGCCTGGTGGCTACGTGATCACACGTCACGACGTTGGTCAAGGCGGGTTGGTGAAGGCAGGGAGCACAGACGTGGACGCGATAGTACCATACAACAATGCATTTTTTTTTAATACTCTGCCCTCCACTGAATACTTGGCTCCACAGCGAGCCTGTGCTGGACGCCCATCCAATCACGATCCACGCTCAACCCTACTTAGCTTCCACAGTCTGACGAGGTCGGGGCGAATTCCACTTGATTTGATGAAAGTTGAATCGTGGTGTGACACTAGATACATATGCGAAATATCACAGTCGACGCTTGGTTGCGTTTAGAACTGCACTGATTGCAAGTACCATAACAATTATATTTGAAAACCTACCCCTTAATGAAAGTCACACCTCTAATTGTAAGCTGTGTCTAAATCTATCACGGTGGCACCTTTACTCGACGCCACACAATTATTCGATTTCCCCAATGCCAATTAAGTGACTTATAAGCAAACCTGCCTTATTCAAAAGGGGCTTCATGAACCACTCAATTTACTCAACATAGCTTCACAACCATCATTATCATCCGTTTTATTTAAATAAGCACATTCCAAGTATAGCATATCTCAAAGGTCCACGCCACTGAAGTACCATACGTAATTGGGACAAACACGATGCAAACATTCACTTTTGAACAACCCTGAAAGCATCCAGCCTTTAACCGTAAAAGTCATCTGCTTGGCCACGTCCTTGTACGCAGATATTATGTCCGAAGGTCAAGATGCCCTTCTTCCCTTAACTTTCTCAAATACCGAATACCTCTGCTCAAAAAGCATCAATGAAAAGCAAAGTTTGAAAAATGCCATGCATCTGGAAAAAATGGAGAAGCCTTGTTCGGCGCTAAGAAAGCTCTTGGTTGTGGCGAACATCCTACTCGACGGGAACAGTGATGCGATTGTTCAAATGCTGGACATAGAGATGCGGTTCTGTCGGTTTGTAACGCCGCGTGAAAATATTTTAGCGCTGCGATCGTTAACAAACTTGGCCTTATGACTGAAAACATTTCAATGAGCTAACGTTTTTAGGGCAATTGGCTATTCCTGACTGTGGAGCACGGACCAAGATGGGGCAGAACATAGCCGGAGCCACCGTTTTCACGGTGCCGTGCCTGACATACCCAACCCCCGGGGCGGCGTGCGTTTTGCAACCTGCGGCGCGTGCAACACCACTGCCCGCGCGGCCCTTCCGATTTTCGATTGCTGTTCGCCTACTTCCGAATCTCTGAACAGAAACACCCCCCATCCCCCCCCCCGCCCCACCACGTGCAATAACAACGACGGTTAAGGAACATCGCGAACTTTACATACGAATACATCGGGCGAGGCGGCGGCGGTGGCCGCAGAGCGAGCCGAGCGAACGCGCCAGCTAGCGCCCCGTCCGGGCCCCCACGTCGGCGGCGCCCTGCCGCCCCGTGCCCGGGTGGCGGCGCATGCGGCCACGCCCGCTGTCCTGCGGGTGCTTCCACTTGCCGGCCACCGACGCGCCGCGGAAGCGCGGCTTGGGCCTCTTGAGCCACAGCTGCTCGCACAGCTCCTCCACGCCTCCGTCCGGCAGCGGGCGCAGGTACGCGTCCTTGCGCGGCGCGGCGGGGAACGCGGGCGGCAGGGAGGGCGGGAGGCCTGCGGCGGCGTTTGGGGGGCGGCGCCGGTCGTCGTCGGCCGCCCCCCGCGGGGGGCCCCGCGCGGCCGCCCCGTCGGCGCGGAGGCCCTCGCCGGGCACCACGTGCAGGGCGACGCGCGACACCTCGCGGCTGTAGGCGTTCTCGCGCGCGCGGCACCGGTACACGCCGGCGTCGCCGCGGTGGAGGTCGCGCACGAGCAGGCCCTGGGCCGTCTGCACGATGCGCTCGTCCGTTTTCAGCTGTGGGCGGTGGTGGAGTGGGGGGGGGGGGGGAGAAGTAGAGTTCGTGCCAAGAGAATTTGACGCAGGGAGTTAGGGAAGTGGGGTCGAGTGAAACAAATGTCACGGCGGGAGGGGATCAGTGGTGCCATGAGGAGGAAGCAAACCAAGCAATGGGGCCAGAAACGGTATTGGTTAATGGTGCAGTGGATGCACGGCTGATTTTTCATTCGTAGCGGCACAGCGTTTAGTTTTTGGCGAAAGGCAAAAGGTGCTCACCTCCTGTGGTGGGTCTTTTTTCGAGTGCTGCACATACCAAGAGAGGGCGGCAAGCCGGGACGGGGGCACGCACTCCAGGAAGGTGGCGTTGCCCTCCACCCCAAATAGAACCTTCTCCTCCGACTCCTCAAACTCGCCGCCTGCTGCAAAAAAAACCACGCACGTCGCAAAATCACGCTGCTCCGTGGGTATCTAAGGTTATAGAGCACGCGGTTGACTACCCAACCATGGGTCGGTTTACTTGTGCAATGACGACCTTGTCACGTTTGTTTTGAGATGGTTTCATTATCGTAGAGACACGTTCACTCGAACAGGCGGAGACCCCCACTGCAACAGCCCCGAGTCTCCCGCGCATCTCCCCCTTATAATAGGGTCCGAGGCCACGCCCACATTACCGAACCTTCTCGCTGGTTCTAGACGCTCGCTCCACCGGCAGACTCCACCGTCCCTCTTCCGTCACCTGGCCACGCTCCCTTCTCGATCATTCCCGTAGCCACCAGTCCCTTCGCACTGCAAGCTGACACCCCTGTCATTAACTCCCGTGGCCACTAGTCAACTCACACCGCAGTTTGACCCTACTGTCATTACACTTGCATTGCTCGATTTTTCAACACGAGCACACTCGCTGCATAAACCGCAAAGTATTAAATTGCTTAGAAGCACAGCATATGGCCACCAGCGAACCTATGGATGTTCATGCAAAACGAGATTTGCATTCATATGGCGGTGCTTAAATAGCTCAGCAAACTCAAAGTGCCTCATATTTCATCTCTAACAATGGAAGGGCACCACCGCCCTCCAAGCGGCAGCTGTCCCTGTGTGGCACAAAGTGACTCGACATCTGCCTGCAAGTTTCGGGATTAGTCTTGCCAGTGTTTCTTTTTTCGTAACAAAAAAAAAATCCACATCCTCACTCACACATTGCAGCATTCTGACGTTCTGGCAGTAGTTCGTAGGGGCATTGACGGTAGGGGAGGAGCTGGCCGGTCATTGCCCTTCTGGGTTCAGGTGATGAAAGACTGGTCTAAGGTTCAGGTATTTAAGGCCGGTCTAAGGTTTAGGAAAGGACCCCGTGTTTAGTCTGCCAGCGTTGATTTATTTATTCCAGCGTGTGCGTCTTGCATACAGAGCCAGGCAGCAGGCTGCATCATTTGATGATGCATTTGATGATGCATTTGATGATGCATTTGATGATGCAGCCTCCTCAAGCTTGGCTCCGCAGATGGTTCTACCGAGTTTTAGCAAAAACTTAGCAAATTGGGACCGTGACGCCGGCACACAATGGCCTCCTCGTTTCGAATGACGTCATCGTTCCCTTTAACGATGACGTCATTCATCGTTAAGGATAACGATGAAGCTGACGGCGTGTATTTATGTTTGATGTAATAACCAGAGCGGCTTGCCGGATTTGAATCACGAACCTAGGTAACAAGCGGCGAACTCGCTACCGCTATGTTACTGCGAGTTTGAATCCGGCAGACCATCCTGGTTATCACCGCGGGTGTATTAACCTTCAAATATGCGCTTTCTGCTTCAGAGTGGACAATTAAGATCCCCTCGCATCATTAGAAAAAAGAGTCGACCGTTATGGGCCAGTGTCAGGGTCCAAATTTGCCAAATTCGAAAAATCACCCACAAAATACTCAATTGGGATCACACACACACGCGGCAGCAGCAGCAGCAGCAGCACCAACATCGCCCCCTTCATGCGAAACCACTGAGGGCTGTTTCTGTGCAACACAGCGCCTCCGTGATGACAGCCTGTAGACCGTGAAGAATTGCGCAAACACCGAACGTACGACATTACTGCTCGATTACAAACGGTGGCAGTGGGGGGGGCGCATGGGGAGGTGCGAGGTGGACACCCACCGTGCGTGTCCCAGCAGTGCGTGGTCGGGTCCCCGTGCCGCACATCCTGACGGCGAGCCCTGCGCAAACTGCAGCAACAACGACAGTTGACGGCCGCTATTCACCACTCTAACCCCTTTCCCCTTCCGAGATGTCTGAATCTCGGAACGCGTGAGTGGCTCAGACGTAAAAATTTTAGTTAGAGAGGTGTAGTAGCGCCGTGGTTTTTAAAGACACTGTAATCATCGCAAAGAACAGTGGCGACACGACCTCACTCTATGATAGCTGGCGCCAAACTGTGCCACACGCCCTCCCTTTCTTCCGGTTTCGTTTGGATGATGTACACGTACGTCGTCGGAACAAAATCGGGAGAGAAACCAGTGTGTACGTCGTAACTTACACTTACGTCATCGGAACGGGAAAGTGATAAGCGGCGGTGACAGCATCAAGGTGCACTGCGCGTTTTGTAGCCACATACAGTGCACACATTTGGCCAGTGGTGTTGTAAGCGAGCAACTGCAGGGGCTGTTGCACCTTTTTTTACTTTATTTTAGGAGGGCATTTCCATCGCAGCTAGGCAACCAGAAGCAGCGGCCAAAGTCTCCGACGACTTTACAAAGCAACGAACCACTTGACGTCACGGAGACGAGCGAAAAACAACCCGCTCCGAAGACGTCGCCATCATTGGGGAACTTAACCAAATCCAGAGTGCCCCCGATCGCTGTGCTTTTTTGAGTGGCCGCAGGAGAATATCAGTGCACGTTTAAGGCCCGTGTAAAAGCCCAATAAATGTTGGTTTTTTTTTGCTCTCCTATTTTTCACAAAACACGAACCGCTTGCACTTGTGTCCGAACTGTGCAGCGTTTATACTGTATTGCGGTTATGTGCAAGTTGTGTGTTTTTGCTCCATACCCGTGCCTCCCTTGGCGTTCAAATCAATGCACAATGGTTGCCATAATTGTACGTGATTCTGATTCTGTTACAGTTGTTGCGTGGACAACAGTGACATTGAACAAAAGCATTTTGTAAACATCCCATGTGCGGTTTGTTTGACGGCCAGACGGGCCACACAAGTGAGACAGTCAGGTGGTCAATGCCAGAGAAACAATGAGACAGCCAGACAGAATAGGCATTTTGACGGTAAGACGGACAGTCTGAAAGACAGACCGCCAGGCAGAGGGTAAAACAGCCAGAGAGCAAGGCAGCAAGACAGTCAGTTATTAAGGCATCCAGATAATCGTGCAGGCAGCAAGACCTCTGGCCATGAAGGCAGTAAACAAGGCAGCAGTCGCGTAGTGACTCCATCATCAGCTCAAGGGGTGCGGTAATCGGTCAGGTGGATGCCCCAATATTTGATTTGAATTAAATTAAAATAAAACGTGGAATATAAATGAATGCATTTCATAATTAAATTAAAACGCATTTTAAATAAGTGTTTTGTTCTTTTACACTGTTGTCGTTGAAAACAAATCTCGTGGTGGTTGTCAAGGGGGCCCCAACTCGTAACTTTGGCCCCACGCTCGTTACGCTACTGCAAGACGGGCAGGCAGCAGCGCCTGTAGGCATAGTGGCAGGCTGGCAGACAGGCAGGCAGGCAGGCAAGGAGTAGGGCCTGTAGGCATACAAGCAGGCAGCAGGGCCTGTAGGCATAGTGGCAGGCTGGCAGTTAGGCGGGCGGGCGTGCGAGTGCCCGGCACACCTCTTGTTGGAGGGGAAGTATCGCGAGCAGGCGGTGCCGTCCCAGGCGCAGTACGGGTCGCGCGAGAGGCAGCACTCGGCGCACGCCTTCCCGTAGACGTGGCACCGCTGGAAGGAGAGCTGCACCAGCCCCTCCTGCAGGCCCACGAGCAACTGTTGCTGTAGTGAGAAAGAGAGAGAGATGCGGCGCACGAGCGTGCAGTTAGAATTGTTTGCACGTAGTTGTGCATTAGGGGTGGAACAACGCCATCGATTCATTGACTCATTATCACTATGCTCCAGAACCCGGTTTAATCTCAGGCTGATGTCTGGGTTTGATCCCAGGATTTATGTGGTGAAAGCTCAGCGCCCTGACTTTCTGAACCACCGGGCAACTTCAAATGTCAATTGTTGAAGCTCACGATACATGCGTTGAACCACACGTGTAATGGTCAGAGGTTTCGATGTGTGTGTGTTTCGTGCGATGGGTTTACGTGACCATACCTGTCAACCCCTTATCAGTGCCCTACGTATTACAGGCCAATTCAGACCTTACTGGTCACCCCGTGCCCCTTATAAATCTCAACGTTCGTCCTACAAAGTCCCATCGCAAATGTCTGTATGCCATATGGAGCTGAAAATTTAATTTCCCTGTACAAGAATACAGGTAAACCGTATGGGTTGACATGTATGTAGTAGTGTATATTAGTGTAGTGTATAGTTGTGTAGTGTTTAGTAGCGTACCTTTAAATCCCTTATCAGTGCCTACCTTATTACGACAGATCAATTCAGACCTTATTGGTCACCAGTGCCCTTTAAAAAATCAATGTTCATCCTACAAAGTGCCATTGAAACAAAGTGCCCGTATTGAAACGGCTGTCCGCCGTATGGAGTTAAAAACAAAATTTCCCTGTACAAGAACACGGGGATAGAACCGTGTGGGTTGACAGGGTACGCATGACTCCCACAGCCACTGGTGGCGACTCCCATTAACGGCGACGTTAGAAACGTGATTTAAATCCTCTATTGAATCGGGAACCTTTGAATCACGACAATTAATTGAAACCTTTAATGTGCGCGTAAAGTAATTCAATCTTATGAAGTTTCATTCCATGAAATGAAGTGGCGAGCAAATTGAAGAGCATATTGCATGGAAAACGATGACTCCTACATCATACATTTAAACATATCCTATTTTGTTTATAATATCTTACCATTATTATTCCACTGCATACCAAATGTGTAACAGTAACTATGTTTTCTTCAGTATAAACCTTCATGATTGTCAACATTGGCTTTTTCTGCTCATATTCAGCTTAATTCATCAATTGCTGTATTTAAAATAGTTTATATATCTCTCACGTTTTATATCAGTAGCAGGCGTGGGAGACATCCTGAACAGATCTTCCAAATGTTTGTTCCGAGTGATTTACGATCGTACCCAATCACACAAGAAGGCCTCATATATGTTTTGACATCATCGTGCGAAAACATTCTAACGGCGGATCAGCTAAACCGATGGATGCGAAGTGGCTCGCCCATCTCGACATTCGGGGATATTTTGGCGACGTGTTGACTGTGGCAGGAGGGTGAAACATTTCGGTAAAACCTCCTTGAACATGAGCCCATGAGATTTTCAAAAGACATAAGCGTGCGGATTCGTACATACGCCAGACCAAGCGTACAAGACCCCCCCCCCTCCCTACCCCCGGAGGATCTAAAATACTACAGAGCGCATATGCTACACGTTTTCTCTTCTTCTTCTTCCAAAGAACATAACCGCTGCTTAAAAGTGTAAAGAAGTATATGCTATTGTCATCTCAGTGGTTTAGTCGGTTTTTTGTTGTTGCCACAGCCAACTATGATCTGTAGAGTATACATATTTTTTCCATTACGTTTTATATACAATAATGATAAATCTTGGCGGTCTATTAGTCTGGCAACCCAGCGCAAGTTTTCGAAACAGTGCCCTCAATTAATGAGAAATAAACACGAAAACAATCACGGTATGTGAGTTGAGGCTCTGTTTCTTTCTTCTGCGCTTGTTTTTACCGAGCCGTTTTTTTTTCCCCCTACCTCGCTCGACCGCCGAATCCATCATATTTTCCCTTTGATTGCGTAAACAGATTCAGCGATGTTTAAAAAGTTGCCAAGAGCTGGGTTTTGGCAGCAGCGTTTGATTGCATGGGGAAAACACGTGTTAGGCCGAAACCGTGAAGCGACGCATGCCCCCCTTGCCGAACGTGAAACTTAGCGCAGTAACGTTCAGATCTCCTCGCGGTGCACACCCACGTCGTGAACAGCTCCAGGATACTAACGCCATGTTAATGGAGCGGATTCAAATTCAGATTGAGATCGCAGTGTGCGTGTGTTCCATTCCCACTCACGGCCAACACTCAGCGACGATTATCTGAACCGGTAATGGGCATCCCCTAGGTCGACTCAGCCTCAAATGAGTACCTGACGCGATGTGTAAACATCGCCACGAGGGAGACAAAGGTGGTGGGGCGTGTTGCCGGTAACCCACCCCCCTCCTGTGCCTTACAGGCCTTCATAGGTGCTCGCTAACAGTCTGTCAAGCCTATATGGGGGATCTTCGTCTTTGCCTTGTATGCAAACTGTGTTGACTGCTTAGTACGTCAAGTTTGGATACGTTTAACAATCATCAGGCTTGTGCAGTGTGGAACGAGTTAATTTGTATTTGAATGGGAGTAAATTGATAAATACGGAGAGACGGAGTGTGGTGGCGGGGGCTGGCGAGGACTGGACTTTGCGAAACTCTGAAACCAGGACAATCGAACAGCACGGAGAGAGAGCGTGCCAATCGTTAATGACGTGAACGTTTCAATAACCGCACACTCAGTGCATGGCAGCGGAACGCGCCGTTACCCTTTTTGGAGATATCACCATGGACAGCACCGGAGAAGGCTCCTGTTGAGAAATGGAAGAAAATATTTTTTATAATTATTTTTAATGTTTCGAAAAGCGTCGTGCATGCAAAATTGCGTTTCACAACGCTGTACGAGAGAGCAAAGTAATACAATTAAGAAATACAAATTTTGCATTTCACAATTTCACAAGACATAGCACACCCAATTTAATGCTGCTGTGAACAATGTTTTAAATGAGATGCAAATACAGGAAAGGACATATTCATATACTAAATGTACATAGCATTAATTCAGCATTCCTCACTGATGGAGCAACACCGTAGTCCTACTTTAGCCATGTAAGCCACACGGTTTATTTTTAGAAAAGGTTCTAAATCGGCACACGGTAAAAAAAAAACCTCACCAATTTCGTGATTAACGCTGCCGTTAAACGTAAATATTAGCAATAGGCTGACGTTATGGGCAAGATCTATTCCTCGGGGATGTTTGGACAATTGGCCAATTCCTTAATGCAGGAGTTTTCCAATTCCATCATGATTGATTCCTTTATGGGGGCTTGCCAATACCTTAATGGCCAAATCCTTAACACAGACCGTGCCAATTCATTAAGAAGCTCTCCAATCCCTTCATGGCCGAGGCCGTTAACCAGGGGGGTTTCACTCGTTATACAGTCGATGGGCCCATGAGACCAGACCCCGCTCGGGTTGTGAGGTGCGGCTGTAGTGTGAGAGTCGTGGCAATGATTGTACCCAGCAAAGCCTCACTGAATCTCAAGGCTCTTTTTATTTTCAGGTGGGTTCCTCCGTTGGGTTGTCCTTCCACAATTATCGAGTGTTTGGTTTCACGTGGGACGCCCAGAGACAACCCCCGCACGCGACGGGGGTGACATTCAGGACCGGAATCTCGTAGCCACCTCGCAGTCCCACGTCCGCAGCGAACGGAGCAGCGCTGTCGAGTCGCTCACCCCAGACCTCAACCAGGCTTTCATCGGCTTGGCTTCCGACAATGTCGGCGAGGCACGCTTAGTGGGGTGTCTGAGGATGACGACGCATCCTGCAAACGACGAAGCTGCTGCCCGGCTCGGCGAAACCCACACCACCACTTGGGGGGGGGGGGGCGGTGGCGGTGGTGCCCTTTGAATGCTCCGAGGTGGCCGTACTCCTGCGCTGCATGCCGCGCGCGAATTAGCGGTGCACAATGCACACGGCGCGTGCTCCAGTGTTGCCGTGAAACAGGCGAGGCAAAATAATAAACGGAGCCACTGCTCAGTAGGAGATGCGAGCTAACCCCAACATCCACTTGCACTTCAGTGAAAACGGAAATAAACGGCGATCAAGATTAAAACACAGACACGTGGCATTTGCGATCATTTTAAAGCCGGAAAATGTTTTTTTTTTTTAATACTCGCTCTGGGATAGGCATTTTCATTTCTCGCTGTAAAGTAACAAGTATTCCATCGCCCTCACTCCTGGATAATGACCAAACGTAAGATTACACACACGCGCCGTTTGCTAGGCGGTTAAATGTTATTATTTTGTGAACGATCCAGGAGCGTAGTCTGAAACTAAATACCCCCTGACACAGCAAGTGGTAAAGATATGCAGACACATATATGTATAGGTGTATATATATAAACGAATGTTTTCACGATGGCTCAGAATTGGCATGAACCCAAGCCCTGGCATCGTTAAAGAAACCGCATGAACGTTGCTCTCTCCCATTAGAGTATCTGTCTTTAACTTGAAGACATTTCTCTAAATGCCACGAGTTATAAAAATTAAATAATATCGTCGTGTTTTTTCCCCTTCTCGTTCTTGTGTTGTTCTCCGTAATAATTGATCCTCGTTGGCAGAAGGCCTCGTGTAACCGGTGCTGGAAAAATGGTTCGAGTAAGAAGAGGCTTTTTTTCCCCCCCTTCGCCGACAGGAGGTCAAAGTGAAATTCCACGGAGCTGGCGAGACGGCACCAGTAGCCAGAACTTTCGCTATTAAAACCATTTTTGCTCAGAGTTGACAGTTCAGTTATATCCAGGAGCCTGGTAATTAAAAAAAATAGTGCACCGTCTGTGTTCAAGTGGGATGCGTGGCTTTTGCCACGTGCTGTTCGGCAAAAGCCGTTTGGAAGCTCTCCCCGCAATGTGAAAGCGAAACTCAAGAATGCCAGGCGGGTAAAAAAAACACGCGGTGCAAACAAGAAATCGCATCAGAAAGCTCTACAGCACAACCGCGGAAAGCTACCCAGTAATAACAATAATTATAATACCCAGAAGAAGTACTAATTATTTTAAACGATTATAAATTGTTGATTTGTGGATGCTGGATTCATAGTGCGAGTACCACTTCTTTATTTTGTTACCTTCCACAAGAGTATTACACTTTTTGCTTTAAATGCCACGTCATAGGTTAAAGCTATTTATACGTGGAACTTTCACTTGAGCAGACGGTAAGTTTTCAAATTCTGAAAAGTCAATTCCACTTTGTACGCACATGGGGCACACCCTCAAACATGCCCCGCAAAGCGTGTTTGGCACGTGCCAATGAACCGCACGTTTTTCGTTTTTAAGTCTAGAGTTGGAATATGAGCAAAATTAAGTGGGGGTGAAAAAGTGAATGTTAACAGACGTCATTGGTGACGAGGCTGAGGCCATCAGCTCACTACATTGGAGAACCAGGTGTAAGCATCGCAAGCAACCACTCAGAGTTGCATGCGAGTTCTCAGCCATGTCCACGCGTTCATATTCTCACTCAATGTAATTCCCTGATAGCCACCTGGCCTCCCCCTTCTCAAATTGCAAAACGTCAATGACGGCCCCCACATAATGAGGAACATCCAGGCTTCTGCTGATAGCAAGATAATCTGAATCTCAATGGGCCCCCGTCTGGGTAGATGGCATGTCAGTGGTGGAGTGGATTCCGCGAGGAGGTGGAACGCAAGGAGTGGCGGATGGGTGGTGGGGGGTTGAGAATGGGCAGGTCCAGCACAGACTCCGTTCACTGACGCTCTTCTCTCCACCAAGCGGCAGCACAGACCTTGGCGAGGCTCAACTCCTCAAGGATGACGTCCTCCATCGCCAGGTTCTTGGTAGGAATGGTGATCACCTTCAGGACGCTGCCCACACCTGCAATGCATTTTTTTAAATTATCATCACAATTACTGTAATCACGCGCTGACGTTGTACAGCATGGAGAGAAACTATTGCCACCCAATTTTGATTTGAACCTTTCGTGACTGCAGGAATCCATACTCTTTGGTTCTTTTGGTAAAGTCACGTGGGTAGAAAAAATAATAGATCACGACGTTTCGATCGCCACACAAGCAATCGTCCACGTGTCTTTACCGAAAGAACCAAAGAGTATTACTACCCAGAATGCAGATTTGAGTTCACCCATGTGCAGCTGTGCGGTCGGAACGTGCGACAACATTGTACCCTGTACTGTGTGCGCTGCTCGGCAGGCTGCTGTCCTTTTGCGGCTTCGCTTTGTGCGCATTTTCTATTTTTTTGGAACGCATCCACCGCACAACGCGAGGGGGAAACCTTCATTGGGTGACGCGGCGCGTGACGCGATACGCCTGCGGCGCCGACGAAACGATGCTTTCAAAGACACCGAGCCGAAAGATGCAGTGGCTTCAGGCGAAACCACGTGGCCTTACTCCGGTGTTGTTTAATCATCCCGCGCGGCACTGCCTTTGGAGGAGAGTCATCACGTGATCAGCAGATGCTTTCCCCCCGTAATGTATTCCAGAAGAGGAAAAAAACTATTGCCGTGTGACTAGCGAACGATTTGTATCTGACAGGCGTCCGGCAGACCTTACGAAGGCGCTGCCCAATAAAAGTCCTTCTGATTAAACCTCGACTCTTCTTGGCGCCCGTACGCTATGAAAGGAATCCCGACACGGGAGAGCATGCTTCTTGTACTCTTCACCAACAGGAGTGATCACGGGCCAAATATGCGACGCATCTCTTCCAATAACTATTCAGTTACAAGTTGAAACAAACCTGCAAAACTATTCTAATAGTTTTCGACAACCGCTCGCCATCGCCTCTCCGTCCCCCTAACCCCCTGCAGCATAACAAAAGGCGGCTTAACTTAGCCCCCCCCCACGGCCCTTCCTGGCTCCCCCCCCCCTTAACCTGTATATAATCTCGGGTATCTTAGAGCTCTCTTCACTTGATACAGCTATTTTGCTGTGACCGTCTCCACCTGAAGACGGAAGCTTGGTGTTGCCTCCGAAACGTCGTGATTTAATTGAGTTGTTTTCATTTATTTTATTTTACCTACGTGACTTTACCGAAAAAAATCAAAGAGTGTGAACCCTTGCAGTCACGAAAGCTTCAAATCTAGAATATTATAATAGTGTAATACGTGGAGCTAATGGAGCTCGGGGACCTTTAAACCTATTCACGAGCCTAAGCGTTCAAACACAGCGTGGTGCGGTGAAACCTCTCGGAGCCAGAACTCGTCGAGAGAGCGCGAAGTCACCGGGAGCAGAGCGCGCGGTGAGACCGACGCGATCGGTGAACCCGGGCAATTTAATTTACTTTTTGACAATTAACGTCCGAACACGAGAGAGCACGAGGTCACCACGAGCCTACGACGCGGTCGACTGATGAGCATACCGATCGGTGAACCCGTGTCCTTGGGCGTGTCAGTCTATACCATGCGTGCTGCTACTGATGACCTTGCACTCGTGGTTGTACGTACGTTGAACTTCTTTCGCACCGTGCGTAGCCAACCGTGCTAAATCCGTTGGCATGACGAGCATACCAAGTGGTGAACTCGTGTCCCTCCTGTGTCAAGTACTTTCACCCATCGTCAGAGATAATCACGCCAATCGAGTACCCACAGAAGCCTCGAGAGGCATCAGAGGCGCCGTCAGGAGGGTCCTGATATCGGGATATTTTGGACGGACGTTTTCTTTCCGCAGGTTTATTGTCATCAACGTCTTAATTAACCGACGGGGGGGAGGGGGGGTGGGGGAGCAGCAGCGCTGTGGTGAGCGCTCTCCGTTACATGAACCTGGCGAGTTAGAATCCTGCCCATGGCTAACAACAGCGGCGAGTGATGTCTGAATTAGTAAGAGTGATATTGAATTCTTAAGCAAGCTGTCACTTTACCAACCCGCACTGGGCCACAAATGTGAAATGTCACCCCACAAGCCCCATTGATGACACAGCATGGGCAGCCCTTTGTCCTGAAATGAATTGGCGAAGGGGTTGTTAAGTGGTATTAATAAGCAATACAAGTTGCCCGATCACACAAGAGGAACTCATCTTTCAATGCCCCCGAATGAGCTACAGAACACCCCCATGTAAGCGGGAAAAGTTAATGAATAAATGTCCGTTCCACTCACAGTCACGCGCCTCTCGCATGCCAGCGCTAAGAGGGGTTCCACTGGCGCACGTGTTTCCAGTAACGCGTTGGGAGTCTGCCTCGTCGAAGAGAGGAATTCAAGAACGAGGCCAACAAGGTTCTTGTGTTCACGTACGCTCGCTCGCGTCATGGCACCGCCCGGGCCATGCAATTGGGGGGCTACCTTCCCCCCCCCCACCACCACCACACCTCACCACCCCGAGTGGCGGAACATGAGCGAGATGCTCAGCCGCTGCCTCTGTTACCTTGCGGGAGACAAAACAAGCGTCGACCCAGGGCAAAATGTTGTGCACCCATTCAATGGTCTTTGTCACGTTCGCTTCGGCAAATGGCCAACGCTGTATAGCGATTTCCCATAATTTGTCTGTTTCGCTCTTTGAAATATTTGGAGATCCGCCGTCGGACGAAGCCCTCCCCGTGACTGACACGTCGTTTAGAGCAGACCGTTTCACAAACGCCGAAATGAGTTGGTATGTGGTTCTTGAAATTACTCACCACTGCTTTTATGTAGCCGTAGCCAGAAATCAAACTCGGGTCGGCAGGTTCACAGTGCGGTGCGCTAACCGCGTATCTATTTATACATGCTGACTCGTATGTTTGTGGAAAATTGCGCGTAACTTTTCACCACCACCGTAATGTAATGAATTGTCACAATTCAGAGCCACAATTTCATTCTGTATATATATTTTTTATCATCTGGTTCATGGTGTTCTACTTTGTGTTAACCGCCTTTGTTGTGTCTCGCTCGTTCTGCCTCCTTTATACTGCCTGTCCAATTCTAGATTTAAAGCTTTCGTGACTGCAAGGATCCATACTCTTTGGTTCTATTGGGTAAAGTCACGTAGGTAAATAATAAAACAACAATAATCACGACGTTTCGCCCACAACACAAGCGGCCTTCATCAGGTGAAGGGACGAGCCTGTCTGGAGGACAGCGCTGGAGTGGAAGAAGCCACGCTTAGATCACGACATTTAAGCTGTGTGAGAGGAAGAAGAAGAAGACCACGGGCTTTGACAATTTTGACTCGCTCCGTCTCTCTCTCTCGTTTGATTTTTTTACGTCGTTTGTTTCATTAGCCAACGTGCAACATCAACACGAATTTTTTTTAACTTTGATTCCTACGTCCACGATTCAACGACGTGCATTGTAAGCGTAAGAATCTATTTCACGCAATGAATTGCTACGTGCCTAGGGGTTGCGATTCCTCATCATGTGTTTTATAAGGGCACACGTGTGTACATGCACATCCTTTTAGTCCGCGCGCTCCTAGATGAGCGCCTCGCCACGCCATGTGGGTCACGTCTGTTCGTGAAGAAACCTCACCACGGAGGTCAGTGCGGGTTTTGGTTGAGGTTCGAGAGCATTGACTGCGGGAACATAGCACAGTAACAATGATGGACTTTGCGGCGCTCTCCACAACGAAGACTTGAGGCAGCCTGTGACAATATTATTGATATCGATAACTCCGTTATTGATATTGTCGGGGTGATTCGCTCGAAGGGCGTCGCGTGCCGCCCGACACACTCGCGCTCAGCGCCTGGCGCTCACGGGGGTGCTAGCGAGAACGAGCGCCGTGATGTTTTGGCGAACGGATGCCGTAACAGCGAGGCCGATTATGTGAAATTACGGAAACCACACGAGGCCCTGCACGGCTTTAAGTATCAAACGGCCTCCGTTGAATGCTAATGTTTTGATAGCTGTGCGGTCGCTGTTTTCAATAATGCTTTTCCTAATTAGTAACACGCCAACAAGGGTCGAGGTAATAGTTGTGAAACAACAACAACAACAACAACGTTGCATCAGAAACGCTTGCTGCATTCGCCTTAGATCTGTATTTGTTGTTGTTGTTTTTTACCCTTTCCTGCTTCTCTTACGAGGTGTTCTTCTAGCTCAATATCAACGAGACACGAACACAGGTAAACCACAAGCCTTGTGCAATATGCACGAGAACCCTAAAGCGATAAGATAGTGGGTGGTTCAGTGGAGATTTTGCTTTGTGGGCAGGGGTCTATAAATGTATATATCGATATGTTCATTGTCTTTCAAAAGAAATGCATAATATTGTATATACATATCAGAATCAGAATATTTTTTTTATACTGGAAAAATCCGATGTGCTATAAAGCTCTTTTTCACAGATGTCCAGTAAATATATACTTTCCCTCTTCGTTAGATCCTACTTTGTTGTACAGTGTGTTGAGATTGGTTTTAACTTATACGCGACATAAATCCACGATTCATTGTATCGTATCTCCAACAAAGTAATGGCAACTTGTAGTTTTGTAATAATGCCAGGTGTATGAGGCACGAAAAGCCTCGCCGCAAAAGGGAGCCTCAGCGAGCCTTCAAGGCTCTTTGTATCACGAAGGGGGTGGGGGGGGCGTGTGCATTGGAATGTTTGGCCAGTTCCATTGAGAAGACATGAGGCGTGTGGGGGGGGGGGGGTGGCTGGAGACAACCGTGAGTGGGGGGGAAGCCGAGAGAGAGAGGGTGGTGACAACTCAGCGCCACCAACTCCACGCCGCTTGGCATTTGTGAAATAAATAAAAACACCGCCCCCCCCCCCCCACCTAAAAAAACAGATGACGAAATAAAAATGGTTTTGTTCCCTGCAATGGCTCATCTTTACAGCGGATAGATCTCGCGTAGTGCCTGTAACGTAGCCGATGATGTAATAATGCTTCCTCTTTAGGGAATACTAGGGCACTTTACACATTTTGTTATTATTATTACTAAGCTAATCCCTCCACAAATTCCGAGATGGAGCGAATTTACGGCGATTTGGTCAAGGAGTTGCACAAAAGAGAAATACACAGATACAATTTGGATTGAAATAAACATAATATTTCTACAACTCCAGAGCCAAGTCCTGTTCTCTGGTTATTGTTCGTTTTTATTGTAGCACCCTGTGGGATGAGAGTGTTGGCATTCCTAACCTCCTCTGCCATTATCAAGCGCCTACTTCGCAGACACGAGGCAGGAGATGGGGCTGGTGCTTGCCCATTACTGTGGCGGTAATCTCGTTGATGTTTTAACGTCAGTGTCTCGGACACAACACAGATAACCATCTCTTAAAATGCAGCCTCTTACCTTAATTAAGAGCCTTCACTTTAACAAAAAAAAGTTTGAAAGAACATTTCAGAAAACTGGCAAAAACACGTTCTTTCGTGAAAAAAAAACTCACTTCCAGGATGTTAGCAAACCCCGCAAACATTTACCACCCTGGGTTATTTGAGGCTGTGAGCTCCGCCGCCGCCGTGATGAATGAATTATTGTTGCAAACGAAATGTGTTTCAGATTGCAAGTGTGTGTTTTTTCTTCTCGCAATGTTTTCATTTCAAATTATTATACCTACGCCACCTCCGCGGGGCGGCGGGCAAGGAAGGGGGGGGTGTTCGTGAGGGTTCCTAAAAGGGCGACCGAGCTGAACTGAAGTCCGCTCCGAGTGTGCGGCGCATCTTGCTCCAATTCTGCACGCTGCCCCCCCTGGGGTTTACAAGCGGTGTATTTCAACCCAGCGATGAGCGCATCCCCAGCTGATGATCCCAGAGCGTGGGGCTGTCCTTCAAAAGGGGGAGGAGGAGGGGGGGGTGGCGACATCGACTCAGCTGCCCGATTCCGACCCATGGCAATTACACCGCGGGGTGACTCCCTGCAACAGGAATGCCCCTCGGCGCGTGTGCCAATGTCATGGGCCAATTAGCAATTCCGTTCTCAAACCAAGGCTACACTGCGAAGCAATTTTAACACAATTGAGTTTTCGGGTATTTTTTTTCCATACTTTGGGAAAATTGCACTTTGGCACTGAGCGCACAAAGGCGAGTGACGTCACGCGGCCTTTGAAGTCCACTTTTCAGCAGACACAACGCATCGGTTATTTCCCCAAAACCAACCAAACCCCCCCCTCAACCCCAATGGTTAGACTCTTATTAATTTGCCTTGCAGAATGTGCGTCAAACGTGGACGAGCGATGGAAAAGGAGCCACTGCGGAATTGTACGCCCGGCTTATTGTGAGTCAACATGCCAAGCTGAGCACAAGAGCCTATTTGTTTTTGTCGTTGTTGCAACTTCATGGAACATTTTTTTTAAACCCTTCCCCCTCCCCCTATTCTATTCCCTCCCCCCCCCCCACTCTCCTACTTGGCTGCACAAAACACTCTCAAAACCGTCGGGCCCGCACGTTTGCACCGCAGACTTTCGGGCCGCTTTTGTTTTTGACTGGCAACCCACGGGCCGCGGAATGAATCACTCGCCCACACTCCCAGCTGCACGCCCTACCGGGACTTTCGACTCACTTCGGCCGAAGCGAAAAAGAGGAGCGGAGCACCCCGGCCAATTTGGCAGCCACGTGCCCGACGGCGTCCCGCTTCGCTCGGGAGGCAACGGACGGCGGCGCGCTGATCCGGCAACTTCCCGTTCCCGAAATGATCTGTTAATCTGATGTGTTCCTTGAGCGAGCGAGCGAGTGAGCGAGTGAGCGAGCAAAACGCGCATTCGTCAAGGTTTGTTGTTGGTGGCGCAGAACCCCGAGGCCCACGTTTTCACCGGCATCGCCTTTTGTTTGGGTGTCCCGCCCGCGGAGAGGGCGTGTCCAAGGGGTGTTCTGCGAGGAGCGCGCATTGGCTGGGGGCCGCGCGAGGGACCCCGGGGGGCCGCGCCGGCTGCGCTAGGGACGCCAGTTCCGTGAAGCGGGCTCGCGGACAAACGCTTTACCCCGGTTACGGGCTTTGAGGGCGCTGTGTCGTTTGATGCAGGCGACATGTTATTTTATCATCACGCAATGGTGGCTCCGTGATACTTTGCCAACAGGCGACATCTATCGCAGCATCGTACCGTCAAGTAAATGGCTTGGCAACTTGGCCTACCATCAACCCTGTTGCCACGTAATGAACCTGCTGAGATTTCATTTCTGCCACTACATCGCCAGCCTGGGCTAGCCTAAAATAGCATTACTGCTAACTAATATTCTTTCAACATAATTAACTTTGGTTTAACAACTGTCAACTAACTAATTTCAATTACATATATATTAAATACATGTTGTCTGTAAAATCATATTTTCTAAATATAGAATTTACACCTCTCTGTCAATTTACTGCTGTGGTTGTTTGACCATGCTTCATCTACCGAGCGGATTTAACTCCATAGCTGATGTTGACTAAGCCCCCCAGATACTCACTGAAGGTTGAGTAAGCCTAGGGGAGTCTTTGGACCGGTTCAAATATCACTCGCCAATGGTGTGAGTCGAAGCTCACACAGAAGAATGCACACACACACAGTACAAGCACACAGATGGCATTATCGGAGCAAGGACACTTCTGGTAAAATGCCACTACTTACGCATGTAGCCCTAAAGACTGTCGCGGCAAGTGCTATGGACAAGCACCTAATAATTCTGGCATGGCACGGCACGGCATACGAGGGGCTCGGCGTGGCTAGTACCACGCAGAGCCCGGTCCAATATAATTCGACAATTGCGTTAACCGTAGGTGGGAATTTCATTCAGGTCATCGGGTTCTTTGTGCACTACACGAATCACCCTCACCACCACTCACCATGACACAAACAAAGACAAAGATCCCTCGAATAGCCTTTACCAAACTTTTGGGGCAAGTGGTGTTAGCGGGCACTGATGAAGGCCGGCACGGCACACGAGGGGGTGGGTGGCCAGCACCACGGCCGGCCGCCTTTGTCTCCCCAGTGGCGATGTTTACACACCGCAACCAGGTACATGGGGTAGGCCCATGACCGATTCAAATAATCGTCACTGGTGTTGGCCGTGAGCGGGAATCGAACTCGAATCGTCAGGTTCATAGTGCAGTGTGCTAACTGCTAGACGACCGCTCCCCATAACACACACACTTACACTTACACACAGACAGACACACACACTTACACACACTTACACACAGACACACACACTTACACACAGACAGACACACACACTTACACACAGACAGACACACACACTCAGACACACATGCCCAACCACGCAGTTGGCAAAATGGTAAAGAGGGCACATTAACAGCGTCATTCTGTGCCATGAATGCACGCGCAAACGCACGCAAACACAGCAGCACGGGCAATTGGGAGTCAAACTTCCAAACGTCGCGGTGTGGTTTGAGCGTTCAGAAAGGCCGTATCCAAAATTCGTAACAAAAAAAAAAGGGTGATGTCGTTCAGGTTTTACGTTTCGTGGCCTCATGTTTGACTGATGACCTGGGCTACAGGCGAGGCTGCCCGAGTCGTGGGCACGGTTGACTGTGCAGGGCTGCACGTTGAATGGGCTTGGCCATTGTACAACTGGATGCGGCTGACAGTGTGTAGTTTCCAACTCGCCGTGTGTCCACCGTTGAGCCTCCCCGGAAAAGTTTCGTCAGCTTCACATTGTTTGTCGTTTTGTTTTCTTTCGGACACCGCAATTGGGTCCACGGTCACCGCCTCGCGTGTGGGCGATCATCTCAAGGGCCGCTTTGTTCTGCCACCCCGAGATGTCAGTGCACGGGAGGCGCGCTATGAATAACACGTGACGATGACCACGACGACGACGACGCGCGAGAGCGTGGCAAGGGGCAGTACGTACTGGTTCCCAGGAAGAGCACGTCATAGGGCCCGTCCTCGGCCTGCACGTGGTGCGCCACGATGCGCGTGAGCGCGTACTCGGCGGAGGTGAGCGTGAACACGGGGCGCCCCAGCGCCGGCGCCACCGCACGCGCCATCAGCGTGTGGCTCCGCGCGAAGTGCACCACCTCGTCGGGCAGCTCCCGCGTGCTCCGGAACGACGGGTCGTACGTGCGGCTTGGGCACTGCGCGCACGAGCAGCCAGGCACACGCGGGTGGGCGGGCGGGCGGCGGGGGCGGGCAGTCGAGCGTACGGCTCACGCGGAGTTGTTAAACGCCAAGCAAGGCTGCTACCCGGCAAACACAAATAAATCGTACTCTTTGGTTCTTTCGGTAAAGTCACGCAGTTAGAAATGAAATATCACGACGTTTCGATCGCAACACAAATAAAACAAATCACGAGCGGTGTTGCGATCGAAACGTCTATTTCTACCTACGTGACTTTACCGAAAGAACCAAAGAGTATGGATTCCTGCATTCACGAAAGCTTAAAATCAAGATTAAAAATAAATCGCCTCTCGGGTTGCTGATAATTACTGAACAAGTCGGTGATTGCTAAACAAGGCTATTGGCTTATGAATGTGCTAACCACCCAAGTAAAGGTTCGGTCAAGCAACCACCCAGCTGTGCAACCCATTGGGCCTTACCTGGTCAAAAAAGTTTATAGTTAAGTTTTTTTAATCTATCAACTCACCAACAAAGGCAGAGCTGCCAGCTATCCAAGGAATCAAGCGGGTGATGAACCAATCAGTCGTTGATTTATCAACAAGACCGTTGACTTATCAACTAGCTGACTCGAATACCAACTGTCCAATCTACCAGTAAAATCAACCAGCCTCCCATAGCACTTAATAACCAATTCAAGTAATTATCCAACTGTGCATTAATGCAGTAAAATGAGAGAGTTAATCACTATGACTGATATTTTTGTTCCAACGATTACATTTTTTTATTTTAATATGGGGACTTAGAAGGTAATTATTTTCAAGAGATCCTTTGGGAAAAAATAGGGTTATTGTAATGTTGTAGTTCATTATTGCCTAGTTTATTCTATTGCAGGATTTAATATAGTGCCTTGAATTTTATCTCGCGAACAATTCAAAAGCTCAACAAATAAATGACCGCAGAATTAATTGAAAATAAACAAAAAATTTTCTCTGCAGACTGCTCCGCCCGGAATCCTTTTAAAAAGTTTAACGGTAGGGTGTTAATCTTGTAAAAAGGTTGAATTACTTTACATGTTAAAGGCCATAAACTTCTGTGGCTTCACGAGTTTAATTACTCAAGAGCTTAATAAAAAAAACATGTTGAAACCTTTACTAAGAGCGCTGCTTTTACCAATCACGCATGGACAACCAAAGTCTGGAGCAACTACAGACAAAAGCAAAATAATAAAATACAAAAAATACTCCCCCACAACCAATGTTGACAATGGAGAGGTGGTACAGTGGTTAACGCCCTGTCCTATGAACCTGATTCACCCGAGTTCGATTCCCACCCACCGCACAGCGTCGGTGATGAGTGATACCTGAAACGCTCACTTCACCGCCACGCACTGACCAGTCAAGTGAAGCATGGTCAAACAACCCCCCATACGAACCTCCCCATGACGCATTGACACCGTAGCGCGTTGAACTTCTTTCGCTCCGTACGCAAGCCGACCGCGCCAATCGGAGGGCAAGCGAGCGGCCGGTGCGAGCCGCACACTCACCGTGCCGGGCCTCGGGTACGGAACCTTGCCTTTGTACTCCGTCCAGCCGAACTCCTGTCCCTCCTTGTGAGCAAAGGGCCCGTTGAAGACGGCTCGGACGTCCGCGGCGTGGTACACGCACACGGCCGACCCCTGGAACACGGCGCTGAGGGGGGTGCCGGCAAAGACGCGGTAGAAAATGCACAAAAACCGCCGAAACTAATCAGCGTTACGAGCGTGAAAGTACCCGTGCAGGCGCTGCTCCTCCGGCGCCGTTTTGACCTTCTCAACAAACAGTTGGGGGTCTGGAAATAAAATCCTGTACAAAGGGAATTCAAAGTAAGAGCATCAGCAAGCAGCACAGAGTGACATTCAAACTGCGGTTTGGTAGTTTTGCGTGGGCGAGGTTATTCTCATGTGCACAAATGAGTTTGTCCATCTGCAGTTTTATTCAGTGCGCACTGCAGTATCAATTTACAGAACCGTTTCGTTATTTGCCCTGAGTCTGTTTTATGTCACGCTAGATTAGGATGCTCTCTGAAGGGGAATGCGCATGGTGCAAGATCTTCCCCAGAGCCTTCAAGATCCTCCACGGACTCGACCTTGCCTTCCTCTATCCGCTCATCTCACGCCACTCCCAATCGCATGCTCTCCGCTCCACCGACTGAGGTCTGCTGTCGAAACCCCATTTCAGCATATGCTCAACCTCAGGTTGCTTCTTCTCTTCTGCTGCCCTTATTGTTCTATTATAGCCCATTAACAAGAGAATAGAGGTAAGTCTGAGCCAATGAAAAAGGGTATTTGAGGCAGGAGTGCAACTCGACGATGTGATACTGTCAGGACAGATCTTGGAAGTCCGCTGAGTGACTACCGTACAGTGGCTGTGGGATCTAGCGGAGGGCAGGATTTGTTCGCCAGGTTCAGTGGCATCAACCATCACGCAAACTCCGGCCATCCTCGCCAGCGTCTTTTGGCTCAGCCATCGAACAAAGACGGTCACCGCATCGCGCGCTTTCAGACGCGCTTCCGCGGCCGTCTGGAACGCTCTTCCATCCGATATTAGGAAGCCACTGGGGGGAAGAGAACGCTCTTCAGTTTGTTGCCCCCGCCCCCCCCCCCCCACCGCACTTTTGATTAGCACACTTGGCTAAGTACGGTGCGACAAAAACGTTGAACATGCAGCGGGTTATTTGATTGTAGGCTTTTGCCATCAATGACTTTGGCCGATGACAGCATCTCCCAGTCACTCGCTCCTTTGGCTCTCTCTTAACCTGGCCCCTCGCGCTCACCTGGAGGTGCTGAACACGGCGTAGAGCAGGGGGTTCCTGTCGTCCTTGGTCGGCTGCAGAAACACGTCCTCTGCGAAAGGCAACCAAAACCATCGGCGACAGCTCCAGCAGCAGTGCGAGCGGCGGCGGCAGCAGAGGGCAGCAGCAGCAGAGGGCAGCAGTCGCGACGACATCAACTAGAGCCGCATCGCTCAGCAACGATGCCGCAACAAAGGGAGAATTATAATTGATTTGCGGGTTAGGCCGAGTAATGATCGGGCACGTTCTTTTTTTTACATATATGAAGCCCTCGATTTTGTTCAACGCGTGGCAATTACTGTTTTATACCGTGACTAATTGCTACGTTTGGATTGGCTGTGTCGGGTGGTGAAGGGGTCTCAGCGACAAAAAAATGTTGCCACGATCTTTACGTGGCCGAACGCCGAATTCAATAACGAATCATAACATCGGTTGCGAAACCTACGACGCGTTAAGTTTAACTGCAGGAGTCTCTCGCTCTCTTGCCGGGGACTGTGCTTTGGTGGAAACTGCGCAGCGGTCGTGCACGCGCGTCACGTGCAGCGCTATGGCAAGAAGGAGAAGAGGAGAAGGAGGAAGGAGGAGGAAGGAGAAAGGAAAGGGGAAGAAGCAGCAGGTGCATGTCCGACACGGGTGACTCACACGCGAGGGTGGACCCGTGACAGCCGAGCTTCTGCCGCCACTCACGTGCTAATTACTCACGTCCTTAAAGCGCCCATGAGTGTGCCCGTGTGAGTGTGTGTGCACCCGTGTGTGTGTGTGCCCGTGTGTGTGTGTGCCCGTGTGTGTGTGTGCGCTAACAGCACTTGCCCCTACAGTCTGTTAAGGCTATAGGGGGGATCTTTGTTATCTTTGTTGTGTGTGCGCCCGTGTGTGTGTGCGTGCGTATGTGCGCGTGCGTGTGTTCGCAAACAGCTGGACGGCACCGACGCGCCTTCAAAAAAAATCTTCCTGCCATCGTGGAATTTGCGAATTCAAAACATCAGTTGTTTTTTGTACCGCCCCCCACGACCCCGACGTCGATCGGCAACGCGAAAGAAGAATGCGCGCTGCCGTGCGAGCGACTCCGCCGCGCGGGTGTCGGGGAGGAAGGGAACCCGGCCACATCCCTGGGCGGCCGTTCGGTTCCGGCCGCCGTCCCTAGTTCGGCTCAGGGACCCCCCCCCCGCCACCCCCCGCGGGCCCATCGATCGCGGGAGCCGTCGGGTCTAGCGGTTGTTTTGACATTGAGCAGCGGGGTGGGGGGGGGGAGGAGAGGTTCGCGTGGGCCGCCACTGCCGTTCAGGACACGTACGGATCTCGTCGAAGTGAGTGTCGATTCCGTTGGGCCCCGGCACGGAGCACACGAGCCGAGCCTTGAGGAACGTGGTCCACTTGTTGATGAGGCTGCGCTGCCCGCCCATGTCGTTCTGTTCGGGGGAGGTGGGGGGGAGAGAGGCGGCATGAGGAGGACGAACGCTGCCAGCTCAAGCCGCACGTTTGTTTGCGGCTATGGAAAGGACGCGTTGTTGAGTGGCGAACCGCGGGTTGGCATGGGCCCTGGTGCGAGGAATGGAAGAAGAGCACGTGTGTATGTATGTTGAAGCTCTTTATGCACCGTACGTAGCAAACCGTGCTAATCGGAGGTACAGGGAAAGGTAAAACAAACTAAACACAAAGAGCAGCTCTGAAAGAAATGAGTTTTCAATCTGGATTATTTAAAAGTGCATGGCTCCAGTTGCTTCCGAATATCGGAAGGAAGAGCGTTCCAGACGGCCACGGAAGCGCGTCTGAAAGCGCGCGATGCGGTGACCGTCTTTGTTCCGTGGCTAGCCAAAAGTCGCTGCTGCGAGTGTCGTGTGGTGATGGTCTCCGCTCCTTGACGAGATCAGCAAGGTATTGTGGTTCATTTGTGACAAGCCACTTTGTGTGTAACGAGTGCGACTTTCTAGGTGAGGCCCTCTCCCTGTCCAATTCCCCTACCACCACCCTCCTAGCCGCACCTCCGATTAGCACGGTTGGCTACGTACGGTGCGAAAGAAGTTCAACATGCATGCACACTGTGCATAGACCAGTGCCGAGGGAACTCCGGAGCCCGTGGAGACTGGTGCAGTCTCACCGCCTACACCGACCACAGCCACGCCATTAGCGGTGCACGAATGATTCTATTTCTGGAAATTCAATTCCCCTACGATTTGGACATTATTGTATTTTAATCAAAATACGGCACGGTGATCATAGCTGTTGTGGGAATTACAATACGGGTGAGTACACTGAACAGAAGTTCTGGAGAGCGTTTGTGTGTGTCTGCTTTGTTTCTTTCAAATATAACGAGGGCCAGGTTAAGCTCACTTTTATAATTTGGTTCATTAGGCAAGAGTCATGAACTGTTTATATTGCAATTTTAACAATTGCCTACAATTGTTTTGTTAACAAGTCACACTAATATATATTCTACACGTTTCGGTTGCTTTACGGGCAATTTTTCAATTCAAGCACAAATTGTGTCGTCGTTTCACCGAAAAAAGAATTTATCGCAGTTGGGCGAATTGTTTCCATCTCGCTATTTGTTTCCATCTGCGTTTATCTTTGCGCTAAACGCAAAAAATAAACGGTGGCGCTAACTTCAAGAGCACGCACGTGTTTGCGTTCGTAACGAGTTATTTTTTTTTACCCTAATTTGTCACGTATTGCGCAGTACTGCTCAGAGCAAAGTGGCATGAAATTGCCAGGCTAAACATTGTACTGCTTAATGCTGAGAAAATAAAACGCCGTTCAGAGGGGAAAACATAATTACGGCACGCACGTACGACACAAGGTGTCACGTTCGGCTGCCAGTGCAGGCCCACAAATGATGCAACCTCGCAGACAACATTTCTTTAAATATTCCCGATGTAAAAAAAAAAATTGTTGCATATAGGTCAATCAATTTTCATTTACACATAGCTTAGCAATGTTAATTACACGTCGGTTTTCAACGTGAAGGCAATCAATCTACAGTGCTGTGAAATGCAGCTCATGTATGGAACGAGCCAAAGGTTTTACGCGTGCGCGCGGCTGGTGTCCACCCTCGCCACGGCCGTGACACGTCAACGCGCATCCCGCACCTGCGGTAGCCTACGAGCATTTCTCACTCGCCAACAAAAGTTGGGGCAAAAATTCAATGGCGTGTCTGAATGCATGCAAGTCGGAGGCGCTTGAAACATCACCCTCAAGTAAAAACAAAAACTGCCCATTCACGATCGCGCTTTTTTTAAACTACCCACTTCTTCAACGCGTCTTAAATGTGCGTCACCGAAATCATCGCAGCGCCCCGCGAGGCAGGGTGGCGACGTACGTGCCACCCTCGGCGAACTGAGACGTCGCCGTGGTTGACGGCCACGTTTCCATTCGCAATCCTCGGTGCTTTTAATTTCCTTGCTCGCCACCTCAAGGTCGATAGCGTCTGCAGGGGTCCCCCACAGCCCGGGCCTCGGTAAAATGTGCGCCCGAGTGACTGGAGTCTCGCGCACGCAAGTCGATGCGTCGAGCCGCGTCAGAATCAATTTCGGTTGACCGTGAGCACGTGCGTACGTTGAAAGTCTTTCGCAAACGCGCTCATCCGTGGTGCGCGTGGGAAGGACGTCAAAAATTTTTTTTTAAAGCAGTTCTAAAGAAATAAGTGGTCGGTGAATCTCCACGTGCCTATTAACTACTTCAGTCGGGTGAGCGTAGACAAGTGGGAGGAGACACACGGCAAGGTGGGGGGTGGGGGGCGAGATGACAAATGGCAGGCAGCCAGGCCCCCGAGTGTATGACAGGAAACCGAGATAAAGAAGACACCAGGGGAAGGGCTTAAGGGAGACCCTTGAAGGACACGTATCCAAACAATGGGCATATGTTGAGTTTCAATTGCACAGACCCCCTTGGGTTGGACTCTGCTGATTGGGAACTGCCGTCCCTCGGCGCATGGACGCGCAGCGTCCTCGGCAAAAACGCCCACCGGCGCGTCGCTTCAAGAGCTGATCGCGAGAGTGCGCGGCGCTTGGGACGTGTGTTAAAATAAGGGTCCGGCGTCAACATTAAGTAATTGCGCGTCTTGCTCCGAAAATTGGTCCAACGGTACATTAAAAGCATTCGCAGACTTGCACTCGTGACTTAATCAATACCATCATCGCAATTAGCTTCTGTAAAGTATCCATTTGCCGGATGAAGGCCTCCCCATGCTGTCACTATTCCTCACAATATCCATCGCCTGCACAGGGGCACCGCGGTGGCAGGATGTTAACTACCTCGCCTGGTATACATGAGGTCGTGGGTTTGATCCATCGCCTGCACAAGAGCCGATCTCGTCACTTAATTCCCACCACGGCGGTTTCCCTGGTGGGCACATTCCTTCACAATCTCGCCCATCGGCCATCATCCTCGTGCTGCAATGTGCCCTGCCCGAGCCCAATTACTTTTCTTTACAGTCGATATGATGTCTCTGACACGCATTTGTTCTCTAGTGCACATGTCTCTCTTTCTGTCTGTCTGCGTAATGCCGAGCATGCATAACATCCTTGCTGCTGTGCGCACTTTTCTGCATTTCAACTTGGTGCTCAAGGCGCTGCACATCACAATGAAATATACCGTAGGTCAAATGGAGGAAAAACTGAGAACGTGGAAGCAAATGCAGCGAACCAAAAGCAGGAGAGAATAACTTCGACTTGAGGAGGGTTTTAAACATCGCGATTGTCTCCGATATCATTAAGCACGCGGTCGATGGAAAACGCTCTTTTTCTGGGTGCAAAAACGTGCCGCTTATCATTGTGAAGTTATTTTTTCTTCATAATGTTTCATCCGGCTCATTTGCATCTTTATTTCAAGATGTTAAGTCCAATCCGCCTTCTCAATACATTGCCAAAACTAATCAATATAGAACCTCTTGTCAATTAGCTGAAAACGCGACAACATAAAGAGAGGATTGCAGAGCTTGGGCTGTGGTTCCTTGGCGATCGCGAGATGCATTCTGCATAAATGATGACCACTCGATATTAAACTCAATAAAACATTTCATTGGTTCTTTCGGTAAAGTTTCCCTTCTACGTGACTTTGCCGAAAGAACCAAGAATATGAATCCCTGCGGTCGCGAAAGCTTTAAATAAAAATTTAAATAAAAATAACAAAATGTTAAGTTGGCCCAACTTTTTTGTTTTGGTGTCCTCAACAACTGTGGCATAGCATTCACACACATAGCATACATGAATTGCGTTCAATGCCATATTCATTCCTTATACTGCATAACAAAAATTCTTAAAGGAATCAATTATTACTCCACGACTAATATTAACACATATCTGAATTACCACGGCATTCCATACGCCCACTACATATTTCTGCAATCATTAACGAAATTCATTTCAGAAACCAAACACACAAAAATCAACATTTCAAAATTAATAAACAATATTGCCTGACTTATGGCCATTATATAGTTGTGAAACTCTCGGGTACCCTCATTTGAATTGTTAAATAAACAGCACGGGGCCATTTGGCTCATATTTCATGTTGATTTAGTTGCTAGAAATTCTGCCCAGCCGTAACATTTCACGAGTCGAACATTGCAGGCAGTGTTACGCCACCTCACACAAAAGTGTCTCGGTAACCCTGAGCACAATAAGCTCCCTTTTGCCCTCCGCACAATAAATTCAGCAACGCGCAAAACGTAGATAATCGGGGCGCTGAAAGCCGTGACCGCACACAGGACCCCGTCCTCATGATAAATCAAAGCAGCAAGCCTTCAGCCCGTGTTAGCTTCTCCGTTTAAACATATCACACGTGGGGGGTGGGCGGGGGGTGGGCGGTTATTATTATATGTTACGAATTAAAAAAAATTATAACGAAGGATGCTGCCGTGGTGGTAACGGTTCGCGCACTCGACTTGACACACAGCGGTCGCCGGTTCGATTTGATCTCCCGGCACGGCAGGTGGAACGATGCGGCAAGTTTATGCAATCCGCCTGCCTCTGCCACACGCGGCAGTGTAAATGGGTTCACCGCGGTTAGTCAATCGAGGGGGGCCGCGGTGCGGACGGGTAAAGTGTGGTTACTCCCATTTCTTCCATGGCCAGCCGTGTACGCTGCACTCAAAACGATTTTTTTTTTACCAGGTAAGGCCCACTGAGCTTAATAGCTCTTTTTCAGAAGCAACCTGGCCACAAATGGTAGGTCAATGAAGTGGCTTGTCGTGTGGACGTTTATAGCGGCCGAACACTCTAAATGCGTGATGTTGATTCTAAATGTGGAGGGGAAAACCTGGAGGCCCCTGGAGAAAAATCTACGCGACCAGGGGGTGAGAGAGAGAGAGACACGCAAACTCAAAATATACAGCAGCAAGCGTCAGGTTCGGGATCGAACCCCACGACCTCCTGCACACCAGGTGAGGTAGTTAACATCTCGCCATCCGTGGCGCCCACCCTCTCGGGGGGGGGGGGGCTCTCCAGAGTTCCATCCAGTCGGAGGCCCTTCCGGCAGCAGCGGCGTGAGCAAGAAATCGCAGGGCTGCGCCTTTACCCGACGAATAGAAGAACGACTCCCAAATTCACGAAGCCAAGAAGCCACTGGGTGAGAAAGGCAATTTTGTTTTGTTAATGCGGCAAAACGGAAAAGCTGGACTGGCTCGTCGCCACCGATCGGCGAACGCACGCCTGGCTTCGGTGGCTGCCGTCATTTAATCAAAGTCTTAACCAGGGGCTCAGCTACAACTTGCAGCCGAACTGCAACATTTGGAATGCTTTCAAAAAGACCCTTATGCATTTTGTCATGGTTCGAGTAATACAAGGGAGCTCAGCTGCGTCCGCATTGTGGCTGTGATTTGCCATTAGGGAATACGCGGAGACGCAGAAAAAATATTTTTTTCCGAACAAAAATTAAGCGTGAAGTACTTATTGGAAGCCAGAGAGCCTTCGCGTGTTTAAGTATGCGGCGACAGCTTTCATTTTGTATTACTCATTTACGCTAACCACATTTGAGCTATAAAAATATATCAACGTTTTGCGATTCATTACATTAACACTGTAATACACATATATTCTCTGTAGCTAATTTGCAATATGACATTTTTCGTAGTTAACTGGTGACCAGGCATGAGGCCATCAAAACTTCTCCACCATAGTTATGACGCCTGGAAGTCAGAATCACAGCACAACCAGGTTTGCATGTTTAAGGTTCTCAGGTGCGTGCTGAGGGCAGAGCCAATGAAAGTCGATAGGATATTTGCATGTATGCCTTAAATATATATAAAAAAATGTGGAATGTTTCATTTCGCAAGTTTTTAGTTTCATAGCTCTGCTCCACATTTTATTTTCCCAGAGTTCTCTGCCTCAGAAATGCGTGGCAGTTAAATTCCTTCTCTTGCAAGGTTGATTGAGCCCAGAAAAGCATTGCCAAGATGGGGTTTGGGCCTTGTTTGTGCGTCCTCAAAAGAACAAAACTTCCCACAACGCATTGTGCCAGCAACATTTTATAATTAAACTTTTAACATAATTGAGTTTACTTAAGTGTTATTTATTATCGAATGGTTGTTTCTTGTACTCAGTAGCTACTAATAGGTAACTATTTGCGTACCAATCAAAAACTAGTAATCATAACATCTTTGGAAAATGTAATACTCATCAGGCCCCATGGTGTTATGTGCAGTCTCCACAATCATTGTTACTGTCTCGCCTCAATGTTTATATGCTATTAAGAAGGACCATTGCCTGAAATGTTGCCGATTATGTTTTTTTGCGCTCACGGTAATGTTACTGATTAATAAAGTTGTAATTTTTCCCATTTTTTTTTTTAAATCGCAGACATGGTTGTCGATTCATAAATATTAAAGCTACAAGTTTGTCAAATGGCTATGGACAGAATTCTTTTAGGAGCATACAAAAGAGTTAGGTTAAAGAATGAGCAAATGAACACAAGAACAGGGGGTCAGGGATGCTGTTGTCCTCAAAGCAAAAAGATAATCCAGTGGAAATGGGCAGAAGGCCGCGTCATGAGAAAGACTGACGAGAGGCGAGAGACGAAACCAACTACGGAGCGGAGACCGAAAGACGGAGCAAGCAGCAGAGGGGAGGCAGCGCGAGAAACGCCGGCAGCGAGACGACAGAGTTCGGAGGCCACGAACCGGAGAGAGGAGCAGCTGAGGAAAAAAAAGGAAGAAACGGGAGAGAACGAAAGAGCTTTTTTTTTTTGCCACGCGTGCATGTATGTTGAACTTCTTTCGCACCGTACGTATCCGACAAGTGCTAATCGGGGGGGGTGCGGGGAGAAAAATGACATCAAACTAAACACGCAAAAAAGCAGTTCTCAAGAAGAAGATATCTAAAAGCGCGCAGCTGATATCGGAAGGAAGAGCGTCGTGGGGGAAGCTGTCCCCTTACTTTGCAGACGCGCGCCACCCGGGAGTAGATGGCCTTGGCGCCGCTCGCCTCCAGGGCCGTCTCGCGGAAAAACACGTACACCTTGTCGTCCTCACGGCTGCTCGTGTCGGGGAACGCGAACACCGCCACGAACTTGGGATCTGTCGTCGTCGGACAAAAAAAAGAGACGCAATGAAGCACGCCTTTGCCGTGTGAGCGTTGCGCGTGTTGCGGGCCATTCTGCACCCAATCCACCAAATCGCCCGTCAATTCGTGGGGTCGCCGTTTGGCCCCGCTTCGCCATGCAGGTCAGCGTGCCGGTTATTTTGACGGTGATCCGCGTCGAAGCACGCTACGACATTGGATTTGTTTTTTGTTTTGTTTTCACTGCTCTCTGCTGCTCGCAATGCAGCCGCGCGCTTGCAACGCTCTACAAAATATGATGCCTGGTGGTGGTCAGGTCGCCCATTCACGGTGCGATCCATGCTCAAGCTGCGATTGTGAGATCCGAAAGAGACTGGGGTGTGTTCTGGGTAATTTGGTCATCACCTTTACATAGAATAACATTGCTGAATAACATAGCCGCGTGGGCTATCCTCTGCTTACATGAAAAATACTGACTCATAAAAACAACCTGGCAAGCCAGTCCATTCAGGGAGCCTCCTTTGTTTTGTTGGGGGGTTTCAGAAAAATGCAACCACATCCACAAACGTACACTCACCAGAGGTACACGCGTCTATAACGAAATGCTCGCAGCCACGCTGGCTCTCAGTGCAAAGTAAAACAAAATGACGAATACATCTGTATATAATGGTAAATCTTGCGCAACCAATAAGATACAGGTCTGGGCACTTGTAGAGGTGAGCGAGCGTGGGTGTGGGAGGTTTTGTCGCCATTTGTTCAGTGTTGTGTATTTGTTTGTAAGCGATGCAATCTGGGGCAGATGGACTACCAGATAGATGGACGAACGGACAGACATACAATTTGCAGTGCATAGCAAAAAGCAGCCAATTGCTTTTTTTCTCAAAACAATTGAGAATAATAATAGGGTTTTTCCCCTTTTTTCTGGCAACAAAACTGAAACCTTGTTTACAAGGATTCATGTCTGCATTAACCACAATACCTGCAGTCAAAATGCAAACATAAAACATACTATGATAATATATGCATTATCCTTGAAACTGATTGGTCCTAACCAGAGACAGCTTTCTTTTGAGCCTAGTCTCAATTGGTGCGAGACCAAATGACGCCAAAAGGCGTACTGGCAAAGGAGATCCAATGATGAAACAATTGAGAATTTAAACATTTCAGTTGCTTTCCAATAAAGGCAAGAAGCACTTAAGCGTTAGCTCCGTGCATCCGTCAGCCTCGTCTGTAACATGGGCTCGCCATAACACTTTTAAACGTGATTCAGGAGGAACGCAACTTGGGTATCAAGTTGCGTTCCTCTAATTATTGTTAGGGACTTGCCCTCGAGAGAACCGGCCCACGTTCGATTAAGTGGTTGCCAAAAACGTGGACGGCACAAACCGGGAGCAAAATTTAACGATTCGCAAACATGCAGCTACCCGTCAGCTTCCATGCCGATAACGATGAACTACGTCCAAAGACACTCCGCGCATAACGCACGCTCCCCCCCCCCCCCCCCGCTCGTTTTAAATGTTTCTTGTTCGCATATTCCTTAAGCGTTCTTTTAAGTCTGCCATCGGCAGCACGAGAGCTGACCATCCCGTGAGAGTTGATTGCGCGTGGTTAATTTTGTTTTGGTCCTCTCTCATTCCGAGTTCAATTAACCCGAGGACCATCCAGAGCGTGCCAAACGCATCTGCGTCTGAGCTTACAGAGGGCCTCGCCAGATGCCGCTTCTCACCTGCGCATTCCTGCAGAGATTTAAACCTCCATGATGCGCCCACGCTGATCCATCGCACACCCCCCTTCTTTACCTCCGCGCGACATTTAACAACAATCTCGAAAGCCGAGATGCTTCTCTGACAGAAGAATGCTAACTTGGGTTGAAACAGTCGATACTTCTAAATCTCAGCAGGGCGTTACTTTTTTGTTTGTTTCCGTGGGGATTTGTCACGAAAAAAAAAACATTCAAAAGCTAACATTCGGTAAAAAAAAAATGTGACTTGTCAACTTATACGACACCCAGAGAGGTAATGTTTAGGGGTGAATTGTAATCACCAGAAATGGCATTGCACATTGTGTATTCGCGTTGTGAGCGATGTAAAGTACTCCACTGCCCTCTTGCATGTTACTCTCCCACGTCACCGAATGAAACTAAACTGAACTGGCAACTTTTGTGTTTTTTTATTATAATTTCCTTTATTTTAATTAAACATTTAAAAACCAACATCGAATAGCACGCGTACAGATCCTCTACCAATCAACTGCTGCGGGCGGTGGGAGTTATTGACCATACTTCACCTGCTGGTCAGTGCATCTTGGTGGGGGGCATCGGCGTAAGGCACATAGAAGCACAGTACAACCGTAGATTGTGCTGTACTGCCCTCTTCCGCCCAACACGTAACGCCCCAGTCTATAACAACTGTGATGCATGGTGGTCAACCATTTTGCAAACCATCTCGGCTCGACTCTGCTTAGCTTCCGACATCTGACGGGGCTGCGTTCGTTCTGACATCTGATGGCACTGCGTGCATTTTGTCATCTGATGGAACTTTGTGCGTTCTGATATCCACTGCGTGCATTCTGTCATCTGACGGGGCTGCGTTCGTTCTGACATCTGATAGCATTGCGTGCATTCTGTCATCTGACGGGGCTGCGTTCGTTCTAACATCTGATGGCACTGCGTGCATTCTGCCATCTGATGGAACTTCGTGCGTTCTGATATCCACTGCGTGCATTCTGTCATCTGACGGGACTGCGTGCCTTCTGACATCTGATGGCACTGCATGCATTCTGTCATCTGATGGAACTTCGCGCGTTCTGATATCTACTGCGTGCATTCTGTCATCTGACGGGACTGCGTGCCTTCTGACATCTCATGGGACTGCGTGCATTCTGTGCGATTTGGCCACAGGGCTTACATTTACACTAAACAGGTCGCTAGACACTACGTGTCTGAGGAACATAGCCAAGTGGTTATAGACCCTCGGACTCATTACTGTAAATTAAAAAAAGAGAGCTTTAGCGGAATGCACTGCCACTGTGCGCATTCTATCATTTGCCTGACGCCAATCAGGGCGCGTTAAAGGGTTCCAGACCGGCAGCGCGCGTGCACGCGCGACGATTCCCTGGGGCACCGCCAGGAATCGGCTGTGCGTGGGACATGCGTCCGCGGCCACCGCCGCCTCACCGTTGAGCCAGCTGGCCTCGTGCTGCTCCGTGCGAATGGAGTTCCCCGGGCCCAGGCTGCGGCCGAACGTGGGCTCCTTGCCCATGAAGTCCACGTTGAGCCCGGCGAACAGCTGGCCGTCTGCGAGCAAAGAACGTCAGCGACGGTTGTTCGGTGAGCACGGCTGGCGACGTACGGCGCGAAAGAAGCTCAACGCGCGTGCGTGCGTGCGAGCGAGGCGGTGGCAACTTTAAGAGAGAAATCCACATCCGCGATCGCGGAGCGACACAAACCGCGGTGCGAGTGAAACTCCGAGACCGGCGCACGGCGCCACCGAAGCAATTCGCCTGCTCACGGACACCGGCGGTTGAATGGCCGACGAAGCCGGCTATCGATTTGTAGCGTTTGGCTTTGCGGTTCCAAAAAATTCCGTTGGCCCATCCTTGCAATAAGACACTGCGGGCGTATTAACCAGAAAGTATGCGCCGTCTGCAGTGGATGGTAAGGATGTTGAAAATCACGTGACATTATTTATATATGTTTTTGCTTGTTTAAGAGAAGGTCGTGCGTGCCAGCGGCACAATCCAAATGTGCCCAATTAGCAAAATTATGTGAAAGTCACTTAGTTTGGTAAAACCACATCACAACATCGCCTCCCACTGGCAGACTATAACCGCCTTCATGATGGCCTTGCTTTATATATAAAAAAAAAGAATACTCGAATACCAAATGCATTATTCAATGGTCTTGAAACAGCCAGCGTCCAGCCTGGAATAACAGACGACCGTCTGCACAAGTGGACGTAAGTGTTTCGCAATTAATTTGATAACAGTTGGGGGAATAACCTTGGCGCTTGAGGCAATATTATTTCACCACGAATTATTATAACAATAAACCTTCTCTCCCTCCTTCGTCAACGATTCCATCCAACCATGAATGTGTGCAACGATGAGGACAACTCGAAAGCGGTCACCACGTGAGTTCGATCACTCTTTCCTCTTAACGCCGGATTATGAACGATATCACCATGGCTATAGGACACACACATTGCAGTGTTACAAAGCCAGAACGCTGCCTTACGCCCCTTCTGCAAGTAATGGGAATCAGCCACGTTCAGTGCAGCTTTACTGCCACATCTGAACTTCACCTAAAATGACCAAGAAGAGATCTTTCACACACGCAAATAAATAAGAATTTTGGCCCCATTACCTCCGACGGGGAATTTTTTTACCATTTGAACGTGTTATCCAGGGCTTAATGAAACGTCGTCGTCGTTGTTGTTGTTATTGCCGCGTGGTTTCATTTTTGTACGCGGTGTTTAATTGCCCCCCCCCCCCCACACTTTTCAAATAAAATGGCGAACAGATGTGTGGGCTGCGTGGCCAAAGCAACTGCGGCAATACCAGAGCATTAGCCAGCACCACTAGGTCCATGGGTTTCAATCCCGGGTTCGAACCCCCCCCCGCTCCCCCCCCCCCCCCCCCCAGCGTTAAGCTTAATTCTTGAACGTGGCGTGTTCAGGCTCTAAGCCCGGACACCAACACATGGACTCCCTTAGACTGCCCAATGTGGCAATTGAAGGGGCCTCAGAAGTAGTTCTTTGATGTCACCTTCCAGAGGCTGTTGTCACTGGTGACTGGGCAGAGGCCACCAGCTCACTTGAGTTGAGAAACCAAGCTTAATCGGCGATGGCTGCCTGGATTTAAACTCGGGTTTCAAGCGTTGACAGCTCAGCGCTCTGCACTGCCGCCATAATCTTTCATTACTCCCTGCGAGAGTTCAGCAATGCACATTTCGCCATGTCAAAACGCGCAGCTCACGGCACATTTGTAATGCAATTAAGCAGAAGACGAACCGTTGCATTGAATATGGGACTTAAAAAAAGTTTTTTTTTTTAATATATATTGGAGACCGTCATAAGTCTGTGCCTACCACTGTAGGGTCAGTGTGCTGCTCTGAAGGCTTGGGAAGAGTGGCGGGGAGGTACTGTGTGTGTGTGCGGGTGGCCGGTCTCAGGCTCCGTACCTGTGATCAGGGAGACCGTGTGCTGCTGAGGATCATAGGGGCATCGGCCACGGCCAGACTCCATGTGCTGCGCGTCCAGACTAAACACGGGCTCCTGCTTGATGATAGCGACGGCCAGAATAAAAAAACGCGAGGATAACGTGTTTAGCGAGCGTCATTTTACGTGCTATGAAGAAGCCCCATTGCCCGAAACGTCACCGAAAAAATATTTGGTTCCTTTCAACGCAGTGTTAATTGTGCTTGTGAGCCACTGGCAATGCAGCATTACCAAATTAAATGGTTAATTATATTTTGAGGCCATACCACACGGCTTACCACGTTTTTCTCCCGCTAATATGAGGACGTTCGGTAAAGTGTCCTTAGGTTGGAATTTGCACCGGAATCCTAAACTTGTCTTGCTGCAGCAATATACAGTTCTAGAACATACTGGTTTTCATTTAAAACAAATGTTTTTATTTTTATTACTGTTCTTAGCAATCACGCGCTTGCACCTTAGCAAGCGCTCAGGCTGTCTCCATGTCGTGGTGATCGATTCCCGAACGTGCCGCCGCTACAAGGCGCCGTTGCGAGTCAGACGCTCGCCACTTTTTTAGTAATTGCATAAAACGTTCATTTTCTTATCGCAATATTTGGAAGGGGAACAAAAAAATTGTGAAGTGACGACAATTCGTATTTCGGCACGTGACAACCGGAGGTTAAGATCTTCCGTTCGATGCATATTTGCAGACACGCTACGGGCGAAGAAGATGGGAATACGCATGAACTGATTATTCGGCGACGATGCTGCATAGGCAGTGTGGTGCACATGCACAATGAACAAAATACTCTACAGTACTCTAGAGGCAGTGTTGTTAATGAGTGTGTTGAGATATATTTGCACAGTATATAATCCCTGACCAATTATATACGTCTCCCTGTGGAAAATATAAAAAATACAAGGCATCTAGTTTAAAATAACAAGGACCGCTGGCATAATAACAACCCAGATTAATGAACGATTAAGACAAATTAATTTAAAAAATTACAACAGCAACCTGTTAATGTTACCGCACGGTTGGCTACGTAGGTGCAAAAGAATTTAAACATACAATGTAACAGCAAGTAATGCATACAATTCTATTTGATTCAACCATGGGAGTTACATATGTAAGCATTAATGCACATTGGACAGAAGTCCCAAGTTATATTGTCAAGAGCGTATGGCTTCGTGCAACTTAAATGTGAAAACCTGCAGTGATGCAACTGCCATAGAAATTGGCTACGGTTTACTAAACCCCCGAATGGACATTGTACATCAGGGAAAAAAATAACAACCGACTCCTTCTTGTTTACTTAGGACGCCGTATATAATTCGGGAAAAATTAACCCGAGGACCATCCACAGCGTGCCAAACACATCTTCGTCTGAACTTACAGAGGGCCCTGCCAGATGCCGGGTCTCCCGAATGAAAAGCAACCGATCATTCAATTGCCTCAATTGGCTACACTTGACAAGGGGACACAGCCCAGCAGATTTGCCAAGCTGGAGTCGACTTCATGGCAATGAAGTCGTACGCACGTAAGCCCCTTTATCCCATTGGCCAATGCAATAATTCCCTGAATGCTGAGCAGGCATTGGCCCACATCTTACGCCGCTGCCACTGCAACATTAACGGCCGTAGCCTAACGGACGGGGGGGGGGGGGGCTTGAACAATTATGCCTGCAACACGATTGGGGAATTGAACTTGCTTTCATTTGTAATTATTATTTGCAAACCTGTTTAGCGCAGGCAGCTTTTTCAGGGGCGAGTGCTCTTACTTAGAGAGCATTGATGGAAGGCCGACGCAGCATGCGAGTGGGTGGGTGGCCCGCCCCACGCTCGGCCGCCTTTGTCTCCCGAGTGACCATGTTCACACATGGCACCGGGCACTCATGTAGAATCAAAATCTATTTTTAGAGTGGAGGAATCCGACGAGCTATGAAGCTCTTTTTCACGCGTGTCAGTTTACCTCGGGGAGACCAAAGACCGAAGCAAGATAATCGTCACTGGCGTTGACAGCGAGCGGGAATCGAACTCGGGTTTCCAGGTTCGTAGCAACTCCGATTACCACGGTTGGCTACGTACGGCGCAAAAGAAGCTCAACATCCGTGCATACAACAGTCACTCGTACGTAGCGCAGCCACGTGCGCCAAACACGTGCGCAGCAACGCACATGCAGAGTTTGTGCCCTCTGCGGTGAAACAACGGCGACGGCCCTACGGCAGACTGCCCATGGGTGTGGGTGGGTGGGTGGGTGTAGGGCGGGGGGGGGGGGGGTGCACCTCAAGCCTGGAGCCCATGTGCACGAAGGCGCACACCGGGTAGAAGGCGCCGGTGCCGCACGCGTACACGTGCGTCCTGTTGTAGTGGTGCAGCGCTCGGACAAAGTTGGCGCATTCTCTCTGCGGCGGTCGCGGGGACGCAGGGAGGTGCGGAGACGCGCGGTTAGGCTCGTCGCCGCTGCGGGCAATGGAACTGCAGCGGCTGCGTCGCGAATAAACATCGATCAACGAGTCTCGAAACAGCTCGAGCCTCTCGTAAATCACGTGACTTCTGCGTGGCCGCCCCACGCTCTGAATCTCTCCCCGCCCACTATGAAAACAGACGCTGCGGCGTCGAGGCCCTAATGTCGCCTCTTCCATCATGCCCTCGTGATTTCTGCTGACCCAATGGTCACCATTTTCTGGTTCCTTTTCCATCATTTTCCTCTTATTTCCCATTCTTTCTCTTCTCTCGTCAGATTCCTTTTTCTTTTTCCATTCATTGCATCCTTAATCCTACTCCTTTTCCCGTGGTTGCTCGTAATAATGCAATAATGGCTTATAATCCATAATTAACTTTTGGATCAGACCACGTATTTATCTGGAAAATGTTGTGTCAATACAGCCAAACAAACTAAATTGTCACACGCACAAGCGTTTAATATGCCTAGTTTTAATGTTTCAGCTCACCAATTGGTTGAATAATAATTCTCACGACCAAATGTAGCATTTAGATCCGAGGTTTTGTTTGTAACTATATCAATCGTCATCAGGACAAATCCAGGAATTCAGAACAAAAATGTTACAAGTCAGAATAACTTCATTATTTACCCAGGAAAGCCACACTCATTTTCAGGAGGGTCCTGCGTTTGAATTTTTTCGCTGACATCGATTGCATTTTTTCTTGTTGTGGTTTTCACACCTGATGATTGCTTGTGTTGCAGTCGAAACGTCGTGAGAATTTTATTGTTTTATATTTTTTATTATTTTATTGTTTCCCTTCTACGTGACTTTATCGAAAGAACAAAGAATATGAATCCGTGCAGTCACGAAAGCTTTAAATCAAAATTTGTTGTTACATTGTTTTGAAAATGCATTGCACTTTGAAAAAACTCGAAAAAAATGTTGAGCTACAGCGTAAGAGCCACAGCGACAGAGCCACGTAAAGCATAGTCCGACAAACCCTAGATGCATTTACGAGGTAAACGAGGCTCTTTCATGATATATATTTATATTGTTAAGCCTCTCAGGTCCATGCACCACCGATCGGCGTTACCAATTTCCGTCACCACACAAGGAGCTGCGCTCACATTTAACATCTCGCTTTGAAAAACGGTCGACGCCCTTGCACTTGGCAAATATCCCTCATATAGCCTGCAACAGACTGTTGGGGCAAGTGCTGTTAGCGAGCAGCACACGAGGGGGTGGGAGGCCAACACTATGCCCGGTCGCCTTTGTCTCCCCAGTGGCGATGTTTATACACCGCACCAGGTACTAATTTTGAGGCTGAGTCGACCTTATGGGAGGCCCAGGACCGGTTCAGATATTCGTCACTTGTGTTGGCCATGAGCGGGTATCGAACCCAGGTCGCCGGGTTTACAGCGCAGCGCGCTAACCGCTACGGCGCTTGTGAATGCACACACACGCGCGTGCGTGCGTCTCACTCGTATAAACTTCCACCGGACACATTTGGGTTAAATTAATTTGCGTGTTTTTGGTTTTTAAAACGAGGAAGCCCTTCTGCTGAACACAACTATCCTATGAGTGGCTCTGAGAAGTTTACAAAGGGGGGGGGGGGGCCGCGACCCACTCTCGCTGCTTTCGCGTGAGCAGAACAAATGCGGCTTGCGGGCATGTCAGCCCCCATTTGTCTTTTAGCGCGAAATAATTCTGCCCAAAAAAGCCATTGACTCGGCTGTCATTGTGTTTGGCGAGCGACGTATTCAACCGCTCTGTTGCGTCCATTCAGAAGGTCCCCTCTGCCAATATCGAAACGCCTTCCCAGCCGCTTTCATTTCACTTACATATCGGTGTAATTCCTTGCCGATCTCCGGTAAAAGCCACGTTATTGCTGTCAACAAAATCCGAGATTCTTCCCCCTGCCCCCCCCCGGCTTCGCTGTGACGCTCGGAGGCTTTAGGAACCGTCCCCCGACAAAGGCATGGACACGGCACACTCACCTGAGGATCTTTCCCCGTGAGCTTGCATATCTCCACCCTCTCCTTGGACGGCGGCCAATAGATCTGTCGGAGATAAGGCGCGGACGCAAGGATAAAGATCCCCCGGGTAGCCCGCCAGACGGCCGGGGGCAAGCCGCCGGATCCAGAAGCTTTAGCTGCGCTCACTTGATGAGTTCCTCCGACATGGCCACTGTGAACCTGCCGTGGGAGTTGAACCCAGCCACCATTGGCGAGCGGCTGTTAAGTCTCGCGTAGACCCGGTGTGGGTCGTGTGGTATAGTCACCGTCACACTTTTGTGTCCCTGGTGTTCGTTGCTACACAACGCACGAGCCACTGATTTTAAGGCTGAATCATCCTAGGGTAGGCATAGGACGGATTATAATATTACCTGCACTTAATGTTAGTCGTGACGGGGGACTCGGGTCGCCGGGGTTGGGTAGCCCAGTGCGCTAAACACAAACACTGCCGTTGCAACATACGCACGCGCGCGCCTATGTGCACGTGCACACATACCAGCGCGCGCGTGCACAGCGCTTGCACACCACCACCAGCCACTCACACGTGTCAACAGACACAGAATAGTGGGGGGCTGGGTGGCAAAATCACGGGACTGCAAAAACAGCATTTTCAACGATTTCGCTGGAGGCAATAACACTCGGGCCGAGTTCGAATTGAGGTTGGACGGTTGACTCAGCCCATCCTCCCTCCCGGGGTGGATAAAATACGTGCTAATTTTTTCGGGAAGGCAACAGTGGCAAAAACGCAGACTTTAAACACTTCACCAAAGTTATAATGTACTTAAATGCTGACTCACGTGTTTATTATTACGAATGACTTTGTAAAAAAATTCACCACGCTCGTCGTCAAAGCACAGACGAGAGACGTCGTGTGGACCGTTAAGAAGAGTAAGCGGACAAGTTCAAGACACATCGCTCCCAGGAACGATTGGCCAGGGGCTGAGACTTGCTACGGGATGAATGATAACATTTCCATGATTAGAACACATTCGCACACTTTCGGGTAGCCTACGCTCCGTTGCCTCTAAGAGTTTCCACATTGCAAAACAGCTCTTTCCAACTCGTCAGTTACAATTCTCTGGCGTGTTTTGGACAAGAATCGTTGCTTCGACAATCATCGATGGTCGTGCGCTCACGGCCTCTTGTCACTCTCTAACGTTGCCATGAAGTGTTTTTTTTTGTTCAACGCATCTTGAACCACAAAAGAACCCACACAGATTAATTCCACCTGACAGCTGCCCGATTTAACAGTGAGCAACAACAAACATAATAAATATATATTTTTTAAATAATGAAAACCAACAATCATTTCAAGTGGCGTTATTTATCTTACTTCGGGGGGGGGGGGAGAGGACAGAGGATCTTCTTTTCTTTTGAGGTTTTTTTCTTCCTTTTTTTATGGCCACAGGGGGATAGAAGAGTTGCGTTGGAGGGCAGAGGTTAAGTATTTGGTGAGCCCACGCTTTTTTTGCTACTTCTCTTTCGCAGACAGTTGTAAGGCGCTAAGAGACGCGGACCATTTTGACGCTCGTTCTTAACGTCACACGAAACAAAAAACGAAAAATCGAATTCAAGATTAAAACCTCCCTCCGGTCCGCGCGGAACAGAGAAACGTCGAGAGCCGGGAGAATGTTGATAGCGTGAAAAGTTTAAAAAGTAAGTATCCGTCTGACGGTTACGTTGGACTTCATGCAGGCGTGCACGCAGCCAGGCCGTACTCACACGTGTACCTCCAATTGTGTGTTTCCATTGCGCTTAGGGGCTCCGTGCGAGCGCCACGGCCAAGGTTGTGTGTACACACTGAGGCTCTTCGCTCATCTTCGACTCAAGTGGCTTCAACTCTGGTCTGTGTCCGCGACGATCTCTGCAGCGTAAAGCGGGCTTGGTGGTGGCGGTGTTATTGATTTGTTTGGTTTTATTTTACGCTGCCGCGTTTTGCCCGTCTTCGCAGCCGAGATGAAACACGCCGCTTTTTTGGGAACTGTCATCCATAGCTTAAGGCTTCTATTGCGCACGCAGGCACACACGACACACGCACATATGTGTATAGTGTGTGTGTCGTTTTTTCCTTGTCAATAAACTCTCGTAATTAGATTTTCTCTTTGAAGCGGTTTCAAAGTTAGAAGCTCCATGCAATGAACGTTCACTTAGCTCAGTTTAGCCTCGAATAGCCAACACCGACAAGTAAGAACAAACTAAAACTCAAAGTAGTTTCCTGCTCAACTGAGAGCGGTGTGACACGCTCCTCTCCTGTTTACTACTCTGAACCAGTGGTGGAAATTCCACATGCCTATGGTTGGGGGTGGGCTAGTCTTTCCATAGGAAAATTACTGCCTGTCTTGCTTCCCGACAAAGTGGCACTCATTGTACCAACAGCAAATTGGTGAAAAGTTGAGTCGGCCCCTGACCTGGAGTTGAACTCACAAACCTTCCGATTGGGCAGCATTGAAAAGAAAACCTTCGTCGTAATATTTGCCCTCTTTTCTTGGTTACTTACATTAAAAAAAAGCCTTCACCAATCCGCACTGACCGGCATGGTGAAGTATGGTCAAACAATCCCCACTACCCAGCATAACTTGGGAGGCCTCCATTCATCAGTGGATTGACAATAGAGCTGTATATTGTAATAGTTATTTTCATGTTGATGGCACAGAAAACCCCAGAGTTGTCAACTAAACCACTTACAGCAATGTCACACATGGGACAAATGCATGAAAAGGAAGTGCAATTCCACGAATCATTTTTAAAAGGTTCAGTATTCAAGCCAAACTGTGACTCAAGCTCAGGGTTCAGGCAGAGGCATTCACTGGCAAACAAGACCCATTCACTAGTCAATCTCTGTAACGAGGACTGCCAGGCGAAACAACCACGGCGGAAGACACTTTACTGGGTCACACGCCCATGGAGGCACGCAGAGGGATCCCCCCTAAGGCCAAATTAGTCAGAAAACGACAGCGAAAATAAACAAGATAATGCCACAGTATGGGTTGCACGATCCCATTACAATGCTCTTAAGTGTTTTGCTGCGGAGTGACCTTCGGGGGAGAGTCCTTAAAAAGAAGGGCAAACAGAAGTTCATTAGCACAATGGTGATGGACTCGAAGCTGACTTCATCGGATGGCTTATGACAATTGCAAGAATCCAAACAAGATGGGATTTCAAACAGCTAATTGCAACGCGATTCCAATGCGACTCGGGCAGACTGTATTTCAAAGTACAGTGTGTTTCACAGTGTCCTGTTAGCGCCAAATGCTAAGTTACATATGACTGAATGTAATTGGCAAGTAACACCACTGAATATAATTATAACGCGTTCACATTAAAACTGGCCCGTGACCATTTCACTTGGAATGTGGCCAGCCTCGCGAGGTCTCGAAAAGCTGGGTACGGTTAAAACCTGAAGAGTGATTTGGAGTGGTGACCGTCGATGCAGAGCAGGTTGTTACAGGCTGTAGGGCTTTCGTGGCAGGCGGCCGAGACGGCAGAAGCCCAGAAAAAAATCCATTGATGATACCAAACGGGACGACCCTGGCAAACATTGCCAACGTTGGCTCAACGTTGGCCAGACATTGGAATGAGGTTGGAACCGTTGGACCAACCTTGCCCCAACGTTGGCTCAACGTTGGGAATGAGGTTGGAACCGTTGGACCAACCTTGCCCCAGCGTTGACCAGACGTTGGAATGTGGTTGGAACCGTTGGACCATCCTTGCCCCAACGTTGGCTCAACGTTAGAATGAGGGTGGAACCGTTGGACCATCCTTGCCCCAACGTTGGCTCAACGTTAGAATGAGGGTGGAACCGTTGGACCATCCTTGCCCCAACGTTGGCCAGACGTTGGAATGTGGTTGAAACCGTTGGACCATCCTTGCCCCAACGTTGGCTCAACGTTAGAATGAGGGTGGAACCGTTGGACCATCCTTGCCCCAACGTTGCCCAGACGTTGGAATGTGGTTGGAACCGTTGGACCATCCTTGCCCCAACGTTGTCCAGACGTTGGAATGTGGTTGGAACCGTTGGACCATCCTTGCCCCAACGTTGGCCCAACTATGGAATGTGCTTGGAACCGTCGGACCAACCTTGCCCCAACGTTGGCCCAACGTTCGCACGACGTTCTACGATCACCGAGGACAAACCTTTCTGGGCTGGCGGTTGATGTTGTCCAGCTGGAGCAGCAGCAGGTAGTTGCGAGTGCCGACCAGGAGCCGGCCCCGGTCCTCGTCCAGCAGCAGAGTGCGGAAGTCCCACACATCGGCGGGCACGCTTAGGGTCACCGTGCTGTTGGTGGCCACCAGCTCTGGGGTCGCGTTTGTGCCGGCGTACAGGCGCACCACGCCGAGGGAAAGATACGCAACGTTTCAGACAGTGCTGCCGACGAGAGGCGGTCGACCTGAAAGAGTTCTTAACAAAAAGTCAATCGGCTCTCTCTCTCTCATCTCCACTCCCGCGTAATTGACTGTGGTGTGACACCGGAATCAATGTCTGATAGGATTGTTACAAATCACTCGTGACGAGCGATAGAAACCGAATTTTATCGTTAAACAGAATCAGTTTCTGCCTGGTCATTAAAAGAGCACGGGGTGGCACCCATCTCCTGTGTATAGCCCCCATGGTGAACATTTCTATAGCACAACACCCGCCAATTTCCCAACAAAGTGATATTCACATTGATGAAGGGATGAAGGAATGAGTGGTGTAACCATCCGACCAGGACTTTTCAACTCACAACCTTCTGATTGCAAGGTGCATAACCCCACCACTGCACCGATAAGCCAGATCAAATGATAACTTCCTATCGTTTTCAACGAATTTAATTTGTAATGTATTACATGTCTTTTTCGCCAATAATATTGCACTAGCGTAGATGTTTTCTAGCCTAATTATAAACTGTACATATATGCGTTTTTTTCAATATTTTCTTTTTTATAAGGCTGTACGGGTTGTTAGGGCTGAGCCTGGTTGGTGCTTGGATGGGTGACCACCGGTGCTTGCCAGGTGGTGTAAGCATGGAGATGCGAGGTCGCCAGGAAATGGCAGCATTGGGCGTTACGGCTGCGAAATCGTGTGGGGTTTTTATCTGGGTTCTCTGCTTTCCTGCCACGCGAAGCCAAACACTCGAATTGGAATTGGTCAAAACATTCCGAACGCAGGGACCTCTTGCAAAAACGAGTCCTGAATCTCGTTGAGATTTTGCTTTCCTGAACGACTGCCATCGTTATTATTAGTAGTGGTATTCGCGGTTCTGAAGAGTTACTGGATGGTGCGGTTAATATTATTAAAATTCAAGATAAAAGACTAAACAGAACTGAACAGCAGATGTGCAAAGCTGACGATCTCAAGCTTAGATTCTAGCCAAATACATTTATTTTTTAATATTTTCTACAGCTTGGAAGTTGGCACAGCAAAACGCTGTCTTGCCACTATGCATCGCTGTGCTGTTATTGATACAAGACACACGCATATTTCTCAATTTGGATGAGCGGAAAATATAGTTTTATAAGTCCTCGCCCACATAAGGGGAAAACTATGCGCCGACTCGACACAATTGGGCTCCCATTAATTTAATTAAAATGTTTCGATTATGACAACAGAACGACGATAATCTGCGCATTAATTCTTTTTTTTTATCTGCATCACAGTTATTTGTTTAAGCTCTGCTGCCAGTCCGTGGTTAGATTCACGTTTGATGTGCATTGCGTGTCACGGTGTTCGTGGTTCACACGGTGGCCTTGACATCCAGAGGTCGCCGGCTCGATCTGACCTCCCGGCGCGGCGGTCAGAACGGTGGGAAAAATAAAATAAAAAATCTGCCCCGTTTTTACGTCCACGCAGCAGCGTAAAATGGGTAGGCCACAATTAGTCGATGTCGAGTCGTGTGCAGTCGGGGTAAGGTGTGGGCACTCGCACCTCCTGCACAACATTTGGGCCAGCGTGAAAGAGAGAAGGCCAAAATTCCCTTTGAAGGAACCCTCTGCAAGTTCCGACGATGGCACGAGTAAGACATTGCAGAGCTGCGCCTTTGTCTTATTCAGGTTGCGTGCGCTGTTAAATGTGGGCCACTCATATTAACTCACTAGTGCTATTGCACTTTTTTTTGTTTTACCCCACAGCCCTCTGCGTATTAAACCTGGATAAATACCGTAATTAATATATAATGGGCTGCTCAGATTTTCCAAAGAGGCCATGTCCGGTGTGGCCGATGAAGTTAATGGGAATCACATGGAAGCGTATCAATCATTCCATTAGCTGTGGTGGCCACACCTAAATGTGGGGCAAATCTGTGCGATTTGGATGGCAACAAAAAAAACCGCCGAGTAATCAAAACTCGAGCCGAAGCCACGACGCTTTTTCTTTCTTTCAGTCATGGCACTCCTGCGCGCAACGTCAATGCTTCGACGCAGATGTGGGTGCACATGTTTGAAGCTCACCGCGGTACGAGAGCTTGAGGCGGGGCACGGGCGATCGCTGGTCCGTGCTGCCGGCGGCGGGCAGGGCCAGGGCCAGGACGAGCGCCAGGCAGGCGGTCGGCCACGCCGAACCAAAGCGAGGGCCCATCTCGCACGGCCGCCGCTGCACGCTGACCCCCCCCCCCCCCCCCGACGAAGCCTCTGGCAGACCGGCGCGACCTTCCGACGGCTGGCGGGGACCCCCCCCCGCCCCCCGCCCCCTGAGATGCACACAGCGGTCACGATGGAGCGTTTCACTACGACGCCGCGATCGAGCCGCAGCTGGGCTCAATCCGATCCATGCCGTCGTTAAATCATTAGATCGAATGTTCGTCGGTGGAATTCTCCGATCCGTGTTCGTCGTTTAATGAACACGCAACGGAAAAAAGAAAGTAACTCTGCTGCAAGACACGAATTGTTGTTAACGGTGTTAAAATAAAGATTTAAAAAAAGAAAATGCAACAGAGGATGAGGCACATGAGTGGAAAACACAGCAGGATATGTATACCTGAGGCAGTTATTAAAGGATGATTGAGCTGAAAAAAAAGACATTAAAATAAAGAGGGCGGATGAGAGCGGTTTGCAACGCTTTTGGAAATGTCAACCCAATAATGAACAGCAACGCAGCAATCTGCCTAAAGAAGAATGCCTTTAAACAGCAGTGCGTATCACTTGCGGTTGACTTACGGAGAGGAGACGTGGCCATCGACAAAGGAAAAGTTTAAGTAAAACCTGAAAATTGTGCAAAGAAATGCAGTGAGTTGCGTGCTTCGTGTTTGCACCGAGAGGCGAGGCAGGAAGGGGAAGCCCAATGAATGGGAGAACGAGGAGGACTTGGAGACATGCTACGAAAAGTCGTGACACTCGGTGAAGCCTGCTCGCGTAAATAATTGGTGGTTGTTATTATTATTAAATTGGTCTTGAATCCGCAAAACTAATAACAATGTAAAGGAAATAAATCTGAAAATACGAAATTGTTTCTGCCACTGGGAAGGAAGGCAAGGTTATGATATTTTTGCTGACTGGCCATGAAAGAATATAATTCATACGGAAATATTATTTTATAAAAACGGAAGACTGACTGATTGATTGCCTTTATTTAAACCCAGTAAGAAACAACTCATCGAAGCTGATCCTTTATTTTTCTTGGCACAGACAAAGTCATAATAAAATACATCAAAGAGCAAAAACCAAACACAGCCCAGAGCCAATTTTAAGAAACGTTTAATACTGACCATAGGGCTCTGTCTTATATTCATACGTAAGTACAGGATACAGAGCAACAGTTACATAAACCACACATTTCGATACAACAGCTGCTAAAGTTACCGTTCTTATTTCACTCCTGACCATTTTCAGCTTTAACACCGAGCCAATTCAGCTTAGCAGTGGTCATTTGGTTCGTCGCTAACCGGTACAATGGGGTTTGAGATGAATAGCAAAATCAAATCACTTTTACAGTTGGACAATTATGACCCTGGGCAGCCTGACATCAGTTTGAAGCCTTCCATTAATGAGAACGTGGACTTTAAAGTTAGTCAAGTGTGCCGTTGTGGAACTTTAGTGACATCACAGTGACGTCCAAGGCTGTTCGGTTTAATATGCCAGTGCAGTGACGTCACTAGAGGCCTATTACTCAGTGCCTGAATATGATTAACGTGTGTTGTACAGCCAGAGACACAGCAAAGATAACGCCAGTTGATATATTGTTTATTTCCATCTTCCTTGACGCAGTTACATTCTACGTGTTCTGCGTGGTATCAGTGCCCGTGTTCAGATGCGAGCGATCGACAGCGAGAAAATAGAAACGTTAATGATTAAGTTAGCATTTTACGATAATTGGAGTTTGTCCATAACCCAATAGCTACTTAAAAAGTGTAACCATTCATATGCCAATATGAAAACTGGCTCGTCAGAAACCACTTTTAAAAATAGAATTCACAACAGGGCGCACGGTCGAACGTGCCATCCCCAACTTTTACTGTCCGCGAAGAAGGGCCATTCCCTGAAACATTACCTATCATATATTATTTTATTTAAAGATCACAGCGTTGTTGACGAATGTGTTGAGTTTTCTGTTTCGTGTATTTATACACGATTGCCAACGTAGCAGCGTCACAAATAATTAAATTGAGGCAATACTCTTTGGTTATTTCGGTAAAGTCACGTAGGTAGAAAGAACCCAAGAGTATGGATTCCTGCAGTCACGAAAGCTTCAAATTAAATTGAGGCAATGTTACATGTGTAAACTACACAGAGAGCAACAAGATAGAAACATTACATCACGTGCGAATGTGTCGCATATAATCGGTGGTCTTATCGGACCAACAAACATCTGATACCAGATAAATAACAACACCTAAGACAGAGGTTCTCATTCATTAGCTAACTGGTATAAAATGTTGGTCCTATTCAGAATAAAATCAGGATGATTAGACCTAAGTCAAAATAACAATCTTATTTGAATCCACAAGTCAGGGCGAATACATTCACACACTCTCAACAAATATAAACACGGGAGAAAAATCGATCGGAAAAAAAGTAACGTACATTAAAAATGATAAGTTTCGTCTGATTCGTGAAAATGTCATGATTACATTATCGTGGGGTGGGCTAAGAGGGCGACATGGGGTAAGAGGCCATTTTGTTCCTGTGGTCACGTGTGGTTTGTCCGTTGAGTGACGGTAACCAGCGACAGTGGCCTGCAGAGGAGGGCACCTATCTGCACCTCAACCTGAGTGTGGCTGATGACATCATTTCTGTCAACACCAGGACAACAAAGGCATTTAACCCCCACGTTAGGTATCTTGCCCCTACCCCTAGTAACGGTGGCGGGGAGCTTTTTTGACATTTGTTTCAGCGCTGGGTCACAAGCCAATTGCTTAATGCCCAATGAAACAAAAAGATGATCGTGGGGAAAATAAGGTTTACATCTTAAGCCTCGCCGAACGCTTATAATCGCACGCGCAGCTATGTTACGACGTGCGTTACGTTAGTTATGCGAGCAGCTTACTCGATTTACCCAGGGCATTGCCCTTTAAAAGAAAGAGCTCTCCTTCAACCGTTGAATTTATCTTGTTTTGTTCACGCCACATTTAAAACCTCGCAACCTAAGATGCGCTTTTGTCGTGCATTGCAATGTAACGTACAGGCCCTTTGTAAATCCGCTGCTGTGTGAAGACCTCATCAAGCCCTGTTGGTCATAAGGGGGTTGTTTAGCCCATACCTCACGTTGGTCAGTGTTCATTAAAACTATACAAACTAAACTATATATTTTTTTCATTTTACCAGGTAAGGCCACAAATGATAGCTCAACGAATTGGCTTATCACGTGGAAATTAATAGTAGCAGCCAATTACTCTAAACGGGTGTTTCTAAATATGGAGGGAAAAACTGGAGGATCCGGAAAAAAACCCCAAGCGAACACGGGGAGAGAGACTCGCAAACTCCAAATATACAGGGGTCAGGGTGGGGATCGAACCCACGCTCTCCTTCATACCAGGCGATGGCGTTAACATCTCACCACCGTGGCGTTGGTGGAATGGACTGGTTTAGATATCAATCGCCACTAATGTCAGCCGTAGATGCAAATCGAACACTGGTCGCCTGGTTCATAGCACAGGGCACTAACCGCTCTGTTTATGTATATGTTGAACTTCTTTCGCACCGTACGTAGCCAACCGCGCAAATCGGTGGTGCGTGGTAAGGACAACAAACTGAACCCAAGTAGCCGTTCTAAAGAAATAAATTCATGTAGATAATGAGAGCAGTGAGTGGAAACAAACTGTTTCTCCAATAAATAAAACAAAATCAAGTCCCAAATGTATGCCATAAATATGATTATTTTGGAAACTACAGGGTCTGATAATACTGTGGTCGTAGTCTGCCGAAATAACCAGGCTGAGCCGTGCCTCATCTTGTGCTTTGTTTGAGAATATGGCAGAAACAATGTCGACCTTTTGAGAAATGGGGTGATGTGCATGAAAAGGTCGGTGTGGTTCGGTCATGTGGAGAAATAACAGGAACTTTATGTGGATCAGAAGGTGCAAGTGTTGCAAGTGGAATGAAAGAGATCAAGAGGAAGGCAGAAGGGGAAGAGGTGGGGGGCGATGCAGTGCGATCAGACCACGGTGACCAGAGGAGCGGAAAGACAGATGGCGCAGGACAGGGCAGCGTGAAGAAGGTTGGCAAGGACAGCGGAGCACCCCACATGAGTGGGACAACCGCGTGGAAGAAGAAGAAGATGATGATGTGCATGACAGTGCACCAAGCACACTGCACGTGCGATCGTTGAATTGTTGGGGAACGCTTCGACGGGACATTCACTGTTGCCGGCTGAAGCGGCAAATCGAATGCTGGTGGCCGGGGTACATAGCACAGGGCGCTAACCGCTCTGCCACCACTCCTTCCCCCGTATCGTGTGTTGAAAATTAACGCTCGATTTGAAGAATGTTCCTTCAGCCACGATTCGTGACGAATATGGAACTGCCCAGAAACTATCCTACAATTTAAGTGTGTTCCTCTTAGCGATTGGCATTCCGTGATGAATTGTTTGTAAATCCTTTTGATCATTGTTTCTACCTCATTTAGTTCATATACCCCTTTTTGCTACGTGTTAATTTTTCACATATGCCGAAGGAATTTTTGCTTTGCTCGTGATATTAGCACCGCTCATGGCCCTTTTAGTTTTATTTTCAATGTCGCACAATTGGGTTTTGCCATCCGAGGTTTCCCCATGAAAATGTTGCCAATTATGCTCCCCACTTTGCTCGAAATAATGGAAACGAACGAACGGATGAATAAGCACCTGTCGATGACCACTCGCTTCTCTCTCTCTTCTCAGCATCCGTGTTAGGCATTAGAATGATGTATGTATGTTTGAACTTCTTTCGCACTATAACACACAACCAGTGCCACAAGAGACTTGAATGTGGCACTGAATGCTTTGCTTGTTCGACTACTGTACATGCTGAGAGAAAAAAAACTGTATCCGTTAGATCTGTAATAATCCACCCTCAGCGAATCAATGACTTGTCATGATTGTGGGCCATGTTTCGACTCAAGAATCAACTATTTTGTTTTTATTTTAGAGTATTTGGCTGCTCGAAATGTCCATGTGATAAGCCACTTCGTTGAGATATCATTTGTGGCCAGGTCGCTTCTGAAAAAAGAGCTGTATAGCTCAGTGGGCCTTGGCTAGTAAAATAAAAATCGCAAATAGTCACAATATTGCAGGCAATGCAGCAGTCTCTAGCAGCTTCGGGGATTCGTGACCAGCATGCATGTGTATTTTTAAAAGCTCCGATGACCTTTCTCAACTCAAGAAATGCGTTAGTTCATATATTTCGCCGTGCCATCATTCGTGATCTCTGCTGCTCGCTGCTTTTCAAGTAATAGTATCATCAGTGCACTCCGTTGATATCCGATTTCATATATAGGGCCTTTGGGCCTGTGCTCAGTGACTGTTAATTTCGCCCAATTCCATTGGCTGCTCAGCGCTGGCACATTCACGGATTACCTGCGTGTAACAATTGCGAATTAATCTACCTGCAAGCACAATGTTAATCTGAGACTGGAAAAATCTTGATCCACACTTTTGGTTTCAACTCCTCAAACTGGGGCCACGAGACGCCCCTCCCTACCCTTTCTCACACCAAGTGTGCCGATGAGCCCTCTAAAGAAATAACTCTTGAATCGGAACAGTCCTAGTTAGTCACATAGCTTGAGGTGCGATGGCAATAAAAACCCAGGGAAACTCCTCCGGAAAAGGTGGACGGAAAAGACGTGCAGAGGTAGAACCAAGTCAAAGTAATGTCCTGTTCAAGTGAGCATTGGGGCGGTGGTAGGAGTAGGACAATCACGGTTGACTTCCGCACAAAATGGTACCCATTGTAACGACCTCGGAGGGGTCATAGGCTGGGTGAGCCCCCAACCAAGATGAACAGATAGCATTGTTACCAAAACTTGCAGGGAAGCGGAGAAGCTCTTCGAGGTGACGGACACTCAGTCATGAGTCGAACGACCAACAGGAGATAATTCGACAAGAGAGGCTTTGAGCCAGGCAACAACCACATGCGCAGACGCTCATTAATTGGCGAACAAAACGCACAGTGAGATATTAAACTGACGAGGCAACGCGATTCGAGAAAAATGCTGAGAGGCGGGCAAATCAACTGCGTTTTTATGTTTCACGTCGTCCGCATATTTCTTGAACAGAAGCTCCCTTCAGCCAACGGGGTTGGGGGGGGGGGGTCACCAGTGCCAGAGACGAACGATGAACGCGTCCCCGGCTGAGATCACGCACAGAGGAGGAGGAGGAGGGAGGCGAAGGCATTGACAGAGAATTTGACCTGCAGGTGCGAGCAGGCTTCACGTAGCGCAACAACGACGTGAAGTTACTAAAACAGCGAACTGCACGTGCACTATTTCTTTTTTGCGTTCAGTTCGTGGTCCTTCCCCCGCGCCTCCGATTAGCACGGTTGGCTACGTACGGTGCGAAAGAAGTTCGACGTGCATACACACATAATACTACTGATGTGTAGCCCTTTGTCAATCCACTGCTGGATGAAGGCCTCCCCACGCCAGGTTGGACGTAGGGGTTGCTTCGACCATACTTCACAACACCTCCCCTCGTTGCCAATTACTCGCCACTGACGTTAGCCGTGGCTGGGAATGGAACCGCTGCCGATTGCGAATCGCTTCGTTGCTGCACTTGATATGTTACATTGCTTGATATGTTATATTGTAAAGGTCTTGTCACCGTGTGATGTCCCACGGCACTGTCGCAAATGAGTTCTCGATTCCCTGGTCTCTCGGGTTCTCACCGCCCGGTTAACCAAAACAAACTGGACTTGGCTTTAACTCCGGTCACCGGGGTCTGCGTGCAGTGTGCGAACCACGTGTGCCAGCACTTCACCCAGTACACGTGTACGCAACGTTGTCTTTATGATTATTACAAATAACGTCAGCATTTGTTTTTTTTTTTTACAATTGTGACACCGTTTCCCATTGGTGACCCACCACCGCCACAACCAGCCATGGCCAATCCACTGCCGCATGAAGATCTCCTCGAACCCGCCGTCGCCTGCCAGGATCCTGCGATGTACGGGCGCCTGCACGCGAGCTTATTCCGTCGCTCCGTCTCCACGGCTCACGCCCTCTCGCGCTCGTCCCAATCCTTTGCTGGCGCTGCTTCGTTCTTGACCATCGGCCGTCTGCGCACGCAGCCATGCCGCCAATTCTCCTCTTTTTTTGTTCGCTTTTACGGGGATTTTTTCGAAACGCGTGATAAGAATCAGGCGCAGCTTTTAAATGGGGCCACTTTAGCGCAGGGCACACACACACACACGCGCACGCGCCTCCTGACAGACAACAATAACCACAAATCCAGACCCCAAGGGATTCAAATGAATTAGGCTTCTGACCAGCAATGTTTACCAAAGGAACTCTAAAAGGCGCAGAAGCATCCGCCCCCGGTCGTTAAAAAATATAACCAATCCACTGCAGGAGCCTTTAACGTGGGCACTGGCAGAGAGAATCTCGATTTGAAGCTTTCGAGACTGCAGGAATCCATACTCTTTGGTTCTTTCGGTAAAGTCACGTAGAGTATAAAAAAATAAAATACATTATTTTTTGTTTTATTTTATTTTTCTACCTACGTGACTTTACCGAAAGAACCAAAGAGACTGGCAGGAGAGAGTTTGAACGAGAGATGAAAAAGTGGGCGATTAAGAGACGCACGCTTGGAGTTAACACCGAGCTATAAGGGGAGGAGCGCGTGGGTCAGAGAACGCGCACAGGTTTGAGACATCGTCATATTGACCGCGAGGAAAAGGAAGTGGGCTTGGGCAGGAACGTCGCCGCTCCGATGAACGCGGGGCCCTGGGGTGGTGTCTCAACACAGCCTTGAGCAGTGGGTTCCCCCAAACAACTCTGCACCCGTGAAACCGCCGAGCATCACGAGATCCCAAAGCCGTAGGCGGCAGGTGTTGTATGCAGGGTGCCTCGCGAGCCCAGTGGGCAGCCCTTTGTGCATCGCTGCACGACCATGTCGTGTCGCCCGAGTGTTGTGTGAGTGGCACGGGAGCGCACGTTAACTCTCGTAGGCCCGACGCGGCTTCATTGACAGCACATCAAGGCACGTGTGCAGTGGACAAGAGCCACGGGCAGCGACACAGCCTCTGCAAAGTATTTATCGCACGTCCACGCACAGCGCAAAAGAAGTTCAACATACGTCAACATACGGTACATACCACATTGTTTTTTTTGTTTTGTTTTAAGACTTAGAACCACTCTAAATCGTGGCACCCGCAACAGTTCCCCACGGAGCACTGCCCCAAGGCACTTTGCCGATCACCAACGGCCCACGGATCCACAGGCTGCGAACCTGCTGGCCCCGGCAAGGATTTTCCCACCGCGGAGATGGAGCGCTCGGCTCAGCTCGGTTGCAGTGGCATCGTCTGTGTGGAGTGTTGCCACCCGAGGTCGCGAGGGAGAGCGATGTGGATGGGCACGCAGCGGCGGGACCTTCTTCCTCATCCCGATATTAGAAAGCCACTGGAGCTATGCACTTTTGAATCCAGATTGAAAACTGATTTCTTTAGAACTGCCTTTTGTGTTCAGTTTGCTGTCCTTCCCCCGCACCTCGGATCGGCACAGGCGGCTACGTACGGTGCAAAAGAAGTTCAACATGCATACAGTTTAACACGTACATACATACACGATGTTGGTGATTTTTTTGTTTGCATCATTCTCGAGCTATGGGAACCTAACGCGCCGTGTTTATGTTCTGGACTTGAAAGTGGTGGAATGGGAGTTAGAGCAGGCACCGGCGCACACAAGAAGCCTTTCACACCAAGGTGGTCACATAATTTTTGGCAGCCCCGTGGCTGAGCCCAGTATCTCTCAGGTGACGGCTTAGTGCCTCTGCGAGGGATTTAAGTTCTTAAAGCAATTCCAACGAGGCCCCCCGCCTCCCCGACATATTTAAAGACTTAGCGAAAATTAGCACACGCCACTACTTTGCGGAGCATATCCCTTTCGTATAAACTGCTGCTCCAAATTTCGTTAATGGGCGGCGTAGCTGGAGGGAAAAGATCATTACAGGATGTGGTGGAGTTGTTTTACATGGACATAGAGGCAGGGTATTTATCATTAAGAGGGTTGGCTGATTGAACAGGGACCACAGTGACAACATCAAGAGCGCCGCACAGCTATCACCATTCACCTGGCTGGGAGTTTCTTTCATGGGCACGCTACGAATAAAATGCCAGGGTAGATTTTCCACAGTCAGTCTAGGCCCATTTTGCCAATCCACTGCTGGGTGAGGGCCCTTCTTGCACACACGCCGGTCGTAGCAGTTATTTTAATTTATCGCATAGGCTACCGCGAGCGATATTATTCATAATAAAGGATTTTTATTGGGTTAGATCGCGTAAATATTTGATGCTACGTCATCATGCTGGTCAACGTGGGTTAGCGAAACTGGGCAGTATAGACGCAGGGGAGCATGGAAGTACAGTTTAACAAAGCATTAAGTTGCACTATCCTCTACCCGCTCACTACGTAGCCCCAAAGCCCATAGCAGCAACCTGTGATGTTCAACATTTATTGGATCTGAGAGGGGTGGAACAATTCACCTCTATTTCTGCCCCGGAGGACCTCATCATTTTGCAATATTAATCCTTTGTGCTGGCTCCATATCCCGGTTATTACAATTAGCGAATGTACTTTGTCAAGCATTCGGAATGTCGCTATGCTGCACACAGCTATATTCAGGACATTTGGCTGGTGCCTTGTTGGCGTTGTATCATTTAATGGTGCTATGACCATGATGTTGATGGTTGTCAGCACTATTCGACCTGTATCAATTCGCTATATTTACCAGAATGTATTCGTCTTATTATTTATTGTCATTATTAATCTTGAAGTCATGTAAAAAAATAATGAAATGTCGGGCCTTCTCACCCCACCCCCCTCCCCGTGGGAAGCGTCTCCATCTGCCTGTGGTCCACCTGTGGTTCTAGCAGCAGATCCCAGTACGCCGGATGGAACGGCAAAGGAATCGGGCGATGACAGAAACGGCAAAGTACGAGCGCTGTGGAATTATACAATCTTTAGCGCTGATGTCAGCTCAGCGCTGGGATCGCAACGCATTCCTTGAGGGTGACACAAGCAGACAGACGCCACCTCTCCGCTCGCCATCCTTGAGAGGAGCAGGCTTGTGTTGTGGAGAGACGATGAGGTCCGCGTCTAATCACGTGGTGGCAAGCCTCGATTATAAACTGTAACTAACTAAACTATTTTTTTTTAGTTTACCAGCTCAGGCCCACTGAGCTACGTAGCTCTTTCTCAGAAGTGACCTGGCCACAAAAGACAGCTCAATGAGGCTGGCTTATCGTGTGGACATTTATAGCAGCCAAATACTCTAAACGCATGATTCTAATTGCGGAGGGGAAAACCGGAGGTCCCAGAGAAAAATGCACGCGGCCACGGACAGAGAGAACATGCAAATTCTAGATTTGAAGCTTTCGTGACTGCAAGGATTCATACACTTTGGTTTTATTCGGTAAAGTCACGTAGGTAAAACAAATTAAAATAAATTAAAATAAAAGAAACAATTAAAACACGTTTCGGAGGCAACGCAAGCTTCCGCCTTCAGGTGGGACCAGTCACAGCCAAAATCGCTGTGACTTGGTGCAGTGATTTTGCTGTGACTGGTCCCACCTGAAGACGGAAGCTTGCGTTGCCTCCGAAACGTCGTGTTTTAATTGTTTATTTTATTTTAATCTATTTTACCTACGTGACTTTACCGAATAAAACCAAAGAGTATAGAACATGCAAACCCCAAATATGCTGGTATCAGGGTTGGAATCGAACCCACGACCTCCTGTTTACCAGGCGAGGTAGTTAACATCTCGCCACGCTAGTCGTTACAAATAAGCCGGGCAAGAGCACTTCATCAGCCAGGATTGAGTAGTCAGCTTAAAAAGCATAGTAGTAGAAGAAGAAGATAAAGTAACTTGCCTTGAGCCAATACTTCTCAGATGACAACACAGTGTGTGGTTCTCCGAAAGGCCCACGATGGAGTTCATTACAATTCTATCTAATAAAGGGCATTATATTTAGAGGAAAATATTGACCAAACGTTGTCGCACGTGCACACACACACACATGCCTGGCCGCGTTATTTAGGGTGTGCATCCGCTGTTGATTTTTTTGGTGTTTTGTTTTCATATCTTACCAAATAAAAATGTAAACGGTTCGGGCCTACTTGGTCGCACAAATAGACTTTTCGCTGAAAGCGAATGTTTGAGCGTTTATATATTCTGGCAAACAAAATAAATGTACGTTCGCTCTGTATAATATAAATTCCAGGAGCCAGCTGCTACCTTTACAGAGCGCAAAGATACATTCCACATGCTTAGTCACAATAATACCTCACTTTCCACGCGAGAAAGAAATATGGCAAAGATCCTTTCTTGAAGGTCCAGGGATTTTTTTATTTTACTTCGTAATCTTTTGTTAGATTTTACGAGGGATAATAAATTATGTCGCTGCCACGGTCTGAATGGCCAGACGCACACGCCTCCTCCTCTGATATGTAAAGCATATGTCAAGGCATACCTTGAATTATCTAAGAGCGTGTCATTTCACTGTCTCTTAAAACTGAAGTTCCCAACGAAATTCGTGGCACCCTTCAGATCTATGATGAAAACAGTGAAACTCCTTTGACCTGCACTGCCGATTATAATCCGTACCTCGCATTAATTGAGGATCTTCCATTATCCGCAAACCCATTCGTCATATTTACCGGTGTTCTTTTCACCGATACGAGGAGTAACTTGGCAGTCGCAGATAATTCATTCTTATCATCCGCGCCTAGTGCGTGCACTCGGTCGTACCTCGATCACTCAACTACCCACGTTCAAGCGCGCATAACAGGAGCGACCCGGGATTGATGGCAAATTCATCTGAGTATCCGCATTTATCCATGCCTCTTTGCGTGAATGAAAGGAAGTAATTTTCGTGGATAATAGCGGATATGTATGTATGTTGAACTTGTTTCGCACCGTACATTAGGCAACCATGCTGATGGAGGATAACAAGATTCTTCCATCGCGCCCTGTCGCATATCAGTGCAGGTGAGGAGCATTCGCTGCATTCGTGGATATATAATTTGTTGCTTCTGCATTACATGTGATGGATTGGTTTCTCAAGCCAGCTTACACTTATTCAGAGGAAATGCTACTCCTTTGTATACGAAGTGTGTCTTTTCAGGATGAACGTGTGGAATTCTGCACAAGGCGTACTTTTGCGCATAAATTACATTTCACATTAGCCACGCAATAACTTGCACAATCACGAAAGAGAGGAAAGTAGAAAATACGAGTGGATAAAAACGCACACAAAACAAACCTTGTCCCTACACGTTCAAATAGCGCTGAGAAGAATCCAATCATTTGTCACAGGATACATTTGTCAAACATCAAAGCCGCAAATTCCTACACTGCCGATCACTCTGCAGGGGCCCGAAGGCCAAAGAATGGCGCGCCAACACAGGCATTTGGATTGTATCATTACGCGCACAGAACGAATATTTACGTACACACGTTTTTTTTCTCACGTCGCCAATCTTTGTACAGCAGCATAATGAGATGCGGTTGCAGTTCGACACTTTATAAATTCCAACCTAATAATCGTCCATGCACTCGCCCTTCTCCACGTGTCCCCGACGATCTCTGTGTCATCCTCTCTCCGCATACTCTCCAACCTCTTCACCCCCCCCCCCCCCCGCTTTGTTTACCTCTCCTCCGTGCATCCTCTGCTCCAACAACCAATGCTTTCCCATCGAAGTCCCCCAGTCAACCTCTTGTACTCAACGACAGGTCACTGTTTCTCCACTGGTGGCCCAGTCGTCTGACACTGAGTTTCCCAAGCCATATGCGCTGTTGACTCCCTTCCCATTGTTCAAGTCCACGGCCACGACCTTCCTATTCCCCTCTGCTACAACTGTTTATTTCTCGACGCAAAATAAATAAATGTGTGTGCCTCCTTTACCCAGAAATGCTGACGTCCCAATTTTGTGTACAGCATCTTCAGACGTGGTTGCTTTTAGCCGCTACATGAAATCCAAAATGTGCTTGTGTGTAAACTGAAACATATTCCTAATGTAGACACACGTTTAACGTTGAGGGTGGGAGCTAAGCCCACGTGAGTGACCGTTCCTGCGCTGATCTGAGTGGAACAGAAGCCACCCCCCCCTCTCCCCCCTTGATTTTTATTATTTAGATTATTTTGTTGCTATACATTTCCACATGATAAGTCACTTTGTTGAGCGATAAGTCACTTCGGTCGCTTCTAAAAGAGAGCTAAGTAGCTCAGTGGGCCTTAACTGGTAAAAGAAAATGAGTTTATAGTTTTGTTCATACGGAAAACTCGCACTCATTTCCAATGTTATTTCTAAGAGGGTCCTGCTCTGTGATGTTACGCTCGTGACATGGTTTTGTTATCAATAAAGCGAATAGATCAGTGGGCTTCAGCTGGTAAGATAAGAAACAAAGTTTAGTTTTACTGTATTTGTATACATTTGTAAGTGATTTGTTTACCTTTCCTGTACGTTGCACTCCAATCGTGTGTTCGTACTGTTTGTTTGTTTGTTGTAACGTTCTGATCAACACCAATACTGGACGTCCGTGAAAAAGAGCTCGACAGCTCATCGGATGACTCCAGTGCAAAATACAAATGCTCATAATAATCGCTTGCCGCTTCTTGCGTCCGCCGAGAGCTCATTAACGTGCGAAGAAAAGCTGCTGCAGTCTCGGTAGACCCATCCATTCCCACCCGTCCTGGGAAGCAGCAATATCGAGTGCGTGGCCGCTCACATTCCCGCGCCTTCGGAGGTCAACTCAACAGGGCCAACTGTTCGCTGGCCCCTTATAGCAACGGGATAACGGTGCTACAGGAATTCCATTTGCGTGAATGTTTGTGCTTGCTCAAAATCTTACGGTATCATTATTGTTCCGAGTGCATTGGTTTCGCGGGCTGTTGCCGTACAGCTCTGCGGAGTGTTTTCGGGGTTGTGACCGCCTCCTCCTGGACATCTGTGAAAAAGAGCTTCATAGCTCATCGGATTTCTCCAGGGTAAATAGAGATTCTGATTCTGTTGTTTGATGCGGTGTCTGACGTTTCGCTCCACGTGCTGGGAGCTTCTTGGAGAACTGGATTTAGCAGCAGGGCTACAGGTGAGAGGCCACTCCTGCTTTGGGTGGTCCAGAAGCCTAAAAAAAATTACATGAACAGGCTCCCAGCATGTGGAGCGAAACGTCGGACACATACACTGAACAACACGTGGTACAACCGGAAAACAGAGCTATATGCAACAAACCTGTGAAAGCCTACGCTGCTGTAATAATAGAATTATTTTGAATTCACGTTGTCTAAAAACAATGAGAATGTTAGGGTGTATTTTGTCAGGGGCCTATTTTCCACGTTGATGAAACGGCTGAAACTCTTCGCCTGGGCGTTTTGCCCCACTGTTGGTAATGGAAACGTTGGCGAATTCTCACCAAAATATTGAAGCTGAAAATGAACATTTGCTAACGTGTGAATCGCCCCAAGGCTGCAATTTTTTTCTATTGCATAAAATTACTATGCAAATTTAATTTTCAAGATGACAATATCGCATACATTTGAAATGTATTTGGTACGGTGCAGTGTACAGTTGATGTACAATGTTCCCCTTCTTACAAAAATATTTATTCTCTCTTCGTCATACTGTACAACGTGATGATATTTTGCATGGCAAAAATTAACTTCCTGCCCACAGGCGCAGAAAAAAAAAACGAGAGAGGATTTCAAAATTGCAAACACTTCAACTGCGATTTTTTTCATCCAAAGCAGAGTTGAGTGAGGCTTGTGACAGCCTCGCCGAGGGCCGGTGGCTTGGAGCGGCGCACACAGCCCCGCGCGCACAAAACCAGAGACGATGTCACACCATCTTAACAACAACAAACTCTCCCCCAAGGCAAGTTTATAGCTTGCGATGCATCGTAGAGGACGGTAAATTAGGTTTTCATTGATTATATCTAGAAATTATTGTACATGTAACGCCCACTTTTTGTGTGTGTAAAATCCACTGCAGGGGTTATTTGACCGCACGGTGCTTCCCACCTCCCTGGTCAGTGCCGGTCGGTGATTTTGGGAGCAATGACATTGGAGAAAAGTGCAGTACAACAATGGATTTTGCTTCATTACCAAAATGCTACTTCTTCCGGCATGTCCGGCCGGCGTGAAAGAGTCGTCCTAAATACCATTTGGATGAACTCTCTCTCCCGACGGGTAAATGGGGCTTGCGTTTGCAATGGAGGCTCTTATATCAGCAACGGTGTGAGCAAAGACATTGCAGGGCTGCCCTTGTAAACCCGTTGCCTGTTGACTAAAGTATTATAAATGTATATTCTTGGTTCTTTCGGTAAAGTCACGTAGAAGGGAAACAATAAAATAATAATTTCCCTTCTACATGACTTTACCGAAAGAACCAAGAATATGAATCCCTGCAGTCACGAAAGCTTTAAATCAAAATATTATAAATGTGTCAACGTCGCCGAATGTGATAACGTTGCCTTCGTGATCGGAGCTAACCAGAAATAATAACTAAAAAACGCTTCGCTGTTGGGAAGCGTGAGAGTCGTAATTTTCGGTATGTTTCCTTCAAGTTAATCCGTCACTTTATCGAACTCAATGCTGCGACAAGGAGCAAAGCTGATGGCAAGGTGATATGAAACGTGGCCAGCGTGCAAGAGCCGCAGTCGACAATTGAATCCAGTCTGGAACTGCTGGCCTGTGCCAAGCCGTGCCCACGGGCTCCAGTTGTGTTTCCATATGAGTCTGGCACGCACGCAAGCACTCACGCACACACGCATCTAGGCGCCACCATCCCTCGCAGCTTTTTGGATGGCAGCGGATCACCAACGACTAAAGCCACGAGCTTAGGCGTTGTTAATGTTCAGTAAACTGGCTCGGTGGCTCAGCGCTAGAGCGGGGCTGTCTCGCACGCGGAAGGCTGCGAGTTTAAATTCTAGTCGGGAGGTTGACTCACCCCACCTGGGGTCCATGAAAATGAGCTGCCCTGCCGAAAAGCTAAAAGAAAAATATTTTCGATATTTTCAGCACACAACGTACAGCATTTTTAAAAGGAAATAAAAGAAGGACCAACGCTCACGTTTCCACTGTCGCTCCTAAGAGTTCACTTTCGACTTTATTAAAATTCACGGTTATCCATGACCATCGGCGACTTCCGTGACAAACCCGTAGCCTCACCAACCACTCACCGATTACGCAGCGCGCACGCTCGCGGTCTGACGACGCCGCGCAAGACAGCGATCTCGAGTGGGGGAGGCATCTCGGTCCAAATCGGTGGTTTGGCACCTGAGCCTGAGGTGTATACGGGGGGGGGGGGGGGCTGCCGATTGAGCAATCCTCTTTCTCGACTGACGGTTTAAACGCAACCGCTTCAACCTGATCCCAGTGCCAGGTTATCCTCGTAGCAAAAAGTAGCTACACATGCTAAGGGCCCCGCACTTTCAAGGGCCCCGCGCAAAATGCTTTCAAGCTATCAATTCCGGTTCAGTGGTTGTGCACTTGCTCTATTACTATAGTACTATACTGCCTTCAACTTTTATGAACGACTGGGTGTTTAAGGTTAGCGATTTGTCGTATTATCTGAATGTATAGGAAATGAAAAATGCAATTACTTTACTATGCAAGAAAAACATTTGTGTTTTAATATTTACGTGTTTTTTTAATTTAGGGCCCCTTAATAACATATGCTACAGGCCCCACACTTGCTTCATCCGGCACTGCCTGACCCGGAATCAATCCAGATTGATTAAAAAAAACTCACCGCTTAATGCGCTTAGTTTGTGTTGTCCTTCCCCCGCACCTCCCATTAGCATGGTTGTGGCTACGTACGGTGCGAAAGAAGTTCAACGTACGGTTCACACGTACAGAAAACCCGCACCTCTCTGGTGGGTGTTAAATCGAACGCGCGCCGGCAAAGGACAATTTTTTTTTTACCCTCTCCGAGCGTTAGCCAGCGATCGCACACACACAGACACAAATTAAAAAATAAAACGACCGTCAAAAACCAACCGAGCGCCTTGGGGCCTTTGCTGCTTTTTTGAATTTTTCATCGATTCAAAAAAATGTCCCCGGACCCGGCCCGCCCTGGCCTGGCGCGCGCGCGCTCGGTGCGCGATGACTCTGAGCGCGGGCGAAGAATGCGCGCATCTGTGACGGCGACCCCCGCGACTCCGCGCTGACAATGGAAGTGGCGGGAGTGCGGGTCTCAGCGGGATGGCTCGTGTTTGTTTAGCGTGGCTCGCCAAGAACAACAACAAACAACAACAACAGCAGCAGCAGCAGCTACGGCCGCTGGGCATGGCCCACTTTCGGTGTCGCGGGGCGGTAACCGGTTTTATTTTTTTTTAATATATTGCGTGGGGTAATTGCGCCGAATGTTTGTATGTACGTAGCCACAACCGTGCTCATTGGACGTGCGGAAATGTAATGTTTTCACGGAGTGGTTTTATTTTTTTTTATAACCCGTGTAGCATAATCATCTGATTGTCGGACATGCTTCTGAACAACACGCGGCACAACACGTAAACATATGAGAGAGAGAGAAAGCCGTGCAGCACAACCTACAAAATCCTGCCTATTTCCTGGCTTGATTAAAGGAATGCAGCGGAATGAATGCACGCGTCTCCCTCGCTGTCACCATCTCCAAACTATATGGTGCGCACAAATGGAACGAATTAAAAACAAAACTAAAATCGCACATTTTATTTGCTGTAGTTGAGGATTTGATTTTGCAAACTTTCAGGCGCCTCGTAACGATGGTCAGTCAACAAACCGTCAACCGCAGGCGACGAGCCTCAGCAAATTCTCACCTTGTTATAAACAAAATAACATCATGAATAACCATTCACAGGAATGAGTCGATCCACTGCTGAATAGAGGCCTCCCCACGCACTGTCGGTCCTCGGGCGTGAGGGTTTTGACCGTATTTCACCACGCTAGTCATCGCGTATGTATGTATGTTGAACTTCTTTCGCACCGTACGTAGCCAACCGTGCTAATCAGATTGGACGGGGAGTAGGCTAGGACCAGTGCAAATATAATTTGCCACTGATGTTAGCCATGGCTGGGACTCAAAACTCAGGTCTGTGGGTACATTGCGCAATGTACCAACGAGTGTTCTTCCCATATAGAGTACGTACAGAGAGTACAGAGTTAAACACAACTGAGATGTGCATAGGGGTGTGCATGTACTTTGCGTGTAATTTCAATAGACGTGGGTTTACACATTTTGCCAGTGTCCAAATGTAGAGTTGTGGCATGAAGCGTAGAGAGCGCATGCTTGGAATTACAGAAAGAGGAATGATTGGGTGAGAGAACGTATACAAATGATATACTGTTTAGACTGTTAAGAAATAATAAGCAGGCTTGAGCAGGGCAGAAGGGATAATGGCTGGTGGTCGAGATGGGGTGCCACGGTGGTGAGATGTTAACTACCTTGCCTGGTGTGCAAGAAGTCGTGGATCCGAACCCAACCCTAACGCCTGCTCTATATCTAGAGTTTGCGTGTTCTCCCTGTGGTTGCGTCGATTTTTCTCCGAGTCCTCCGTCCCCCCCCCCCCACACATTCATAAACATGGGTGTAGAGTATTTGGCGACTATAAATTTCCACGCGATAAGCCACTTCGTCGAGCTATCATATGTGGCCAGGTCGCTTCTGAAAACAGAGATTTTTAAAATAAGCCACAATACCTTGCTGATCTCGTTAAGGATCATAAACCATCACACGGAACTCCGGTCATCCTCGCAGCGGCTTTGGGCTCACCATGGAACAAAGACGGTCACTGCATCGCACGCTTTCAGATGAGCATCTGCGGCCATCTGGGACGCTCTTCCTTACGATATTAGGTAGTGACCGGAGCGATGCACTTTTAAATCTGGATCGAAAACTCATTTCTTTAGAACTGCTTGTTTGTGCTTTAGTTTATTGTCCTTCCCCCCGCACCTCCGATGAGCACGGTCGGCAACGCACGGTGTGAAAAATGTTCTACACACATACGGTATCGCTCAGTGGTAACGTAAAACAAAAAAATGTGTTGACTTTTAGTTTAGTTCATAACGGCGGTCGAACCCGACAGAGCGACAGCCATCGTGGCTAATGACGACGACGACGATGATGACGACGACGGCGATGGTGATGACGACGGGTTAACAAAAGAGCGCACGTTACTTTGCACGTAAACGTCGCACCCGTTTTCATTTTCAGCGCAGCTCAAAGGGCGCTGAACGGTAAAAGGCTCTTGAAAAGGAATTTCTCGCAGGCAAATAACAAGTGTGGCACGCGCGGCACAGCAGAATCCTGAGATTCTTGTTAAATTCGGCCATTTGTCAAATCCGCCGCAGGATGACGATGACCGCCACCCACCCCTCCTCCTCCTCCTCTTCCTATGCCGTTGTCAATCGTGGCGGTTGTTGGATCATACTTCACCGCGCTGGAGAACGGGGGAACTGGTGAAAGAGGAGAGCGCGGGGGGCCCGCGCAGGTGGCGCTCGCCGGCTCACGTTTGCCCACGGATGGGAATCAAATTGAAGTCGCCAGGTTCACAGCGGGGCGAGCCCAATAGCCGCGGCACCGCCGTCCAGCACGGTTGGCTGCGTACGGCGCGAAAGAAGCTCAACACGCAGACACGCACACGCGCCTCCACCAGATTCTTGTTAAGCGGCTGTAATTTTACCCGTATGGGGGGGGGGGGGGGCGGGAGAGAGAATAATAGCGATAGGAAACCGACTGTGTCACTACACTTCCTAGCACCCCGAATTCTTTGCTTGACCTGTCTTTTCATTACGTACGATGTAATATGGAAAAAAAGACACACGATACTGGTATTTACGTAGCCCTATTGCACTGCGGTGTTCGGATCGAGTACATATATATACACCGGCATACGGTTACACATACACATCACAATATACAAGCCCCTTAACAACTGCTAGGTGAAAAAATCGCCATGGCCAATTGTAACGAGGGTCGTTTGACCATACTTCACGAGGCTGGTCAGTTGCGTGTTGGTGAAGGGGCTATACTGTGCTGTCAGTTCAGATATCACTCGCCACTGGTGTCAGCCGTGCCTGCTAATAGATCGCAAAGATTCAACGCTTGTACTCAATAGCGGAGCCAGGATTTTCAGATAGGAGGGGGGGGGGGGGGCAACCCCTCCAGCAATGAAAAGTGATAGAGGACTTGTTAGTAAGTAAGGAGTTGTTAGTAAGTAAGGAGTTGTTAGTAAGTAAGGACTTGTCCCTTGCTTTTTATTCGAGAAGTGTGCGGCGATGGCGCAGCCATCGATCGAGGGTCGAATTCGAACCGAGTTGTGTGATCGGCATCGCGCTCGCTGAAGGTGTTGATGCCTTCAGGGAAGTCGTGGACTCTGTATACGCAACTGCGCACAATTCTGAGTCACTTATAACCGCTTTGCCAATTATGGACTTTGCCAATTATTGACTTTGCCAATTATGGACTATTTTCCTATTATCTCATAGAGTCCCTGGCACGTAATAATATGCTCCACAGTGGCAGTGGGGGTCGCAAAATGGCGATTTATTACTAATAAACCCCAATGATCCGATCGAAATTAGGGATTTCGATCGGATCATTGGGGGGGCACGTGCCCCCCCCCCATTCCACTGGCTCCGCCAGTGCTTGTACTACATTTCAACTTATTTGAACTTAAACGTTTCACTGTTCTAACCTCAAACGCGATGACTGTGTTGATTGTCCTTTTGTGGCTTTCGTGTAAAGATGGGGCTTGGTGTTGGTCGATTAGTATTGGTTCTGAGCTGACTTTTGTCGATGCATCATTTCCATGATTTAAATGTATTTGTGCGATACACAAATACATTTCAATAATGGGCATAACAGCATTGAAATGCACGCAAGACCACTGCGGCGAACACAGTGACACCTCTAGAACGCCGAATCCCCACGTGGAGACACAAATATAGACGTACACGATCACTTAAATCCACGCCTCGCCCCATCAACGTATCCACTACGCACAATATAATCAAATCTATCTCAGCTATAATTAAAAAAATCTTTAGGTTTTATGTTGTTGTTGTATTTTTGTCGGAGAACGTGGAACACACGAGGACTGGTCTCGATTAAATTTGGAGTGACAAATAACCCAAGATGCTAGCTGAGATGCACAAGTGAAAATGGTCAGACACGAGCACGGCACCGCGTAGCTCTCCGATGGATTCCCGCGTCGCTCGGCAACGGCGTCCGACTTTTCGCTCCGAGCTTGTCCGGAAACCGCTCCGCGTGCTCGGAGCTGATGTTCCCGAAGAAGCTCCGCCTTCTAAACACATCTCGTGGTTAAATCTCGATTTCAAGCTTTCGTGACTGCAGGAATCCACACTCTTTGGTTATTTCGGTAAAGTCACGTAGGTAGACAATAAAATAAATCACGACGTTTCGATTGCAACACAAGCAATCATCATCGGGTGGGAAAACCACAGCAATATAAAAATGTTTTCTGAAGTGGGAGAGAGATGCCGTGGTAAAAGGTTATATAGGTAGAGGTTATATACCTATATATATACCTCTATAACCTCTACCCACATGGCATCTCTCTCCCACTTCACAAAAAAACATTATTGCTGTGGTTTTCCCACCTGATGATGATTGCTGTGTTGCAATCGAAACGTCGTGATTTATTGTATTTTATACCTACGTGACTTTACCGAAAAAACCAAAGAGTGCATCTCGTAGTGCTTGTCAAGGGAGCCCCCAACTCGTAGCTTTGGCCACGAGCAAGGGGGAGTGGAGGAGGGGTGCCCCATCCTCTTACCCTACTGAGTAACCACCCAGCCAGACCAGGCGCTGGCAACGATAGGGCAAGAGGGGGGGGGGGGGGGTGTGGGCTGCCTTCATTACATCAAGTGGCATTTTCGTCTGCGCTCGCTCGCAGCTGCTGCTCGTATCAGATGTGTAAATCCCACCCGATCCCTGCGCAACTCGTGGTAGTCGTAGTAGTGGTATTGGACGTGTACAAATTGCGTTAAATTGTACCATGTGTGTGCACGCGCCAAGTGGCTTTGACACACCGCTTTGGCGTGTGTTGCCAAGGAGGAGCTCTGGGAGGGATACGCATCATATTCACAGCTGCTTGGTGATCATACTGTCAACAAAGACAAATATCCCCCCCCCCCCGTATAGCCTCAACATACTATTGGGTCAAGTGCTGTTAGCACCTATGAAGGCCGGCACGGCACACGTGTGGGTGGGCGGCCAGCACCGTGCCCGGCCGCCTTTGTCTCCCGAGTGGCGATGTTTACACACCGCACCAGGTACTCTTTTGAGGCTGAGTCGAGCTAGGGGAGGCCCAGGACCGCTTCAGATAATCGTCATTGGTGTTGGCCGTTGAGTGGGAATCGAACTCAAATAGCGGGTTCGTCGTGCGGGGCGCTAACCACTACACTACCGCTCATACTGCACACACAGCCTGAAGATATGATGAGCACAACGTTTTGAAGAGTGTACACATTCCGTGCAGGAAGTGTACAGGAGACGAATATGAGAGAGTTTAAAAATGAACGTTGACATTTAAAATCGTGCCAAATGCTAATCAAGGGTTACATACCTGTCAACCCCTTATCAGTGCCTGCCTTATTACAGACCAATTCAGACCGTATTGGTCACCCCGTGACCCTTATAAATCTGAACGTTCATCCTACGAAGTCCTATCATAAGGGAGAAACGCAAACAAATAGACATTGTTTTCTTTAGTTTTATTCTGTATTGAAACGGCTGTACGCTGTGTGGACCTGAAAACTCAATTTCCCTGTACAACAATACGGGTTAAACCGCATGCGTTTACACGGTATGGGGTTACTATTTTAAATGAGAGTCATTCCTTCACGTGAAGAACATTTAGCTTGCTCAAAGCAATGCTAAGGAGTATGACATTAGTTAAGAGCGCACGAGCATGAGATGGGTGATCCAGGTATCTTAATGTGCTGTAGTATAAAGATTATATTCTTAGTTTTTTCGGTAAAGTCACGTTGAAGAGAAACAACAAAATAATAAAATATATATAAAACAATAAAAAAATTATAAAAAAATTCTCACGACGTTTCGACCATAACTCAAACGGTCATCTTCAGGTGTGTTGGTTTGCATAAATTTATTTTTAAACGGCGCATTTATTTATTTATAAAAAACGTTAGCGTCACGCGCAGCGATTTGGCAGTTTACCCAGGACTAGTCCATCTATATTTTGAAAAGAGGAGGGGGGAGACGAAATTTTTTATAATGTATGCTGTCTGAAAGCCACTGTAAGCGTGAACAATCAATTAAGAACTGAAATGGTTTATCAAATCTTTCCAATGATTGCTAAGATAGAATCCATCTTCTCGGTTGAAATTGTCTCTGTGCTTGTATATGTGGATAGCCTCATGAACGAATCTCTCATGGAAGCCAGATGGCTTACAAAGAACCTCTGTCTTGGAAAAGTCAATGGCATGTGAGCCTACTGAATTAGAACAATGATCTGCTACGGCCGAGGTGTTGGTCCTACCGTGTTTAAGGTCTGCTTTGTGTTCACGAATGCGGTCCGAGACATGGCGTTTGGTTTCTCCAATGTAACTACTACCACAGAGGCAACTTAGTTTGTAGACACCAGGGTATTGTATGTCCGGAATCACATCTTTTACAGACGGAACCAGATTTATAAATAAATAAATGCGCCGTTTAAAAATCAATTTATGCAAACCAACACACCTGAAGATGACCGTTTGAGTTATGGTCGAAACGTCGTGAGAATTTTTTTTTATTTTTTATTGTTTTATATATATTTTATTATTTTGTTATTTCTCTTCAACGTGACTTTACCGAAAAAACTAAGAATATGAATTACTGCAGTCACGAAAGCTTTAAATAAAAAAAGTATAAAGATTGTTTCAATTACTTAGGCCGACGAGTGAATGAAGATGTATGCTACGAACTGAATTAAAAACGTATGTATATTTTTTTTATTTCGTGTTCACTGTTAGCCAGTATGCAAAAAAATGTGACCTGGATTGTTCACAGGCACCGCTCTCATTCCGAGGTTTTTGGCCAGCAATAGCAATACATGGAATTCGCCACACCAGCGGCAATTTGTGGAAATGTAATATTTTTACAGTAAGGATTTTGGTAAGAATGCTATCAATATTGGGAAGTTTTTTTTTTTATTGGTACAAATTATGATGACCATAGTTTTAGACTACGGGCGAAAGACGGCGCAATAGGCAATATCTGCAGCATTAAAGCACTGAATCGAAGTTCCTAATTCAACCGCAGTGGAACACGAGGGTAATCAGTTTGTGTTATGTTTTAAATGTGCGCAGTTTTAATATGAGGAAATTCGCGGACAAGTCTTGAAGCACACAGCGATCTACTCTTTAGCCCGATGGCATTTGGTCCCTTTACAATTTTCTCCCTCCGAAATGTTTAGCTGGGTTGTGTGCCTCTGCCGGGTGGTATTGGGAATCAAAAAAGTGTCCACTCCCGTGGAGGAAGGCTCCATGTTATTCGGCACGGCTAAACTCCACGGATTTCCAGCCGCACTCGTGAGACCGCCGATGGTTGTTTCACCAATAAACACCGCATGCTTTGCCACATGCTCACAATTCTTTCCAATGAATATCCTCGAATTGCTTACTCGGCTCCTTTTCTGGACGTGCCAAGGACCACAGTGCAGGTAATTCCAAGCAACATGTGTGGCTCTCTCAGCCACAACCCACTACGTAATTTTTGCACATTAAGCCTACGTTTCTGGCAAGTGACCTACTTACTCTTTAGAATGATGTCACATCGGTTTTTTTGTGTCCACTTTACACTCGACTGCATGTTTGGCACATGTGCAGACAGGTCTTAATTTCAGAACAGCCTATTCGGGGTTGCTGATCTGGGAAATATTCCCGCACCCGGCATATCACGTCCAGGGTACCTCTCAATATATTTGTGGCTACCAGTCACGTGCCTACTCTGCAGTCTAACATCAATCAATTAAGCCCTCTGTACATGTAAATGTGTAAGTATACATAATTTGTTGTAAATCCACTGCTGGATAAGGGCCTCCCCACTCCTACCTCCCCACTCTGGTCAATGTGCGTTGCTGAAGGCCTGGGAGCATGTGGAAGCAGAATTTAGTATTGTGCTGATAATGTACAATACCAATCACTGCGAGCCGTCCGACATCACATAGTTCACTTAGACCAAATACAATATGTTAAGTACGTTTAACTCAGGTTCATTTTAAAGGTTAAAATATATAAAGAAAGATCAGTCTGCAAAGCTGGTTATAACGTGTAGGTTCACCATACTGCATTCCACTTAATGCTTAAGAAAACGCTTTAAAAATGTATGCAATTTGTAATTCATAGTCGAAATGGAATCTAAATTCTTGGGTTTAATTTCCATTCGTAAGTAGTATTTTCTTCTTGTATTTATTATCCGGGGTTTTGGAAACGTCTTGCACATATCAAAGCACCTCCTAACAATAACAACGCTCAATCACTGATCCATCCTTGCTTGCAGCTGACGTATCTAAGCAGGTTCTTGCCTGGTTCAACAGATTAGAACAAAACATGATGACGGCCCTTTGTCACTCCACTGCTGGAGGAAGGCCTCCCCACGCTGTGTAGTCGGTCATGGAATTCGCTCGACCATACTTCACCAAGCTGGTCACTGCAAGTTGGACAGTGCCGGATTAAGATAGTGCGGGGCCTGTAGCATATATGTTATAAAGGGACCCTAAATAATAAGAAAACGTAAATATTCAAAACACAATTTTTTTACTTTCATAGTAAAGTAATTGTATTTTTTTTTCATTTGCTATACAGCCAGATAATACGACAAATCGCTAACCTTAACACCCAGTCGTTCATAAAAGTTGAAGGCAGTATAGTACTATAGTAATAGAGCAAGTGCAGAATCACTGAACCAGAATTGATAGCTTGAAAGCGTTTAGCGCGGGGCCCTTGAAAGTGCGGGGCCCGTAGCTACTACATGTGTAGTAGCTACTACACGTGTAGTAGCTACTACACATGTAGCTACTACACGTCTAGCTACTACATGTAGTAGTAGCTACTACATGTGCAGCTACTTGTGCTACGAGGATAATCCGCCACTGAATTTGGCGAAGGGGTCATGATGCGACGCCCAGGATCGGTTTCAATCCAATTCGCCACCGGTTGTCATTGCCGCAGCTGGGTATCGTGCTCTGCTTACCGGGTTTTAGAGCGTAAGTGGCTCTAACCCGCTGCACCACCGCCGCACCCCGCTTTAAACAAACGACTCCACTATTATTCAATACAATGACTTGCGTATACGTGAACGCACGCTAGACCCCGTCGCTCGACGTCGCTTCGTGTGTACTGAGTTGTATGCTGCAAACAGAACGTCCAAGCCCAGGCACGCTCAAATATGCACCTGCAATTACCGCACGTTTAGAACACCGCGGAAATATGTAACCGATAGTCACTTGATTAATTGAGAATGCCTGTTATGGAATAAGTCAACGAAGCGTTGTGTGTCTCCTTATACCGTAGCGGGGCGTGCGGAGGAGTCGTGGCGCAGTGGTTAGCGCACCGCGCTGTATATGAACCCAGCCGGCCACCTAAGTACGACTCCCGCCACGGCTAACGTCATTAACAGCGTGGTGAAGTGCGGTCGAACAAGGCTCACGACCGATATGGCGTGGGAAGCCCTTAGTTCATCAGTGGGCCGACAAGAGGGCTGTAATCATCATACTTACCTGGTTTCTAGGCAGTCTGCCTTCCCATACCTGAGCTGGTTTACATAACAGTCCACCTGATGTGCCAGCTCGCAAAATTATTTAACACGTGTTCCCGCGGCATGAACGTGCATTCATGGATTCGTTTTAACATGACAGATCCAATGTACAACAACGTAGCGTTCGTGATGCGAGATTCATTTCCCGATAGTCCGCAGACGAAACAAGTATACACACAAACACACACACTTGTGAAACACCAAATCACGTGTACACACAAACACACGTGTACACACACACACTTGTAAAAGACCAGATCACGTGTACAGACTAACACACGTGTAAACACAAACACACCTTTACAGGACACACCACGTGTACGGACCAAAACACTTGTACACGCCATCACACGTGTGCAAACTAACACGCGTATACATGCCAACACGTGTACATACTAACACACGTGTACATACCAACACGTGTACATACCAACACACGTGTGCATATACCAACACACGTGTACCGACCAACACACGTGCACAGACCAACACACGTGTACATGCCTACACACGTGTACACGCCAAAAGCGAACATGTGTAGAACAGGTGTACACATATAAAAACACACGAACCGAACAACTCGCACACACCAAATACGACATGGTTGTTAATAATAGGCAGTAGCAAAGACAAAGAAGCCCTGTCTAACCTACATAGACTGCTTGGACAAGTCGCCGCGAGAAAACGCCCCGTTCAGGTTGGTCCAGCGCATGAAGGGAGAGCCGGTGATGTGGCTAAACGCCGCGCCCGGCCGCCTTTGCCTCCCCTGCGCTTATGTTTCCACCAACAACACCAAGCGCCAATTTGAAGTTGAGCCGACCTATGGGAAGCAAAGTTCTGATCTCATGAGCCACTGATGTTAGCCGTGACCGGGAATCGAATTCGGCTTATCAGGCGAGGATCCCAGTGCCCTAACAACTGCGCCACCGCTCGTCCCCACCACCAAAAGCATTCGATAGGTGCATAGATGACTATACCGCATATACTCAGCGTGCATTCAATTGCATATGGGTGGGTGTACATATTGGTGGGTGTACATATGGGTGTTATTGTCAGTGTCTATACGTCACACTCACAATGAACGAGAGCTGAAAGGTGTTCAAAGGAACACAGAGAGAGAGAGGGGAGGAGCAGATGCAAGCTTGGAATTACACCCCAGCAGACAGAGAAGAATGTATGGATTAGAGATCAAACGCAGGTTACAGACATCGTGTAACTCAAGGACGATGTAGCTTGTAGGTTACTCCGTACGTATACAGCTCGCAAGTACTCTATATATAATATATACAACACGCAAGGTACTATACAGTATAACTATGTGACATGCAAGTATGAACTATACAGCTTGTAAGTACTCCATCTATCTATACTGCGCAACGTACAAGTCCCGCATATATAGCAAGTAGAGTCAATAAGTATATTGCATTAAAGTACTATATATCAACATAAGCGCCACATATAGGATACGTACGTAACATGCAATGTCACGTGCATGTTACAGGTCCCCTGCGCAGGTGTGCAGGTGCCGTACCTGCGAGGCTAAGACGTTCCGTGGACGACTCCTCCGCCGCTTCTCTCAGTGACAGCCCGGGCAGCGGCGGCGGCGGCAGCAGCACTACGACAACGCGAGGCTAAGTGCATGGGATGTCTCATTCCCGGTGCTTGCCTGCCCGTGTGCGTGTGTGTATCGATATATGTAGGAGTGTGTGTGTGTGGGTGGGTATGTGCGTGTGTGGGGTGAGTGTCTCTGTACGTGTGTGTTTGTGTATGGGAGTGGGTGGGTACGGGTGTGCGGGTATGTTTCTGTGTGTGTATATATGGATGGGTGTGTATCTGTGTATGGGTGGGTATGTGTGCCTGTGTGTCTATATCTTCCTGCGTATGATTGATTATATCTCTCTGTATTAAAATTCGTTTGTGGGTATGTATCTGCACGTGCGCCTGTGTGTTTATATACGTGGGTGGGTGAGCGTGTTTGTGTGTTCCTACGCATATACGAGTCTGTGGGTATGCCTGCGTGCGTGTGTGTGCCTGCGCGCGTGCGTGCGCGTGCGTGTGTGTGCCTGTCCTCGGCTCTGTTCTGGGATAATCGAGGTTGACATTTAAGAGGGGCTGGGACCCGACACCACGGGGCGGTGTGTGTGTGCGCGTGTGTCCGCGCCGCCCCGTGGCCACGTGGACTCGGCGAGGAGGAGGAGCGCGCGCCCAGGAGGAGGCCTCTCGAGCGAGCAAACACAAATTCGCTGGCTTGCCTGGCAGCAGCAGTTTCAAAAAAGCGCTCGGGCATAAGCAAAGCAAGCAATAAAACACGCTCAATGGCCTCAAGTGGGGGCTCTCAATTGAGGGGGGGGGGTCCCAGATTTCGTGAAGAACTAAAAACAAATTCACCATCAGCCGTGGTCGATCCACCTGCTGGATGAAAGCCACACTCAAATGTTATACCACCCTTGCGATGTAACAAAGATACTCCGTATAGTCTTGACAGACTGTTGGGGGAAGTGCCGTTCGCGAGCAAATATGAGGTGGGTGACCAACATCACGCCCTGCTGCCTTTGTTTCCCCGGTGGCAATGTTTTCACAGACCCACCAGGAGCTCATTTGAGGCTGAGTAGACCTAGGAGAGGGCCCATTGCCCGGTTCAGATAATCGTCGCTGGTGATCTGTGGCCGTGAGCGGGAATCGAACTCGGGTCGCCGGGTTCAGAGCGCAGCAGCGCTCACCCGCTACACTACCGCTCCCCACAAGATAACAATCCACCCAGCAGATGCACACGGCCATATTTCGTCGCTCCGTCTCTCCGTTTTTACGTGCCCTATCGAAGACGTTCCATTCCTTGGCTGCCACTCCGGTCTTCAGTATTGTTGACCGTTTGCCCATGAACATCCCCTTCAAACGACGTGTCCTAACCCAAGTCCACTTGTCTAAACAGTTTTGAATAGCAGCACCGTATGTTTAATCTGGTAATAATACATCCCAGGCACCGGTAATAATACATTCCAGGTGTGCCGCAGTACTTTCGAATTTATCAACGGACACGCAGACAATGAAATAATGTCATCAACAACAACGATAAGGGGCCGTCCATAAATGACGTCACGCACCTAGGAGGGGGGGGTCAGACATTTGTGACGATGTGTGACGAGGGGGGTTTGAAAAATGTGACGTCACATAAAAATGCGTAACTTTAAATAAATATAAACACGTTCTACTTAATTAAATATACTTTTTAATAAATGTTTTCTCCTACAACATCAGAGTGCAGCGACACATTAAATACGCACTAAAATGACAATAGTTTAAAGCGATTTGAAGCATGTTTTATTTTGGGGGGGGGGGGGGGGCAGAGCTTTGTGACGTCATATTTAGGGGGGGGGGTCTGACTTTTTGTGACGCCGTGTGACGAAGGGGGTGGGAATCAAAAATCGTCCGAAATCGCGTGACGTCATTTATGGACGGCCCCAAACAACCGCCGTTCACCGCAAAGTGGCGGTGACGTCATTAACAAACACATGCACACACAGATATCAACATGTTGAATACACAGACACATTGAAATGAACACAGTAGACAGACATGAAAACCGACGAACCATTCCTAACTTACCAATAAAACACAGACACACAAAGATCCCCCCGTATAGGCGTAACACACTGTTGGGGCAAGTGCTGTTGACAATCGCCTATGAAGGCCGGCACGACGAGGTGGGTGGGCAGCACCACGCCCGACCGCCTTTGTCTCCCCAGTCGCGATGTTTACATACCGCACCAGGTACTCATTTCAGGCTGAGTCGACCTAGGGGAGGCCCAGGACCGGTTCAGATAATCGTCACTGGTGTTGGCCGTGAGCGGGAAACGAACCCGGGTCGCCGGGTTCATAGCGCAGCGCACTACCCGCTACACAACCGCTCCCCTACTACACACGTACTGATACACACACGTACTGATACACACGTACTGATACACACCAAACACACAACTACCCCCTCTTCGTGATTATGCCGAGCCGGGGGAGTAATTAAATCTGAGAGTTATAGGTATGCGGTTCTAATTTGAGTAGCGTTTTGATTCCGGTGCAAATTCAAAAACGTAGGGCATATTTTTTGGATTTATAGCTTTCGTGACTGCAGGGATTCATATTCTTGGTTCTTTCGGTAAAGTCACGTAGAAGGGAAATAATAAAGACAAAACATAATAAAATAAAATTCTCACGACGTTTCGGCGACAACGCAAGCAGCCGTCCTCAGGTGAAGAACAGAGCTGTCGGAAAGACAGCGTCCTAATGAACACTGCTAAGCTTGGCAGCGTATTTTAAGCTGGGTGGGAGGAGGGCATGTTCTGCCAGTTGTGTCCTTCATGAACAGCTCCATTTTGTTCAGTGAACGAATTGCACTTCACTTTAATTTTACAGTATTCACATTTATGCCAAGCCCAAATTTGCAGAACGCTTCATTACCTTATTATAACATTTCCTGAAACTACATTTCAATTGGACGTTGTAGTCAGCAAATATGAGACGAATGAGGTTTTCCAATCTTATTATAACATTTCCTGAAACTACATTTCAATTGGACTTTATAGTCAGCAAATATGAGACGAATGAGGTTTTTCCAACATTATATATCCATTTGTTTCCCCAAACCAAGTTTCGGAAAATAAATTCTGCAGTATTCTGCTGCTGTGAACACATTTAGCAAAAGCGTGGCACTTTGCGTGACTACTCTTTTAGTATATCCTTTGGTACATTCTTTTTGTAATCATCGTGTGGCTGTCGCTGTACATGGTATTATTTCTAAATATATTTAACATATAGCTTTGTGAGAGCTTGAATGACCGCATTAACTTCTACAGCTGAACTCTTTTTCACACTCTGCAAAGGCTAGGAAAAGATTATGGAATAGTCCGTCTATTCCATAATCTGATTAATAGTATTCAGTCGATAGTTAAGGAACATGTCCTGAGTCGTTCTTACTCACCTGGTTGATTTTCATTGTTCCCAATGATCTTCGTGAACAATTTATACTGCACGTTCAAAAATAAGTAAATATATCTGTAAACCGTCACACTCAAGTTCCGTATATATCACCTTTTTAATAGAATTACTAATGTGTAATTCCACGATTGTGGTATGTAACTTCTGTGTAAAGATTTAGTGAAAAAAACAATGATCGAACAAGTAGTCCCTCTTCTTTGATAATGTCCACAGGGATACCGTGATATGTATTCTTCATGATAAATGTATCAGTTCAATTTTCGCAGCCAATATTGCTGACATCCCGGATTTTCCTGAAGATGCTTGGCAGCGTTTCAAGAAAATAATCTAATAGCGAAATTTGTTTGTGAGAATTGTTCAACTTACCGGTGAGATAAAGCAATTGTACGTTAAATGCTTGTTCACTTGACAGTTAGTTTGGCTACGTTGGGGGGTCTGTCCAACCATACGTATCATAAATTCGGTCAGATGATCACGTGACCTAATCCAGAAATGTATATATATAAGTATCTATTCATAAGCTCACGATAAGTTCATCGAATTGTGAAAGCATAACTTTTTTCGATTCATCTATTGTACAAAAGCGAATCCGAATATTTATTTATATTTGAGGAATCCGATGAGCTATAAAGAAGGTGAGCCGGGGCGGTCCATGTGACCCCCGCAGCCGCTAGGGGCCGATACATTCAATAGAATCGTAACCAAAAAAAATCACCCTCGAAAGGAAACCGCGACAATTCATCGAATCGTCGACGCCGTTGTACATCCAAGCTCTCTCAACACGTGGCCCTATTGTTCTATGCCCCCCCCCCCTCCCAGAGCAGTGGTCGCGTCCGCCCACGTGGTTGGAGGAATCCCACGAGCTATAAAGCTCTTCTGTTTCCAGATGTCCACTAATAAGTCCACGTGACCCCCGCAGCCACTAGGAGCCAATACATTCAATATAATCCTAACAAAAAAAAGAACAAATAATCCTCGAAAACGAAACCGCAACAATTAATCGAATCGTCGACGCCGCTGTACATCCAATCTCTCTCAACACGTGGCCCCATTGTTGCACACGCGCTCCCCCCCTTCCTCCCAGAGCAGTGGTCGCGTCCGCCCACGTGGTTGAAAGCGGCGCGTGGACCCGGAAGTCCGTGACGCTCCTTCACGAGTCCCGCACGCAGCCCGCATTGTTGACATTCGCGGCCTCTTTCTCCCCGCTCACGAAAGCTGCCGCAAACGCGACACGTCGCCGCCGCCGCATCCCTTGCCTTCTGTCATTAAAACTTCCCCCCTCCTCCCCAGCAGCGCCTCCAAATAACAAACAAACAACAATCGCCAGCAAACGGTCATCCCCCACCAACCACCAACCCACCTATGAACCTACCACATGGCAATTGTATTTCGTAGACCGAACGCGCAGAAGCGTGCTGTGATTGGTGGATGCGGGCGCGAGGTGGGCCAACGCGCGCCTCCCGTTGGTCAGCGTCTGCGCGTGCGGCCAATAGGCACGCTCTACGCTCCGCCGCGCGCTTACGCGCTCCAGTAAATACAAACGGTGGCAGCGGATAGCAACAACAGCCGCATCGACCTCCGGCGCCTTTCATCGTCGTCCTTCTCTCGCCGCCGTCGTCGCCGCCGCCGCAGCCGCCGCCGCCGCCGCTTCTCATGGAGGACTGGGCGCTGCTGTCGCTCATCGCGGCGCTACTGCTGCTGCTGCTCGGCTCGCTGGTGGGCGCGGCGCTCCACTCGGGTCTGTGCGCCGCCGTGGTGGTGCGTACCGGGTCTCCGCCCGTTCGCGGCCTCACCGTTGCCTACAAGTACCGCGTGGGGCCCTACCGACAAAGCGGCCGCCTCTACACCGAGGCGGCGAGCATCGCGCCCAGGCTGCGCTCCATAGGAGTCTACTACGACGACCCCGCGCAGGTGAGCGGGGCGGACGCTGCTTTGTTGAAGGCCTCCCGTACAGGGTTGACCGGTGTGTGTGGGTGTGTGTCCTGGGGGGGATGAGGGGTGATTGATTTTGCTGATGACCCTGGCGACCTCCGCGGGCCAGCGGCCTGGGTGGTTGTCGAGGGGTGTGGGATTGAGCGGTCAGGTACTCGTGCGGATTTCTGATGCGCCTGCTCAACAAACCGAAACACGTAGGCAATAGCTGCGGGTCACCCGCTCAACAATTGAGCCGTCATCTACTCATCCATCCACCTTCTTCTTGCTCGCCCAAGCCACCTGCCACCAACTCATAGTTCCAAACGCCTACCTACCCACCCAACCAACCAACTTCTCAGTCGGCCTCTCCAGGGACTCACTCGTATACTTAGTCACCTACTCATCCAGTAGCCCACCCCATACATGCCAACCCCCTTATCAGTGCCTAGCTTATTACAGGCCAATTCACACCTTATTGGTCACCCCGTGGTGCCCTTATAATTCTCAACGTTCATCATACAAAGTGGAGATCGTATTGGTGACCGGGAAGATGGAGCGATGAGGCCAGCTCGTGCACAGGAGCTGAACGGATCGTTGAAGGATGGCGACAGCGTGGGGAGTCCTCCATCCAGAAGTACCGTAGATAGATCTTGAATAATCATGATATCAATACTTGTCAACCCCTTATCAGTGCCTACCTTATTACAGACCAATTTAGATCTTATTGGTCACCCCGTGCCCTTATAAATCTCAACGTTCATCCTACAAAGTCCCATCACAAGGGAGAAACACAAACAAATAGACAAAAATGTTGTTGCCCGTATTGAAACGGCTGTACGCCATATGGACCTGAAAACTCAATTTCCCTGTACAAAAATACGGGGTAAACCGTATGTGTTGACAGGTATGCCACCCCCACCTAATCATTAACATATCCATCAAATCAATCGCTTACGTACCTTCACACTCGAGCGTTTTTGCCCAACCACCTACCCACACACCTACTAACCCAATCACTAACCTACCCGATCACTTAACACCTCCCCCACACAATGTCTGCTCACCAAGTAAATTAATTTACACACTATCCAATTTCCGTTATTCCACTCATCTATTCACCTACCTGCTGACTCCCCACTCATCACCCACCCCTCCACCAGCCTACGTATCTGCTAGACCATCCCTTCTCAGCTCCAGTCCATGCGACCTCCCACGGTTCCCGTCTTTTCGTAATAATCGTGAATTTTCATTCTACAAATTAATCCGCTCCACCTGATGGTCCTGATGGTAATCACGGAAAACAGTACCGTGGGCAGCATTGCATTCCGAACCACCCTTAACCACTCAGCCAACCGATCAACCACCCCCATCCCCATGTCCTTAAGAGTCTCACAGATCACAGTCCACGCAACAGGCTGTTGTTGAGTTTCTGCCCTTCGGGAAAGACCTTTCGTGCTGATGACACACGTAATGGGTGTGATGAGCTGCCGTGAGGTCTTTTGGGGCCAAGCTTCCACACTGTAGTATTTGGCATGTGGTTTATTGCGGCAGCTGAAAGAGCCCCTGACCACAATTTAGTGGAACCACATGTGCCAAACTGCTGCTGGGCAGTACTTAATCTACAGCCGTTTCTCATGACGTACTTGTGACATCTGTAATTTATGTGCAACGAAGAAGGGCCATTGCCAGAAACGTCGTCTCACTATTCTAAGGCTGTGTTATTGAGGAATCCGTCGAATTCATTTGTGCGCGTAATGTTAAAATGAATGGTGTACTTAGGAAAATTTACTTAGAAATAAATAATCGGCAATTGTTTATTGTTCCTTATTTCATATCTCGATGTAGTGGGGTCCAAATATCACGTTGGTTATTTTTCCCTATGGTTGGGAATGGGAGACATTGATACGCTCGTGCCAACATTCGCCAACGTGTGAATCGAGCTCACTGTTAATGTTCGCGCGTACGCATTAACAGCCGTGTGCGCATCAGCGCACAGAACCTGGCCTCTTGGCAGTTCAGAGTGCACGCATCACTACCTGCCCAACAAGTGCAGACGTTGCCTCAAATAGCTCGATCCATTTCCGCTCCCCTGGGCGATAATTAACTGGTAGGATCGAGCGTCGATTGCCACCTTTATAAAACGTGATCCGCATGTGTTGCGATTGACGCGTTCCGTTTAATGAATGTCAGATCTTTAGCCACGAATGCATCGTTTATACGAACTCGATCATCATGATGAGTCATGCTCCGTCAGCTGCTGGATTAAGGTCTTACCAATCCCTCGCAGTCTCTCAAAGTCTTGCGAAGCAACAGTTCATCTCGCGCCTGGACATGCGCTGATTTCATCGCTTCCGACCCAACACAACCTGTGATATTTAAGTTGCTATATTTGCTCTTGAAAGAGTCTTCAAAGTATAAAATAACCTTCCGGTGTAAAGCCATTGAGACATGTATACGCAGTTTATAATAAACACGGAACTGGCAATACACAACCGTATGGTCTCATTAACACCATCGTGTGTCCGCTGCCATAATGCCCCCCTCTTTAACCGTACAGAATTCGACAGGCATCTGCCAATGCAGCGTGTGCGTGCGCATCGTGAGGTATGCTCGCTGCCTCTTTAAGTGCCACGCTGTACAGATGACGTGATTCCTGTTGGTGAGGCCCCCTTGGCATGAGAGCTCAGCGTGCGCCCAGCTGTGGCTAAGATTGAGGCCAAGTACTGCACATATTGACCTGTTTGCGTAGTCTCTACACGCATATGCACACGCACAACCCTTTCAGACACTGCTACTCATTTATACGCCATGGAAAGAATTTCCATTGCCAACGTGCAGTGTTCATTTTTTTATGCTCTTGAAATCCGGTCAGGTGGTACTGTGGTCAAAGTTTCGGGCTCTGGTGCTGGACACTTAGGGTCATTTCGGCCTGTGCCAAGCAACTTTGTAATAAAAAAAACTAGGATGGTTGTGGTTTCACATCCTGTTGGGATTTCATAGAAATAGTTGAGGGGGCACCTCATGATTATTTATGTATTCATATATATGAGATACAGTATAGTTATTTGAAGTGGAGGTGTTGTCCAGTGGTTAGCATACTCTGCTATCAATCCAGAAAACTTATTTTGATTCATGGCAGTGGCTGACAGCAGTGGCAAGTGATATCTCAAACGGTCCTGAGCACTGCTTTTCACCAACCTGCACTGACCAAAGTGGTGAAGTATGGTCAGACAGCCCCCGTGATCGACACTGCGTGGGGATGCCTACTTGCAATAAATAATAGAGACCCTCCACTCGGTCAACCTATTCATAATAATGATCATCATCATCATGTATGGTTTATCCCGGAGGGTGTTTCTTGATCCTCAACTTGTTTTCAAAGTTACCTGCATTGGGAAGTTTGGGAAATGTCACTAATGACTCGCATTCCAGGTTGAGGGCCCACACAGCCCTCGTTCACCCCAGGGATCTATCAAATTAGTACCACTTTGCGGCAAGTCGACAATGAGATTGTTCCGTGGAATGGTTTATTCCCCAATCATAGGAATGTGGAATTTGCACAAAAGCCTGAGTGCTGTCGAACATATGTTGAGTGCCTCCCCGTTCTGGTTTTAACAGGACACAACAGGTAATTTTTTTAACTATGAAGAAATAAACGCCTTAAAAAAAGTTTAAAAAAAACAACGGTTTTATTCGCAACTTCGTTTAGCTCACGGTCGAGAAGTACGTCGATGATGTGGCGCCTGCTCCCACATCAACGCTTACTTTAATTAATTGTTTATTTTATCAATGAATCTTCAATGCCAAACTTTGTTTGTGTGGAGTGAGGGTTCCTGTAACTCGTTCACACGGAGCAGGCGCGCCTGAGACACGTGGCGCCTGCTTCTTGGGCGAGGCGATTCGAGAGTTTAGGGACCGCGGCGTTTTTGACCTCCACAAATATATAAATAATAAGGCGTCCATACAAAATATTAATTGCTTTAAAGGAGCCAATTAATTGATTAATTGATTCCGTTTTTGATATATGCATGCAATGTCACCACATCTGAATACGTGTGCAAAATTTTGAATTGATTGGACAACATGAAGTAGGCTAAATTTGTATTACAAGATTTGACCACGACACACAGACAGGAGTCAAGTTAAGTAAAATCGTTGAAAAATTGCAGTTTCTATCGTTCGTCAGAACGAGTGTTTTTTTGTTTGTTTGTATTTTACATTGATTCCAGCTTGATTCATTGTATATACGCCACGACGAAATCTGAGCATATGCTGGATGAATTTTAAAAAAAGTTTTAAAACCATGCATTATGCTTATTATTGTAGCGCTCCTATATCTTTGTATTCCTATGTTTTTTTACAATTGTAAATGAAGCTGCAGCCAGTGTACTATTTAAGACAATGTTTAAATATACTTTTAAATGTATCCAGAAAAAAGTATCACCGAGTCTCACAACTCGCTTTGAGCATTGGACTGTTTGGCCAGTTCCATTAATCAAGTGTTTGGCATGTTTAGAAACCCAAAACACACTTGGCAAGCCCTGGTGGGTCACCCATCCGTGATGATGAAGCTTAGCTTCCGATATCTGATAAGATCGGATGCATTTAGATGGAGTGTTTTGATCGTAGGCATGACATCTTATGGATGGTTGTGAATGGTTATTTGCACCCATTCAATAGTTCCATTTCATTGGAGCACAATTGTCCAGTAATATAAAACCAGTTTGAATATACTGTATTACACAAGCAAATGTAATGAAAAGTGACCATACTGGGGGTGCTTTAAATGATTTTTGGTTATTGTTTCCGTCTTGTACTTACTCTCACACTGTGCTGCAGTCTGCTCAGATCAATGATTACAAGCCCAGGGCCCCCTTTAGCCCCACTTCTGGCCACTTGCCATGTGTGACTTTCTGACTGCGCACAGCGGTTTGGTCAATACGGGAAAGTGCATTTTTTTACTGCTTTATGCACGTGGCATCACAAGCTTAAGATCCCTGCTGAAACTTAAGTGTCCCCCGGTGGAAAAAAAAAACCCTTTGCAGCAAAATGCAATAGAAAATATTGTCTTTGGACAACTGAAATAAATCGTTAAATTGAGTGAGCATTGATGTTTCTATTTTTCAACTGCAGATAAAATGTCAAGTGCCCGGAGGTAGCTTTGCATCGCCAAAAATTGTCAAAAAATATATATTTTTTGGGTTAAATAGATGTAACTTCTGGTCAGCATGTAATTATGCACACCTTCTTATTGATTTGATAAATAGTCATGGTTTGAGGCCACGATTCAATTAAATAATAATAAAAAATTGCCTCTCTGTGTCGTTTCTTTTTCCTCTTGTCTTGTTGATAGGTTTATGTTTGCTCCGTTATGCTGAATGTAAAATGTGCATATCGTCTGTGGATATTTTGCATAGGTAAACATTTTGGAACATGCGTTTAGAGTATTTGGCTGGAATAAATTTCCACACGGTAAGCCACTTCCTTTTGTTATCATTTATCGCCAGATCGCTTCTGAAAAAGAGCTATATAGCTCGGCGAGCCTTGCCTGGTAAAATATAAATAGATAATAAAATAACACAATTAAATTCTCACGACGTTTCGACCACAACACAAGTGGCCTTCTTCAAGTGAAAGGAACAGACCTGTCAGGACGACAGCTCTGAAGAAGGCCACTTGTGTTGTGGCCGAAACGTCGTGAGAATTTTATTGTGTTATTTTATTAATTTATTATTTTATTCTCATTCTACGTGACTTTACCGAAAGAACCAAAGAAGATGAATCCTTGCAGTCACGAAAGCTTTAAATCGAAAAATATAAATAGTTTATAGCTTAGGCAACATTGCATGTTCGTTCCCATTAATTATACGTAAAAAAATAACTAGCTATAGTGTAAGTAACTTTGAAGCCTGTGCCTTGTAGACAGATGTAACTACCCACTATTGAAATAATTTATTAATTTATTGAATGTTGCTTCATTTGATAAAGTACATATTAGCATTCTGTTTACATGTTAGATTATAGCTGTACTAGCTTTACTACCCGGCTTCGCCCGAGACTTGGATTTTTGTCTTGGATTAATACAAGGCCTACGCGGAGGATGGGGGGGGTGCGTGACGTCAGCAGGCACACTGCGTCACGCTGCCGCATGCGGTGACTTCACAGATGTGACGCCACCACTCACTTGCCATGCAAAATATATCCATTATTGCGCCCCCCCCCCCCCCGAAATGCAAAAGTAAATTTTTATACTTTTTGCATTGTGTACTTTCTGGAAGCTACCCACATGCCAAATTTAAAGTTTGTTGCATTTTGAGAAGATTGCTAAACATTTCGAACAGACACACATATTCACAAATTTCCCTTTTATATTAGCTGTATAACCAAAAGTGCAATTATGTTCTCGTACGAACAAGGATATAACACAAGGACTCTAAATGTACATCAAAGATGAACACATTAACAGCTCATTGTCACTCTAACAATAAACAAAACAATAGCATTACAATTTAACTGTGTTAATACCCCAACACAGTAACTATATGATACTAAAACACCAAGACTGCAATAGCTATTGCAATGACGGTACTATAAAAGTACGATAAGATCAACACTACAAACAAAACAAACTAACACTTGCAAGTTTTAATATGTATCAATATTCTGTCTAATATAATCTGGGTTTTTGTCAACGGTGCGTTTCGAATATATGTTTTAATGAAAAAAAAACATTGCTTTAAAAAAATGCGTAATTCCTCCGGAACTATAACAATTTCACAGACAGTGATTTTCCGTGAAAATCACAATAACTTCCCGCTAATAAGCGCACACTTGATTTACATCAAATGCAAATCTATATATGACGCCTCGCCAAAACTAAATGAGTGAACGACAGGGTACACTTTCAACAACGTGGGTTTTGAGTGCCGCCTAATTATAAATGACGCTCCCCGTGTCAAAGACCCCCGGGGGCGTTAGTGCGTTCCCGCACAGCTATGTTGCCTGCAAGGCGTGTTGACGATCGCGTGTCATCGGTTGGGAGCTTGAAGGCACAATCCTGGCCATTTATCTTCCCAAACAAGATTGCCCAACAGGTAAAAGGTTCATTTCAACCCGCCACCCCGGGGCTCCTGTGTCTTATTATTGTTAGGCAGTGGCACGACAATACCGCTCGCTCGCATTCCGTCTGTAAGTGCATTCCCTAAATGATCCCACATTATCCCTGAATGAGGCGGCTAACATTGCTGGTGTTTATAGACAACAGTGCAGTAGTGGGCCGCCTAATTGGAATACCATTGTCTTAAGGAATAAAGACAATGGGCATTTCTGACATATCTGAAACGTGATACTTTTCGCTGCTGTGCGGGCATGTCAGTAATAACTTGCATATCAGTTGTGACCTTGGGGTTAAGGGGTAGTCTGAGGTGCAAGGAACATGTCAAACAGACTGGTAATTATTTCTGTCTAACATTATTAATGGCTTCTTGTTTTTTATGACTAGTTTCTACCAGTTTTTTTTTTAAAGGTTAAGGACACTGCCAGAACATATCTGATAGAGAGAGTGAAAAGATGCTGACCTTTTAACAGAGCCGCCAACATGTTTTGTTTGCTATTTAGACTTAAAAAGCAATATTTGATCTGGTTGATAAAGGTGACATACCGTATAATTGTTACACCATAACTTAGCTTTTTTTGGTCATGATGGAGGGGTTTCAATTCTCAGTCTATAGTCTGGCCAAAAATTCCTCAAGTAAGTGCTGGCTTTTCAGAGCAGGCCATATGGGAAAGCCAGCGCTAGTGCATATTGCAATATACGTGCTTTAGTTAGATAGCCATCATTCCTCGGTTGGGTTAACGCAGGATCGCGTTATACGTGTAATGAAACGTAATGGCAACGCAGCCGTCAATTAAGTGAGAGCCTGGGGATGTAAGTTAGCGTTTTGCAAAGTTGACAAGAGGGAACTTCATTGGTTCGGTGCGTGAAGTGAGAGCCAATCAGGTTTCGATGAGGTGCAAAGTGGGCGGAGCCGAGGGCACTGAAACCCTTGGAGCAGCTGCCATTGGTTAAGTGACACGAGTGGGAAAGTGACGAGTGATTAATTGAAGGCAGGGCATTGCCATGGCTGTATAATTCTACAAGACCTTCGTTCTAAGGGCACAAGAAAACTAAAACTATTCCCGAGACGTCGTGTTATTGTGTCAAACTAGAGTTCACTGGACGTTTGTTGTGTGGGGGGCAGGAGATGTTGAAAGGCTGAGCATGGACACTTGGAAAGAAAAGTTCATAGTTTGTAATGAGTGCATTTTCTAAACATTTAGTGAGAGCTAATTATGTTTTACTGGCTGGAGGGAGGGAAGGACAGACAGATGGTCACATCCAAATGGCGTGCGCTTTACTCATGATAATAATAATTTGTGTAAAGGAACGTTATTGTATTTTGTTGTGCGCGTATAAAGAGTCATAGCTTAAACTATGGACACGTGTGCGAACCGAAGTTATCCACCATACGACGCTGAAGTTAAGAACCTACTGCTGTGGTGGCACAAACACGGTGTCGCGTAACACAAGGCATGTGACGTTCACCAAACCTGCCTAAACTCCTGTGAGCACCCAGCGTTAGCCAGCGAGGTTGAGCGTAAGTGCTGTCTGGTAATTCCTGACATGCCTTGGCTTAATTGCACAGCCTGCCATTGTTATGTTTACACGAGATTGGGGGGGGGGGTACCCTTGTAATATAAATGCATGCCCTGCGCGAAACATCAACACGGCCCTACAACACAGAGCGGCGTCATCGCTCATTGTGTGTGCCGTTCGTCGTAATGGCTGTCGAGAAACCACATTTGTGAACTTGGTCACTAAGAAGAGCAGGTTGGCTGCCAAAATAATTTTGTTGAGAAGGTTAGACTTCAGCCTCGCAGCCTCTCGCTCGCTCCCGCTTCAATGAATACACAAAGGCGAAGTTGCGGGGCTGTATGAGCGGCTTGATGAACACGGTGCTGACAGCAGGACGCTTTCCAGTAGCACAAATGTGAACAGCGCCGCTTGTTAAATTCCAGCCTCTCGTAAATAACAGTCGTTTGGGTCCGGTTCAAAAATGCACTTATCTGTCAATCGCATCTCGGTGAATTTCCAGCAGCTGAATGTAAAGTTTCAGGAGTGGCGTTTCATTAGCAATGATCTATATTTGACCGGCCTCTGCAGGTTTTTGCAATTACGTGCATACTTTCTCACGTTACGGTTGTACTGTAATGAATTATGTAAAAATCCGTTTCCACAACACACATGCTGCGGTGCGACACAAAAAAAGGTATGATTGAATGAATAGTGGAAAAGCGGTGAGTGCGTTGCTTCCTCTCCTGGTTAGTCAGCAGTGTGGACAGGAGAAACCCAAGGCCGATTCTGCCGCCCAAAGCTCTCGTAAATTGTCTGAAGCCATTCCAGCGGCTGGGGCGCATTTCTACTGGTCACTTGTGCTCTGCCTGCCATCCACATTAAAAAAAAACAACAACGCAAAAAAAGTTGCCCACGCTTGGATGGCGGTGGTGGCTAGGGGTGGGGAAACTGGTCACCACAAACAGGGAGGTCACTATAAACCTGCCAGATATTTTGAGACGCTTCCACGGCAAAACGCAAGCGAGCGAACGGGCGCGGGATTGCTCTTATCCGGGGTCCAGAGCGAAGGGTGGCTGTGGGTGGAGGAGAGGGAGCGAGGGAGGGGGTAGTGCGGCGCATTGCTCTGCGCCGCTCAAAAGGGGACATGCGCAGCTGGGGGAGAGCACCTGCAATCACGCCGTCCCAACGACACGGTTCAGCCGACACGTAACGGCACGAACCTACTGCTCGGCAGGCCCTGCCCGCACGTTGTCGGCACAAACCTCCGTACATTTTTTTGTCTTTTTTTTTAATCGCACCCAATGAGCTCTCGTGTTAGTTTTCCATAAGCGTTGTTTATTTTGTTTTTGAGCAACAGACCTCTCGTGCATTGTGGAGGCATGGCATGTGGGGCTGCTCTGCCTGCGTTGTTTTTGGCAAATACAGTCCTTGCCATTAATGTGTGGACTAGCGAGAGTTGCTGCTCAGCCCAGAGGCATTCATTATACGTTGGGCTCGCCTCTGCAAGGTGTCCATATATAGCATTTCTTCAGTACTCTTGACTTCACTTCAAGAGGTGATCGCCGGCGAGATGGAAAGATGAAATTCAGGGCGCATCGTTAAGATAATATACAGCTATGTACTTAACTAGATTTATTCACAATATAGTAAGACCTCGTGTAGCCTGCCAGCTGGGTACACAGAGAGGTGAATGTGTGAAAAGGTCTGATATGTGAACATCTGTCAGGCGATGACGACAAGGGAGATGGAAAGAGGACTGCACACAAACGATGTATTCACGTTGCACCTATGCATGTTGAACTTATTTCGCACCGTCCGTAGCCAACCGTGCCAATCGTAGGTGGGAGGGGTGGGAAGGATAACAAACTAAATTTAAAAAAATAGGCTGATTGCGCAAAAAATGAAACGCAAACTAGCAAACTTACGCGAGATTAATAGTACATTCATGCGTGTGAAATGGTCGGATACATTAACATCTTTCTCAAATGACAGCTACACCATGCACGAATACTACACTGGGTGTGGGCTGTTAATTTGTGTGACGGTCGGATGTGCCACATTGTACCGTCGCCAAGAGGGTCGGCGAGGGATCGCCGGAAGTAAAAAGCAATCGGATTGCCATTTCTTTCAAGGATAAAATAGTGTTCTCTGCCGATACCGGTGATCCATGTGAACAACAAAAAAGATCAGGTGGGCCAATAAAATGCGTCAAGTTGTCACTGATCTATGTCCTCCTGCTTTCGGGGCTGCGGTATTGACGGCCGTGGCTCTGCACCGGCGGAACTATGCTTCGGCGCGTCCCGCCAAGTCGCATTTGTTTGGCCGGCCAGGCAGTGGGGTGTCCTTGCCACCCAAACATAAGTGACGCGGCCCGGCCCTCCGAGAAACAGACTTTTAAAAAGTTATGCAAAGCACTCGCCCTGGCTTTTCACGGGTTCCATAGACCTTTCACCGATCGCCGTGCAGTATCCATCGTATGACATCGTTTGGCCGTACCCGAGCATGCTCATGTTGTGGGTTTGTAAAGGGTGTGGGCCCCAGGAGTGGAGCGCATTCCATTTGCCACGCAGATGTCAGCTGTGATTGGGAATGAAACTCAGGTTGCCAGGTTCATAGCTTAGTGTACAAACAACTATGCCCACCAATCTCCCTCCCCACCTCGGTTATACGTTCATCTTGACTTAAAGCTTTCGTCACTGCAGGAATTAATATTCTTTGGGTCTTTCGGTAAAGTCACGTAGATGGCTTCAAATTTATTCATAAAGAGGCAGACTGCCTAAGCAGCTTTCCCCCTGTTTTTTGTCCTCCTGATGACGATCGCTTGTGTTGTGAACCTATCTGCGTGACTTTACCGAGAGACCCCATGCCCGTGAAACAATACGTGGTTTGTTTTATATCTCTTGCCCTTTTAAAAAACGTTATTTTTTTCTTAAATGTTTTCGTGCAATCAGTGCTATTTTCATGAGACCCAAGCGTCGATTGAGAACTCTCACCGATCAATTTGTACCCTCTTGTCAGAGAACGTCCCGTTGAAGATATTGCAAAACTATCCGTGAGATCGATTCATGTAGCTCCTTCCAACCTGTCCTGTTATTTAATAATTGTTGTGTGGCGTACAATTTATTTTCTCCAAATTACACAGAGAGAAAATAAGTTAAATTCTCGCAGGTTTTTTTTCCGTGTCGTCATTGGTGACCAGTTTGACATTGATTTAAAGTCAGTTGAGAACCCATTTTGACACGGAGGCTTTCACGACCAATGTCATTCAAAATAAAGGTGTTTTTTGTGGTCAGATCGCGTCAGTATAAATGTGTCGTTAACCCGCCACCACCCGACACGGTAAACCAGTAAGGTTTGTCACGTAAACAAAACGTGCCGATTAGTTACTACTTTTATAAATGTGTCGAATTGAGAGCAATTCTGGTAAAATCGCCTGATGATGCTGGATGTAATTTTCCAGCGAAAAGTCGTATTCATGTTGTAAATGTTGTGGATTTACTCTTTAACACACTGGTGGGCTTAAGTAGGAACTAATTTGCACATTTTGTTTACGTCACAAACCTTACCAATTGGCTGTGTCGGGTGGTGGCGGGATGACGACACATAGTTACACGATTTAACCCAAAAAAACTTTATTATTATGAGTTGAGAATCCAGTTTAATCGTGGGTGTCTGAAACCCATATTAAAATCGAGGGTCGCAGAGTGCCTTGACCCAGGATCTCAGCCACCCTGCCATAACCTTTTACAATTCTAATTTTAAACTGCTTTAAAAGTAACCTGGCAATATTTTGAAAACACTAATTTCCACACACAAGTGATTTTGAAACTCTTCCACAGTTTACATAGCTACGACGTACACCTTGTGAGTACTTGGCATTATATGAATAAGCCGCTTCAGAACAAAAATATTCAACAGAATGTTACGGCGTGCACAGACTATCGTGTTATGTTTTGATGTACTTTACATGTGTAATGCGTTTTCCTCCAAAAACACAGAATCAAAAATTAATTGCCATTGCAAGATTGACTACTTAAAACAAAACGATTAACATGCACATACAATATTTTATGTGCCAGCTGTGTGTTGGCAATAAATATGAAATCCCAATTGCTCAGTTTTGTAGAAAAAGTTTAATTCCCGAGGCCTATGTTAATTTGAAGTTCAAGTTGAAAGAAAAAAAACACGTTGCGTTTTCTTTTTTCCGACATCCAAACCTCAAGCCAAATTAATTTCTTGGCAACAAATGAAAAACTCCCGATCCTTAGCAGCATGCGAGCAGATTGGGATTCCGTTCTTGCTTACCTTTACAGCGACGGAAACACTCTTCGAATCCAAACGGATCTCACCAAGGAAAACAAAACGAGAAACACTTGCACAAGTCCAACTCGGGTTTCCAACCCCGGCTGGGTTTTGTTCAAGTTTACCTGCAGCTGGCGAGTCAAGCAGAGGAAGAGTCCCAACCACCCCCCCCCCCCCCCCTCTTTCTGTCAGCTCCGCTGCAGCGGCAACGCTCGTCGGCTCCGCGTTTGGGAGCACAGTCACGTTGAGTGCTCGCCAGTTCTCTTGGCTGGTGCCATTTATGGAGCTTGGTGTGGGCTGATAAAACAACACCCGCCCCACCACCACCAACCACCAAACCACCACCACCAACCACCAACCACCGTCGCCGCCAACACACAACCCCACCCCACCCCGAGAGCTCGGGCTGAGTGGCATTCGCACGTGCCTGCTCGCAAGACGGCACGTGGCTCTTTCTCCGTCGGCTTCAGTGAGAGCGTGGACTATGGCGCTGCTCGATGTGGCTTGGCAAGCAGCGCCGTAACTCATACCGTCAAGCTCTTTACAAGTGTGCACGCGCACGCAGCTTGCTCAAATACAGCGGCTGCGAGTGGCAGCGTTGCTCGCCCAAGAAATAATTGTAATGATTAGGCCTGCAGCCACGTGCGTCTCCACCCCCCTCCACCGGTTCCCAGGGGTTCGATGAATTGTCGCGATCCCATTCAAGAGTGTTGAATTTTTTTCATCGCCTCCGATTCGCCACGTACGGTGCGAAAGAAGTTCAGCGTGCATACGTACGGTGTGGCAGTCATGCACGCATTGAAAATAGTCGATTGCCACACGCACCTGTTCGACGCGTGAATCGTGACCGTAAGAACTGACCTGAATCTTAGAATCGTCGCATGTGTGGTAACGATGTGAGCGGGTGCACGTTTCGTGTGTATTGTCTGCATTGCTTCAAGCGAGTAGCAGCATCTTTACAATATTTGATGTTTAAATAACATGTCACATAATATTGAAATATATATTTGTATAGCCCCCCCCCCTTGTCAGTTTACCGCAGCACGAAGGAAGATCTTCCCAGGACGTGTCAGTTATGGGGATTTGTTTGACTGTGCTTATAATATATGCCAGTTGACACTTCATAGCCTATCCTGTTAGAGCAATGTACGTGCACATGGTGGATGCCAGGCTGTCGGAATAAACACAAATTGACGACGTTTGCTATACCGTCGGTTATGCATATTTGTTTTGCTTCCTCCCGTGTATATATTCCGGTGTGCTTTCGGCTCCGTGTCGGGATATTTACGATTAATTTGATGCCGAACATTAGCAGCTAACAGTGCACCCACCACCTCGTGTCCGGGAAAGGTGTCAGAAAATGACACAAGAAAGAACTGTTTCTGAAGTCGCTTAAAAAAAGGTATTTTTTTCTTTTTCTTTTTGTAATCCACACTTTTGGGCCACATTTTATATACCCCGGGAAAAAAAAGTTCCCCAGAGTTGGAATGCGGTTAATTCATGAAATAAATCATTTCGTTTAACCCCTTTTTTCCTCGGTCAATAGCGACCGAGCTGAAGCCCGATGTACTCGTCAACGCGGTGAAATTACGGGTGGCTGCCCGGGTTTGAACTCTCGCGAGTGGTGACTCCACGGTCTGAAACAGTATGAGCTCCCATGAGCCACCCGTCTGCCTCCGTTCCCTATTTGTCGAGTCGGTAAACAAGGACCTTCTTGAGATTGTTTTATGCTCCTATATTGTCTGGACCTCTTACAAAGGGCGTGTTCCTAAAATCGAAAAAATGTAACCCGCGTGAAACCCACGCGACGCGCGTCGCGAGCAGTTGATCGGTGACGGTCAGAGATGTCAAAATGTGCTTAGTTTTACAAAGTAAGAAAATAACACAACGCGGCTTTCAGTGAGTTCTGGCACAGCGTTATGGACTTGCCATTTCCACATGCCCACAAAGACCACCCATAGATGGTGTCAACAGCTACACATCACACTGTCAAGTACGGCGGCCGGTTCTGTAGTGTTTTAAAATTTTGTTAGAAATGTGCCTGCGAACCGCCGATTCCGCTTGCGTCCAAAACATATTCCACAAAGAGGCTTTAGTAGCCTTTACACAAAGCAATTGCAGTTCTTGAAGCACGATGTGGGCCAAGGGTTTTACATGAGTCCACGTTTATTTGTTTCTTCATTTTACAGGCCGTTAGAAACAAATGAAAAAATCCCCCCCTTGGACAAACAACCGTATCTTTCATGTGGTGAGGGCCGGTCGTTGCTGACCCAATTGCACCGGTATGCCAGTTGGCTCGCCAAAGGGAAAAAGAAATCAGTTGCTTTGCAGCTCCTGCAGCCGCGTGCGATGTGCTTTGCACTATGCCCCGGCAGTAAATTAGCGAGCGGAGCTAAGCAAAAAAATATATAATTTTTTTACTATTTCTTTAAACTCATTTTTTTGTTTTACCAGGTAAGGCCCACTTAGCTATACAGCTTTTTTTCTGAAGCGAGCTGGCCACAAATGATAGCCCAGTAAAGTTGGCTTATCACGTAGAAATGTAACGCAAGCGAATATTCTTAAACGCATGTTTCTAAATGTGGAGGGAAAAACCAGTGGACCCGGAGAAAAAATCGGGATCGAACCCACGATCTCCTGCATACCAGGCGAGGTAGTCAACATCTCGTCACTGCAGAGCTTCAGTGAGCACCTTTGGGTTCGGGGAAGAAGAGGATGGTCAAGCAGCAGTTCCCATCTCGGTTGAACCTGAAAGTGGAGACCCTCTGTGTCCTGTCCTCCCAGGACCGAGCAAAAGGGATGCCATGCCCGCGCACCTCTTAAAAGTTTAACCCCACTTCGCCCCTGCCTGAAACCAAACCCTGGCTCAAGGCTCCGGGGCTAGCCTATGCCGCAGGACGAATGACTATTTAAGTGAAGACCTTTTACACGGCGCAAGCCCTTTCACCGGAACGGCGACGCCGGAGGTTGAGAAGAGAGGTTTTTTTGTTAAATATATATCAGGTTTGGTGACTTAAATTAATGCATTTATAATGCGGATAAGCTTATTTATTTTACTTGAACGTTTTAAATGTGTGGGGAGCTCGCACGTTTGCGTTGGGGGGTGAAATTGAAACCGTTCCAAGTTTACTGTGGAGCCCTCTTTAAGATCACACTCTCACTGAGACGGCATAACTGAAATTGACATGAAGCAGAATGGACATCGCTAAAGGAAGGCGACTGACTTTTTAGCGCATTTTTTTTCTTCACGTGATGTGAATATTAATCAGTATAATAATGAGAGTGTTCTCTTAACATTGTGATATGTTCTGGGCTTTCTTTGGACCAGCAGCTCGATGTAGTAAAAAAAAAGCCTAAGACGTGTTGACACCATATGTTAACAGGACATACGATCGCGATTGCTTTGAATTATATATAGAGTGCTGCTGTGTGTGTATATATCGGCTGCATATATTCGACACGGTCTTCGGCAAACACCAAATAAATCAACTTTTTCTTTGCTGACAACGCAAGTCCCTCGATCCTCATCAATCTCAAAACGTAAGAGCCCATTCAGTTTCATTATTTTTTTTCACTTAAATGCTTTTGGATAACCATGTTATCTTGGAAGTAAGCTTCCAAACCCCACAAATGCCAAGGGGATGCTTTTTGCCCAGCGGATTGTGTGTCTAAACACATTATCATTCTTTATTCCGTACATGTTTACATGAGATCCTTTCTATATTGGTTGTTGGCCAGCCTGTGCCAGACATTGCATTTTACCATCTGTTGCAAATGTCTTGAACTGTCTTTTTTTTAAGGCGGCGTACCAATGGAGAGTTCTAATTTCCTTTCCGTGATTCCTGTTAAGTTTGCCATGCCTCGGTACCGGGAGAATTCTCTGCAATATGCCAATGTGCTCATAAATCCTGACCTTTGTTTGAATGCCAGCTTTTTTTCCCAGCAACCTTTTATATTCTGTTCTCACAATTCATTGGCTTCGTTCCCATTGGAGGGTATCACCGTCTCCTCTTTGTTTTTGCCTTGGTTACGGAAACTATCCTTCATTCTTGAGTTTATGTTCTCAAATAAATCCCATTGTGTCTTTTATCACTCTCCTTCAGTTACCTTGGCCATGCACGGGGCTGGAATGTAGTACCCGAGCACGTGTTATCAGATCATCTGGATCAATGATCAATAAAACCTTCACTGGTGAGCCCTTTCCTCCATAAAGTAAGAAGAATTAATCCTTGTGGACATTAGTGAGCCTATTTGCTCAAGGCAATGCTATCCATTCTGGATATCATTCTTGCGATTTGAGCGAGCAGCACAGGGAGATTGTCCACGTTTTGACACTAGTACAGTCGCTAATTATAATTGCCGGTGATATTTCGTTTGAATTATGGAGCCGCCACACAATTTACTTCATATTGAGGGCAAATTAAATCGCACCTCGTGTTGTTCGGCACTGCGTCCGACGTTTCGGTCCTATTCGTATGCCGTGGCCATAACGGCATGCGGTGAAACCTGAAAACGTCGTAGGAGAGCTACGCAGCACATCTGCAAAAAGCCGACATGCGAGTCCTATAAATCACATCCGATTGTGAATCTACGAATGTTTCTTCTCCCTCGTGGCTTTGCACAGCCCTTTATGGGTCACCAGCTCTGAATATACAGCGATCGCTCGACCTAATGAGCAGGTGCCTGCTGCACTGGGCAACCCTGCCACTAATTTCCAAAAGCCTTGACTATGTGGTATTTAGTGTCCGTGTAACAACAAGTGACAAGCTGTTAAACCACCGCCGCAACCACCAGGAAATCCTGCAGCAGCTAATGAGACGTTTGCAACTTTTGAATCCACAAGGACAAATTGTAACTGCAAAAAATACATCAAAGAATAAGGATGGAAACTACACTAAAACTGTTATAAATATATATTTTGGTGAAGAAGCACGGTGACAGTTCAGCGTCAGGATTATGAAAATCTAAACGGGCAAATATTTATTCATAACATGGCAAATGCATACACAAACCCGCACTGGCCAGCGTAGGGAAGTATGGTCAAATAAACCCTCATGTAACACACTGCTCGGTGAGGCCTCCGTCCAACAGTGGATTGACAAAAGGGATGCACATGTACATGATGAGTTATAAGGCAAGGGTCAAAAAGAAAACAATCAGGAAGGTAATTGCGATGGCATCACGTATCCATAATATGTTTTTGTTTTAATCACGTGATATGTAACTCGGTTAAATCATCACGCTGTCTTTTAAACAAATAGAAAGACAGCGCTATACTGTTTTGCTACTTCAGAGGACGTGAAACCGGGCTGCGCTGCTGCAAAATAACGGTCACTGCGGCGCCGTAAATCGCGGGGCTTGAGAGTCGCGTCCGCCGCTCGGCCCATCGATCTGCAAGTCGATGGGCGGTCGCGTGGGACTCGGTGGAAATGTCTCCACCGGCCCTCGTCGCAATGGGGAGACCCACGGCGGAGGAAGCCACGGGGGCGCAACACGGCGGCTCGGAAATCACCTTGACACGAGCGCCACTTCCGACGAGCTTTATGGAGGAAGAGCACTTACGCGGCACGTGGAAATACAATTGGCAGAAGACCAAAAAAAATCTTTCCGCCGAATAGGAAAGAATGTACGGAGGTTTCCCCCCCCCCCCCCCCCCCCGTCGGCAAAGAAGTTCTCTTATAGTCGTAAGGATGGCTCGTTTTAAAAACAAAAAGTCTGCGATATATTTTTTGCTTGGTAATAAAATAACATCTCTGTTCCTTTTTTTGATGCCCATTTTATTGTCCCGTCTAAAAATACAAATTTTTATTGGACAAAGTGAGAAGAAGCCGAGACATTTAGAGAAGGGAAATGGTAACTATAATGCACCGTGCGGGCCAGTGTGCTTACTTCACAAAGGTAGCGTTGCCAAGAAAGCATTCGATTGGCGTCCCATCGAATAGGTACAATGTCCATTGTCTGTCACATATCTGCCCTGACCATTTAACTGCCTGCACCCAGTGCAGTGTTTATGCTCAGTGTAACCATAATTTTCAAACGGACGTTCATCTATCCAACATTTTCACATATCCGCCTATACCTCATTACCCATCGAGTTGGATATGTCACATTGTACTGTATACAAAAGCGTTTTGAAACCCAGTACATACCAAACATGATCTGCATGTACAATGTACTTACATGAGTGGTGGCTAAACGTACAGGTAGTCCCTGACTTACGATGGTCCGACTTACGATGTTTCGATCTTAACGATGGCGATAGCGATACGACAAAATTGTAAGATATTTTAAATTTCGCGCGGCAGGCAAACGCAGCAGCATACGAGGTACGATACTGTATGTTGGGACGCTGCCGGGATGTACGCATCTCCCGCCTTGTGTGGTGATGCCTCACTCTCACCAGCGGTCGACGGAGTTAAGTTGTCTCGGTGTTAGCGCGTGTATTTATTTCTGTGTTTTTTGTGTTTCAAAGCATGTTAAAAGTTTTTATAGCAGACTAGCGGTAAGTACCCGGCATTGCCCGGGTAAAAAATCTATTTCAAAACTTCTCTTAAAAACCTTACATATACATACACATATACTAAGGTATTGTGAAAACCCGGTGGGCCATTTGTCCATTTCTCCACCAACAAAATTATAAGAGGCTTGCACAAGTCCAAAAAGTTATAGAAAGTGGGGGGTAAATAGTTGATGTAAAAGGTTTCTGAAAATTGTCGACCCCCCCCCCCTCAAAAATATATTTATCCCTGCATATGTATATATACCTACACACCCTCCATACAACAGAGTAAGTAGTATCTCTTGCCTCTGTAGTTGTATCTACTGACTGTACAGTAGTATCTACTGAGCCAGTAGTAGCTACTGACTGTTTAGTAGTATTTCTATTTAAAGCTTTCGTGACTGCAATGATTCATCTTCTTTGGTTCTTTCGGTAAAGTCACGTAGAATGAGAATAAAATAATAAATTGATAAAATAAAATAACACAATAATATTCTCACGACGTTTAAAAGGAGACACGATGGTTCAATGAGCCACTCTGTCTACAGGAAAGCTACCCATACAGATGCTTACTTGAAACCGGATTCCCACCACCATCCATCCCAGAAGAACTGCCTCATCAAGACTATACCATAGAGCCCAATGCATTTCCAACCAGGAACACATTACCAGTGAACTCAAGCACGTACACCAGGCTCTCAGGGCTAATGGCTACTCCGACTACACAATCCGCAAAGCCATCACTCCAGTCATGAAGAAGGATCCTCTTGTGGAGCCACTCAAAACCATCACCTTACCCTACATTGCAGGGGTCACTAAAAAGATCTCCAAAATCCTGAATAAACACAAGATCCAGGTCCGATTCAACACAGTACACAAAATCCGTGATTTAGTTCCATCTGTAAAAGATGCTCTTCCAGACATACAGTACCCGGGCGTTTACAAACTAAAGTGCCTCTGTGGTAGTAGCTACATTGGAGAAACCAAAAGACATATCTCGGACCGCATCCGCGAACATAAAGCAGACTTGAAACACGGTAAGACGAACTCCTCTGCCGTGGCAGATCACTGTTACAATTCAGTGGGCTCACATGACATTGACTTCTCCAAGACGGAGGTTCTTTGCAAACCAACTGGCTACCATGAGAGATTCGTTCATGAGGCCATTCACATATACAAGCACAGAGACAATTTCAACCGAGAAGATGGATTCAGGCTTAGTAACCACTGGAAAGATGTGTTAAATCATTTCTGTTCTTAATTAATTGTAATTTTACGATGACCTTCAGACCGCAGCTCTTTCGCCAGCATTGCCTCTTAATACCTCTCACACCACGGTTAATGGTATGGTTTACAACATGGAGTATACTAGGGCTTCGCAGCTGTCTCTCTCCCCCTCCTCTGTTCCGACCATGGACGAACTCGTCCGTCTGAATGGGGCCCGTAGCTATCCGTGGTACGGAAATTTGAGGGTAAGAATCCACCCATTTTTTCGCCATATAGCATTGTGATATATAACGACTTATGGTTGGTAGCTTAGCTGATTGGAGAATATAGAGTTTATTGATAACATGAAGGTAATTTATATTTTAGTTTTTATTGGTTCACTATATAGTACTGTGAATAGCTCAGATGTGTAGGCATTTCTGTGACCAGTCACTAGCAAATCACCCAGTTATTTCAATGCTAAATTCGCCTAGTTATTTCAATGCTAAATTCTCCTGTTTTGATTTGTACTAAGTGCCTCGGTGAATGTGTATGCTCTGACTTCAACGTAACTATTTCTGTAGCAGTTACAAGCGAATGCCTTAATTTAGCTATTTCAATGCTAAATTCTATGCTAATTCCTTTTAACAATGGGTGCCTCTGCGGATGTGTATGCTTTAACTTTTAACATAGCTATTTCTGTGACCAGTCACAAGCTAATCATTCAGCCTTTTCAATGCTAAATTTTATGCTAATTCGTTCGTCAAGACTCTTTGTTCCTCTCACACAGCTTAAAAGCCGTGATCTGAACGTGGCTCTCTCACTCCAGCGCTGTCCTACCAGACAGTCTCGCTCCCTTCACCTGATGAAGGCCGCTTGTGTTGTGGCCGAAACGTCGTGAGAATATTATTGTGTTATTTTATTTTATCAATTTATTATTTTATTCTCATTCTACGTGACTTTACCGAAAGAACCAAAGAAGATGTTTAGTAGTATTTACTGACTGTAGTAACGACTGACCGTAGTAGTATCTACTGACCCTACAGTAGTATGTACCGACTCTATAGTAGTAACAACTAACTCTATAGTAGTATATGCTGACTCTATGGTAGTATCCACTGACTATAGTAGTAACTACTAACTCTATAGCGGTATCTACTCACTCTCTAGTAGTATCTACTGATTCTATAGCAGTAGTAACTCACCCTAGTATGTACTGACTGTATAGTAGTATCTACTGACTCTATAGCAGTATTTACTGACCGTAGTGGTATATACTGACTGTGTTAGTATCTACTAACTCTATATAGCATGATCTACCAACTGGATAGCAGTATCTACTATGACTACAGCAGTGCATACTGACTGTGGTGGGACCTGCTATGATTACAGCAGTGCATATTGTGGTGGTACCTGCTATGATTACAACAATGCATACCGACTGTGGTGGTACCTATGATTGCAGCAGTGAATGCTGACTGCGGTGGGACCTGCTATGATTACAGCAGTGCATACTGTGGTGTTCCTGCTTTCACTACAGCAGTGCATACTGACTATGGTTACCTGATATGACTACAGCAGTGCATACCTACTTTTGGTGGGACCTGCTTTCCCTAGACCAGTGCATGCTGACTGTGGTGGGACCTGCTATGATTACAGCAGTGCATATTGTGGTGGTACCTGCTTTCACTACAGCAGTGCATATTGACTGTGGTGGTACCTGCTATGATTACAGCAGTGCATACTGACTGTGGTGGTACCTGCTATGACTACAGCATTGCATAATAACTGTGGTGGTATCCTGCTATGACTACAGCAGTGCATGCTGACCGTGGTGGTATCCTGCTATGACTACAGCAGTGCATATTGACTGTGGTGATACCTGCTATGACTACAGCAGTGCATACTGACTGTGGTCCTTCCTTGCTATTACAGCTTTCACTACAGTAGTACATGCTGACCCATTCACTCATCATACACTAATTCACACATACACTCACTCACACTACCACTGACTCACTCACACATCATACACTGGGAGTGTCATGCTGCCAGCTATGGCTGCTAGTTTGGTCGTACATGTTATTTATATCGTTTATTGTTAAATGCGAATCACAGTTCCTATGATTACTGTTGTTACATTGTTTTTTTGTTTTATTTTGGTGATTTAGAAAACATATGGTTAATCTAATTTATGGTTGTTATTGTTTGACTTGCATCACACTGGGATTTGAGCACACAGTGTTGTAATACGGTGTTTTTTAGATTTGCTGGTTTATCCAGGATGTTTCTAAAGAAATCTACAACCTTTGATTCCTTTGCGCGATTTAAAGAATCGATTCTTGGTGCGCTTGGGTTTTATTTGATTTTAAAAGAATGAGTTATATTTTGATTTAAAGCTTTCGTGACTGCAGGGATTCATATTATTGGTTCTTTCGGTAAAGTCACGTAGAAGGGAAACAATAAAATAACAAAAATATAAAACAATAAAATTCTCACGACGTTTCGACTGCAACACAAGCAATCATCATCAGGTGACTACCGAAAGAACCAAGAAGAATGAGTTATCTTTTCATTTGTATGTTATGTTTTAAGTTTTCAGACGTTTTAAAATATTTTTTCCCCGCTAGTAGCATTATATATCGACTCTATAGCACAAAGTACTCACTTGACAGAGTGCCGTGACGAGGCCTAGTCTCGTGCAGAGCCCACTGCCTCGCCTAGATTGCCCGTCCGGCCGAGGCTGGGGCCTGGGCCGCTACTCCCCCCCCCCCCCCCCCGCGCTACAATAATACTATTTAATCGCTGTAATTTTAGTATCTACCGAGCCTATAATAGTAAGTGCACACATTGGGGTGAAGGGGGAGAGAAGAGAACGTGACACTTTGATGGATTTACCTCAGCGTTGGGTGTGAATTTTTTGCATTTTGAACGCGAATGAGAAATGGCGTCCACCCTGCAGCGACGGTGTGAGTGCGTTGCCAGGGGCAACTCGTGTCGGCGTTTCGCGCATGCGCAGCAGCGAGCCAGGCGGCAAAAGTAAATAAATAAACATCGCATCAAAACGTGATTTTAACCACTTTAAAGATTAGGGATGGGAAAACGAAATAGCCTATTCCCACCGCGGTGCCCGGGGCGTGTCGCCCGGCAAATTTTTTTCTACGCGAACCCCACGGTCCAAGAGCCAAATCCCCCGCAAGCGAGCGTACGCAGCCGGACAGACGGACAGACAGACAGAACACATTCTCCTGCGGAGGGAGCTGGTAGGAACGTTGGGTTGCTCGGTCAATGGCCAGGGTTAACGGCGGCACCACGTGGTGTATTCCGCAAATATGCCCTGACTGTGAGGGTGGGCACAAGCCGGCGTGAGTAGGTTAAACGTTGAGTTTTATAAGGGCACCACGGGGTGACCACCAGCCCCTCCCCACCCAGCCCCTCCCTACCCAGCCCCACCCCCCACCCAGCCCCACCCTCCCCACCCCCCACGCAGCCCCACCCTCCCCCACCCAGCCCCTCCCCACCCTCCCCTCTCCACCCAGCCCCACCCCTCCCATTTTATCCGGGTGTCCGGATACACGTGGACAGACATCCACAGACATACACAATTAATCCCCTGTCTCCTGTGAATTAATCCCGGTTGGGCTTCCAGTCCACTACGTCTCCTACCAGTAATGCCAACTAGGAGCGCATTTGTTATATATCCGGGTGTCTGGATACACGTGGACAGACATCCACAGACATACACAATTAATCCCCTGCCTCCTGTGAATTAATCCCGGTTGGGCTTCCAGTCCACTAAGTTTCCTACCAGTACAAAAAATGTATTTTATAGGTTAGATAGGATTGTTTCCTGAAAAAAACTTTCTATTAAATTGCAGTTCGTATAGGTAGGCTAAGAATTTACTTGCTTTATACAGTATTGTAATGAATAAATACATACAGTATATAGTTTATACAGTACGATCCTGTAAATTGCTCTGTTTTGCTACATTATCACCATTCTTTAAGACTCCTGGGTAGGCTAGACTATCTTCGACTTACGATATCTTTGCCTTGCGATGGGGTCGTCGTAATGCATCTCCATCGTAAGTAGAGGACTACCTGTACACGTACATCCACTCTGGAATATGGGCCTCCCCGGGCTGTCTGGGTTGTGGGGCTTATCGTGGGGTTATTTGACAAACTTCCCGATGCTGGTTGTTGAAGGCGGGCTGATGACGGCGGGAGAGCATTTTTATGGGGAACATAGAAGTACAGAACAACATTTTTGTTGCACTCTCCTCGACCGCACACAGCATAGCCTCGCAGTCACCTGTGGCAACCTGTTTGTGCATGGTGATCGCCCATTCCAGCGCAATCCCAAGCTTAACCCTGCTTAGCTTCCGATGCTCTGACGATACCAGGCGCATTCCGGGTGATTTGGTCTTCGGCAGACAAGAAGTGTACGTGTATATAAACATATGAAATATGCTACCCCCATCACTTGCACTGCCGCCTCAACCGTGTCGAGCCAACCATGAACATCAGCCTGGCACTGGTTGACTTCCCCTCCTGCCACCCCTTGTTATATTGTCTAAGTTCGGTGGTCTGAATCCGAGACGTTTGTGTTGAAAAGTAAGAATTCTGAAAGCAGAAAATCTAATCTCCTTGCCATATTTCCAGCAGCTACATGTTTTCAATAACCGTATATATATAGATATGGCCGAGCAAAGCTTGGTGAACGCTTCAGCGTGTCACTCTCGAGTCCAGTATGAAGCCCACCGATGCACATATTGCCAATTATGGATGCTTCTCAGCCCGACGGTTTCCATCCCTCCGTTCCGCAACCGAAAACGTGGCTGCCATACCCCTCTTGATGAAGTAGGACCGCAAATCGATATCGACAATTGAATGTGAAATTGATATTGAGAAGCTTAAGAGGATCCCGATGTGCCTTTCAGTTATTCGGAATAACATGGTGTTGTCTTTGCTCCATTGACAGTGGTCCGGTCTGATGGGCTTTTGTCTCCGCACGATGCTGTCTCTTCCGAAGCGTTAAATGTGACAGGACACTAAAGAGAGCAGCACCGTTGTGTTGTGAATATCATTTGTGAAGTGTTCTTGAAATGGACTTCTAAGGCGTACATACAAACACATGCACGAAGGTTTTTTTTTTTGCCATCACGATTGCTTGATAAAAAAAAATCTTGCCAAAGATAAGCAATGACTTCAGTGCACTTGGGAATTTGTTTTTTATTAAATCCAGCTTGTTTGATGATCGCAGCCAAGTCATTCGCCATGTGTTTATATACTGTATTAAACAAAAAAAACTGCCGAAAATATGCGAGTCTACTGCATTGCCCGTCTTGAGTAAAAGCGAGTGTTTGTTTCGGTCGGGTATAGAGAAGATACCGCTCGAAAGGAATTTAATATTCACGGGACGATCCGTCTGATCGTGAAATTGGTGGCTGCATAGCCCCACCGTTCAGCAAAATCACCCACGAATTGGGAGGCTTGAAAGGGTTCAGCGGTTCAGAACATCTGCCAGCCAAGTAAATGCAAAGCCTACGATGTTATTACGAAATGGTCATTGAACAAGCCCGAAGGGCAATCAGTTGCAAAATGAAGTGAATTGTGTGCCGGCTCCATAATTCAAACGTAATATCAACGGCAATTATAATTAGTGACTGTACTAGTGTCTAAACGTGGAAAATCTCGCTGTGCTGGAAACTTAAATTCGGCGCATATGGCCGGTGCCTGTACATCTTGCATCACTTACGATGGTGTAATAATTTTCATTATCATGATTATGATGGTTTTCATTGCCAGCATCATCATTAGACCTGTAACTATTGCTTAGCCCTCCCTCCCACCCACTCCTCCACCCTCCCTTCCTCTCCCCCTCACAATTCTATACGTTGCCACAATTGCATTGAGGAATCATTATTTTTTATTTTACATTGCATTGCATGGTAGCACACCTAGTGGCTGCAGGGGTCATGTCAACCGATAACTTGCCAAATATATATGAACGAAACAATTGATTATTACAGCACAAGTCAATGTGTTACATATCATGAGCAGAATAATTAATATCAGATGACGAATTGATTAATTGTTATACCCCTAATCATCATCACCTTCAAGTATACTCTTTGGAATTTAGATTTAGATATTTTTATACCACTGTCTGCACAAGTTCTTGTGAATCTATCAAACTGTAAACGTAGCTACGATGAGTGGCTGCAGCTTTATATGATTTATTCTAAGTAGTTATTCCTTTAAAACAAGTCCAAGTTTTAAAGTGATTTCCTCCTCGTATGAGCACTGAGGTTGGTGCTTATCTCCCATTTACAACCCTGAGCCAGTGGTGGACATAACACATTACTGTGACGGGAGCGAGTCTAGGACAACCACTGTCGACTTCCCCGACAAATTGGCACCCGTTTTATCCACGCTGAAGGGATGATGGGCCGAGTCAGCCCCCCATCCTCCCTCCAGCGAGCCACTCGTTCTACCGCCAAACCACCTGGCCGAGTTCCTTCAGTGGGCCTCAAAATTCGTAATTTGTAAGGACTTGTGGACAAGAACCCAAGCTTGTCAAAAGTTAAGGTTGTCTTGGAAGGCTGCTTTGACACGGGATCTCGAGAAACCGCACGATGCATAAATTAACCGCTCCACCCTCACTCAAGTGCATGTCACTAATTTAATATAGGATACTTCTACGCTGTGATGTCCAACTCAATTTGTCTTTCAGAGCACGCTCTCGTGTGTGTGTGTGTTTTTATCATCATCATGAAGAACAAAATTTGTCATTTGAAAAAAAAATGTTATGCCTTGATTTTGAAAATGAGATTTTGCTAAATCTTTTCTTTTTATGAAGATTGGAATGTAACGTAGAGGAATACACCTAGCTTGGACACAGTCTTTTGTTCCTTGAGAATCCTGAGTAGGTTGCGTAACTAAAAAAAATACCAATGAAAAAACAATTAAAAACACAAGGTTAAAATTTGTATATTCTTGGTTCTTTCGGTAAAGTCACGTAGAAGGGAAATAATACAAATAAAATTCTCACGACGTTTCGATTGCAACACAAGCAATCATCATCAGGTGTGAAAACCACAGCAAGAAAATTTTGGAAAAAGTGGCGGTAAAATTTTCTTGCTGTGGTTTTCACACCTGATGATGATTGCTTGTGTTGCAATCGAAACGTCGTGAGAATTTTATTGTTTTATTTGTATTATTTCCCTTCTACGTGACTTTACCGAAAGAACCAATAATATGAATCGCTGCAGTCATGAAAGCTTTAAATCGAAATTTAAAATTGTAATGTTAAAACATACAACCAAAAACATCTGCCCTTTATTTATATTTTTTCTGTTGTAAGGTAGCATGGTAAGTTTTTTGTGCGTTGTCAAAAATACAAATGTTTCTTATATCTAATAAAGAAAATAAAGCTTATTAAAGTATTAAGCAATACATACATTTGTTGTTTTTGCATTAAATTATTTTCTACAATAAGTTCCATATGTGTGGTCAACTTTTCATCTGAACATGCGGTGTATAGTTTCATTTCTCCAAACTAATTCTTGGCAATTACATTTCTTATAAAAGACCCATGCCTATTATTACTACTACCACTACTACCTGTTGAATTCTAATCATGAGCCAAGAATTTATATTGAAAGCAAAAAAAACACATGCAAAGAGCGGCGGTAGGATTTCACACGCACGCACGCACGCAAAATAAAGACAGACATGATTTACAGGCAGAACGCTGGAAATGTATGACCCGGAGTTCACAGAATCGTGTGATTCAAAACGTCCCCGGGAAGAGGGTGGGGGGGGGCGGCTTTTCTCTCCGCGAAGGCAACCGGAGGGGGTTCTTCGCGCCGATTATCCACGCCCGATGTTTGCGCGCGAGCGTGCACGCGGGCCCCGGGCCAGCGGACGGGAATCGCCGCGCAGGCGCCGCGTGCCCGCTGGGCGGGCGCGCCACCGACGGCGGAGGCCACGGGGGTCCAGACGTCAGGGCCACGGCGAGCTCGCCAGAGCTGCGGGGGCGCGACTTGTCTCCTCCTCCTCCCAGGCCCGGGAGCCGTGCCCGCCTCTGGGGGCCCGCCGCTATAGCTGCCCTGCTAGATCATAAACGGCCTCTTCCCGCGTTTGCTATCTAAGCATTCGTGGATTTTTTTTTTACTTTCTTATTTTAACTCTCTTTAGGGGATGTAACGCGAAACCACCGCTCGCGTCTAGCGTGCCCGTGCACTGTAAGCGACGCGCATATAATGAAGTCGGCGTACGGAGAGCATTGCCTTGGAGCAGTTTGGCGCGAAAGCTGCTCCTAGGTTGGAGCAGTAAATTCTCTGTTCCTCCCAGAAAGCGCCCACGTAACGCACGGCATATGTTCGTTCGGCCGTGTGAAGTTTATGGCGTTCCTATCTCTTTCGCGCAAAGTATCTGCTGTGCGAGGATTTTTTTAACGCGCAGAAATTCGATAAGTGCATCAGGTTGGCAACTTGAAAAAAAAAACTTGACAGATTTTAGACGTTCCCATGCGGTAACTCAAGAATGTGATTCGCACATTCAAGGCGTGCAGTTGTCTTGTAAAATCTAATATTTTTTCTTATTTTATTTCTAATGAGTCGTACCAATATAACGATGTTGAAACCCAAGGCTCGGAGCTTGTTAATTCTGAGTGAATTCTTGTTTGGGGGCCGCATTCATTTCACCTTCAGTGCTAAGACAACGTGGTGTAAAAAAAAGTTGAAGCCGTGTCTTTTGAATAATTTATTTTTACGTAGCTGAACGTCTTAAAATGTGGAGCACGACTGCCGTGGGTGTAACATTTTTCCTGTTTTATATATTCTTTCCTTTTTTTGCCTCTCGCTTGAGTTACAATTTTACTGTCAGCTTCGTGTCAAGAGACATTTCTATTGGCAACGCTCGCAGCAAGGGCTGTGTCAAACAACCTTGGGAAGATGATGTCACAGAACTACTTCTGAAGTCCTGTCAATGGCCTCTTGTCCACACTAGGTGGTGCCTATTGTCACATGGTCTGCGATAGAGATGTTTATTCCAAAGCGATCACGCCAACGCGCTGTGTCCACAGAGCTGGAATATATGGAATTAAGTGACAAGGTGGTGTTATTTTTGCAGCCATTTGTGGTCGGGCTGCAACGATGAGCTCTCGCTACACCTGAGGACCCGGTTTAATCACAGGTGGGCTGAAATCTAGATTCGAACCTCAGATTTCAGCAGCTCAGGGTGGCCTCCTGAACCACCCTGCCACCTCTGGCAGACAAGTAGAGAGTTACATTCCATTTTATCCATACTGCTGTTATCTTCCTGCGATCTTTATCCCTGAATAAGGTGCATTCAAAAATCCTGTTCTTGATAACTGTATTCCTATTTATCTCTGCTTGTCTAGAGAGACCCAGAAGTGGTGGCAACTTTATATTAATGTCCACGTTTACGTACATATATGGCCATGTAGGTAACAGGATTGATGTCTAAATATAAAGCCACCAATAGCAGCCCCATCTCAGCACGAATTTGAAAAGTTTCGCTACGTTTGAAGTCCTTCTTGAGCAAAACCAAAAAAATAGCAGTGACTCGTGGACTTTACGGAAAATAGGCAGAAAAATTACGAGATTTATTTTGCACCCCAGAATTTCGCTTTGTAACATGTAAGCGGCATTATATAAGTTCAGACGTCGCACACTTTTCCCCGCCTCCCCCCCAACGTCTCCGAGCGAGTCCAAACTCGCGATAGCTTAATTATAATACGCGTCGTCCTACGTTTTGTGGAATTTTTTTTTACTTTCGCTGTTCTACTGAGTCAGCACTTCCCCCCTCCGACCTCCTCTCCCCCTACCCCCTCTCCCGGAAAGGCGCGCAAAACAAAAAAAAGGTCCACCTACGCGAGCATGCGCCGTGCCCAACGCGCGCAGGAGAAGACGGCACCCGTGCTGACCTGACGCTGGATCTCTCCGCTTATTGTTCTTGGCGGGCAGAACCGTGCGGCCAAATCATCCACGAGTGAGGCAGAGCGCATGAGCACTTCCTTGACGAAGGCTTTTCCGCTCCCAACGCGAGGCCTCCCACGTTTCCGCCCTGCTCCGTGCGTGATGTGCGTGCGCACGTTCTCGTTGAACTTCTTTTCGCGCCGCACTTCGCCCAACCGTGTGCCGTGCCGGCCTTCGTAGGCGCTTGCTAACAGCATTTGCCCTAACAGTCTGTTACAGGCAACACGGGGGGGGGGGGGGCACTTTTGTCTATGTACGCATGTACGCACGTGTGCGTGCTTACGCAATTTATGATGTTGACATGCGTATTTGTGAGCGGGTAACTGTGCGCACACGCCTGAGTACATCTACCGCAGAGCTGGGGTCGTTAACGCCGTATGCATGCGTGTTGCACTTGTTTTGCGCCGTACGCAGCCAGCCATGCGAATCGGAGGTGCGGCGGGTGGACAACAAACGGGGAATGCAAAATGCAATTAGAAAGAAATGAATGTTTTCAATGTAGATTTAAAAACGCGCTCCCAAACCAGTCGGATTTATCGAAACCGTAGCAGGATTGAGCGTGAATAGTCCTCGGATAAGTGACGACCACGCGCAAGCAGGTCGTTTCGGGGCCTGTGGGGGCCCTAGCTGTGAACAGCAGAGGGCAGTGCAGCAGAATCCATCGCTTCACCGTCTCTCTCCCAACGTCCGTGCCTGCCCACCAAACACGCGCTCGCCAGCGCGGCGAAGCATGGACGCGCTGACCTCCTCGGGGCCACACGGCAGGCGGAGGGCCTCGTCGAGCGGTGGATTGTACGAAAGGGCTGTACGTGTTGCTCCCTTGTTATGTCTGCCAGCGGAGCTCTCGTGACCATCGCAGCTCGTTATGAAGAGACAGAGTCGACACGCGTGGGCGGTGTGTGTCGGCGCAGCGTGGGGGGCCACGAACCCCCGCGGGAAATCTTCAGCGTGTCCTTCGCAATGTTTTCCGGGCCTTGGAGGAAATTGGGGCTCTTGTTAAGGAGGCAAGGGGAGCGCCTAATGGCCCGCAGGCGTCGCGTTGGCTTTCAGTGAGTTGCCATTGGTGGTCGCGAGTCGTCCGAGGGATTGCATTCAGCGGGTGATTTCTCTCACCTCTCGTCGTGAGTTACAGTTGCCTCTCTCGGCCCCGGCCCCCCCCACTCCAAACGATGTTCGCACGGAAATGCTTCAAAATTACTATCATATTTTCATACAATACCAACCGTATCGATTTAAGCGTGTCGATTTCTTTAAATCCCCGTTTTTATTACCTGCGTACCGCTTTGTAAGCGTAACGTACATCCTGATTTACATTTTTTTATGCAGCTTTTGCTTTGCAAATTGGTACATCCTAAGAAGGGGTGTTAAAATCAGCAGCCTACTGTTTAAATTGGTCAGGTTTCCAAGTGCCTATGCCAACTTGCAAGCTGTCAACGATCCCACTGTACAATATAAAAAAATATATATATACACTTGCATTGTTGATTTACATTGAAGTTCTCAAAACGTTTTGACATATTTTTGCCTCGCTACACTGTTGTGTATTCACGGAATCTTGGCGCTCGCAGAGGTTGCAAATCAGAAATAATTCAAAAGTGGCTTTGTGCTAATTTCTCCTAACTTGTATTCCCCCCCCCCCCCCCCACGTTAAACGTTGGCAACGTGTGTTCATTGTGATCGCGAGAGGGAGCTAGAACCTCACCTTGCTTTTTGTTTTCTTTTGAAGCAAAGCCAGTTGTGGGCAGCCACTCAGCCCGGCATTTTCAAGTGTACACGTTCAGTATTGTGTGCAACAATGACGAAGCAGGTTGTTGGTAAGAATAAGGATCTTTGTATTGACGCTTAAATTCCTCGGCAACTCGAAGCACCTTAGGTCACAACTCATCTCAAGCATTCAAAGGGCACCCTCAGTGGCAGCTGTCTCTATGCGGCGTATGGCGGCTCAGCACCGGCCCTGAAAGTGGACGTTAGTCTGGCGGTAGTAGGCGATAATTGCTCTTTGTAATCTCAATTGAATTTCGCAAATTTGGACCCTGACACCCAAGCACATTGCCCTACTCGTTTCCAATGACATCACGGGATCTTTAATATCCATTGTGAAGCAGACTGTGTATATTTATGGTCAATGCACCCGTGGTATTAACCATGGCATCCTGCCGGGTTAGATTCTCGGACAATAGAGCAAGCATTGAACACGCCTGCTGCTGCTGCTGGGGCCCTGCTTGTCAGAACAGAGGCATGTTCCAGCCAGAGCTTCGATGTGCAAAGCAGTAGTAACTGTCCTGAGTAGTGGCAGTGTGGCACTGTGGTGACGTTTGAACCTCGCAGCAAAAAGGTTCTGGGTTCGACTCCCAACTTGGGCACCTTTCTGCGTGGACTTTGTGTGTTCTCCCCCGTGTTCTGCAGCATGGTTTTCCTCTGGGTTCACCATCCCCCCCCCAAACCCCCCAAAAACTAAATAAATAAACAATGTGACTGCTTTTGGATGAAATATCCCAATGATAAAATAACTGCAAATTGCTCGATTGTGATTACACGGAGAAGTATGGCAGGGCCTTCCTGAAGGAATTGTAAATTAGTGAGGCTTTCCTGGGAAAACGAGCATACTCATAATAAGAATGCCAGTGTTGACTGATGCCATTCGGCACGAGTGTCTTTATAAGTACACTTTCTCAGTTGGGCTTGCATAACAAGGATGTAATTAAATTGTCTCCCAATTAAGCTGCAGATTTCTCACTGCAGCCAAAAACCATTATACTGTGAAAAAAATTACCCTTATTCTTCTTTCTATGTGGAGTCGGAACATGCAATTACACTTCCGGAGATGAATGTGCTACATCTCCAGTGAAGATTTGTACTTAAGATTGGAAGTCAGAGGTGCCACATTCGCATTATAATTTGATAGAATGAGCCATTGTATTCCAAAATCAATTTGGTTGGTACAATCCTGCAGCATTTATTTTTTTCCTTTGGCATGAAGCCGCCACTAAGGAGATAAACTGTGAGCGCCGTTCTTAACTAAAAATCCTTTGGATAGACGAATTACATTTAGTTCTGCGTGCTAGAGATAGTCTTGTTAATATTGCTACAGCATATTCTTTGGGTCTTTCGGTAAAGCCACATAGATAGAACAAATAATGAAAAATAATAACAATATCACGACGTTGCAATCGCAACACAAGCAATCGTCATTGGGTGAAAAATATAGCGGGAGAGCTGCTGGGGCAGGAAAAAATATATGGTGGGAGCGCTGCTAAGGCAGGGAGTTATAAAGGTTTGAGGTGGGTGCAGCCCAAGGGTCAGCGGGCGGGGCTAGAGATGAAATTTGCATGTAAATGAAAGATCGGAGAAATCTTTTCAAACGAAGCTGTGGGGGTGGCCATTGTATCGTGAGAGATCAGCGTGTCAATGTAAGAAATTTGATTGTAAATGTAAGCTCGGAGAAAGTTCGGAAAGACCCATCACCACATTCCTACAGCACTGACACAGCATTCTAGACCACCGAGGAATAAATTGTACCCATAATATGACAGTCAAACTCAAATTGATTTATATTGCTCAAATCTGTACAAATTTCACAAGTTGATGAAAAGCTATATTTAATATGATACATGTAATACGTTTATGTGCTGAGATCATCAACACACTATGCTTGAGAACTCTGTTTAGTAAATAACAGGGTGTTGCCTGGATTTTATCCCAGGATTTCAGTCGTGCCAGACCCAGTGCTCTAACATCTGAGCCACCTGGCTCCTCCCTGGCACTCTCTACAGTACTCGAGACCTTTAATCGCTGGGGGCTTAAACGAGGATCCAACTCAGGTTTCCAACGGGGCAAGCGCAGTGTCCTGACCCCCGAAGCCACCCAGTCAATTTCCCTGAACCCGTGCAATGTTAAGTGCAGTCCACTACCGAGCTAACAGCACGAAAACCCTCTGCTAATTGGTGCAGCATTATCCGTTCCCCATCTGTCTATCCCCTACCGTGTATAAACGGTTTAGTTTATGTTGACGGTGTGTTCGTGCGTCGCAACGCGATGTAACGGGCCCGCGCATTGCCTGAATAACAAAAAAATGATCTGCTAATTAACCTTTCCCTCACCTCCTCACCACCAAGTCCACCGCCACCACCACCTTCCTCCCTATTGACTATGAGGTCATGCTCACACCCCCACTCTACTCTCTCGCCCACACCAGCCCAACCCTCGCCCTGACCCTAACCGCTTGGGGGCGTCCTCGCCACGCGGCAAGCCTGACGCCCCGCCAAGCCATCGCGAATTCTCTGCTTGCCGGAATAATTTCTCCACGGGTTTTATCCGGTCATTAAAATCAATCGCGCTTGTCATTTTTTTTGGGGCTGCGCATCATTTTTTTTTTTTACCTCTCCGCTCCCCACGGGAATGACAACCTGAGCAAGTCTTTTCGCTTTCGTCCCGTGAGGGTTTGGAAATGAGAACGGTGGCATCGCTCATTAGTGCAAAATTGAGATTGCTTGCAGTTACCCTAACTTATTAAAGGGCCATTTTTAGCTTTTACGAAATATTTTCCTTCCAGATTTGTTTCTGAATTCTCGCCCACGAACAGTGCACCCCGTATCAGACGATAAGTAGATTTGAGCCTGGACTGGGCTTGGATAGACAACCACCATACGGGACTGTGGGGCTACATGGTGGGGAGCAGAGCGCGTCACTTCAAAATGCATTGTTGTCCTGTACTTCTGTGCTCTCACATCTTATCCCGCCACCATCGCTAACCCACGCTGACCAGCATGTCGTGAACTATGGTCACATGGCTCCCATGACCCATACGGTGTGGGTAGGTCCCCAGCGCAGCAGTGGATTGACGAATGGGCTGCGCATGAAGATTCTCAGAGCTGCACGATGCCAATTTAGGTCTTGGATCCGGTCCCTTGTTGTGACTCTCACGGATGTCCCACCGGGAGTGAGCGACGACTCTCGTAACCGTCACGCACGAGCGAGGCCCGCGCACTAGCACGCTCACACGCACGCATGCTCGTACGTCCTGACGGCGCAGCTGCCTGCCGACCCTCCCCGGGAATCCGTGGAGCGGGGGAAAACCCCCTCGCCTTGCCTCCCCGCACCCCCCGCCGGCAGTACACGGCAATGCCCGCCGAGCCGAGCCCAGCTGTCCTGCTTTGCTGCGAATATGAGTGACCGCGCGATCAGTACAAAACTGGGCCCCACTACGTGTGGCTGTCGGGGCCGGCGTAATGACACCGAGCGAGTGATGCATCGGCCGGCGTGTTTGAGGTATGCTGCTGCAAATGAGTGCGCTGCCGCTGCTGCACCTATGTGCTTGTCAGTGACATTGACTTTCAGGAGATGGATGTAAAGTGAAATTACTTGGTTCCCTACGCATTGCGTCCTTGTTAACGCCCGCTTCCTTCCTGGCATTGAACGGGGCAATTCGGTGAAAGGTGTTGTTGCTTCTGTTTACTGTTGGTGATGGCCACCTTGATGTGAACCTGTACTCCCCATCAGTGCATCCAATCGGCAATAATAATAATAATTACTACGACAATTTATATAACACCAAAATGTGGCAAGCCATTATAAGGGGCCAGTGACCTGGGAATCAAATTGAATGCAAGGAAACAATAGGTGTTAAAAGCGGTGTATAAATAAACTGCGGGGCTATGTTGTGGCCTGCAGAGGGCAGGTCTGCAAAATCCATAGTTTCACTGCCATCGACTTTCGCCAACCCACGACCAGCGTGGCAGAACAAGGTCGATTAACTCCCACAACTCTCACGGAGCAGCGAGGCCCTCATCTAGCAGCAGATTGACATTATCTAACTCTTCTTCTTGACTTCTCAGTCCAAAGCCTGAATCTTCATCTCACAATACCACAACTCCACGCTATGATTATTTTAGCCATAGCTCATGAAAAATGGTTGTGGTGGTTTCATATGCCTTCCCAAACATTTTAATGTGAAGCATCTGACCGAACTAATTCATAATCATCATGATTAGCCATGATATACCCACTGCTAGACAAATGCCTCCCTTTGATGGCACCATCCATAAAAATCATCCCACGAGGCCACAATCCATTTCGCTGCTGTGCACGAGCTGATCTTGTTGCTCCATACCCACCGAAACTAAATCACTGGCTGTAATAAAAGGCACATTTCCGTGATAATTCATCATTACTTATTTATCCAGGAAAGCCACACTGCATCGTAGGGCTCTTTTTCAGGAGGGTCCTGCATTGGGTTTTTTTTTTTAAAGATGTTTTCAAACAATTAATGATGAGTGTCCGTACAAGTATGGGAGGAAACCGGAACATCTGGAGAATACCCACACGAGTGAGAGGGGTGCAACGCTCTATCCACGTGCAGATGGAAACAGATGGCAATTCGTCCACTTCGTCTCCTGCTTTCTCCTGGCGAGCCACGGCATGGCACCTCGAAGGCCACGGGAAGGGAGATTAACAACTTCTGCGCGACGATCCACCTACCAACCCTCGCCGACTCCACGGCGCAGGGTTACCGGCGTGCGCCACCCAAAACGATGGCTCGTTGTTGTCCTTGACCTTTCCCCCCCTGCCCCCTGCAACAGGGGGTAGGGGGCAAAACGAAGACGGCCCAACGCCTATGCGCAGTCGCGCTCTCGTGAGCCCATCGGTTGAGCTGCCACCTCTTGACGCATAACAACAACCGGGACATAGGAAGAAAGAATATCTCGCACAATACCCAGGAGGGTGAACCACGCGTAAACGCATTGTCTCGTCAAAGTCAACGCGATTTCTTTTCATTAAGCTTGGAGGCGGCGCTTATCTCCTGTTTGTGGCCCTGAGCCAGTGGTGGAAATTCTACGTTTCTTATTATGAGGACAAGTATATCTATGCGACAGTCACTGTTGTCTTCACCAGAAATTGGTACTCGTTTTATTGACCCCTGAAGGATGTTGGACTGTGTCCACCCGCCCCCAACCACGATTTGAATGCACTCGCTGCTGTTGAGCCGCCTGGCCGGAGTGGTGCATTAATACTGCACAACAAACTAAAATCGGGGGAACCTGTAAACGTCCCGGCAAGATTGACACTTTTCCCTCGGGTCATCGGCCCCAGAAAACCAAAACAGGCAGAAATACCACTCGAGATTGTGCGGGTCGCTGATGCCAAGTTAGGTTGCATTTAAGGAGACCAACGGACATAAATCTCTTGCACCCAAGAGCTCTTTTTCAATCGCGGATTTTCATAATTAAGAAACCCTCTGGTGCAGTAGAACGCTGAATGGGTGCTGATGGGCTGGCTGATGAAACACTTGGTTTACTGCCTCCGGGCGCATGCTTCTGGTAACATTCGTAGTTTTATCCTTCGGTGACTCGCTTACAATTTCCATGGACAGATTTGCAATGCTGCTTAGTAGTGTTCGAGGATATTTTTACTTATAAAATGAATCTCCATCTCAATAACAATAACAGTTCAGATGCCAGGTGCATCGTTACATGGCAGGATCATGAGAGGTGGTAGCTTGAGCGAGGCCATCATCCAACTGTGGATTAACCATGGCTGGTGATCCAGGAAAGCTTCATTGTGAATCAAGACTCATTTAAAATTTGGTCCTGCCTTGGGATCTTCGGTCAGTTCCATTACTGAGTGTTTGGCTTTACGTCAGAGGAAACCAGATCAACCAGAGAAAACCCGCACTGAGTGCCATCTTCTGCCCCCATCTGAGCTCCAGCACCTGGTAAGCCTCAGTGGTCACCCATTGAAGTACCATTCGGGCTTAACCCTTTGCTTAGCTTCCAAGACTGTAATCTATGTTAACAAGCCAAGAAAGTCATAACAAGAATAATACATCTTTGGTTCTTTCGGTAAAGTCACGTAGAATGAGAATAAAATAATAAATTGATAAAATAAAATAACAATAATATTCTCACGACGTTTCGGCCACAACACAAGCGGCCTTCATCAGGTGAAGGGACGAGACTGTCTGGTAGGACAGCGCTGGAGTGAAAATGCCACGCTCAGATCACGACCTTTAAGCTGTGTGAGAAGAATAATAAAGGCTACATGTGCGTTGCCTTTGCGTTTTAACGGTATGTGCGTCGTAGAATCTTCGCTGTAGATCCGATGACAACGATGGTGACGGCGATTGTTTCACGTGACCACGTACAAAGAGGAACCACCATAGCAGTCCTTGTGTTCGGGGACACGTATGTGTGAAGGTGACCATGAATGGCAACTCGCAGGAGGGCTTCTGCTGTTTTTAATCCGCACACTGCATGTGCCGACGTGCATCGCTTGACAGTTTCATGCAGGTGGCCGCGGCGATGAATATCCACCGGCTCGCCAAGAGACGGTGTGACTCAGGTGCTAATTAAAGACGGCCCAGTATACGTAGGCGTGTACACATTCACACACGGCACCAGTAAACGACTCGGTGGGAAATGCACAAATTATGGGATTTCTGCGTGGCACTGTGCCTCTCGGTGCAATCGTTCAATATTGTGGCAAGTTAAATGTTACGCTTGCGCGTGGTTATTATTACGTAGCATGTGCAAATAAATTATATGGGTGCGATGATGTGTCGCCTGCAGACAAATCACCCGCAGTTCCGCCGGGTCTTGGTAAATCTTGGAACTTAAGCAGGGTCGAGCCTGCATAGTGCTTGGATGAGTGAGCATCATGCATAACAGGTGTTAAGAACCCTTTTGAAGATCCGACGGAGGAACACAGGCCTCTTAGTTCCTCTCTGCTGCCATGACAACAGTGGGGACCGCGACCCAATCACGTCCCAACACCAACCACACGCACGGGAGGAGGGCGTGGATATTTCCTCCATCAATGCAACGATCACGAGACTCGCCAAACTGCGAATGCGGTGAGGTGCAAACCGTCAGGCGTGTCACCGATGGCCGCCCAACCTATACATCGCGCGTACTCCGGAGGAAGAAGCGGACTACACTCAGCTACCGCCCCGGATGCTGTGCAGTGGCTTGGACAATAAAAAAAATACAGTTGTAGCCTGTTGCTTTTTTTAAACATCATGACGGAAGAAGAACATCAGGCATTGTAGACTCAAGGACTGCATAGTGGGCAGCAAAATGCAGTGTTCCTGTATTTTTTACGACGGGCTCTTGGAGTGGCCTGCCTAGCTGTGGCCCACGGAGAGATAAAGAGAGCACGTTAACAAGATGAGAGAGATAACGAGACCCGTGGATATTAGGGAGCTGCAGACCAGAGATGAAGATGAGTGAGATGAAAAGAGCTTGATTAAGGTGGTCCACATGTACAGACATTATAACATTGCAATTCCATATGATATAACATCTGTATACGAGACGCTATGGCATTAAGACGTTGCGCTAACGTGATACTTGAGGTCGCGTGACCTGCAAGCATTGGTTAGTTTGGTGTTGTGTAAGAAAGGTAAAGTTGTGACCCTGGAACTGCTTTGCTCCTGCCTCCGCTGGAGCAAACTGTAGAGCGTGTTTGGTCTACTCACCCACGTTGATCGGACATGCTGGAAGAGGTGGGCATACCCACACTAACGTAATATAGCAACCGTCGTTCAACACTAAGTGGTGGTGATGTCACCACGGTGCTTGTGCCATGCTAGGTGTATTTTGAGGCCATGTGAATTGTCGATGGCTCGCTGGCAGGAGTTCATGGAACAGACCCAGGTGCCATGGGTTGTCTTGACTGCGATGGCTGGCGCTCTACTCACTGTTGTGAGCATCGCTCCCCTGCCCTCCACCGTCGGATTGATATAAAGTACTGTACGTGTACATGCATTAACTCTTAGCAAAGGCCATCATTGTCCCTTGCTTGGCAGAGCAGCTCAGATGCAAGCATGGGCTGTAGTAGTTGTGTGTTAAGCAGATGAGTGGAGTGCTAGAGTCTGGGGTAAGCTTTTGTCCGAGTGTCATCCTGATTTGTTCCACTGTGCACGTCGACAGCCTAAGAGGATTACAGCGCATTTCTTTCACCACCACTGCCATCCTTGAGAGGCTTAGTAGGGCCCTGATCTCATTGAAAACCACTTCATCCCCAACAATGCTGGGCATTATTTACAAGTGAAAACTACCGAATTAATACCTGACTCAAGGTCATATGCGTTTGCGAGTGTGATAAGAGATGTCACGTCGGTATGGCAACTCTGGGGCGTCTCTGATTGGAGGCCACATTCTGCGTTGCGCAATCGTATGGTTCACAGGGAATCTCTCTTACTCTCTCAAATTTCAAGGGTCTCCGCCTGGTTTGTTAAGGCCCCAAGCACCGCAGCAGGCGAAGTTAGGGTCGTCTTTTTGCTCTCGAATGCCTTTTCAAAAAACTAGACATTTGAACCTTATGGCAGGACCCCGGGGGTCCCATAAGCCCCCGGCTCTCGCATAAACTGCGTTGCGACGTCATTTCATGTCTGTTGAAGGCGAACGATACGGCGATCTATTCCTCTCGGCAAGCTCTGCACGATGCGCTAATCAACGTTTTTAAAAGTTTTGTTTCTTCTGCGCATTCGGCCTCGCTGCTGCGCTTGGCCGACACGACATCAGAATGATCCGCGCCAGGTGGGTCGCGGCGTTTGTGTGCGCGGTGGGACGGAGTCGCCACAAATAAATAAATTAATTGCAATTTTGATTTCCGTTTATTCGGGACCCCGGGGTCCCGCCATAAGGTTCATATCGGGGCACCAGGGGTGGCTGGCTTGCCGAACAAATCAACTCATGGAATTCTCGAGGAAGCTGTCCTTCTTATTTGCGGGGCATTTTGAAGATTTATCATTACAGTAGTCCTTCGGTTAACAGTGACATTGGTTAACGGTTTTTCGGTGAATTTTGATTAACGGTTCGTTTACGTTATGCATGCGGGGCGCCAATTTCGGGCCAATCCGAGAATGACGCTTCACGCTTTTAACGTGTAATTCCTGTACTCGATTGACAGTTATTTCGGTTAACGGTAGTTTTTCGTGGAACGGTTTAAAAACGTTCACCGAAGGACTACTGTAATGCATGCAACTCGTTTGTGGAATGTCTTTCGCTTGTTGAGCGAGGTAACATGGGAATATTGCGTGGGGCGGTAACCTAGCCGAGCAGCTGGCACGTCCACTGCTTGTGGTGGAGGTTCGCAGTTTTTCGAGCCCAGCGGCCGCCTTGGTTAATACCGTGGGTGTCTGCGCCATAAAACGTGCGCTGTTTGTTTCACAGTAGGCATTCAAGATCGATCCAGTGAAGATTATTAAAAGCAAAAAATAGTACGCCATATTATGCTGGTGTCATGGTTCAGATTTGACAGAATTTTATTAATGACTCGCAAATTGTTTAATTTTAGTAAAGCCATACTAATGCCCCGCTTGCAGGCCAGTGCTGCACAGGGACAGCTGCCAGCGAAGGATACCCTGAGATGTACCGCATGGTAGCCGACGTGTAAACACCAAGTGACAATGACGATGAGAGCGTGCGCGGCGCGTGCTGTGTCTGGCAGGTGTCACCAGATAAGACCCGCTATGCCGTGGGCAGCATCCTGAGCGAGGGAGGAGAGGCCCCGTCGGAGGACCTGTGCAAGCTCTTCGAAAAATTCGGCTTCCGGATCGTCTCCTTCCCGGAGGTCACGCACGTGGTGAAGACCACGTTCCCATACACCACCTTCCTCTCCATCTTCCTGGCCATCTACAGGGTCGGCCCTGTGCTGGGCAACTACATCAAGGTGAGGCGGCAACAACCCGCTCCCACCCAACCCGCCCCCCACCCATCGCATTTGCTCTTTGTACATTCAGTTGGGTGACCTCCAACTCGATCGCTTCGCTGATAATCCTCGCAGTGCTGTGCAGTCACCTCGCAGTTTTCATCTCAGGTGCACTACTGTGGCCGTCTGGGGCACTCTTCCTTTCTATATTGGGAAGCCACTGGAGCTACGCACTTTTAAATCTAGATTGAAAACAAGTTTCTTTAGAACTGCTTTTTGTGTTTAGTTGGTGTTGTCCTTCCCCCACCCCTCCCGATCAGCACGGTTGGCTACGTACGGTGTGAAAGAAGTTGAACATACATACACATACATAGACATGTTGGCTGGGAGGAAAGGATGCTTTTTTATGCCAAGGTCACACATGCGACCCATTTCCTTTCTCTTCCTGCCTCTGCCCTCGTGCTACATGGCTTTGGAATTCTCTTCCACTGTCTCCTGCCCCCAGGTGCCTGGAATCCTTGCTGAATTCACAAAATATATCAACTCTTCACTTAACTGCTTCAACAAGGAGTGCTGTTGTTTCCGTTGGTCTCTTGGAGTCTTGGGTTTGTGCTAAAGCAACCGTGATTGACAAACAATCACAGACCCTGATTTTGGAGGATTTTAATATTCATCAACTTATCTTATCTTGTATTAACAATTTAGCGGTCTTCAATTGTCCTGTGTCTGTTATGTGTCCTTGTACAACAGTTTTAAGTGGCTAAAATTTGCTTTCAACATATTCATAAGTTGCATTTATTTGACGATACAATTTTTACTTCGTGCAATTTTCCCATAATTTCAGTTACAATTTTCAAACGCCTGTGACCATTTTTATCCAATTGCTCGATTGTTATCGGCACTTGGGAGCCAAGCCAAGCAAAGTCTAGCCTGGTTCGTGCTTGGATCGTTGATCACCAGGGCTTTTGCCAGGTGTTGTAGACATGGAGCTGCAACGTGGCCATGAGATGGCAGTGCTGAGTATAATCTCCCCTCGTGTGCTTGGGCCTTGCAGTACCCCAGTTCCCTGCCACAGGCCAAATCCTTACTCACGGCAGTGGCCAGACATCCGAATGGAGGACCCCCCGGCGAGAGTTTCTCGGCTAAATAATTGGCTTTTTAAATTTTTTATGAAATCGATCGCTTCATTACATAGCGAATGCATTCAGTCCATTGAGCAGAATTTTCATTTCGCAAAACCTTTTATTGCAAGGTTTCATGAGAATACACAAGCTTGAAAACCTAAATTGTCAGAATACATCAAAGAAAGGTAACCCATTCTCCCACCACCACCACGCAATTGCACCCAAGTGAAAAATGTGCGATTCGTTCAGGCAGTAAGTCACCATCATAATTGTGTAAAATTGTCACCTTTGATGAATTTTTTCATTAGTGCATGGAGAAAATGACTTAATCGGAAACCTTTCCTGAATTATTTGCCAGTGGGTTCAGAAAGGCACTGCTTTTAGTCAGCGTTTTAAATGACTGAGCCACTGTGAAATTGGCGCGCAATCCATCCCCGGAGCTTTTACAAATGTAATGGTTCACTTAGCAGCAGAGTGATCACATGCCACCCAAGTGCCCTCTGAATACAATGCGTTAAGTGAGCTGTATTTTGACATTTGGCTTGCAAACCCTGTAGCGATTCTAAATTGTTATCACCATTATTATGAAACGGGGTGATGAATTACTCTGTAGGCTTTGCTGTGTGTCGTGTTCAACGCTTGCCAACACAAACTGTTGGTGTTCCGTACTTCGGAGATGCTGTAAGCGCCAATCTTTGACAAGGCAATGGAGCCTGCAGTTATGCCCGCTCGTTTACAAGTGAAATTGATTTGTTTTTTTTAAGAAACGTACACCCTCGACCGACTCTGTGGCTTTAACTTTCGCACCAAATTCATGTTCTCTGCCGTGAACAAAAGCATTAGGGGCCTGGCTGTCCAATTACTTCGAGAATCGATTATGCGACAGATCGGATAACGCAAATATAGTTGGGGCGGAAAAAGGTCACACTTCTGTTCCAGAATGTTCCGCGAGATGCGAGGTGATGGGCATCATCAGGCGCGTCAAGCTGGGCGTGGTTTTTCTCGGGGGAGGGGGGAGCTTCCCGCTTTCAGGAGGCAGGATGTTGGGGTGGCCTGAGTAGTTACCGACAAACAAAAAGTAGTCGATTATAATTTTCGAATTGATTAATCAACATAATTGACTCATGGTCCCAACTGTAAGTAAAAAAATAAGCTGCATGTCCCCAATGCTTTGCCTTCTGCAAGGATCGTGCTCAGTCGCACTCCGGCACGCGGCCCTCCCTTGCAACGACGTCTCGCGTGACTGCCGAGCCCTCGGATGCCCCTCGCCGTCAATGGCGGGGCGCGGTGGCCCAGCCGCGTGCCAGCGTTGCCGGCTGCCTGCGGGTTAAACGCTCCATCGCCGGGGCCTCGTCCTTCATCCCGCGTTTTTTCTGCTCTCTTATGGCCAAGTCAGCAGCTGTTTCGGGCGCATCTGTTTTTTGCTGAGCAGGGGAAAGTTTGCTTTGCCAGTGCCTACGGCGCTTGCGGGCAGAATCTAATCAACACGCGGGTGCTTCTGCACGAGCCATAAATATTTTAGGGACGCCGCGTTGAGTGTAGGCGCCTGGTTTTGGAGGTGGCATGTTTGCAAGTGAGACCGTGCTTTGCGTCTCTTAAGCTATGCCGTGTTGCATGAATGGGAATTATTAGCACCTCGTACGTGTTTTTTTTATCTTCGGACATTTGCTCTATTGACTTTCTACTGTGCAGTGTTGCTGATGTAAGCAATGTTCCAGTGAATGGACTGACGTCCCCTTGAGTGTTAAGCCATTGCAAATTGTGGTATTTGGGTTTTACTTCAATGTTACTGCACGCTTGTCAAAAAAATAAATGCATTGTTTTTACAGTGAAAGTAGATGCATATGAATGTATACATTCAGATATCAACTCACTGTGCGTTTTTGTGAAGCTTTATAAGTAATAGACAAATATATACATCTCCGTTTGCCCCCTGGCTTAAAAATGTAACGTATTTCTTTGGGTCTATCATCAATCTGTGGTGTTTCAAGCAAATTAACTCGCCCTTACAGGTCTCATCAGCAGTCAGGCTACAATTACGTGGTGTGTCCACCACCAATTCGGTGGACTTCTTCTACGTGTTCCACGGATATATTTCATGAATTTGGTAAGATTTTGATTTAAAGCTTTCGTGACTGCAGGGATTCATATTCTTGGTTCTTTCGGTAAAGTCACGTAGAAGGGAAACAATAAAATAATAAAAATATAAAGCAATCAAACAAAATAATTGAGTGTTTTATATAAAACAATAATTTAATTTTTTATATTTTTATTATTTTATTGTTTCCCTTCTACGTGACTTTACCGAAAGAACCAAGAATATGAATTTGGTAAGGTTATTCATAATAAAGGTTTTTGGGTTAGATCGCGTTATTTATAAATGTGTCGTAACCCTCCACCACCCGACACGGCCAATCAGCAAAATAAAGTATCACGTTGACAAAAGACAATTAGTTCACTACTTTAGCCCACCGGTGTGTTGAAGAGTGAATCCACAACATTTACAGTTTGAATACGACGTTTCGCTGGTAATTACATCCAGCATCATCGGGCAATTCGCCAGAATGGAAAAGCCCTCACTTGCTCCTGGTCTTAAATAGAGCAGCAGGGTGACGTCATCATTTAACTCATTTCAGGTGCAGTGATTTGAGGCGGAGTGGGGGGGGTATTGTAATTATATAATCGATTTGTAATCAGACAATGGTTATGATGAGTAATGAGTTGTAGATTAGTAATTAGTTGTAATGTGTTATTGTGATTATATGCTACTTTAGTAATCCGTTAATTAATATGTGTTTCCCCTATAAGGAATTGTAATATGTATTATTTAATAATACGCTTCCAAGCCGCACTAAGCCTATAGCTATCAGAATGATTAAAGTTATTTCTGTTTCTCTCAATTTCAATGGATTATTTAATTAGTTTTTGTCTGTAACAATTAGTTTTACACAACACTTCAACGTTATCAAAATCAATTGAGTGTCCTTGTTGACAAGCATGTTCTGCCACTGCCGACAGTTGTGTTTGAGATAATTTTATATTTCTTTGGTGTTCTTTTAGTCTTATGCTGATGTTACGTCCTGTCTGTCCAATATAGCATCTGCCACATAAACAATTAATCCGATATACACCTTCTGTTGATAATTTAGGTAATTCGTCTTTCGTGCAAGATACTAGTTTTAGAATTTTGTGTACTGTACCAAATCTTACTGTAATATTTTGGTAAGGTTATGTTTGAATAGATGAACCACCCGCTGCGCAGCGTAAACCGGTTAGAAGTGCCTCCGCATAACGACATTGGACAGAAAAACAAAAACGGTGGAAAAATAATTTCCACCGTTGATCTCGTAAGTTGTTAAGCTCCAATCCCGCCCTGCATGATCGGTGCAGGCGAGAGACGGGTGCACCTTCTGAAGTCCCAGGAGGAGTTTGGGCGAATACGCTCTGGGCCACTAACCCAGCACTGCCAGTTGGTGTGCCCAGGAATTCTTATAATTAGTGCACTGGCAGTGATGCATCTGCTGCCCGTATGCTCGAGGGCGAGAAAATAGCCAGCTATTGCCCCCCGCCCCTCACCCCCCGCTGCCCACCACCCCCCCCCCCCCCCCCATTCACGATTCTATACGTTGCCACAGTTGCATTGAAGAATCATTGTTTTTGTATTTACACTGCAGTGCATGGTAGTATACCTCTAGTGGTTGCAGGGGTCACATCAACCAGTAACTTGCCAAATATATATGAACGAAACACAACTGATTATGACTTGCACGAGCCAATGCTTTATGTGTATTATGAGCAGAATCATTAATTTCAGATGAGGAATTGATGCATCGCTATACCCCCTGATTATCGTAACCACCACCCCCCCCCCAACTACGATCCTCTGCTCTTGTTGAGGTGTGCGCCGCAGATCTACACGTACCGCGGTGACGTCTTGCGTTTTCAAATTTGTCACAGTGTGGTTAACCCTGAAAGTCACCGTGCCCTTTGTCAATCCACTGCTGGATGAAGGCCTCTACCCCCGCCCCCACCTCCCCCAAGGCCACGTCAGCCGGGGATAGCTTGTTTGAGCGTACTGCAGCACGCTGATCGGCGTCAGTTGGTGAAGAAGGGAGACCCAGAACCCGTTTAGAAATGTCACTCTCCACTGATTAGAGCCATGGCCCAGAATCAAAGTCATGGCGTGCGGTTCGTAGTGTGGCACACTAATAATTGCGCCATCACTCCCATCATAATTTGTAAATACTTTTAAACATTGTGGGTCGTCAAACAGCAAATACTTTTGATGCACTCAAAATGCCGGTGACAGATTTATTTCTAAGGTAATGTATCTACGTTTGTGTTGATAAACAACTTTTCAGTCGGCCTAGCATTTGCGGTAATTGCTCACATTGTACCGGGCACTGTCACGGTCAGATCAAAGGCTCCAGACCATCTTGAAGCGGCTTGGTTTTGTTCTTTTGATCTCACAAGGAGGGAATTGCATACAACATTGGCATTTGGGCTAAGGTTTTGCTAATTGCATTGCGCGTCATGTCGCTTTGATAGTGGTGTTGCTTCATGATGGCCGACTGCGATGTGTATTGATGCAGTTGCATTCAGACACTGTGTAAGTCCAAGTGGCGATTGTAATTGCTGTAGGTAAATAATAATGTATGTCGCTTTGTTCAACAAGCAGTTGTGAAGTTATTTTCTCTCCAAGGGTGTGCATTGGGAGAAATGAATCGCGCAAGAATCACTTCACTGCACTCGAAGCCATTCCTACTTAAATGCAGAGCAAGATGCATGCTTACCTCTCCCGTGTGTTTCCGGATTGCACCGCACGTCTCTCCACATGATGCCCAACGTTTTGTTCCACATGCTGGGAGCTTCTTCCGGAACTGTTTAGTTCCGATACAGCACAACGATGCAGCACGACAATACCATGCTTATTCATCGGTGTCGGCGTCCGCAGGACTCCGCTGTCTTCTTAACATTTAGCATTTCCCTTTCGGGCCACAGGTCGTGCACAGAGAGAGCTGCCACCTGACTCCCCTTTGCCAGCTACCCACAATCCCTGGTGAATGCTTTGCTCTCCGATGTGTTTTTGGGTTGTACCGCGTGCTGCTCGGCATAATGCCAAAAGTGTTTCACTTCACATGCTGGAAGCTTCTACCCACCAACCACATACCCCTATCCTCGCGATTCCGTGAAAAGTCACGACATTGTCTGGTGTTTCCATGACCGCTCCACAAACTTTCAGCCATCTGCCATTCGTTTATAAATGGCTTGAACAGAAAGTCCAGGTTAACCCTGGGCGACTTATTATTACAGTAAATATTTATTTCTAATGCTTCCTATAGATAAAGTGTGTGTATTTTTGAAGATCCAAGTCTGCGTAAATTCAGTGCAGTGACAATTTCTATCCAGCCAGGTGGCTAAGCAGTAGTCATTGGCTTGCAAGGTTGTTGTTGGCCTATGGATAAACTCGCCCGTGCCATGGGAACATGGAATTTTGAACACCACCTCATTGCTCATTCGAGCAGAGACATCACTTTGACAATGAACTGGGCAATTATCGTCTGAAGCATCAACGAAGTGCAGCTGGGCGGCAGCAAAGCGAAATGTAGATCCAGCAATTTGTAGGCAGTTGGAAACCCGCAGGGGCCTTTTCCACATGGATGAGTGCACATTTTTTGAGTTTTGTCTTTCATCTCCTGCGAGGCCCGTCATGGCTACCTTGGCTGAACCAGCAGCCCCTTTGCCCTCGATCCTACTCGATCCTACTCGATCCTACTCGAGCAGAATCAGGTGCCATCGCGTGCTACTTGGGAGTGCTGCGATGGGCCGTTGTTGAGTTAAAACAGCGCAAGATGCGTTTTCTTTCCTGCCACACTTGTGGATGGGCCGCAAGTGCCGTTCGACGTTTAGACGTTGGTCTTTCGTGAAGTCCTTGATACCGGCATCCTCTGTCATCTTAGAGTGTTTGGCTGCTATACATTTCCACATGGTAAGCCGCTTCATTGAGCTCTCGTTTGTGGCCGGGTCGCTCCTAAAAAAAGAGCTATGTAGCTCAGTGGGCTTTACCTGGTAAAATAGTTTTTTTTAATAGTTTGAATAGTTTAACCTCATACACGAGTGGCGGACTAGAGAGATGCCGTCACTTCTGTGGCTTTAAGAATGGCAGGCTCAGTTCTTGCGTACAACAAATAAAGTTTCCACATACGTGGTGCCGTATGACTTTACGCAAACCCTCGGAGGCAGCTGCCTGTAATAAAAACACATTCTCCTGCGGAGGGAGCTGGTAGGAACGTTGGGTTGCTCGGTCAATGGCCAGGGTCAACGGCGGCACCACGTGGTGTATTCCGCAAATATGCCCGACTGTGAGGGCGGGCACAAGCTGGCGTGAGTAGGTTAAACGTTGAGTTTTATAAGGGCACCACGGGGTGACCAGCCCCTCCCCACCCCTCCCACCCCCCACCTAGCCTCTCCCCACCCTCCCCACCCAGCCCCACCCTCCCCACCCAGCCCCTCCCCACCCAGGCCCTCCCCACCCAGCCCCTCCCCACCCTCCCCACCTAGCCCCTACCCACCCTCCCCACCCAGCCCCTCCCCACCCTCCCCACCCAGCCCCTCCCCACCCTCCCCACCCAGCCCCTCCCCACCCTCCCCATCTAGCCTCTACCTACCCAGTCCCTCCCCACCCTCCCCTCCACACCCAGCCCCTCTCTCCCCACCCAGCCCCTCCCCACCCTCACCCTCTCCACCCAGCCCCACTCCTCCCATTTTTGGATGCACGACTGACGGACACAATAATCCCCTGTGGGCTGGTGGTGTAACCAGGAGGTTCCTACCAGTATTACGTCCTCAGTGCACAAAAAAACCACTTATCAAGTTAAATTTATGTCTGCACTTAATGTGGCTGGATGCTCGCTCTGAGTGTCACGTGATGAACATTATTCTCGTGATTTTGTTTTTATCACAATTGTCGAGCCCAACAGTGTGAGGGAGAAATCAGAAATCAAAGTGTTTTGACCCGCAGGCAGTGTCGGTCGTGAGGACTGTTTGACCATACTTCGCCACACTGGTTAGTATGGGTTGGTGATGGTGGTGGGGGAGTTCCAGGACTGTTTACGATATTATTGACCACTCGCTTATAAGCCTTGGCTGGGAATCGAACTTGGGTGACCAGAAATGCAGCGGGATGCGCTCACCTCCTGCGCCACCGCTCCCCCCTCTCACAGAGCAAACTTACTCAGAGAAAAGTACCGTATGTTCCCGCATATAACCCGCGGGGTATACCACTTTTTACAAACAAAACAAGACCCTGCGGGGTATATGGAGGTGCGGGCTATCCCAAAAATATTTTACACTTGTGACATGTCATAACTCGTTTAATTTTTCCATGGTAGGACTATCCGCTATGCAACACTTACCTTTGACTAAAGCACTGCTGAATAAACCACTCGCGCTAAAATTGCACATGTTATCACGTTTTAAATGATTCGACTTGTTTATACAATGAAACGACAATGTTTGAAGTGGGCGCACTTTGTTTACAGTAATACTTTCAGTGGCTGTAGGGGGGTGCGAGAGTTTCAGCTGAGGCTATGGATTGCACAATGGGAAGGGCCTTAACAAGCGTCTACCAGACGCGGAATCATAATTGCTGAGTCCCTTAGGCCGCTGCTATTGGCTGAGCACTATACAGTCGCGACCATGAGCTTTGTTTCAAACTTCCAATGGCTTTGTTGCCAGGAGGCAAACGGCGTTACCGTAGTGCCGCTATTGTCTGCGCAGTGCGCAATCTACCAGTGCTAAAACTGTACAGGGGTATCTACCAGTCATTTGATGAGGTCGAATGCTGGTAAGCCTAACAGTACGCTTACTTGCTTACTTATATACCAGTTACTTTTGTTACTTATTTACTGTTTTAAGTTCACTCGTTTCTGGTTAGTTTGTTTTCTTTGTGCACGTTATGATTTTAATGTTAACAACTGATAGTGGAATGTATTACACATGTAAACTTTGTATTAATATGATGGAATTAAGCTGCGGTAACGGCGTTAAAGATATGAATGCATGCGGGGTATATGGAGGTGCGGGCTATCTGAAATTTGTTTTACACAAAACGCTATTTTTGCAGAGTATATGCGTCTGCGGGTTATATGCGTGTGCGGGCTATATGCGGGAAAATACGGCAAGCATTCCGGGATTTATCACGTTTCCAAGTGTGCGCACAGTCGTGTTAAGTATTTCCTGAGGTCAGATTAGTCAGCCGTACATTGGGCGAGAGACAGCAGGATGGGTTGCAGTGCAAACCAGAGGGGTTGGGGGGTGGTGGTGGGGTGCCTTGCCGAGGCAGATTCGCGAAGATAAATTACCTTGAGGGAGAGACCCCATTAGAGGAGGACAAATCGTGGAAGTGAAGTCAGTTTGCCTGAGGTAGTGCAGGGGCCTAACAAGCTGATGAAGCATTAAATATTCCCCTCTATTACGTGAGAGTCTAAGGCCGCGGCGTTTGTAAATTCTTGACAAGCAATTGATTGATATGCATTGAATACTTTTTGATTAAAAATGCAAACAGCTATTATCACCGCGCTGTTGAAAGAGCTGCAGAAGAAATAGCCACAATTCTGCCATTCGTGCAGGATAAGTATACGTAACAAAAAGAATATATGACCGTACAATTTCACATGCATGTGGTGGCAGTGGTGCCAAAGGGGGTCAAAGCATGCAGTTGCGCAGCAGATCAGAATATTTATTTATACTGGAGGAATCCGATGAGCTCTCGAGTTCTTTTTCACAGATGTCCAGTAGCGATCCTGGGTTCAGCCACACGTGGTTAAACCTTCTCAAGTTTAGGGAGATGATTGTCTCAGCCCAGCAGCAAATAATGACTTCACTAAAAGCTATCGCATTCAACGTGGCGTTTCACTTAATTTGTCCAAATGCCATATGAAAAAATATCTATATCTTTGATTGTTATTGATCTGTGTAAGCAGGGTGTGTGTGGGAAATTGCATCGCCGTGTTTATGGATAAAACGTCACTTGAAGTGATCTCAGAAGCGGTTCTGTCGTGTGTCCAGCTGTGGACCGTTCTCTACTAGGGTTCTGATTGGACATTAGGCCAATCTGATAACACATGTGGAATAACATCTGGAAACAGATAAAAACAATTTTTTTTAAATATTTTTTTCAAATTCACAAGCAAGTTAAGTTTCCACTGACGAAGCTCTGGCTGCCCTTTATTGAGGCAATGTGTCAACCAATTATGGTGTTCGCTGGTGACAACAACAAAAAAGCAGCACTCTCTTTGAAGCAACTGAGAGAACATTCCCAACTGCAGAGCAGTCGCGCTCTGTTCGCCGTCGGTGTCGCCGTCCACTGGACAGCTCCTCGTGCTTTACACGAGCAGTTCCCTCGGATTAGCTGCCTGGAAGTGTGGCTTTGTCGGTGCCTGGCTGGCCTGGCTGCCTGGTTGCCTGGCTGCTTGGCTGCCTGGCTGCCTGGCTGCGTGTCACCGGTAACGGTCCGTGCTCGTCTCAAAGGCACAAAAGCATGTCCAGTGCCAAATTCAGGTATTGCAAGCAACAGCTACAGGAATATCCTGCCGTCACAGGGTGGCACAGTAGAAACGCTTGTGCCTCACAGCAAGACGGGCCTGGCTGGGTTTGATTCCTAAATCAAACAGCTGTGTTGTCTTTGTATGTTCTTGCCCTGGTCTCCATGGGTTTCCTCCAGTTGCCTGTGTATTTGGAGGTTTTTTTTTATGTTTTCCCCGTGGTTGTGTGTATATTTCTCCGGGTCCTCCGTTTGTTCCTCGGCCCATAATGGCAATTCCGCTCCGCCGTTTCTCACGCACAAAGAATATCGCCGTAATTTTAATTTCGTGGTTAAAATGCCACACGCTTCACGGGCGGCAGTCAGGCATTTGAATTTTTGTAAGCGGCAACAGCTGCAGAACACGTTGGGGGGGGGGGCGGGGGGGGTGTGGTGTGTGTGGGATGTTTTTTGTTTGTTTGCGCCACGAATATATCGCGCACGCCGATCGTTGGTCGGTGGCATTCTGAAGCAAGTCCTTGCGCGCCTTGAGGGTCACGTCGCAGTGGGCCTCGAAATGTTGCCGGCGTCCAGCGTGACGAGAGGGCGTTATTCCCCGAGCGACGCGCAGCTCGGCACCGAGAATGCCTTGGGGTTGCGATTGTTTTTTTTCTTTAATTTTGCGCGAAAGATTCACGCAGACATCGGGCTGCTTATTTGAAATCTGCAACGTATGCAAGGTCCTCTTAAGCTGCGCTGTCGTATTTTATTCATTCTAATTAACGGCTTAAATCATCCTCGGTGATTACTCTATTGTTTTGCCCAATGGTTGTACCTTAATATCCATTTTTTTTGACTAGCTGATCTCCCGAGACTCATTGGTTTAATTACAGAATTGAGGATACAGCACGCATTGCATTGCGGATGCTGAAAAGGCTTTCGACCAAACACTAAAGATGTAAATTGGCTGCATAGAGAGAGAGTTGAATGTCACTCACAGTTGTAAAAACTTGTTGTTTACAGCAACGCAGCATTCAAGCCATAGCCACAGCAGAAGAGAGATATTATATACTCTAAAATAATAATGTCCATGAACAGCCCTCTTTTAATTCCACTGCTTGATGAGGGCCTCCTCACACCATGGAAATTGTGGACGTTATTTATATAACGACGCATCGACCTATTAATTCATACCTATACTGTATATGTATGTTTTTAAGTTTTAGAATAAGTACATGCATGTAAAAGACTCATGGGGCACCCCCACACAACGTGTTTTTCGCTATAACACAGTTCTTCAATTAGGGAACACTTTTAGCACAACGTAAAGTAGAACACGCCTGTTATACTGTAAAACACGCCCGTTATAACTCGTAACGTGCCCGTTATAACTCGTAACGTGCCCGTTATAACTCGTAACGTGCCCGTTATAACGTAGAACACGCCCGTTATAACGTAGAACACGCCCGTTGTAACTCGTAACGTGCCCGTTATAACTCGTAACGTGCCCGTTATAACGTAGAACACGCCCGTTATAACGTAGAACACGCCCGTTAGAACTCGTAACGTGCCCATTATAACTCGTAACGTGCCCGTTATAACTCGTAACGTGCCCGTTATAACGTAGAACACGCCCGTTATAACGTAGAACACGCCCGTTATAACGTAGAACGCGCCCCTTATAACGTGAAACGCATACGTCATAACTCGTAACGTGTCCGTTATAACGTAGAACACGCCCGTTATAACGTAGAACACGCCCGTTATAACGTAGAACACGCCCGTTATAACTCGTAACGTGCCCGTTATAACGTAGAATGTGCTCGTTATAATGTAGAACGCGCCCGTTATAACGTGAAACGCATACGTTATAACGTGGAACGTGCCCGTTATAACATAGAACACGCCCATTACAACGTGGAACGTGCCCATTATAACTTGCAACACGCCTGTTATAATGTGGAACGTGCCCGTTATAACATAGAACACGCCCATTATAATGTGGAACGTGCCTGTTATAATACCGTTTCTGAACGATCAAAGACAAACGACTTTCTGGAGCTGCTTAACTGAGCGGTATTGGAAATCTGGCTATATGCACGGAATGATACAGTTCTTTGTTCTGCTATGGGATGGCTGCTGGATGACTTTATCGTGCAAATGTGATGCACATTTGGATAGATCTTATTCATGTATTCCCCGTAATGTGCATAAAAGTGATTCCTCACTTAACGCGGCACTTTCCAGGAGCGCATCTACTCCCGCATTAAACGAGGAATTTCCGTATGTTGAATCTCGGATTAAATTGTGAGGCTGAATCGTGAGAATTTCACGAATTGGGGTAGGGGGACGGATCACGTCATCCCTATGAATAACGGACAATGCGTCGTTAAGTGTGCTTGCTGTTCAATGACGAAATAGCATTGCAATGTTGCCTTCGCTGACTGCACAGGTGGAATGATCGGGCTCTTAAGTTCGACTCACACCTTTTTGTTTGCCCGTAACTTACAAAATCATAGGAATGTTCGCGCGCTTGGATAGATGAATTCAGGAGTAAAAATCGGCTTGCCAGTGTTGAGGACTTTTTCTTTTCCATTGCACTGACGTCTGCGATGGGTTTGAATCGCGGACACGGGCAATGAAAATAGAGTGAAATCTGAAGAGTTCGTGAAGAAGTACTCTTTGGTTTTTTCGGTAAAGTCACGTAGGTAAAATAAATGAAAACAACTCAATTAAATCACGACGTTTCGGAGGCAACACAAGCCTCCGTCTTCAGGTGGAAACCGTCACAGCAAAATTGCTGTATCAAGTCTATCAAGTGATGCAGCAATTTTTCTGTGACGGTTTCCACCTGATGTATGAATCCTTGCAGTCACGAAAGCTTCAAATCGTGAAGAAGTGTTCGGCGATGATTCTTTTCGTCGGGAGCTCAATGAGAAACGAAGTAAGTATCGCGTGGATCATGAACGAGGTAACGAATCGGACGCGTTGTGCCGACCCAATGAATCTAAGCGCTTGGGCAGTACGCACGAATCGAAGGGGATGATGGATGTAGGACAAAGACTCGTGACGAAATGGAACGCACCCGAGAGGACGACCGTCACGCGGATGGAGCAGTGGGATCAGCAGTTGATGTGCGGGAGTAAGATGGATCGTGGCACCAAAGGACCATGACGGATGGCGATGGTGCGCGTACGTACGCATGCATGGTGCATGCACGTTTGCACTTCTTTCGCACCGTACGTAGCCAGCCGTGCTAATCAGATGTGTGGGGGAAGGGCAACAAACTAAACACGCAGAGCAATTCCAGAGTTTTCAATCAATTAGTCTACTGACTGCTGCTCATGGTGGTGACGATTAATTTATCATTTACACACACGTCTTATTTTGTCACATTGTTCTTGATTTGAAGGTCCCCCCCCCACCCCCCCAAGGCAATATTACACGTCTAATTAAATCCAGTGCTTCCGTATTAGTCTGGAGAGGATCAAGCTTATTCCATGGACCCCAATTTTAATTCTCGAGGAAGCAACCTGGCATTCAAAGCAGCACTTGGAGCAGGCTTGTCTTCAAGGCATTCACGTGTATAGGATGGTGCGTAATTGTTCAAAGCACTTGAGGATCGATCTCGGATTCATCGACCGTCTCGGTTCTCTCAAGCCCGTCGCCGTTTAAAATCAAGGGCCCGTTTTCGTTTGAGGGCCCGGCCATCTACCTTTGCCGCCAAATTAATTGCACGTTGGCACGACGAACCAGCGTGCGCGCTGGTTCCAGCATGCTGCTCGTTCGTGACCAAATAAGATGGCCTCTTAATAATCGAGCGTTTCCGGGTCTCCGAAGGACACTCTTCCTTCATCCTGATACCCCCCAGGGAAACGGTGTAGCGCATTAATATTCTGACGCAGAAACATTCGGAGGAGGAAGATATGAGGAAAAAAAGCGCAATACGGTAGTAGTTCCCCCCCCTCCCCGCTTTCAGTCCAACCCCTTTGTGGAGGCTGCTAGGTCCACAATATTCTGGCAGCATTCCTCCACCACCGTTGGCCATCATCGTCACATCCCATCTGCTGCCGATGTTTCCATGTCATTCCTCCCCGTTCCCCCTTGCCTCTTGCGCTCCCATCGGCCCCCCCCCCGTCTCTTTGTCAGTCTTCCCCCGCATCTGTTCACCCATGCAGTGGTACCAGTTCAGATTTATTTTCCCCAGGACGTATTTATCTGGCACGTCAGCTGTAATTGAATTGATATTTTAAAGTATGGATTCGGTGGCTGTGAGGGCTTAGCAGGCTGAACTATTGTGTTGGGTGACAAAGCAGCAGCGGCAGCAACAACAACAACAGCGGCATGACGGTGTCTTAGGCTACATTGCCATCTCTGAGGCCTGCTCTCTGGAGGCGTTGCGGTGAAAGAAAAAAAAGTATATAAAAACGATAAAAAAACACAGACACATTCAAGCGTGAGGCACGATGTGGGTGGGCGTTGATCACCTTTCCGGCGATCCTTGATGCGCGCTTGAGATGGACGTTTCTGAAGTGGCACTGTGTCAGGTCCCTACAGTGGTTGTTTCGTTACACGGTACAAGCATGACAACAGGTTTCGCATTTGGCTACTGCCGGCCCACCCTCCAATTGATCAAATTTCCAGCCCCTGCGTGGTACGTCACACGTCAGTTCATGTAAATATTGCTAGTTTGAAATGTAAGCAATACCTACGCGGAGCCGCACGAACAACGTGCGTCTGTCTGCCAAGGATATTTTCTGGCGCTCTCTTACTCGTTAAGGGTGGTAACGATGCATCAGCTAATCGAGGAATAATGATTCTCAAGCCCACGATACGTGCATTGAAACGCGGGCGTAGGTATCGGTTGTCCTCCTTCCCCCGCACCTCCGATTAGCGTGGTTGGCTACGTACTGTGCGAAAGAAGTTCAACACGCATGAATACAATGTTACTTAAATCGTATGTACCTGCGTGTACGATGCACATGCACCAGCCTTCTCCTAAGCCACTGCTGGATGAGGACCCCTCCACTCCATGTTTCACCATGCTGGTTGGTGAATATGTGGGAAGCATAGATATTGGAGTATCATACAGTATAACAATCTTGTTTGCTACACTGCCTTACGTTGGGGGGTTTTTTTGGTCACCTCTTCAGGCACTTGAGGCGCAACCATTCACCGCAACGTAATTAAGAACATTTGATTAATTATTTTTTATCTTTCCCGTGATTCACAATTCATCAGATCACTGCAAAGTGGCAGGGGTTGTTCGTGGTTGGGGGAGGGGGGGGAATAAATCCACCCATAATATACCGTATTTTCTGGATTTTAAAATGCTCTGGAAAATAAGACTCAACCCAAACTTGTGCCCGGTTTCAATAAAGTTGTACACATCTAGTTACGCACGCGCACACACTCACACCTACCAGATCTTTCTTTACAATTTGTGGAGGGAAAAAGGTGCCTTCTAATACAGAGAATACGGTAAATGCAAACACAGTTTGCAAGTGGGTGGACGTTCGTGAGTGTTTAGCTATTCCCATGCATATATAGTGGTTATGTCGCATTGGATGGGCAGAAATCATTGTACATTCAGCCACAGTTCACAAGATTTAATATTAATGATCGGAAGTTAACAGCTGAGGGCCGTAACAATTTCCCCCACATGTATACAGTGAGGGAAAAAAGTATTTGATCCCCTGCTGATTTTGTACGTTTGCCCACTGACGAAGAAATGATCAGTCTATAATTTTAATGGTAGGTTTATTTGAACAGTGAGAGACAGAATAACAACAAGAAAATCCAGAAAAAACGCATGTGGAAAATGTTATAAATTGATTTGCATTTTAATGAGGGAAATAAGTATTTGACCCCTCTGCAAAACATGACTTAGTACTTGGTGGCAAAACCCTTGTTGGCAATCACAGAGGTCAGACGTTTCTTGTAGTTGGTCACCAGGTTTGCACACATCTCAGGAGGGATTTTGTCCCACTCTTCATTGCAGATCTTCTCCAAGTCATTAAGGTTTTGAGGCTGACGTTTGGCAACTCGAACCTTCAGCTCCCTCCACAGATTTTCTATGGGATTAAGGTCTGGAGACTGGCTAGGCCAATCCAGGACCTTAATGTGCTTCTTCTTGAGCCACTCCTTTGTTGCCTTGGCCGTGTGTTTTGGGTCATTGTCATGCTGGAATACCCATCCACGACCCATTTTTAATGCCCTGGCTGAGGTAAGGAGGTTCTCACCCATGATTTGACGGTACATGGCCCCATCGATCGTCCCTTTGATGCGGTGCAGTTGTCCTGTCCCCTTAGCAGAAAAACACCCCCAAAGCATAATGTTTCCACCTCCATGTTTGACGGTGGGGATGGTGTTCTTGGGGTCATAGGCAGCATTCCTCCTCCTCCAAACACGGCGAGTTGAGTTGATGCCAACGAGCTCCTTTTTGGTCTCATCTGACCACAACACTTTCACCCAGTTGTCCTCTGAATCATTCAGATGTTCATTGGTAAACTTCAGACGGGCATGTATATGTGCTTTCTTGAGCAGGGGGACCTTGCGAGCGCTGCAGGATTTCAGTCCTTCACGGCGTAGTGTGTTACCAATTGTTTTCTTGGTGACTATGGTCCCAGCTGCCTTGAGATCATTGATAAGATCCTCCCGTGTAGTTCTGGGCTGATTCCTCACCGTTCTCATGATCATTGCAACTCCACGAGGTGAGATCTTGCATGGAGCCCCAGGCCGAGGGAGATTGACAGTTCTTTTCCGTTTCTTCCATTTGCGAATAATCACACCAACTGTTGTCACCTTCTCACCAAGCTGCTTGGCAATGGTCTTGTAGCCCATTCCAGCCTTGTGTAGGGCTACAATCTTGTCCCTGACATCCTTGGAGAGCTTTTTGGTCTTGGCCATGGTGGAGAGTTTGGAATCTGATTGATTGATTGCTTCTGTGGACAGATGCCTTTTATACAGATAAGCTGATATTAGGAGCACTCCCTTTAAGAGTGTGCTCCTAATCTCAGCTCGTTACCTGTATAACAGACACCTGGGAGCCAGAAATCTTTCTGATTGAAAGGGGGTCAAATACTTATTTCCCTCATTAAAATGCAAATCAATTTATAACATTTTTGACATGCGTTTTTCTGGATTTTCTTCTTGTTATTCTGTCCCTCACTGTTCAAATAAACCTACCATTAAAATTATAGACTGATCATTTCTTTGTCAGTGGGCACACGTACAAAATCAGCAGGGGGTCAAATACTTTATTTCCCTCACTGTACATCGTACGTATTGCATCCACGTTTTTATCAGACTCTCATGGTGTGGTGGCACAGCAGTTAGCGCAACGCGCCACAAACCCAGCCACCTGAGTTTGGCTCACTTCCACTGCTAACGTGGGTGGCAAGTGACATCGAAGTTCGGTCCTGCCCCCCCACCCCCCCTTCCCCATACCCACACCGTCCAGCAATGGTGAATTGCGGTCAAAACAACAGCCTTGACTGACACGATGTGGGGGGGCCTTGACACAGAAGTGATTTGACAAATGTCTGTGAATGCTTGAGTGTGTGTGTGTGTGTTCTTTCTTTTTACACAGCACAGTGCATGCCAGTTGATCGTCAGCGTGGACAAATGTATCTCGGCAAACGCCTTGCTATGGCAGATTGAAAGATTTGAACGTGAATCTCTAATTGGTTACATGTGTTAAGCAAATGTATTTATGCCACAAGCCTCAATATTTTAACTCAAAATGAGCAGTCGCGTTGCCGTGCAGAATATTAATAGCAGGCAAGATAGGCAGACAATGTCGCCTTCGTGAATTTTGTCTCCACGTGAAAAATCTAAATATTTATTTGACGACACATCTGCCCCACGGCCTTCTGGGAGGGCGTAATTTCATTAGCATTGATTTCAGCAAGTACAAGAAAAACTCTCGACCGGTTTCGACATCATAGTGTCTCATCAGCAGAGTCTGGCTTGCTTGAATCAATGCTGCTGAACTTGCCAGCTGTTATAAGCAAGGGCCATCTCTTAAACCTATGGGTCCTAGTTCGACGCAACATTACATTATATGTGTGCAAATGTTTTTTTTTAATTTTAGACGTACTTAAATATGTTTCAACGGTCACTCATAATTACACGGGTATCGTTATATTTGATTTAGTCTCAGTCGGCGATTCTTAAGCTTACGGTACGTGAACGTGGCTGCATGCGTAAGAATAAGTGTTTTTCGATTTGTATGTGTCGTATGTGATGGGTTCACGTGGCATCTCGAGCTCGTAGTCTTAAAAAAAAATCAATTCTCGAATCAAATCGCCGCTGTAAATTGCCACCATTCATTGATCGATGTCGGGTGGGGGGGGGTGTGAATCGTTGCAATGAGGAGCAATGACAAGCAATGAGGGTATGCCGTTACTGGTGGCACTATAAAAGTGTGCACTCGCATTTACTACACAAAGACAACAAACACATAGGATGATTGCAATCCCCACCTGTACTATAATCACAATACCCACGTCCATTCTCTCCGTTGGCATCACGCTTCTCACATTCTTCTCTCCCCCAGAGGAAATGTTACTACGTGTATACATCATTTTGCACCTTCGGCCATTGTGTTTTTTGTACGTAAAGCTTCCGCCGTGTGTACAGAAATTATCCACTTCACGTATACCTTCTAGATTTGAAGCTTTCGTGACTGCAAGGATTCATACTCTTTGGTTTTATTCGGTAAAGTCACGTAAATAAAATAAAAGATGTTACTACGTATGTACATCATTATTTTATTTTGTTTTATTTTATCTACGTGACTTTACCGAATAAAACCAAAGAGTATTCACGTATACCGTATTCTCCAGATTAAACGATGCTCTTGAAAGTAAGATGCACCTCTAACGTGTGGCCGCTGGAAATAATGTTGCCGAAATCTTGGTCACACACACACTGGATTATAAGATGCAGCCCGAACATGTTTTGCTTTAAAATACGGGGGGGGGGGGGGGGAGAGTGCAACTTATAATCTGGAAAATACGGTTGTGGTGTAGCTTGTCAGCCTGCCTGAGGCATACCGCTGGCAGATTCCACAGCGGTAACCCCATCCAGTTCCCCTGCCACCATCATGCCTTCTCACAGTGAGAGGGAATTGTCAATTTGCGATAATGGGTTGCATGGTTTTGCATTTATTTGCCCTATTAGTATTTTTTTAGTCCTTCACTGCTCTGGTCTTCAGGGCGAAACTGGCAAAGATAAATGTCTCCGAGCTGCTAAGTGTGGCCTTTGTGTGGGGACGCGTGCCAATGTGGCGAACTCCCCCCCCCCCCCCAAGGCCACTTTGGAAAGCACTGGAAGAAGTGAATTGCTGCAGTGCTTGCTTTTTTGAGTGAGTGGCAGCTCTCGCGTCGTGCGTACGAATATTTTAAGAGGATCCCTCATGCCTTTATGAAGATGTTTTGTGCCATTTGTGAATTCTAGTGTTGTAAAACTATAAATATTTATTTTCGTTTTCTTTTAAACATGTTTATCATAAAGATCCATTCGCATCTCTTGTAAGCAATGCAGACGTTTGTTCTATAAAAACGGACCACAGAAGCAGATACCACAGAGCTACTTCTGAGATCTCTTCAACTGACCTCTGTTTCACAGAGTTGGGGGTGGCAGCACTTTCCCACCCACCCTGCCACCAGGAATAATATTGTCGCGTTACAGCCAGATCGATACTTTAAATTGTCAGAGCTGGAATTTAGTTAAATTCTGTTCGGAAACACATTTTATGTGATGGGGTTTTTTTTTGCATGTGCAGTCGAGACCACAAACTCGGTACACTTGAGAACCCAGTTAAATAAAAGGAAAGCTACAAGGATTACACATTCCACCTGTGCTAGCTCAGTGCTGTGACCTCCCATGCCACCCAGCAAGTTTTACGAACTAAACATGCTGATGTGCAATATTGGCAATCCATTATCTCGGCACGAGGTAAGGGGAATTTAATCATGAATAATTTCTCACGCACATTCCATTGTTCATTAAGTCGAAGGAAGATCACATTGAGTCAAGTATCCTGCTAAATAACTAGTGTTCAATCCATAGCACATCTTGACATTTAGATATGTATTTTTTCAACTCTCAGGCATTGCTCATTAATAACAGCAACTGTAAACATATTTAATCCATTTCTTCTACGAAGTCGCCAGTGCTATCCCTCATAATTTATTTTAAATGCTCGCACAACTCTTGATTTAATTAAAGTTGTCTGTTATTCCACTTTTGACTCGAACCAATATTTAGTCCGCACCACCGATTAGCACGGTTGGCTACGTACGGTGTGAAAGAAGTTCAACGAATTCTTACGTAGTCGTACAAAAGCTGAGCAATTTACCAAAACTCATTTATAAAATCCTTTACCAAAGCGCAATTTTGCTTCATTAAAAGGCTTGACCTGATTTGAGGAGTGGGCAAAAAACATTTAACGGATTGCTTGATTGTAATTGCTCACGAGAGACACCTAGTAAAATAATAATCATCATCGTACAGGATTATCTGGATATGAGCACACACCTTGGGAGCAATGCCGAGTGTGCTTGTATCAAAAGTAGTGTGCTTGTATCAGAAGTTGCCCTTTGCCTTCTACCCACGAGTATAATGTAAGCATCTGTTGTTTATATCAGAACTGTGCTGTAATTAGACCTGCTTACTGCTGCCCTGCGATTGATATTTGGATATGTGTATTGATGGACGTTTGTCCGTCATGTCAGCTTCTTTAAAATGTTTCCTGCAGTTAAAAAAAATATTTCCTGCAATTGGAGAGCAAATGCTTCGATTTCTAAGACTTTTTCTCAATGGGGGCAAATGTGCCTCCCTTTATTCACTGCCTTTTCCCCCTCGTTAAATTAACGCTTTTTGACGCGAACCTCCCATTAGCACGGTGCGAGAGAAGTCCAGCAGACATGCATGCAAAATTCGATGCTCCCCTTGAGCAGCCCGACTGCTTAAAGCATCCTTCGTTGGCCCTGCGGCGGTGCCGAGCGGCTTCACCGAGGTGAGGCGACCGGCACGTGGTTTCTCAAACATGTGTGGCCAGTGTGGGTGGGAAGCCCAAATATCCTCCAGAGGGGCTATCCGGAGCTCCCTCTCTCGCGGAGGCCCTTAGGGTTGCGGTGGAGTGAGAAATAAATTGTAATGGCAGTAATTTTTTTAAAATAAAAGTGTATTCTCCCCACCCCACCCCACCCCCCCCCTTACAGTGAGGGAAAACAGTATTTGATCCCCTGCTGATTTTTTACGTTTGCCCACTGACAAATAAATCATCAGTCTATAATTTGAATGGTAGGTTTATTTGAACAGTGAGAGACAGAATAACAACAACAAAATCCGGAAAAACGCATGTCAAAAATGTTATAAATTGATTTGCATTTTAACGAGGGAAATAAGTATTTGACCCCCTCTCAATCAGAGAGATTTCTGGCTCCCACGTGTCTTTTATACAGGTAATGAGCTGAGATTAGGAGCACACTCAATCAATCAGATTCCAAACTCTTCACCATGGCCAAGACCAAAGAGCTCTCCAAGGATGTCAGGGACAAGATTGTAGACCTACACAAGGCTGGAATGGGCTACAAGACCATTGCCAAGCAGCTTGGTGAGAAGGTGACAACAGTTGGTGCGATTATTCGCAAATGGAAGAAACACAAAAGAACTGTCAATCTCCCTCGGCCTGGGGCTCCATGCAAGATCTCACCTCGTGGAGTTGCAATAATCATGAGAACGGTGAGGAATCAACCCAGAACTACACGGGAGGATCTTGTCAATGATCTCAAGGCAGCTGGGACCATAGTCACCAAGAAAACAATTGGTAACACACTACGCCGTGACGGACTGAAATCCTGCAGCGCCCACAAGGTCCCCCTGCTCAAGAAAGCACATATACATGCCCGTGTGAAGTTTGCCAATGAACTTCTGAATGATTCAGAGGACAACTGGGTGAAAATGTTGTGGTCAAATGAGACCAAAATGGAGCTCTTTGGCATCAACTCAACTCGCCGTGTTTGGAGGAGGAGGAATGCTGCCTATGACCCCAAGAACACCATCCCCACCGTCAAACATGGAGGTGGAAACATTATGCTTTGGGGGTGTTTTTCTGCTAAAGGGGCAGGACACCTTCACCGCATCAAAGGGACGATGGACGGGGCCATGTACCGGCAAATCTTGGGTGAGAACCTCCTTCCCTCAGCCAGGGCATTGAAAATTGGTCGTGGATGGGTATTCCAGCATGACAATGACCCATAACACACGGCCAAGGCAACAAAGGAGTGGCTCAAGAAGAAGCACATTAAGGTCCTGTGGTGGCCTAGCCAGTCTCCAGACCTTAATTCCATAGAAAATCTGTGGAGGGAGCTGAAGGTTCGAGTTGCCAAACGTCAGCCTCGAAACCTTAATGACTTGGAGAAGATCTGCAAAGAGGAGTGGGACAAAATCCCTCCTGAGATGTGTGCAAACCTGGTGGCTGACTACAAGAAACGTCTGACCTTTGTGATTGCCAAAAAGGGTTTTGCCACCAAGTAATAAGTCATGTTTTGCAGAGGGGTCAAATACTTATTTCCCTCATTAAAATGCAAATCAATTTATAACATTTTTGACATGCGTTTTTCTGGATTTTCGTGTTCTTATTCTGTCTCTCACTGTTCAAATAAACCTACCATTAAAATTATAGACTGATCATTTCTTTGTCAGTGGGCAAACGTACAAAATCAGCAGGGTATCAAATACTTTTTTCCCTCATTGTAAATACACTGCTCCTGATTGTTACCCCTCCCACGGTAGGCAAAGCATGCCTGTATTACCTCGTTCGTTCCTGAATGTTGAGGAGCGTGTGTTACACCTGGTCTGGTTTTCGTTGCATGCCGTCCCTCCCTCCTTTTCAAATTCCCGCTGCATTCTGGGTTCTTGAATGACAATTTAAAAAAATGCTCACGAAAAAAGTGTGCATGCTTATTGTTAGAGGACCTTTAATTGACTTGGCTTCGCACGGTGTATATTTGTTTTGTGACGTATATGTATCATCATTACCATCCTTGATCTGTCCACTGCTGGATAAAGGCCTCCCCAAACCGTCACCATCTGTCGTGGTCTTGTGGCCTGGCCACTTACACGTGTACACTTCTTAAATGGGCTCAAATTAAGAAAAAGAATAAGAAAACTTGACGCATTATTAACTGACGCTGCCTCGTCACAGCAAAATATATTTTAAGCTGATATTTCCGACAATGTACCCGCTCAGTGTAACACAGCGAGGGCAGAAATACTGATTTATAGTTAGTTTACTGGGTTTTCATTCACAAAACCAAACGGATGCGTCTAAATATCTCTTCCAATGGGAACCGCTATTTTTTGTACATTTTCAGATTTGTCTCCTGATAGTTTTTTCATTACCTCGCTTTGACAAACTAGATTCGACACTTGCATCTAAAATAAACTAAATACTTTGTGAATGCTACTCATCTTAAGACAACCTACAAGAATGTTATCAAAACTTCCACTGGTATTTTAGTAGAATCGAAAATGTACAACTGTCATGTCAATAAAACATTTTACCTTCTGCACAAAAATGGCAAACTGGAAGTTGGTGCAATTTTGGCCCGCTGGAATTCTGATCTCTCATTGCAACGCTCAAACAGGCAAGAGCCCTTTTGCAGGATATATGCACCCGACACATTGGAGGATTAGTTAGAGGCTGCTCGGCAGAGCGCTAAATTAATGCATCCACTCAGCGATTCCTTTTCCTCTCGCTCGCGCACGCGGATTTTGACGTCGTTGCTTCGCGGGGAGCCAGTGATGACGGCGGTTTGGCATGCGGGCAGGCGTTCTTCCTCGTGCTGACAAACTCGAATAGTGTGGAGTAAGCGAGTTTTCCTCTTTGGAATTTTGCAGCCCGTTCGGTTGGGAGGAGGGGGGGGGGCACGCAGGTTGATGATCAATCATCAATTTCCCTGGTGCCGATTGCTCACCTTGGTAGCAGTAAGCGCAGCTGAAGTGTGACCTCGCTACCCGTTTCAGCCCAGCGACGGCGAAATCTTAGAGTCGCAGCCTCTCCCGGGTTCTCAGCAGAGAGACGTGTGGAGTATAGGCCAGGGGAAATCATCCTTGCGCGTTTGAAATATGTTATTTCAGATCGCTCTCTCTCCCCTCCCTCCTCTGCACGCTTATGTCAAATTTAGATGGGGGGGGGGGGTAGTATTTTTTTCCTCCGCCTTTTGATAAAGGAAGGTATGTACGGATGTTTAATAATGTTGATATTTTGTATTTAATAGGATAAGCATCAGGTTTTATCTATTAACATTCAAGGTGCACTTATTCTCCCCTTTATTTATAGAAAAATCGGGGGAGAGGCTTGTCAGGTGTACGTGTGTGTGTGTTAGCGTGCTGTGCTACTAACCCGGTAAGTTCACGTCTATTGAGGCCATGTGGGGTGGATCTTTGTCTTTTTGTGTCAACCCCATGGCACCTGGGTCTGTCCTGTGAACTCCTGCTAGCAAGCCTTCGACACTTCACGTAGCCCCAAAGTGCACCTAGCCTGGCACAAGCGCCGTGGTGACATCACCACGGTGAATGTCGGCTGTTTGTTGTTGCGAGACCGGATTTGACACCAGGCACATGCCCGGGTTGCATCTTACTTTGCAGAGGACATTAATCTTTACAATTTTGTTGCTGATAGTATATATTTTTTATTGTGATTTAAATGTTGGCAATAAAAATGACAAATTACCCTTATTCGGAATAAAATAAAAAAAAATACCAGTTTGCAATTTGGCAAAAAAATAATCTGTATTACAGGACAAGTTTCCTTTTAAATCCAAATTGAAAACTCATTTATTTAGAACCGCTTTTTGTGTTTTGGTTTGTTGTCCTTCCCCCGCACGTCCGATTTGTTTGGCTGGCTACGTTGCGCTGCGAGGGAAGTTCAACACGCATACATACATATACATACAAGCGGTGCTTTCTCTTACAATGCGTCCCTGCTTAGAGCAGCCTACCGCCGCATTAAATTCCGACGCGCGAATGTGTATCTCGGCAAACCATCCTCGCAGCATGTGTGCGATAGGGGGTCGCCGCCGCACATACGCTCCGCCGTGCTCACAACCGCCGGCCAATTAGCGCGCTCCATAATTACACGTGCTTAATTTCCTGCGGATAATAATAATAGCGCTTTTAATTGCACTTCGCGTATTGAGTGAACATGCACACACTGCTGCTGATGGCCGCCGCCACGATCCTCCTCTGCAGGGAAGCAAGTGTCATGACGGGCGAATGGCCGGAGAAAACATTATCTCGAACCCGCAAGACTTGGGCGAATGAATGGGGAGAGCAAGCTGCCTGTGCAGGATAAGCCGTAGTACATACTGTGTAGTTTATCAGAGTGCAGATACTGTATACAAAGAGCTGCCGAGGATGAAGATGAACACGTGGTTGGTGGAGGGGGTCACCGAACACATTACTTGACGGCCTTGTCCCCCATGTAGGGACGAGCTGATTTTATATCAAGACATATCGAAGCTACTCAAAACTTTCACTTCAGTGTGGCTCGAATTCCTGAGTAGTACGCCGGCCTAAAACCGTGTCTGTTTTTGTAATAGCACGCTGTACCGTCGATCATTGAATATGGAATACATTTGCCTTTCCATTCATTCAATTACAGCCATCCTCAGCGGTACGTTACAGTGACATTAAAAAGCAATTGCGTGTCCGTGGACCATTAAAGGTCGAGTTAGAATCTCCACAGGAGTCCTCTGGGTATCAGTGTAAGCAGACAATATGCATTATCCATACGCAAGTAATTATTATGCCTTTTAAACACGTTACAAGGAGCTGTGGATGGAGTTTAACGCACTGCGCTACGAAACCCGGGCCATGGTCTTGAGCACGATCCGTCACCCATCCCCCACTGACCAGCATGGTGAAGTATGGTCAATTAAATCCCTACGATCCACGTAGTATGGGGAGGGTCTCTCATCCAGCAGTGGTTTGACAAAGGGCTGTACAAACATGCTGCTAAAGATTATGCACACTGATGGAACCGTGTGGGATGCTCATGTACATGTCTGCATTCTAGTGCTGTGATTAAATGTGAGTGTGCAGCGGTTGTAATTTGTTAAAGGGTTTCGTTAAGCCTTGCAGAAGCTGTCAGTGTGATAGGCAATTGGCCCTGGTTAGGACTCCCTAAGCTATTCGGCTGTGCCTCTGTCTATCACAGACCCAATTACGGGGCAGCCGTTAAGGCCTGCATCTTCACGGGCCGGCCAGAGATTCAGAAAGCATCACTTTTCAAGCACGATACCCCAGCGAAACAAAGTTTGGCAGATTTATAAATATTCACAGGCTACAAATTGATTTGAGTGCCCGGTGTAATTATCACATCGTAGCCTGTGGCTGCAGGGCCAAGGTCGTAGTTCAGAAACGCACGAGACGTTCTGCACGGGGCCCGTTCGTCGCATCTTCACAAATAGCGGCCTTTATATTTTAACATGTCAACACATCCCCGGCCGTTGCAGCCAGTTAACATTTATAAATTTAGCGGATTACTTTTCACGCCTGTCGGCGGATGATGCGCCTTATAAATGGTACGAACACACGTCTCGCTTAACCCTCTTGCAATGCGCAGCGGCATTATTCCCTTAAGCTTGACCACAGTTCTAAACGCCGCGATGTTTGATTTGCGACCCACTGGAGGTGGTATCGATCAAATTTTCGCGTGCGTGCTTCTCCCCAGAACATGTAGAGCGATTTCTTTATTTATATACCCATTGACGGGCACTTTCTTATTTAAGAGTAGAATAACGTGTTGTTTTTTTTCTGTTGGCTTCCTTTACAGGGACGATAATCGCCAGGGAATGTGCTTTAACATTTACACAGTTTGTTCTCCTACTTTAATGAGATAAAGGAGCAAAAGTGCAAGGAAGGCTATCTCGGAAGGGTGTCAACTCGTTGTAAGAGGCGTCCAACAAATTTGATTTTACTAGAATGTCCGCGGCCTGCTGCCGCCTTACCCCGACTCCTGAGAAGGACTTCTCAGCATTTAGTGCCTCGCCCGTCGCCCCTACTGATGTCCCCCCCCCCCACCCCCATGTGTACAGATACTACTGACTATTGTATGTAGGGTGTGTAGGCATATATGTAGATACTACTGACTATTGTATGTAGGGTGTGTAGGCATATATGTATATACTACTGACTATTGTATGTAGGGTGTGTAGGCATACATGCCTCCTAGATTTTTTGGGGGGAGGGAGTGAAAATGTTTTTGTTAGATAAACTTTTTACCCCCACATCTGGGGGGGGGCGGGGGGGCGGTCCACTTTCTATAAGTTTTTGATTCAGGCCTTCTTAAAGGCAATTATGATTTAGTTGACGGACAAACGGAACGCCCGGCTTTTATAATAGATAGTCGTGATTCAGCATCGCGATTTTATTCCATAATAGGTCATTTTTCATTTGCTACACTGTAGCTCCTCTAGTGGCTGCAGAAGACCTGAAACCCAATTACATGCAACATCATTTATTTTTACCCCCTGCAGTTTTATGCTTTTATTGTGAGCATTGTTTTTTTTTCTCCAGGTCCTCCGGTTTTTCCCTCCACATTCAGGATTATGCATTTCGAGAATTTTATTTTATTTACTGAACTTCCATTTTAATGTGAACATTAGTTGTTTACCCAATAAAGCAAAGCTGAGATCTTCCAATACTCTTTTTTTCTGGAGGGTCCCGCTACAGAGAGATATGTACTGGACATCTGTGAAACACTGGACATCTGTGAAAAAGAGCTTCATAGCTCATCAGATTTCTCCAGACTAAATTAGGATTCTGATTCTGGGGTGAACCCAGTTGTACCGCTGAGTGGGCAGAGTTGGGGATTAAACACACTTGCCCACCCATTGTTTCAACTACCGGGACAGGGCGATAAAACTAAAACTAAACTTTTTTTATTTTACCAAATAAGGCCCACTGAGCTATATAGCTCTTTTTCAGATGCGAACTGGCCACATATGACAACTCAAAATAGTGGCTTATTACACGGAAATGTATGGCAGCTAAACACTCTAAACACATGTTTCTAAATGTGGAGTGTAAAACCGGAGGACCTGGAGAAAAATCCACACGGTCACGGGGAGAAAATTCAAACTCCAAATATATAGAGGCGTCAGGGTTGGGATCGAACCCACAGCCCCCTTCTTACCAGCGAGGTAGTTAACATCTCACCACCGTGGCGCCCAAAATAGAATCGAACTGGCGATCTCTGCGTCGCAAGTCCAACATGGGAAACATTGTACCACGGCAACATCCTTTGGAATTACGAAGCAGAATTTATTCCTCGTTCAATGTAACCAGTTTTTTTAACCTTTGCAGCCTGTAGATCCCGGATTCCTTCAAAACATCACATTGCGCAAGGAAATCGATTTTCCGTGCGCACGCATGCATGCTCGTTTCGAGTGTGTTTCTTTTTTATCCGAGTGGATGTGCGGCCCGTTTTGCCAGAACTTTAAAATAACAATGAGTAGTAACATGCCTATTTATGTTCGAATCGTTCATGGCAAATGAGCTGGCACAACCCAAGCAACGGCTTCCTTCGCTTTGTGAATCCGTTCGGAGGAAATTGCTGCCGTTGTCGAATCACTGAGCAGCTGCTGGAAACACTTTAGACTATACAATGAATTATTTCTCCCTTTGTGCTAAATCTTTACGGGGTTTTTTTTTTGTTGAAGGAGATTTAATGATTTTTATTTGGAAAGACACCAGGACACTCAGCTCTTGGTACAGTATAAAGTAAATGTATATAAATGTATTAAAGATAAAAAGACATGTTTAATTTTCATGAAGCCAGCTTCCACACTCGTTAAACTCCTTCCTTAGTGGTTATCGGCAGTGGCGTGCTTGCCATGGTTGGCATGGGCCCTGTTGCAAAAAAATCAAGTTGGGTCTTCTGTTCCATATCCCCTCTTTGTAGGCTGGCGAATTGGGGCACCTCCAGCCTGTGGCAATGGTGCGGTTGTGCCGCCTGCGCTGAAATAGCTTCGCCACTGATCATAGGACACTTCCGATGTATTTTGCATCGAGTCAAATTTGATGTGGAAGGAAAAGGAACAGGGGAGGAAAGCCATCGCGATGGACAGAGGTGGCATTGCAAATCTATCCGGGAGGACAGCGTAGCAGTGTCGTAGCGAAGCTCGGCGTCACGGAGAGCGGAGTAGTCGCTTCATTGCCAAGGTCACGACTACGCAGCTGGGAGCAGAACGAGAGATTTTCTGCAAATTTTTGCGCTGCTGGGGGCAGGTGGCGGCTATTCTCTGGCGTGTGATGTGTGACACAGCAGCGCCAGCAGCGTGAGATCGGCCCAGGCAGCCAAGCGATATGGATCCTGGTGGCTTCCAACAGATGTTCCCATCCTGATTGGGCATCCCGGGCATCCCGGTTTGTCACAATAGCCGCAGCCCGAGGTTGAGTGATGTGGTGCCACAAGCACTGTTCGTTACTGCGTGCACACAAAACCAAGGACAAAGATCCCCCGTTTAGACATGGCAGACTGTTGGGGCAAGTGTTGTCAGCGAGCACCTATGAAGGCCGGCACGGCACACGAGGGGGTGGGTGGCCAGCACCACGCCCGGCCGCCTTCGTCTCCCCAGTGGCGATGTTTACACACCGCACCGGGTACTCATTTGAGGCTGAGTCTACCTAGGGGAGGCCCAGGACCGATGCTGATGATCGTCACTGGTGTTGGCCGTGAGCGTGAATCGAACTCAGGTCGCCGGGTTCATAGCGTAGCGTGCTAACCGTTGCACTACCCATACGCAAACCACACACTCACACTCCTTTATGTTGCACCGCATTCCCCTTGCACCAAATTCAGCCTGGCGCAATGTTGGTGTACGGTGTAGAATTCATATACGCGTTCATAGTTTGACAATGTAAGGGCGTTATTTTCTGTGCGACTATTTTCGATCTGTGTTTGTTCGAGCCCATGGCCAAATAACATGGAACGGGCCCGATCTCAGTAGATGGTGGAAGCTAAGCGGGATTGGGGCCGGGTCGTGCATGGATGAGCCAACGCCGTGCACCAAACAGGTTGTTATAGGCTGTTTTGGCATTACGTGAGCAGCATAGGGCAGCGCTGCGAACATACGCCGTCGTATTATACCGCTGTGCTCCCATGTTTATGCCCCCACGCCTTCAGTCACCCGCACTGATCAAGCATGGGGAAGCATGTCCAAACGGTACCCATGAGCCTCGCCAGCCCGTCATCTAGCAGTGGATTGACTAACGGGGGCTGTACGTGCACACGTAGGTTTATACGCATTTATATTTCAAACTGCATTATTTATATACGTGACTGTTTTGATCAAGCTACGTTCGGTGTTCACGGGTATCCCACCGTGATACAATAACACTTTGAGATTTGCGAGGCGCAATAAGATTCTGCAATACTGGATTTGCTTGTAACGTACGAGCCTCAGTATTGAGCAATAGTTTGTGATCAAAGTGTTATTAAATATTTTATGACTGCATTGCCCACTTTAAGCACTTAATTCGCAGGGGAACATGATAATTATTCTTATTCATTGATTATTATTGTACATTCGTGGAATGGAACATGGGGAGCCATGATTGGTGGCTTGTGTTACCCACTCTTACACGCATAAAAATATTCTACTTATCTGTGCAGTCACCCACAGATAACAGGACACATTTGCGACATCTGCCCTCTTGTTCTGGGATATCGATTCGACTCCACAACCACAGATAGTAAGATTGCAAATTAGTGTAATATCCTTTTAGTTTAAATTATTCAAATGTGAATACTGCGTTGTTTTGTCAATTATGAATCCCATATAGCTTATCTGCAGTGTTCAAACTAGTAATACGATCCTTTATAGCTAATTTGCAGTATTCATACCACAGATAAGTTATAAAGGACTCTACTTTGTCATGTATGTATACAGTCTTGAACTTTCTCACCGTAGCAAACCGTGCTAATCGGAGGTGCGGGGGAAGGACAACAAAACTCAAAAAGCAGTGGATAGGTGTCCTTAAGAGTTGAGTCTAGATAGTGCTTGGATGAGCAACCATCTTTCATAAAAAAAAACAGTCATTGTAGGCGACTGTTAGGACTACATTGTCAGCAGAGGGCAGTGCAACAAAATGCCTTGTTGTACTGTACTATGCTCCAACTTCTTTGATTTCCTCCTTCATCAACCCACGCAGACCAGCGTAATGAGGCCCTCATCCTGCAGTGTATTGACACGAAGAAGGTGCCCTTAGCATTCTCGTAAAAAAACAAAAATCATCCCAAATTTAGCCCGTCGCTTCTTTTTAGCAAGACCGATCACGTTAAAACATGTCAATGTGCAGGCGGGCAATGTTACGATCCAGGTGCGTGTTTCACCGCGGCATTAGCCCTCCATTCACACCACAGGCGGGGGAGTGGGAGGTGGTGGGTAGCTCGGCTCTCCTGTTAATTGCCGTCGCATCGCGCGCGCACGGCCGACGCTCCGCGCCATTCGTCGCGTTAACTATCGAGCGGCCCGCCTTCGCGTCATCACGCTTGCTCGTGGGGACGAAAGCTTAGCGGAGGCTGAGAGCCGGAAAGAGGGGGCTTTGCTTGAGCAGTGCCCTTGATTGACCCAACTTTTGCAGGCGCCTACGTTAACGTGCGGAAACTGTGCGTGTGTGTGTGTGTGCGCCGTGTATTCATTGGTTCAGCTCCACCAGACATTGCCACTGCATCCACGTGATTCGACTTTCTACATTGGTGAGCCTTCTCTGGACAGAAAGACGGAAATATATATTTTATGACCAGGTGAGAGACAACAAGTGAACACCAGATGAAAATCTGACGTCTGTTGGTATGTCTAATAGGATTTTATACAATCCAGGCAATCGTTCATGGGTAGACACTGGATACTGGGTCCAGTATGTTGGTAGGGGGATGTTTTATAATAATTTTCTGCCTTTTGTCAATCCACATTTGTATGAAGGCCTTCTCATGGCTTCTGATCACGGGAATCATTTTAGCCTATTTCTCCATGCTGGGTGGTGTGGGTTTGTAAAGGCGGGAAGGGACCCAGGGCCAGCTCAGGATTTACTGACCACTGATGTTAGCCGTGGCCAGAAATTTAACTCGCTCAACGGTTTACAGTGCGGTGTGCTAATCGCTGGAACGGTGCTTGTCGGAAATATTTATCAGCAGCATGCGACAATTACCTATTGGTGAATATGCCATTATTAGATACGCCGCCAAATAATTTGTTGCATCAGCTGAAGTTGGTCCACCGGCTGTGTTAATCCCTTCCAGGCTTGTAAAAAAAAAAAATCATTGACGGGCATCCTATCGCTATCCATGTGTTTTTTTTTACCAATCTCATCACTGCAAGCGTCCTTGCGCAGCCGCTGTCAATACGAGCCACTTATCGGCGCTCGTCACAAATGCGCACGAGGAACGGGCGGTGCCCTCCTGCAGCTTTGCCAGTGACCCCAAATGTTAGCGCTCCAAGTACGCGGGTCTTACAATTCCTCCGGCGGAGGCCATTGATGAGTATGGGCGTTTGAATTTGTAGCGAGTGATGCGATGCTTTTGCACAATGTGAATTTGCGCCGGCCAGTGTCCAAAAAACATTGACCAGCAACAACGGTTCCAGCAAATCTCGATGATATCGGAATGTTTTTTCTTTTTGTTTGAAAAGCTCAATATCGTTGCTTTGACGTATTGTGCAGTTGTTCCTGACTCTGATCCTACACCTTTGGGCCTTCCATTTGTCTGTGCCATAGCTGTCGTAAGAGATCAGCGTGAAGAGTATTGGAAAGGGCTTTTCGGAGAATATCAGGGTAGTGATCAGCCGGCGTGTCTCTAATGTATGCTCTGCAGAACACACTCCCGGTATCTTTCACTGTATTGATTCTTTCCCGGGCTGAAGACTCTTTTTTTCCATTTCATAGGAGACACTTTGGCTGCAAAGCCCCAAAAAAATCCAGCTGATGGCCTGCGAGGTTTCCGCAGAAATTGAAGGTGGATGCGTATTGCCATAGCTCGTGGTTTTGAGAGGAGGTTTTGTCAAGTTATTAAGCGAGGTACAAACGAGACGCAGATAAACGAGGCGAAATAACGCAAACGAGATTGTACAGGCCCTCCCGTCCTTGCGAGTGGTAGCCAGGCTCGGCACTGCTTGGCTGCCGAGATCTGCCTGCCTAGATCGGGCGCCTTCAGGGTGATTTGGTCACGCTTTGGTGAGCAGAAGGCAACGTGAGGAGACCAAGACCCAAGTCCGCTTGTAGAAATTGATGTGACCAAAGGCAATGTTGCTATGAGAACAATTCTTGGCACTGCCAGCAAGCGTTAGCCAAAGAGCGATGCCAGCACTTGGATCGCATGTGAAGCGCCCAGTGGTCTACTTCCTGTCTGATGGCAATAAATATCAACAGACTCGGTATAAACGGTGCCAGCGGTTCTCACTCACGACCCTCAAGTGAATCTGTAGAGGGAATTATGATTGTGTTTCTGTTACTGGGTTATGACTTGACGGCGATCTGCTGTCATAATATATATTTTCAATCTGTGGGAGAATCGATTATTATTCTGATCTGCCTGTGCTGTGCATGCTCACGTGATATTTGCAGTCATTACAGGTGATGGATTCGCCACTTTGTAACTAAAAAAAAGGTATTAATTATTTGGAATCAACTGTGAATCATAAAAAATATAATCACTCGTTCGCAAGGTGGAAAAATCTTTCATCTTTCGTGGTTGTGTATTCTTTCAGCGAACACTCAATGAATGCTAAACACTTCTTTTAGGCATACCGTACTGTTAATTTTGTTAATAGGAAATAATTTATACAATGAGTTGAGAAAGATAAAGTCAGGTTTACGCCGACTGATCATAATCATTGATGACAACGGCAAATGTCTCGACTAAATTTTGGACAGGTCAAAGACTTGCAGTGGTTAAGTGAATTTCAGAGTGCACTGCAATTCCGCAGACGAGACGTTGCTGCACCTGATTATAAAAATCATACCATTGAGATCATCCAGGATTTATTTTGAAACGACAATGGTGGGGGATCGCAGTTGTACGCAGAAAATAACAAATCACTCCGACTTGTGTGGTTTCAGATGAAGGCTGTCTGATGAAAAAAAAATTGTAAATAGACAAATAGCAACAACAACTTGCAGAGCCCTTTTAAAGCAACGTTGAGATGCTCAAATGTTCCGTCTACAAAATTTAATTTCTGGTGCGAGTGGTTTTGTTTTGTTAATGGATGTAAGCTGTTGCGTTGTGACCTGCGGCAATGAAATCGAACCCTCATCTCACAATCCCAAAAGCTCTGCCGCGGTAAATTTATTCCAGTCGTTAAAACCACGCGATGGGCGACTTGGGCGCTAAATTTGATGGGGCAACTGCGACGCAAATCCCGAATCCATGAGAATAAAATGCAGCGACCGAATGCCGCGCTGGTGAAATTGGAGTTAGGTGCCGAGTGTCTCACGAGTCGTGGGTTATAATCAACCGTGAAAACATTTTCATGCAAGCTTCCGCCATCCTCACAGCAGCGGTATTTGGCCAAGCATCGAACAAAGACGGTCAACTCCATAGCGCGCTTTCACATTCGCTTTTGCGGCCATCTGGAACGCTCTTCCCTCCGATATTGTGAAGCCACTTGAGCTGTGCACTTTTAAATCATCATCTAGATTGAAAAATCATTTATTAGGCCTGCTTTTTGTGTTTAGTTTGTTGTCTTCTCTCCGCACCTCCAAACAGCACAGTTGGCTCCGTACGGTGCGAAATATATTCTTAGCTCTTTCGGTAAAGTCACGTTGAAGGGAAACAATAAAATTATAAAATATATATAAAACAATAAAAATTCTCACGACGTTTCGACCATAACACAAACGGTCATCATCAGGTGCGAAAGATGTTCAACATACGTACAGTGAGGGAAAAAAGTATTTGATCCCCTGCTGATTTGGTACGTTTGCCCACTGACAAAGAAATGATCAGTCTATAATTTTAATGGTAGGTTTATTTGAACAGTGAGAGACAGAATAACAACAACAAAATCCGGAAAAACGCATGTCAAAAATGTCATAAATTGATTTTCATTTTAATGAGGGAAATAAGTATTTGACCCCTCTGCAAAACATGACTTAGTACTTGGTGGCAAAACCCTTGTTGGCAATCACAGAGATCAGACGTTTCTTGTAGTTGGCCACCAGGTTTGCACACATCTCAGGAGGGATTTTGTGCTTCTTCTTGAGCCACTCCTTTGTTGCCTTGGCCGTGTGTTTTGGGTCATTGTCATGCTGGAATACCCATCCACAACCAATTTTCAATGCCCTGGCTCACCCAAGATTTGACGTTACATGGCCCCGTCCATCGTCCCTTTGATGCGGTGAAGTTGTCCTGTCCCCTTAACAGAAAAACACCCCCAAAGCATAATGTTTCCACCTCCATGTTTGACGGTGGGGATGGTGTTCTTGGGGTCATAGGCAGCATTCCTCCTCCTCCAAACACGGCGAGTTGAGTTGATGCCAGAGAGCTCCATTTTGGTCTCATCTGACCACAACACTTTCACCCAGTTGTCTTCTGAATCATTCAGATGTTCATTGGCAAGCTTCAGACGGGCATGTATATGTGCTTTCTTGAGCAGGGGGACTTTCACCCAGTTGTCCTCTAAATCATTCAGATGTTCATTGGCAAACTTCAGACGGGCATGTATATGTGCTTTCTTGAGCAGGGGGACCTTGCGGGCGCTGCAGGATTTCAGTCCTTCACGGCGTAGTGTTACCAATTGTTTTCTTGGTGACTATGGTCCCAGCTGCCTTGAGATCATTGACAAGATCCTCCCGTGTAGTTCTGGGCTGATTCCTCACCGTTCTCATGATCATTGCAACTCCACGAGGTGAGATCTTGCATGGAGCCCCAGGCCGAGGGAGATTGATAGTTCTTTTGTGTTTCTTCCATTTGCGAATAATCACACCAACTGTTGTCACCTTCTCACCAAGCTGCTTGGCAATGGTCTTGTAGCCCATTCCTGCCTTGTGTAGGTCTAAAATCTAGTCTCTGACATCCTTGGAGAGCTCTTTGGTCTTGGCCATGGTGGAGAGTTTGGAATCTGATTGATTGATTTCTTCTGTGGACATGTGCCTTTTATACAGGTAACAAGCTGAGATTAGGAGCACTCCCTTTAAGAGTGTGCTCCTAATCTCAGCTCGTTACCTGTATAAAAGAAACCTGGGAGCCAGAAATCTTTCTGATTGAGAGGGGGTCAAATACTTATTTCCCTCATTAAAATGCAAATCAATTATTAACATTTTTGACATGCGTTTTTCTGGATATTGTTGTTGTTATTCTGTCTCTCACTGTTCAAATAAACCTACCATTAAAATTATAGACTGATCATTTCTTTGTCAGTGGCCAAACGTACAACATCAGCAGGGGATCAAATATTTGTTTCCCTCACTGTATATTTAATTTCATACTAAACATCGTTGGTAAACACCCAGTGGAAATAATAAGGACGATGTAAGGAGTGAAAATGACAATTCCCATGGGACAAAGTGAGTGTGCTCTTTAATAGAAAGCTCCCAGTTTTACCTAACCCTAGGCACAGTAAAACTAGTCACCCAGAAGCTTCAAGGCTTTCGACCCATACCTGTTCCCATTAACGCTGTTGCACGGTTAAGAAATGGCATGTACCGGTTTACATTAATGCATCTGCAGACCTGGACCGTAAATTTATCACGAATAAAATTGCTTCAGCTGCATAAAAAATATATAGATTTATTTATGACTCCATTCTATGTTTTTTTTTTACCTTCGCACTGCTGCTGCATCCGCAAGTGTCTCTCACAATGTAGGTAAGTTTTGATTCAATGCAAACTCCGCATGGCAGACAGCCCTGCAAAATTGTGTTTTGCCAGATTATCAGCGCCGTGAATAGGGGACAGGTATAATTTCCTGTCGACATATGGCGCAAGAAGAGTGGAGATGACAGCTCCTCCTTACTAGCGACTCCCTCCAGCATCACCGTTTTCTTACCTGGCTGATGATTTGCAAGGGTTGTGAAGCCATGGGAAAAGTGTGCATTCACTTTGGCACCAACAATTTAGATATGTAACCTAGAAAAACCCTTGGCTTGTCTGTCGCAGGCGATGATACATTTTATGGGGTGGGAAGGGGGCCCGTTTGTTGAAGATAACATTGTTGAAGACAATGTTCCGAAATGTCCGATTCTGACTTTTGTCCCTAATAAACGGAGTTGGACCACATTGGCAATATTTATACGAATGGTTTAAAGATTAAATGATGGATATTAATTGACTCGCACGTAATTATTTTGCACCTCGGTAAGCCACAACACTAATAGACATAATGGTGTAATATGTACATACAAGTTGACACTTAAAGTTCATTACTATCCGCATTTGCAAATATTTTTGTTTGTTTAGGCCACATAATGATGTAGCGAAAACATTGTTGTGAAATTTTCTACTACCCGGCATAGTCAAACTATTTAAGTTGTCACCTTTAAAAGCATTCAACATGAAAATCATTGTTTCATCCCACTGGTAAATTGAAGAACAATTTTCAGAACCACATTTCCCAAATATATACAAACTTTAAGTTGAAACTGCGCCAAGCATCTTCAAGCCAGAGCCCAGGAAGACAAAATAGACATGTACAGAAAAAAATGCTACTCTCTATAAATTTAACAAATTATGGTTATGGCTGACTTTGTAAGACTCGACATTTTGGCTGGTTTATTTTTTTACATGGAAAAGCCAATCTGGTAAAACATGGGGCCTTGTCAGTGGTGGGTATTTTCTTTTGTGCAAGTGGGAGAGTGAGGGCCTTGCCCCTGCCGCACAGGCCAGGTGGTGAGCGTCCGCACTCGTCCATCACGCAGGCAACCATATAGCAAACCTACTCCCAGCCGCAACAAATCAGCACCACAGGACTGACCAATGTGATCGCCCGGCGGCAAAGGTCTCTTTTCCTCAGAGCCTTAATCGTTTCGGTCACGTGGTGACCGTAACAACCACATCTATAGTTGTCAACTACTAGCAGCAGGCAAACTCCACTGGGATTAAACTGATGGAGGAAGTCAAATTTGAGTTAGTCAACATTTTGGTCAGTATTTCCCCAAGGAGGGCCCGTTGGTCGATGTGCCGCCAACTGTTTCCCACCCCTCACCTATAAAACGATCAACTAAACTACCTTTTTATTTATCTTAGCAGGTAAGGCCCATTGAGCTACATAGCTCTTTTGCAGAAGCCACCTAGGCACAAATGAAAGTTCAACATGTGGCTTATATCGTGGAAATGTATAGCAGCCAAATACTCTAAATGCACATTGATTCTAAATGTTGACGGAAAAACTGGAGGACCCAGAGAAAAATCCATGTGACCATGGGGAGAACATGCCAACTCCAGATATTCAGGCGTCAGGCTCGGGATTGAACTCATGACCTCCTGTATACCGGGTGATGTAGTTAACATCTCGTCATGGTGGCACCTCACTCTTGCCTTCCCACTTGTCCTCGCTCCTCCTGGCAGCGTGATTCACTGCCCATTATTTTTGCTCCCCTTCAAAAACGGGTGCGCAGCTCTGACAGAACTGGCAGTTACGGTGAATTACCTTTGAAACTTTAATTTTTATATTTCAAAACCTGCTTTTTTCATTCCAATGTTGGTTTTTAACTCTTGGTGCTAAACAAAAAGTATAACGCCGTTGCTTGAGCAGGCATCACCAGGAAATTGTTATTGCTGAAAATAAATTTTAAATAAAAACAGTGCGAAGCCCACTCAGAGTGCAGCCTTCTCGTCACAAAAGGCATCATAGTGCAGACGTTTATTGCTCGGTAATTCTGGGAAAGGCTCGTTCTCAGCACTAACAATGTGGAATTGAACCAATAAGGCTGGGCTGAGTGGTAACCAAATTGCTCTTATGGTGGCTTCGTTGCTACCAACCCATGTTGCACACTTCCCCATGGTAAATGTCACCAATGTGGGCCTTGCTCTCTCCAACTTGCCTGTTCTCCCGTGCGCCGGCATGCTACAAATGTGACCTGGGAATGAGACACCTGCTCAAGTGTAGTGGAATATGTGTTCCCGTGGGTTTCTCGTAGGCCGCAGGCTTCAAAGCTTCCTGCATAGATTTCCCACCGAAGGCATGAACCTGTTTGTCATTTAATTCATCTACTAAGTCCTTGATTTATACTTGACTTCGAATTGTTTTTTAAAGAAAGGCGTGGGTTATAAACGAGGATAGACTAAAGATATAAAACAGAACATCTGTAAGAAAAATAAACAAGTATTGCCTCCACAAAAGAGGACATTTGCAATGTATCTCAATGGGTTTAGTATACCGGTTACAGGTTACTAATTGGCACACTTGATTAAATTACCATAAATGTACGGAGTCTAGCTTGGTCTCGGAATCTAAGCAGGATTGAGGCTGGTTAGTTTGTCGGGCGTGTGCCCACCACAACCTACCCAGTGTTTTAGTCACTGGGCTGAGAGGTGGCCATGAGATGGCAGTGTTACCGCCTCCTCGCGTGTGGCTTGTCTCCAGGTCCCCCAGTTTCCTCCCACATAACACCAAACACTCGGTCATAGAATTGGTCGAACGTCCCAATTCATGGCCTTCCGGAAAAATGGTCTTGAGATGCAGAACAGTAAATGCTAAAGACGAATCATTGATTGCGTTTATTTCACAAATGTTTATGAAAGTTGTAATGTAAAGCATATGTAAAAAAAATAATTCTATAAATCTAGAACTTACATAGCCATTAATGTATTTCCTTTTGAAAACAGATTAAAAAAATAAACATTTCATAGCCAACGAAATTTAGCTGAAACTACAGAGCTATTGTTTTTAAAGCTTTGTCTGAATTGTCCAATTATAAAATTGACCATCTGATTTAATCAAAGTTTTTTTCCTTTGCGTCGATTAGGACAAGTTTCGGCCACCAAGTGAGAAGAGACTAAAATATTTCTGTTCCATCGCCTCATTGATTTGATTATGCGTGCCTGCAAAATATTGGCTCGGCGTGTGAAAAAAAAAAAACCCCATTAATTAATCATTACTGGGCCACGAAAAAATACAAAGAGTGCCCCACACTCACGCCGAGTGCCACCGAATGCCCAAATGCACGTGATAATTTGTTCAACCCCGGCTATAATTCACCGTGCGTAGACAAGTTAGGTTGCTGGACCAGCTGTGCTTCTAAGTGTAATATGGATTTGAACCCCTGCACAATCCATTCCCTTGGCTTTCATTATTAGGCACAAGGTCGCACAAGGGTTCCACTTGTGGGGTTTTTTTTTTTTAGCCGACGTTTTTATTGAATTTTACGGACAAAGAGGTGCTCTCCGTGACTGCGTAACACAGCAGGGGGTGGGGATGGGGGTCTTCTTAAAACCTCGCGAAAATACTTTTTGTAATAGGGGGAAAATAACAAAGTAGTAAAGTGACAAATGGGTACATCAGTGGTGGAACATTTCACCACAACCTACCTCCCGGCCTGCCCCCCCCCCCTCCCCAGGGATTTGGTGAATTGTGATTTGATTCAGACACCTGTTTATCTTCATAACATTGCAGTAAGTCTGAACACTTCTCTTACGAGTCCAGTCTATCACGAATGCTCACTGATCACACGGAGTAAGCCCTTTGGCACGACACAATTTCGAAAGCTTTCGACTCAAAGATGAATCCTGAACGTCTGGCCCAACGGTTAGCTGGTTCCAGGTCTTCGGGTCGGAGACCCCGGTGAAACTGCATTGGCCCTATCACTGCGCAAGGTTTGCGCGCGGGTACACCAGATCGACGACCTCGATTGGGGCCCATTGAGGCTGGTACACACTCCTCGGTGAGATAGGACTTGGTGGATTGGTGCAGATTCTCGTAGACGTGTCGGCTCAGTTTGTGAATGATCCAATGTTTGTTGGGTAGCCGTTTGAACTAGTCGCGAGACCGGATCGTCACATTTCCGCTTCCGAACTGTCAGGCGAGCCGCGCGGCGTTCAACACCGTCCGGAGTGGACATGGCTGCACCGCACTGGCGCAACAGCCGAAGGTGCCGGTTGCGGTCGTCCACGCGACTGATGACGAACACGTGGACAAGATTGTCTCCTCTAGCCGTTTCGACGGACAGCGCGCAGTTGTCGACGCCGATAGCACCGTCAGGTCAAAACGCCCGATGCGAGTGGCGTACGTCAGCTCGACATCAACAAGGGCTCCGAGACACATTATTTGACTCGACACTGAGGGTGGGGATGTTACAGCCATTCAGGTGGATGGGACCTACGGTTGACCCGAGCGAGCCGATGGCGGGTCCCGAGCGTGTGAAGTCAGTCTTGTCCGTGTTCAGTTTCAGACGGTTTGACATCATCCAAGCTCGTAGGCTTTCGCGACCAATATTATTCATGATAAAGGTTTTTTTTGGGTTACGATCGCTTAACTATAAATGTGTCGTTAACGCACAACCACCATCCAATACAGCCAATAATGAAGGTTTTGTCATGTGAACATGACAAAAACCTTAATGTCAGACCGTGAGTTTAGTTTATTTAACCAGGAGCACGACGTGAGTATTATCTTGGCCTGAACAGCTTTTCATGACGTTAATGCTCAGTTACGTCCTTCAGATGAATGCGCATATTCTGCTTAGAAGCCAGGGAATAAGAGCCAAATTACCAAAGTTAAAATAATACAACATACAAATATTGCTAAATCCAATTCACGTAGACCAGTTTAATAAGCTTATAAGAACCTCTTGAAATTGAACAACCTCATAATAACATTCCACAACAACCTATTTCACCATAAACCTAAGTTTATTATCATCATTATTCTTAACAGGATGTGTTAAATTACAAAATCCTGCCCTATTTTCTTCTGCGAAGCCAGAAGTCTGTTCTTGTATGGGAGCCACATCGTGCCTTGCGTGGTATATTTTCCTTCCTAGCCGGAGTTTTTCATTTCACCTTACCTGGGGCTGCCCATTAAAACAACAATTTTTGAACTGAAAGAAAAGGATAACCATATGAGAATAACTTATGTAACACGTGCTGTAGGATCATTTGTGTTTTTTTACATATATAAAAAAACATGTAAATAAAATGCGATAAAAAATGTTACATTAAATGTGTCTAAAATATTGCCGGGAGGGGTGGTGAGGGATTGGGGGGGGAGGGCTTGTGAGAGATGGGGGACCAACATACCCAACCAACCACCAGAGCCAGTGATAGTAATTCAGTACATGAAGTGAATAGCGAACACTTTCTGGCTTTTGGTTTATAACAAAGACGAAGATCTCCCGTATAGCCTTAACAGACTGTTGGGGCAAGTGCTGTGAGTAACACCTATGAAGGCCGGCACAGTACATACGAGGGGGGGGGGGGGTGGTGTGGCCAGCACCATGCCCAACCTTTGTCTCCCCAGATTTAATTATTTTTAAACACCGCATCAGGTACTCAATTGAGGCTGAGTCGACCTAGGGGAGGCCTAGTAGCGTTTAAAATAATCGTCACTGGTGTTGGCCGTGAGCGGGAATTGAACTCGGGTCGTCGGGTTTGTAATGCAGCACGCTAACCGCTACACTACATATAGTACATATTAACATAATACGCACGTTATTTTTTGTCTATTATTATGTAGGCTTTAATAAGATTGGTGGCAAGCCGTACTTTTCATCTAACCGGATGAAGGTTCCCCCTGTATTAGTGGGGCTACTCGAGGTTTTACTGAACTTGTATTCGGTACCTTTTCTATGGTCACATCGACTCTCCTTGTATCTCATTCCTCCCATCTCATCCTGGACCTCCCCTCTACGCCTTCCTCCGTGCACCGACATCCCCATAGCCTTTATAACGCAATCCTACTCTCCATTAATGATGAAACGAGGCATCACCTTGCCCCTAAATCTCAAGCCACTAGCATGTGGTTAACCAGTGGCAGCCAAAGCGTTGTGCCACTTGCCAACATTGACTGAAAGCTCAGAGTTGAATCTCGTTTTCTTGATAGTGTCGCGATAATTAAAGGACCGCTGTGCGTCGTCAGTGGCGCTGCACCGAAGCCAAAATCTCTCATAAATCGTTAATGCACGCACCGGTGCCTGTGCAAAGTGTAACCTTGTGCTTAATTTGGCACCGGTCCCAGACGGCACCCACAACTTGCCAGCTGTGGCGGTGCAACGCCCACTGTGACTGAGATGGGCGAGAGGCATCTGCATAGGGGCCTCGGATCCCAACTGGATCACAGCTGCCACCCGTATAGTTCCACTTTGGCTCTGCGGGTTTGAATCCGGGCAGGCCACCTGTGCTTAACCGGGTTCCCAAGTGAAGTGAGCCGATGGTCTCGGCCTGGTCGCCAATGATCGCAACGCAAAAAATAATGCCACATTTAAAATGTTGGTTCTGCAAATTGGTTTGGTTAAATTCCAGCTCTTGAGAATTTTTAATATCAATCTGACTGTTAGCCGACAAATGGTCGCAACGGCTGGCCAGGGCATTTGGGAATGTCCTGCCCCCTACTGTTTAGACCAGAAGTCTGGAAAAAGCTCAGAGGTAGCTCTGTGGTATCCGCTTCCATCAGTCATTTTCAAACAACTCCTAACTGCTCTGTGAGAAATCCAAATGATAACGTGTCTCATTTAAATGATCGGGACAAGACGAGGGTACTCTGCAAGCCCACTGGCTATCAGCAAAGGTTCGTCATGAAGCCATCCAGATATATAAACACAGACAGTTTCAACCGAGAAGATGGGTACAAACTGAGCAATCATTGGAAGGACGTTATTAACCAGTTTAGGTCATAACTGGCTGTGATGTTCCCTCCCTACCTACCTATGTTAGCAGTTATTTTCGACTCTCTGAGTTACATTCACAAACACAGCCACCGTTTGCTGTGTTAGTAAATGGCGGCTTGCCATCCTTATCCACCTCCATGTGGTGATGCTCTTGCCGAGCTCTCTCCGAGCTTACATTTACAAGCAAATTTCGTACATTGACACGCTAATCTCTCTTACATTGACACGCTAATCTCTCTTACATTGACACGCTAATCTCTCACGATACAATGGCCACCCCCACAGCTTCGTTTGTCAAGATTTACCCGATCTTACATTTACATGCAAATTTCATCTCTAGCCCCTCCCACTGACCCTTGAGCTACACCCATCTCAAACCTTTATAACTTCTTACCTTAGCAGCGCTCCCACCATATATTCTCAGCAGCTCTCCCGCCATATTTTTCACCTGATGACGATTGCTTGTGTTGCGATCGAAACGCCGTGACATTGTTATTATTTTTATTATTTGTTCTATCTACGTGACTTTACCGAAAGACCCAAAGAATATGAATTCCTGCAGTCACGAAATCTTTAAGTCAAGATTTAATCGGGCAAAAAAATCTGATAAAGGGTGACGTCACCACACAGATCTGTGTGATGACGTCACCCGCGTTGAGCCCACGTTCGTGCATTGCGCTGACGTCACGCCTCACCCCGCCCACCCTCCAATCCCCCGCCGCATTTGCAGGTACAGTAGTGCTCTCGTAATGAGATTTAAACAACAACAAAAACTCTGCTAGGCAATGAGATGGCTTGCACTTTTCTGTGGGAAAGTGAGGAATTAACAAATTCCAGCTTCCGAAGAAATACACACATGTCAGAAGCCTTTGACAGTCATGTGTGATAAATAGTGTTGTACACAGCACAGTCATAACATGACATCCTTGACATCCTTTCTAACATTGTTCCATATAGTCTGCATTGTCACTCACGAGGAGATTTGGAGACTGCTAACAAGTCCCTACGCAGTCACTCTTCACCAACTGACACGGTCTTACGGCAGCCACTTCAGCCCGATGTGAAAGTCTCCGGTTGAGCATCTCAGAATCTGAATATTTATTTTAGACTGGAGGAGGAATCCGATGAGCTATGAAGCTCTTTTTTAACAGAAGCTCCAGTTGGGAATGCAAAAGCGAGAACATGGTAAGCAAGTTACTGAAACTAAATAAATTAATGCATTAATTATCAACATCGGTCAAGGCAGAAAAAAGGTGACTAGATATAAATAAATCTTGATTTAAAGCTTTCGTGACTGCAGTGATTCATATTCTTGGTTCTTTCAACGTGACTTTACCGAAAGAACCAAGAATATGAATAAATCATTCATTCTACAATTCCGATTTATCAACTTTGGACAAGGCAGCAAAAACAACAGCAAAACAGTCCCAGGCCACACCAAGCTAACACCATGCAGTAGTCCCGTAATAAAATGGCATTGTGCCAACAAAAATAGCCCAACTCATCTGTCTGCTTTTAGCCATCAAAGCCCCTTGGTCTGGGACGTCTCCTTCCTCTCTCTCTCTCTCTCCAACGCTCTTCTTCACGTCGTCACGACTCTCTGATGTCACTTTCAAGGCTGATGCGCTTGTCACGCCAGACACCAGCCACAAATGTGCGTTTCCACTTTGGGGTGCGCGTATCTCAAATATGCCAGTTGAACTTCTTCCGCACCGTACATCGCCAGCTGTGCTAGTCGGAGGTGCGCGGGGGGGGGGCGGGGAGTATTTCTCTGAAGCGTGAAGTATCTATCTCCCCGAATGCGTGGAAATGTTCGACGGTGGCATGGTGGTTTGTGACGCTGCGCTGCGAACACACAGCGCGAATACCGCCTGAGTTTAAACCCTGGCCACGGCTAACATCAGTGGCGGGAGGTGTCGGAACTGTTCCTGCCCACCGGCTCCTCACCAACCCGCACTGAGAAGTGTGGTGAAGTATGTTCAAAACGCTCCCAATCTCCCCCCTCCCTCCCCCACCATGAGGAAGAATCTTCTCAATTGTGGATTGACAAAGGCCTGTCAATTTATTTGAAATAAAATTATCTATATATATAAAAAAGGGAAATTTGTGAATGCGTGTCTGTTCAAAATGTTTAGCATACTTGCCGACATGCCACAAACTTGAAATTTGGCATGTGGGTAGCTTCCAGGCTGTACACAATGCAAAAAGTATTAAAAAAAAGTATAAAAATAGGCTTTTGTATTTGGGGGGGGGGGGGGGGTGCGCAATAATGGGTATATTTTGCACAGCAAATGAGTGGTGACGTCACATCTGTGATGTCACCCGCGTGCGGCAGCGTCACGCAGTGTGCCTGCTGACGTCACGCATCCCCCCCCACCCTCCGCGTAGGCCGTGTATTAATCCAAGACAAGAATCCAAGTCTCGGGCGAAGCCGGGTAGTAAAGCTAGTTTGAAATACAATAAATTGACACGTTAAAATGTATTCTAATTATAGCCAAGGGCTGTTATGCATAGAAGCATTGTGCGCAAATGCTCGGCAAACACACCGAGTGGCAGGGTATTTTGTGTATTCACTAATTTATTTCCACCCTTGAAAGGAAAACTTCATTTCTTCCGGTGCATCAGAGCCGTTTGTTTAGCTACCTGCTGTGCTCTGGCCATGGCCATACTCCCTTTTGTGGTTTTTTCACGTTGTTTTTCCCATCAATTATTAATTTTGGTTTAAAAAACTGAGACCTGGGATAAAACTGCCGATTGGCAGAGCAATAAAGTCGGAGTTTGTTTTTTAATGAATGCGTGTTTTTGTTGTTGTTGGTAGTGACGGATTAGGGTTGATGATTTCACACACGTGCACGCAAATAAGGTAAAGAGCACGCGTTCATTATGCACCCTACGAACCACTCCAGTGTGTTTGCGCATAACGATAGTTAATGGGATCCGCATGTGTAGGATTTAATTAATGCATGCTCGTTACTTGCGGGCCGAGAATAGCATTGTACTTTTATTATTTATACACGTGTTTTAATTTGATCAATGTTTATGCAATCAGTTTTCACGCGATTTATATTTCCTGCAGTTTCCCCTCTTACTAGACGTCCCAGGTTATAATTTCACTTTATAAACACCGCTTTCTTTTATGCCCCAATTTTTTTATTGTAGCGCTAAGAATAATATATTTTCGCTTTAAAAAAATATACATATGCATGCCCTCGCGCCAAAGGCTACCAACATCCAGGAAAGACCTACTGAATCATTCATACTCGTGCAATATTTAGTAGCAAAAAAGGCAATATTAATTAACATGCGCCGTAAGCTTGGTCAATACGCGGTCCCGCTAGTGCGGGACCGCGTATTGAAATGAGGGTGTAAAAAAAAGCCAATCAAAATGTCACGCGTATTGGAAGAGCCCCAAACCCTTGTTGTGTTCGATGTATTATTTAATGACCCACGTGGCTGCATTTTGAAACGCTAACACTCGAATTGGTTTTTCCTCGCTGCTTGGATGTGTTGTTTTGCCCAACATCGGGAGCTACGACTTTAATAATGTACACTTCCCCCCCACCGCTTGGTTTTTGTGGGGTCATTTCAGTTCTCGTTCGCCACACAAATGCCATGCCCAACCAACCGTATGGCCCCCCGTACGAGCTGTGGCTGGCAGAGGACGTACCACAATGCGAAACAGCCGTGGCGCAGTGGTTAGCGCACTCGGCTATGACCACGGCGGCACCGGGTTGCGATTCCCGGTCGCGGCTGGTTCGCATCAGTGGTGAGTGATGACTGAACCAGTCCTGGGGGGGGTGCCCTCTTCACAAAACTGTGACTAACCAGGGCTGTGATTCGATTCAATAATTGATTGTCTTTTTTGTCTCACTTTTACTGTGAAATCCGTGATATATATTTTTTCTATCTTGTTTTGTGAAGTTTTCTTTGCTCCCTTTAGCTTAAACGTAACATCACCCTGTAAGGATTTGCATAATTTTAAATGATGTATCGCTATCGACGCAACTCCCATGCATGTTTCATGAGCGTGAGAATCAATGCGCTCGTTACATGTCTGGCACGTAGCCTTATAGACTTGGCAAATGCATTTCGTGAGCACCTATTAAGACCTCCGTGACACACAGGGAGATGGTATAGTCAGCACCATACCCGACTAGATGTCGTTCTCTTTCCATTACTAGATGTTGACCACAGCACACCACTCGGTAATCATTTAAGGCGGAGCTGACCTGGAGGAGGCCAATACAGGTTTGTATACCAATTGCCACATGGTATTATGCATGACCAGGAATACCCTGAACAGACTCTTGGTCAAAGTGCTGTTAGCGAGCACCTATGAAGGCCTGAACGACCTGAGAGGGGGTCGGTGTTTACACACCGCACCAGGGTAACTCATTTGAAGTCGAGTCGACCTCGGGGAGGCCCAGGACTGGTTGAGATAATCATCGCTGGTGTTGGCCTTGAACGGGAATGGGTGCATAGCACAAGGCGCGGCAGTGCACAGATTTGTGCACTGCCGCTCCCCGGTGCACTACCGATCGGTGCACTACCGCTCCCCGAATGTAGACCTAAGCACGTAACCGTGCACGTAACATTACAGTGCTGACGCTCGTGTGGTGAAATCGCTTGATTTGTATTATTCCGCGTAATAAGTATTCGGTTACCATCCCGCGGTGTTTTATGCGCTCGGTCCTTGAGCGTCATCGTCGTCGCCGCCTCCGTCGCGGCGACGCTCTACGGCGCGGCGCGGTGCCGAGGATGACCTTCTGACAAGGGGCTATGAAATCGAGTGCAGCAGATCGGGCTGATTTGTGGCGCGTTCACCTGCAAGCGGCTTCACCTCCCCCCCCCCCGCCTCCTTACGAGAGCGACATTTCATCCTCGTGCCTCCGCCGCCACTCCAAAACCACCACCTGCTCCCTGTCGCGTTTGCGGCTTAAATTTTCTCTCGGTTTTCCCTGGAAATATCGAGATGCCGGGGGGGGGGGGGTGGGGGGTGTTGGGGGGGAACGGGAGATGCGTGAAACGCGGCCACGTCGCGTCATGAAATGTGCTCCGAGAGGGCTCTGCTCGGTAGCCTGTGACCAAATCAATGCAATTGAGGTGAACCAATGAAATCGAGAGTGCCGAAGGGCGCCTGTGATCCAGTGCCTTGGAGCTCATGTAGATTTGTTAAACTCCATAATCTTCATGGCTTTAGATTCGCCATGCAATGGCAGTGCAGCAGACGAGTTTCTGACCCGTTTGAGTTCAATCTCCCCTGATGCGTGTGGGTTTTCTCCAGTCTCACCAATTTCCACTCTTCATGCCAAACATCCCAATGCAGAGATTTGTTGAGGCCTTTCTGGATAGGCACATGACTTTATCATTGACACAAGAATATGCATTGAAATGGCTATGCTCAAATCACTTGGATTACTCATAATCTTGTCAGAGCTCTGAAGCTAATCAGGGGGTAAAACCTGGCTAGCGCTTCTATGGGTGACTCCCATACACACCAGGTTGTCAGAGGTCGCCGTGGGGCTCCATAGTGGCCCTGATGTTAACTACCTTGCCCGGTTAACAGGAGGTCATGGGTTCGATCCCGACCCTGACAATTGTGATTATTTTTTCTCCAGGTTGTCCGGTTGTTCCCTCCACATTTGGAATGAACACGCGTTTAGAGCATTTAGCTGCTATACATTTCCACGTTGAAAGTCACTTCGTTGAGCGATCATTTGTGGCCAGGTCACTTCTGAAAAAAAGCTCTGTAGCTCATTGAGCCTCACCCGGTAAAATAAAAGATCGTTTAATTTAATAAAAACAGTTTACACAAAGTGGTCGACAGAGGGCAGCACATCATAACTGATTGTTGTACTCATTTTCTATGCTTCCATGCCTACGCCTCCCGCCTTCACCAAACCGCACTAACTAGCATGGTGAAGTAGAAAATAATCCTCGTCCAGCAGCGGTTTGATAAAAAGATCTCTGCACGCACACATTTTAGTTGTGAGCGTGGGCACAGCATGGGAGCTGGTCTGTCATTCCAAGGCCAGTGATAAATGGGTATTTCGTATTCTTTGATATTCGAGCTATGGAATTCATTAACAGCTCGCAGCGTTTGAAGCTTTGTTCATTTACAATTTCCTTACGCCCACATTTTGATTAAGCAAGTGCAAAAAAGTAAAAATACATATGCTGATTTTCCACATATTGGCTGCATTAGCATTTCGATAATGGTTAACAAAAGCTAATATGAAGGACGTTAAAGTTGAAATGAATAACCAGGATTAATACCGCAGAACAAAACAAATGAAATGTATGTGGGATATAAATATAACCTTTTGAGCGAACACAAAAGAGCACAAGCCTCGTTTTTTCACTCCCTCGGTTGTATTTTAATCGGCTGTCTGAACAAACGGAACGAGCTTAAACACCAGCTCAATAGCACGTGTGTGCGCATTGGCGTGTGTGCGCGTGCCTGTGTATGAGCACGTGTGAGTGTGACGATTACTTGAACCGGCTCCGGGCCTCCCGTAGGTCGACTCAGCCTTAAATGAGTACCTGGTGAGGTGTGTAAATTTCGATTTAAAGCTTTCGTGACTGCAAGGATTCATCTTCTTTTGGTTCTTTTGGTAAAGTCACGTAGAATGAGAATAAAATAATAAAATAAAATAAGACAATAAAATTCTCACGACGTTCCGGCCACAACACAAGTAGCCTTCTTCAGGTGAAGGAACAAAAAACTGTCGGGACGACAGAGCTTCATTGAAGCACTACAATGACAATAGTTTAAAGCGATCGCTTTAAACTATTGTCATTGAAGCGCTGTCGTCCCGACAGTTTTTTGTTCCTTCACCTGAAGAAGGCTACTTGTGTTGTGGCCGAAACGTCGTGAGAATTGTATTGTCTTATTTTATTTCATTATTTTATTCTCATCCTACGTGCCTTTACCGAAAAACCAAAGAAGAGGTGTGTAAACATCAGCACTGGGGAGACAAAGGCGGTCGGGCGTGGTGTTGGCTCCCTACACACTGAAACTTGTTCGATGGCTCTCGTTGCCTCGGCAGGTGCCCGCCAGCGTCGCGAGCCGCCGTTTTGAGTGACGGTCTCCTGCCCGAGCCGCTCCACCCCCCCCCTGCCGTGTCCCCTTCCGGATTTTAATAACTTTAATTGGTTTCCGCAAACATATGGTTGTCTTAGCCTCGTACTGCTACGGGCGATGTGGATTCCGTGCTGCCCTTTCAAGGGGAATATGTGGATTGTTTTTATTTTAAAGACAAGTGTAGTGACGCGTGTGTCTTATCTCGTTATCTTGAATGAATTTACACGGCGCCTTAACCAAGGCACTTTGCAAGACATTAAGGGGCCGTCCATAAATGACGTCACGCGATTTGGGATATTTTTGACCCCCCCCCCCCTTCGTCACACGGCGTCACAAAAAGTCAGACCCCCGCTCAGATATGACGTCACAAAGCTCTGCCCCCCCCCCCAAAAAAAATATAAAACATGCTTCAAATCGCTTTAAACTATTGTCATTGTAGTGTGTATTTAATGTGGCGCTGCACTCTGATGTTGTAGGAGAATTTTTTTTATTAAAAAGTCTTTAATTCGGTAAAGTCACGTAGAAGGGAAACAATAAAATAATAAAATAAAGTCGCGTTGAGGAGGAACAATAAAATAATAAAAATATAAAACAATAATATATTTTTATTATTTTATTGTTTCCCTTCTACGTGATTTTACCGAAAGAACCAAGAATATAAGTAGAACAATTCATTTTACCTGCGTTCCCCCCTGCTGCCCGCTACGTAGTCCCGTAGCTTATCAAATCGGATCGCACCTGATATTTTCTGCTAAATTGTCGTTAATTGGTGCGAGAACCTGGTTATGCCAAATATCTTTCTTGATTGGTACATACTTTCAGACATTAAAAAAAAAAATCTGTTCTCTGTATAACGCAATAAGATGAGACGTTTCCTCTTTAATTACTGGAACAGGCTGAGTTGGCATCTGCTGCTTATTAAAAACATTCTATATATCTGGCAATTTTTTTTCCATGCCTTGCATCCCTGTGGAAAGCGTGCCATATGTGCTGACATTTAAATCCCTTCTGAGGCAACGCGATGCCAGCCGAGAGCAGAGCGTTGTTGGCGGCAGCGTCGCCTGGGTTTCAACCCGGAGCCGGGCGGCTGACTCAGGCGCGTGAGGGCCCCAACTCTCACTCCCAGCCTGTTTCCGTGATCCAGCGGGAGCTGGGCAGTGCATGCCCGGCCTGCGGAGCACTGTGCTGTCGGCGCCCACGTCGTGGGCCCAATGGACGTGCTGTTGTATTGCGCTATGTGGTGTAACGAAACGAGACGTCGCTTAAGCACGGATCCTCCTTCCGATCGGCAGCTGGACCCTGTGCTGGCACCAGGTACAGCAACAGCGTCTGGTTTTTGCGATGAGCATTAGTCCGTCATGGGGGGGCAACAATTGCTATGCGAGTAACGTGTGAGCAATGTGCGGGCAATGTTTCAGAGCTTTGAAATTTGAAACGTGATTAGTTTTTTTTGGGGGGGGGGGGGCAACCGAGAGAACCCAGAGAAATGCCGTGCGGAGCGAGGGAGTGAACGTACAAACTCCACGCAGAAAGGCGCCCGAGTCGGGAATTGAACCCAGGGCCTCCTTTCTGTGAGTGTGCGAGCACTACCTCTGTGCCACCACCCTGCCCGCCCCCCCCACCCACCCACCCCGTATCCATTCAAAACACAGGCAGAGCAGTGCATCACCTCCCTTCTCGTGGAAGAGGAGATCAGAACTACTTCTGAGATATATCCCTTCAAGTGACCTCTTACATGCACACTAAGGGGCGCGACACCTTTCCGTATACGCCGCTATGCAGGGTTAATGGTCACCGCATGGCAGCGAATCCGCGCCCTCTAAATGCGCACTCGGACGGCGCTACACCTCTCGTTGCACCATCATCTTGCTGTCGATGTAGCCCCACAGCCTACGACACCCGTTTGATCGGTGGTAGCCACACGTCCGAGCACTCTGTAGGCTCAAGCCTCCTTTGGTTCTTTCGGTAAAGTCGCCACGTAGAATGAGAATAAAATAATAATAAATTGATAAAATAAAATAACGCAATAAAATTCTCACGACGTTTCGGGCCACAACACAAGCGGCCTTCATCAGGTGAAGGGACGAGACTGTCTGGAGGACAGCGCTGGAGCGAACACAGCCAAGCTCAGACCGCGACCGAGGTCTGATGACATTTCAGACTCATTTCGGATGATTAGCTCGAAAGATACGATGGGGAGTATTGTAAAAAAAAAATCTCATCGTCTCTTTGCTTCCAAGGGTCCAATCATAGTGTGGAACGTGCGTATCAAGCGCGCGGAAGAGCACACACCCAGTGAACAATCAACGGGGGATAGTTGCGCTGGGCGTTATTCAAACAGCCCATGAGAGTGTGTGCATAGGCAGGAATGCCATACACCAAAAGACATCCCTTCACTGTAACCTTGAGGGGGGGAAAAAAAACTCTTTTCCCCTCTACCACCCACCAATACGTGTAGACATCCATGCAAGATGCTGTGTGTGCCGATCTGGAATAAATCAGCACTTCCAAAGGACAAAGTGCAAACATTCACATCTCGCTTGAGGTGTGAGTGTGTGCCCTGAGCTCGCCATCGCACATATGTGAATTTAATGGCTACTTGAAATTTTGGCTGCAAAAAAAAAACATTGAATGTCATAAGAAGAGAGCGATTATGCTATACTGCCATGACGTAGTTAATTTAAACGACCGACTTAATGTTTTACCCATATTACTAAGAATAATTGTATAATAAATCTGATGCTGGATGAAAACACGCTGTGTCTGCCCTGGGGATTGTTTGACCATACTTCACCACACTGGTCTGGTTGGTGAATAGTGGGAGGGGGGGGGGTAGGGCCAATCGGGTTCAGATATCGCTCAGTTAGCCGTGGCCCAGTATCGAACTCGGATGGCCAGCCTCGTCGTGCAGAGCCCTAACCACGACGCCACCGTGACTAAGCCCCAGAGCTCACGAGAGACCTTTTTGGGGGGAGTGGTGCTCGGCATCAATCCCTCAGCCACAAATGGCAGCAAATAGGGGCAGGGGCAATGTTTGCTATACTGTGCTGATGAGTTCTAATGCGATTGAACCCGATACGAAGTTGTCTTGCTGCTGCTGCTGCTGCCTAAATTAAACATTTAAGATATGTTAAGATATTTCAAGCTGGTTGTTGTCACAGGCAGTGTGCAAGTATGGCACTGTCATCTTGCCATGCAAATAATGCTGAGACTTCCTGTTGTGCCTTTGCTCTCCGAACCATCTTTTCGCGTAAATTATTCTTACTGTTATCATCGGATTATCGGCGGCATTGCGCAAACTGCGATATCCACAGAAGCAAGAACAACCTACGTGATCGTGCCAACTTTGTCCACGGCACATATTGCAATAAACCCTCTACACTGGTTGACAGTCTTCCAATTAATGCCCGCGTACCACGTGTGCCTGGCGGAATTTCAACGAACGGTGAATTTCCTGTAAATTGACAGTGCCATCTTTTTACGGGGAAGCAGTTGGTCTGGAGGCGCGTCCGCTACGGCGTGTCATATGGTGTGTGCGCACCTTCCACTATATCTTACGTGAGCAGAATCCGCATTTTTTTCAACGTTTTCAAACGAGTCAAGCATTGCATTTTGGGAAGCAGGCCTTGGAGGGTTTATTTATTGATATATTTTACACGTTTTATTTTTTTTTCCCCGCCCCATTCCTAAGAAAAAAAAATATAGGACGAGACTGCCGGAATTAGCCTGTGCCCGGTTGCCCGCCCCTCTGCCTCTGTCAGGGCAGCGAGTAGTCCATGATTTACCACATCCTGCATTTGAGTCATTACAACATCATTAAAAACAGCAGGTGATGTGGCCCCCTTTCCGTCTTGAGTGTCACCAGCCCAGTCACCTTTCATCTGTATGCCTTTTGCCGTTAACATGCACGAATCAATGTGCATTCCGGCGGGTTGACTTGGAACACAGGGTTACATACGTAACAGCACATACCAAAAAAAAAATAACCCCATGGCCAAATCGTTCTACTCTAATGTACTCTGTTGCCCAGAAATAGATGCACATATTTATTTTCGTGATGTTTTATTCAAATGGCCCAAATTTTTGCTCAAAGTTTATTTTGTTAAACGCCAGTATGTGATACTGTACCGTTACGGATATTAGTTGCATTCAGTTATGTATCCTTTGCAAATATTGTCAGTTGTTATTTCAATTAATATAACAGCAATTTTTAGCGAATTTGTCAACCTGCTATCCGGACGAAGGCCTCCCCATGCCATATGAGTCATGGGGGGGGGCGGGGTTCATTGACCATACTTCACCACGCTGATCAGTGCGAGTTGGTTAAAGGGGGTAAGGTTCAGATATCACCTAGCTAGGAGCATAACCCCGATATGTTTTCTGTCCACACAGCGATCGATGGGACCCATCAATATTTATAGTGTCCCCGCATCTGCAATGCAGAAACCCAGTGGCAGGGGCAATGTCCTCCTGGGCCATCTATAATGCCAACCTTTAGAGTGTCATTGCCATTGAGCAAAGAATCGGCACATTGATTTAGCCTGGAATGATGCGTGAATGGGAGCCATTGTGGTGGCTGTGTGTACGTGTAGTGACTCAACTCGGAGACAGTAATACTTGTAGGCACTTCTTTTATTTAACACTCTTTTATTTAACAAGCGCCCTACGTGGGTGCACACTATTATTATTAAGACTGTCTATTGTCGGTGGCACTACTTCGTTCGAACAGTTGGCAGGCTGTCTGAATAACAGCGCCCCGGGACGGTGCAGACGGAGATGACGACGAGGAGATGGTGATGACGATGAACTTGAGCGGCGCGACGGGGATCCCACTTCCAGCAACAGCCCCGAGCTCCCGCTCAGGGCCCCCTCTTACACTCCCAGCGTGGCCTTGCTCCGCCCCGGCCACGCCCCCCTTCTGGAACCTACTCGCGGGTTCCCGGGGCTCCCCGATTGGCCCCTTCTGTGACCTTTCCCCCTAGATGTGTCCCACTCTCGTATGTATCGTGGCCTGCTGACGCGAGTACTGCCATATACTGCACTAACCCTTTTCCGCCATCAGCCATCGCTATACCACTACATATGTATATACACATGCAGTTTGTCACATGCACGCTGTCTAATTTGTATTCTCTGGCCAATGTTTATTTACCATGTGTGTGATGTCTCTTAATTTGTGTGTGTTTTTCCTAACGATGCGTTCCTCTTGCTGTCTCAATGCAATTCCAAGAATGCACCTCACCGTGCTTCTTCATGACGCACTTTTCAGATTTTGTCACATTTATATCGACTTCGCTCGGGCAGGAGACGTCGCACAAAAGGGGTTCCTGGGCTGGTGGTTGAGACTATTGGCAGACAGGCGGCCAAAGGAGGGGAAACACACCCAAAGAGGTTAGCCACTGTGGAGATGAAGTAATGAAATAAACCCGATGGATTGTTGCAAATATGGATTATTGCACCTCGAGACGGCGACCGTTTGGGGATGCTTTCATCCGGCACTGGATGGATCTTAGCTGATGATTATGATCTCCGTTTACTTGTGGGTAAAGGGTGCACACAGACGTGGTCGCGTTGGGTTTTATGCGGGTGCAGAGGAATTGCACATCACATTAATTGTCCTGTCAGTATTTATCTGCGTGTATATGGATAGCAGGGATTATTTTCACAGATAAGTGTGGCTAATAGGATGGCGACAATTGCTATGGCGCTATTCAATTAATCTCTATGTGGACCTGAACAAGGAAACGGCGATGTAGATTGTGGCACATAAAATATAGCAAAATTAAGATTGGTTTCATTCACATTGCGACCTGTATCAACACTATTAATTTCAAAGTGTCCTAGGCAGGCCCCATGAATAATTCTAGTCATGCTTCCCATTGTAACCCTTACACTGCCTTATGTTGGTCACACATCCAGAAGCGTTCATGTACAAAATAATCTTACATTCCCTTAAAGTCCAAAGAGGTCGTTTAAAATCAATACGAGGTTTGAAGAGTCTTCCGATGGACATGTCACATGCCTGCAAATGTGAAAGTTGGATAACACTGGCCTTCTTATACATTGGTCACTGGAGACTTTCAGATTACTTGACAGAGAGTGCTCATTGACACGCTCGCATTTCATCAACATGCATAATACTTTCCATTCTTCCGTTTTTTGTCATCTTCATAAGCAATACAGACACGTGGTAGGTAAAATGGGTCTGTAATTCTTCAAATCAGTTTTTACCCCCCTACTTGGACAGGCATGCATTTAGCCGTGGATACGCAATAGTCACTGATTTTAAACATGCGTGTATAAATGTACATTATTGACTGATTCATAATAAAACAAACAAACAAATTATTGACTGATGTTATGCCAAATTGTGTTCTCGGCGTCATGTCATGAGACCCATTTGCACCTCTGGCGCAACAGCGCAACCTGGCATGTTAAATAACGGCCCGTTGAAGTGGATATCACAGAACTGCCTAGGAAATCCCTGTTCCACACAGTAGGCATCAGCAGCACTTTCTCACCGACTACTGTGCCACTGCGAGTGATGTTTGTGACACGGCAGTCTCGACCAGTATTTCTATATCTTCCAGTTTGACTTTCGCCAATGTGCAGAGCCTGGTGTCATCACATATGGCTGATACCTGAACCTCAGTCCAGTAGTCTCAACGGTGAATTCTGAGCCACCTGGTCCCTTCAATGATGGTTATTTTAAGCCCATTGGAATCCTAGTGTGTGTGTGTGTATCATAGGTGGCGCATCACAAACTCTCACTTTTGAGTTCCAATATTTCCAGTGGCCTGCGGTTCGCCAACCCTTGTTTGAGTTCGCAACGCTGCCATTGTCTCCTACAAACTTGTGTTTGCCTGCCATAGATTACATGCATTTAATAACCCCTCCCACCGCTAGCACCACCTCCCCACCACCGCCACCCCACCACCATAGTGAAGAGGAGACTTGAGCTGGTCAAGAATCTTGACTTAAAGCTTTCGTGACTGCAGGAATTCATATCCTTTGGGTCTTTCGGTAAAGTCACGTTGATAAGTTCAAAGAAAATAACAAAAACAAAGTCTTTATTCTCAACGCCAACTCACACCACACTTCCACTCGTCATCCAAAACGAACCCCGAACTCTCCAACTCGGTCCCCTTTTATAGCCCGTCTCCCCCCTTTCCCGCCAATCACCTTCGGTTTTCCAGCCCTTTTACAATCCTTCTCCACACCAATCTGATCAGTGTCCTCCACTCAATCATCGCATTGCGTGTCATGCACGACAGTGCTCCCGTGACCCTTGAACCCTTAACCCGTGGTTGTGTGGCGTTCGTGTGTGAGGATGTCACGAACATCCTCACCAAAAGATTCGTGGGCAATCACGTCCACGAACGATGCCTTCAGCACAGAGTCAGCATCGCCATAAAAAAAAGCAGACTACCAACTTTCAAATCAAAGGGAGGATTTTGTGAAAATGTGCCGACTTGCACTAAGTGTCTCATAATGAGCACATTACTAATTAGCTCTATTAGGCGGAGCCGGCGTATTGGCTGAATGCAATTACTGAAAACTACATAAATACCCGTGCAAGTTTTGTTTGAGAATTTATTGAAGGAAGATTATAAAATCAATGCTGCACGCGCTGATTAATGTTCTCAAGCCAAATTCCCCTGTTTGCCTCCCCCAGCGTGTTGTGATCCCAAGCTAGAATAAGCCTTGGGTGTAGTTTGAGAAAAATAAATGTTTATGTATGTTAGTCGTATTAGGATGGATCAATTCGTTGATAAATATATTGATGCTTATCCTCATAATATTCGCATCATAGTGTGTGTTTAAGAATTGATCACATTTTAATTGGACTTGTTATGCCTCTGAGCAAATCGGCTGGAAATGTGCCCAATCTCGTCGGATCTCGCCAGCTGGGCGCGATTGAGCCTGGGCCTGGATAGTGCTTTGATGGGTGACTGTCATCCGTAAAGGGGCTACCGTAGGCTGCTGTGAGGCTACGTAATTGTTATACTGTACTGTGCCAAAAGTACTCATATGTCGTGTGTCATGGGTTCACGCGACCCTTGGCTATACTCATGAGAAATTATCGTGAAAATTCATTTAAAGCACCATGGAAAACTGCAAGCTGTTCCGTGGAGAATACCCGTACGGCATATAACGTTGGATTTCGCAACTGCTCGTGATCCAGATGTGGCCTTCTGAGTCGGGTTACGTGCTTCAGTGTCCTTTTTCTTTCTGACTTTTGCCACGCACTCCTTGTGGGCATCTTCCAGGCGCCGATGCCCACAGCAGATCGTAGCAGACGCCGGAGAGAAGAAACGCTTACTTGCTTTACTTAATTTTATATTCTTAGCTCTTTCGGTAAAGTCACGTTGAAGGAAAACAATAAAATAATAATAATATATATAAAACAATAAATCAAAATTTACTTTATTTTACTTTTTTTTTACCAGGTGGGAACTCAAGAGACCAGGATGAAGCTCATTTACAAGAGTGACCTGAGGGCATTACTTGACCAGTAGGGGGCATTGATTGATGCTGTGTGTGTGTGTGTAATCCCGATTTCAGTAATTTTTTTTACGCATCAAATTTTGACGACGATGCCGGCACGCAATGCCCTGCTCTTGCGAACGACGTCAGGCGATTAAAAACTAATTTCTTGAGAACTTATTTTTGTGTTTAGTTTGTTGTCATTCTCCCACGCCTTCGATTAAGACGATTTGCTATGTACGTAGCGAAAAAAGTTCAACATGCATACATACATACATGGCATCTTTGGTGTCCACTGTGAGCAGAAACAGACGGTGCATATTATTAGAATCGTTAATACGCACTAAAGTATTAATCAGGGCGGCCGCTGGAATCGAACCGTGAACCTGTGCGACAAGCAGCGAACGCGCTATCGCCGCGCCACGTCACCACTCAACACGCAGCCTAACACCCGGTAGGTCACACTTGGAAACGCACGGGGGTATCTATTGCCATTGATGTTGCAGCGATGACAACACGCACAGTGGACGTACCCGACATGCCTTCTTGTGCCCACTCGATGTCAGTGATGGCAAGACACGACGCTGGCCGTGCATGATATGTGGAGCTGACCCCCCTCCCGCGAAGCGAGCATAGAAGTTGCGTTCTCCGTTTGTCACCGCCATGCATGGCTGGGATTTTATTTCAACGTTGATTGCTTGTCAAACTGCCAGCGATAAGAGCGCTTGTGTGTCAGGACTCACAACAATTAAGACCTCGACGTTTCTCCACGTCGCCTTGACTTTTATTAATTATTTACTCGTACTGAAGGGCAGCGTCATGGTGCTGAACAGAGTGGTTATATGTTTACGGCGGTCCCAGCCTATTAACAATTGTGGAAATATCCTTACTTTCTTTCTGTTTTACAGTGCAAGGTAACATGATGCAAACGTGCACGAGCAAACAAAAATATCCCCAAAAGCGTTTGGATTCGTTAACAAAAGGGCTTTTAAAAGCATTGCATCGTTTAAACAACGCCCTGAATTGTGTACCCTTTCTCAAGTGAAGCGCATACACACGCAACTCTGCAACTACAACCCAACATTAGAAATGCTGCGCTTGCAGACCCCCATTCTGTATTATGTGGCAATAGAGCCCTGAGGCTAAGCGGGTATGCAGAGCATCTCATGATTTCAGAAATTAATGACCTAGCCGCTCAGCTAGATTTGACATCAGGTTTCAAGCACTTTGGCTTCAAGACGAATTATGATTATCTCGTGTAACTTTTTTGATCTTATAGTTATATGTATATAAAAATTATTTCGTGCGTATATATGTATGTCGAACTCCTTTCACAACCTATGTAGCCAACCGTGCTAATTGGAGGTGCGGGAGAAGGACAACAAACTAAGCACAAAAATCAGTTCTAAAGAAATTCGTTTTCAATCTAGATGATTTAAAAGTGCATAGCTCCAGTGACTTCCTAATATCGGAAAGAAGAGCGTTCCAGACGTCCGCAGAAGCACATCTGAAAGCGCGCGATGCGGTGACCGTCTTCGTTCGATGGTTAGCCAAAAGCCGCTGCTGTGAGGATGACCGGAGTTTGCGCGATGGTTTGTGCTCCTTGACGAGATTGGCAACATATTGTGGTTCATTTGCGGCAAGCACTTTGAACGTAGACAACCATGCTCATCGGTGGTGCGGGTTGATGAACACAGCTTGCAACAGTGGCATAGCTATCGAGTGTGCTGGCGGAACAACTGCACCGGGGCCCACGGGCAAGACGGGCCAGACGGGCCAAGACGCCAGGCTATGAGAAGAGGGGAAATTGGACAGAGAGTGGCCCCGTATAACTCCTTGCACCAGGACCACACTACCTCTCTGGCCAGAAACTCGGCTAAAAAGTAATTTCGATTTAAAGCTTTCGTGACTGCAAGGATTCATCTTCTTTGGTTCTTTCGGTAAAGTCACGTAGAATGAGAATAAAATTATAAATTAATAAAATAAAATAACACAATAAAATTCTCACGACGCTGTCCTCCAGACAGTCTCGTCCCTTCACCTGATGAAGGCCACTTGTGTTGTGGCCGAAACGTCGTGAGAATTTTATTGTGTTATTTTATTTTATTAATTTATTATTTTATTCTCATTCTACGTGACTTTACCGAAAGAACCAAAGAAGATGAAAAGTAATTGTCACCAGAGTCAACCATTTCAGGATAATCGAGGCTCCTTTGGAGGACGCGTTAGCTCGCTGGAGATGGAGCAGAATACACCGGCTGGGAGCCCTCTCCAGCAACCTTGCCAAGACATGTAGACAGGGGCGGAGCGCCTTCAGGATGTCAACAGTAGGAGTAGTGGTGCTGTGACTGCCGTCTCTAATTTGAACTCGAGCAGAGATGATCCGTTACCAGAGCCCTCTCCGGCAAACTCGTGGGGACATCCACAATGGGTGGAGTGCCGTCGGAATGCCTGTAGCAGGAGGTGGTGGTAGTGGTGGTATTAATCCCAAATTACTGATTGGGATTACACATAGCAATCATCTTCCCCTGCTGCAGACTAAAGCCCGCTTGCAGGCCAGGTGCTGAGTCACTTTGTGCCACACGGGGATGGCTGCTACCCGTGGGGTGAGGTGTAAGTCGCTTATCGGACGTGAAGTGCTCTGAGACGCCCCAGAGTATAAAGCGGCTCTACCAGAAAACAATTCGTTATTATTCCCAGCATCTTCCACCTTGAAAACAAATGTGTATCGCTCTAGGATACTTTGGCTTAGAGATATTAGTTGAGCACTCGTGAAGGACAGCATGACACACGAGGTGATGGTGTGGCCAGCATTACACACCAGCTGCCGCTTTTGTCTCCCCAAATATTGATGTTGATGCCGTAATGCATCAGATTCTTATCTGAGCGCTGGATCGACCTTTTGTGAGGTCAAGGCAGGTTCAGATAGCGATTGACAGTGGCGTTGTACTTGGTCAGAAATTGAACGAGGGTCACCGGGATCGTTGCGCAGTCCACTAACCCCTGCTACACATTTCCTCCTTGTGAATGTAGCTAACAGAAGTACATACGCTCGCGCGCGCACGCGTGTCTGTGTGTGTCTTTGTGTGATTTGTTCATTAAAGATTTTAATTAGGGATGTAACCGTTGCATAATTAATCGATTGAAGTCAATTGGTGCGCTCAGAATGAATTCATGCATGGGTTGGCTTGTACCGTTAAAAATATATTATTGTATCCATAGAGCTGTGATCCCTAGAGGGGCTCTCTTCAGCTTCCTCTAGTGGAGGCCCCTCTGCCAGCAGTAGGGTGAACATGTAAATTGAGGTTTGCACCTCTGCGTTCATACCTTTTACGTAAATGATTCATGTGCTGCCACTCGAGGCCACTACATTCACATTTGGTCTAAAATGAATTGATTTGTGAATCAAAATCTTCACTCTGAATCGTGTCAAGTCGTCGAATTACCATTGCAGCGATTTGTTAAAGTCCTGCATTATACAAACAGATAAAAAAATATAAGGAAGCACCTCTTTCCATAATTTTGGTATATAAGTAAATTCCAGTCACTCGCTCACTGGTGGCTATTCACCTCCATATCGCTCTTCTATCTCTACTACCATGGTGACTGTTGTCGTGATTGTCACTCATCGATTCCACCTCCCACATTGAGGATTCGGTCTATCAGACCGTTTAATCTCATCAGTACTGTGTCCGGCCACCACTTTGCAGGTCACAACAACATACTCACTCACCCACCGACCCATCACTCACTCGCTTACCCTCTCGCCACACTGCAGGTCTTTGTCTGATACTTCCCTCGCACTGCTCCACTTTGGAATTTCCTCCTCTCATCCTCTCTCCTCCCGAAGTTCTCGCAGTCAAGACCTCGCTCAATTCCAGAAACGCGTTCACACCCTTGGCCTCTTGCAACGTTGACCGTGCTGTTTGTTGCTGGCCACCTGGCATTTATGGGCATTGAGGCACTGTGTTTAAAAGTCATTACGATAATAATTGGTTAATTTGCCCTCTACATCATTAGACCTCCTTTGCCAGTACCAAAATATAATAGGGTTTTTCCCCTTTTTTCTGGCAACAAAACTGAAACCTTTGTACAAGGATTCATGTCTGCATTAACCACAATTCCTGCAGTCAAAATGCAAACAAAAACCATACTATGATAATATATGCATTGTCCTTGAAACTGATTGGTCCACACCAAAACGCCTTTTGGCATCATCTGGTCGAGCACCAATTGGGTCGAGGCTCAAAAGAAAGCCGTCCCTTGGTGTGGACCAATCAGTTTCAAGGACAATGCATATATATTATCATAGTATGTTTTTTGTTTACATTTTGACTGCAGGTATTGTGGTTAATGCAGACATGAATCCTTGTAAAAAGGTTTCAGTTTTGTTGCCAGAAAAAAGGGGAAAAACCCTATTATTAATTTTCACTCTTCGGTGTTTTGCTATCGGACATTTTTGTCTGGCTTTCGTGTGTGTGTGTGTTGCACTATCTAGCTTTTTATATACGGGATTAACTTTTAAAGGGTACGCTGGCAAGAATTGTTTTATTGTTTTGCATTTGTATACATTTTAAACAAGACGGTTTGAGTCCTAACACATTTACCTTCTTCGTGATTTTTCAAACAGGATCCAAAATATTCATATTCTTAGCTCTTTCGGTAAAGTCACGTTGAAGGGAAACAATACAATAATAAAATATATATAAAACAATAAAAATTCTCACGACGTTTCGACCATAACACAAACGGTCATCATCCAAAATACCTTTTGTAGTCGACTTTCTGGGATCATCAATAGAAGTTAATTGTGATATTTTGTTTTTTGTCTTGCATAATTCCATGAGTTTGTATTTGAATAGCAAGCCCTGTGGGTTATTTTTTTGTAGCTTGTGTGCTTTATCTTTTAATGTTAAGGGGCGATGCTGCCGTGGTGCAGTGGCTGGCGCTCTGGGCTTGCAATCCAGAGGTCGCCGGTTCGATTGAACCTTTTTGGCGTGGCAGTTGAAGCAACGGCTCAAGTGTCTTTAACCCCCCCCCCCCACCACCGCCACCTCTGACCGAACCAGCGTCATAAACGGGTCGCCCTGCAGAGAGTCAATCGGCAAACTTCGCGTGAGGTGGGGAAAAGCGTGGGTACTCCCACCTCTTCCAATAAGTCTGGCCAGAGTGGAAGAGAAGACCAATGTACCTTCTAGAGTGACTCTCTCAGAGCTCCGTATAGGGGGGCGCTCTCGAACTCCCTTGAGTGAAAATCCCCCCCCCCCCCCCGTCAGCAGCGGCATGGGCAAGCAATTGCGGGGCTGCACCTTTATCTGTTGGAGGACTACTTGCAGGCCACACACGGCGAGCTAATTCTGCCAGCGCTCAGCCATTTAGCACGGTGATATTTGGTACTTTGAACTGGGACAGCCTGGATATGAAGAACTTTCTAGTGGGCATGGAGATGATGGCCCAGGCTGAGAATGAGTGGGGGGGGGGGAAGGCAGACCCCCACACGAGTGGGAAGTTTGCTAAGAAGAAGTTTATCAAATACCATCTTGGGATCTCAGTGGTATCCAGCCTATTTCTGTGATGAAGCTGTTAAAATATTACTAAGCTGTGGTTTTGATGCAAGGACAGGGCGATTCAGTAGTTTTTGAGGTGCGCTTGTTTGGTCTGTTGTCGGGACGCCCGTGTCTACCCTAAAAATGTTTGGGCAGGCGGATAGGCAGACGTCAGTGCCACAACGTTTTTGTTACAACCACCTTTGTTTGGCAGCCTGGCAAATCATTCGAAAATGTGAAGAATCTCGCGTCCCGTCCTATTCCATTTCGTATAAAGGAAAATTATATCCATCTCCTCTGGTGTTTTTTTTTCTGGCCTTTTTCAAGCAGAAATTTTATACATGAACAATTCCCTCGGCGATTTGCACAATTTCTGTGAACAAAAAAAAAGATAAAAAAAACTAGAAGCAACTGTGTGGCCAAATTGGCATCCGGCACCTTTTCAAACAGCAGTCCACGCAGACCAAGCTTGGAGCTGTTTGCATTCTCTTTTTATAAATGTGTAATTATCATCTTACTACCGGTAGGAAAATAATGGAATCACATTTGTCAGGCGGGGACTGCGCAACATTTTTCTTATTACGGCTCCTGGCCAGAGGCACAATCAGCCGAAAATCAGGCATGACGTGCAATCCCACAAAACCTAGGCCGAGACGACGAAAATGGCAATATTTTATCATTTAGAAATTTAACAATATGTATTACAAAGTATAATGGGATCGAAAAAAAACCCGCAATATAATGGCAATCCTGTGAATAAAACATGACATTCCTCGATTGTGACTTTAATTTATATCGGTTAAGTTAGGATAAAACCCGACACCTCGTACAGCTGCGATTTTTCATTCTAGCAGTGATGCATTACCGGCGCGGAAAATAAATGTTGGTTACATGTTTTTACTGCCTCGGATTATTTATTTTTATTAATATTTATTGAGCCCCCACGCACACAGGTATTATCCTCACTGACGTCATGTGAAAATTATTATTAAAGATTTTATTTTCTACGGAAGCGGGGGGGGGTGTTGAAGATTGGCAGGTTGGGTGAGAAGTCATTTATAGATCTGCTTTAGTGTTAAATTATTTGTTGTTAATGCAAGCAGACTGCCCGAGCCATTTTCACAACCCGTCTGTTGCGTCAATTTGTCGTCCGCACGTTTTTGGTTTTTTCTTAAAACCACTTATCACTCCCCTCAATTATTTACAACAATAAAAAAAATCCAACAAACTACGAAACAATTTCCAGAAAAGCAGGAGGTATTCATGTAAACGTGAATTGAAATGAAAATCGTGCATGTCTGTCACGGCGGGCTGGTGAGAATTGCTAGTAGACGGTAATTGAGTACTCGGGTTATTATTATTTCTATGTTTGCTGCCACGGCACGATGATTTGCACACGCTGGACTCGCAATGCAGAGGTCGCCGCTTCGACCTCCCGGGCACGCTGGTTTAAACATTGGGCAAGTTTCATAAATTTCCTCCTCTGCCCCGCAGTACAAATGAACATCATCCCCACAGTTGGTGTATCGGGCAGGTCACATGTGGTGGCATGACGTCTGGGTACAAACCTCTTCCAAGGTGTGTGACCAGCGTGGAAAAGTAGGCCAAATACCCTCTAGAGCTCCCGGCAGCCGAACAGTGCTAAGCTGTTTGTGAAATCTTACGGTCGATCGGGATCTACTCGACCGATGGAAAATGTGACTGTGGTTGCGAAAGACGATGTATCACATGAACACTTGGCATCTCAGATCCTTCAATGATAACGGTGAGGGGAAAAAAGTATTTGATCCCCTGCTGATTTTGTACTTTTGCCCACTGACAAAGAAATTATCAGTCTATAATTTTAATGGTCGGTTTATTTGAACAGTGAGAGACAGAATAACAACAACAAAAATCCAGAAAAACGCATGTCAAAAATGTTATAAATTGATTTGCATTTTAATGAGGGAAATAAGTATTTGACCCCCTCTCAATTAGAAAGATTTATGGCTCCCACGTGTCTTTTATACAGGTAACGAGCTGAGATTAGGAGCACACTCAATCAATCAGATTCCAAACTCTTCACCATGGCCAAGACCAAAGAGCTCTCCAAGGATGTCAGGGACAAGATTGTAGACCTACACAAGGCTGGAATGGGCTACAAGACCATTGCCAAGCAGCTTGGTGTGAAGGTGACAACAGTTGCTGCGATTATTCGCAAATGGAAGAAACACAAAAGAACTGTCAATCTCCCTCGGCCCGGGGCTCCATGCAAGATCTCACCTCGTGGAGTTGCGATGATCATGAGAACGGTGAGGAATCAGCCCAGAACTACACGGGAGGATCTTGTCAATGATCTCAAGGCAGCTGGGACCATAGTCACCAAGAAAACAATTGGTAACACACTACGCCGTGAAGGACTGAAATCCTGCAGCGCCCGCAAGGTCCCCCTGCTCAAGAAAGCACATACATGCCCGTCTGAAGTTTGCCAATGAACATCTGAATGATTCAGAGGACAACTGAGTGAAAGTGTTGTGGTCAAATGAGACCAAAATGGAGCTCTTTGGCATCAACTCAACTCACCGTGTTTGGAGGAGGAGGAATGCTGCCTATGACCCCAAGAACACCATCCCCACTGTCAAACATGGAGGTGGAAACATTATGCTTTGGGGGTGTTTTTCTGCTAAGGGGACAGGACAACTTCACCACATCAAAGGGACGTGGACGGGGCCATGTACCGTCAAATCTTAGTTGAGAACATCCTTCCCTCAGCCTGGGCATTGAAAATGGGTTGTGGATGGGTATTCCAGCATGACAATGACCCAAAACACACGGCCAAGGCAACAAAGGAGTGGCTCAAGAAGAAGCACATTAAGGTCCTGGAGTGGCCTAGCCAGTCTCCAGACCTTAATCCTATAGAAAATCTGTGGAGGGAGCTGAAGGTTCGAGTTGCCAAACGTCAGCCTCGAAACCTTAATGACTTGGAGAAGATCTGCAAAGAGGAGTGGGACAAAATCCCTCCTGAGATGTGTGCAAACCTGGTGGCTAACTACAATAAACGTCTGACCTCTGTGATTGCCAACAAGGATTTTGTCACCAAGTACTAAGTCATGTTTTGCAGAGGGGTCAAATACTTATTTCCCTCATTAAAATGCAAATCAATTAATAACATTTTTGACATGCGTTTTTCGGATTTTGTTGTTGTTATTCTGTCTCTCACTGTTCAAATAAACCTACCATTAAAATTATAGACTGATCATTTCTTTGTCAGTGGGCAAACGTACAAAATCAGCAGGGGATCAAATACTTTTTTCCCTCACTGTAGGTCTTTGCTTGGCAGACAAACTATCTCGTGGCTTCACAAACTAGGTTTATATTTTTAATCGTTGCTAATCAAATGCAGCCATACGCAAGGAGAAGCCATGGTCCTTCAGCAGTGGCATGACCAAGCAATTGCAGGGCTGCACCTTTATCTTACAAACGAAGACAAATATTCCCCCTGTAGCCTTGAGAGAATGTTGGGGCAAGTGCACCAGCACTACGCCTAGTCGCCTTTGCCTCCCTAGTACTCATTTGAGGCTGACTCGACCTAGCGATGGCCCAGGACCAGTTCAGATATAATCGTCACTGGTGTTGGCCTTGTGCAAGAATCGAACTCTTTATTTTTAGCGCAGCGTGCTAACCGCTGCACTCCCACTCTCCCCATACAACAGAGACAAAGAACCCCCCCCCCCTATATAGCCTTGACATACTGTTGGGGCAAGTGCTGTTAGCGAGCACCTGTACAACACGCACACGCGCCTACAACGAGCCCAAAAGAGATGACGGCCTGACCGCCAGTTCCCGCTAGCGACGCGCTCGCACGTAGCACAGGCGAGATCGCAGAGCGTGCCTCGCCGGCGAAGGTCATTGTCGCTTCACGTCACGCCTAAATTACCGGCTGGCAGTGAGTAATGTATCACCACCCTTCTCACCGCCGCCGCCCCCCCCCCCGCGTCCCCTTACCTGCGCGGGGGCGCTTTTCAAATTAGCGCTCGGCCGTACCCACCGAGCCTCCGGCGAGAGCTGCGTTTGTCGAGGCCAACAGAGTGTACATATTTCCATTCGTGTACCGCATGCAACCCCGGCAAAAGCAACAACAACAACAACAAAAAACCCAAATAAAACTTGAATATCGTCCGTGGTCATTATTCAGCGCGATTAACTCTCTCTTTTATTAGCCACCGCCGAGTGCTCTTGCGCATTCTCTGAATAAATGACCGGCGTGTGTCATTAGTAGCCAGGCTGTAGCCCTGCTGAGCGCCCCGTTATCGCCAAGAAGCTTGGCAGCTGAGCAGGAGTTGAACATCCGCAGTGCTGAGATGATTCGACCACCGTAGGCTGTTCTGAGCCTGCGTCATTAGCAGGGGGGGGGGGGGGGGGTAGCGCATCGAATCGCAGAGTTCTACGCTACTATGCTCCAGGGTCTATGCTCCTCGCCTCCAGCAACCCATGCTGGACCTGCCTGCTAAAAGTGTTGTCGAATAACCCCCAGAAGCCGCGCTTAGGCAGGGGGAGGCTTTCGACTGAATGAAATGGATGTTCGTGTAACGAGGCACAGATCCATCGAATGAAACCAATTCTTGTGCTCGCGACAAATGCATCGCGTACAATTATTTACAATTTACGGAAAGCGTTTTCTGAGGTTACGTCAACGTTGCATTTTGGCTGATGGAGCAAATAAAGCTGTGCACGCGAGACACGGCAAACAATAAACCATACAAATAACGTATTAAGAATATATAATAACTTAGATTTATAAGGCACCCTTAATGGATCTCAAGAGTGCCATATGAGGTGAAAAAAATAAACCTATTCTGGAATCGAATCATGGCCCCAAGATCGTTACAATTCATCAAGCCACTGAAGGGGGTGTGAGTCCGTGCATGCCTTAATCAGTGGACCCACTCTCTTGCAAGGGTTAAGGTATACTTCTGTGCTGGACGGATGGGATTGTATGAGGTTGGGTCTTCCACCCACGCTGCTGTCAGTCAATGTGAACTCGGCACATTGCACCCTGCCCTTACGAACGGCTTCATCCAAATAGCTGGAATCAAACCTGCTGCCTTCTGGTACCCGCCTGCATGTCACCTCCAACTTGGCAGCCTCCGCAAGAGACAAAGACCCCCCCCCCCCCCATGTAGCCTTTAGCAGAATGTTGGGGCGAGTCAAAATCAGAATATTTGTTTACACTGGTGAAATCCAATGAGCTATGAAGCTCTTTTTCACGGATCTTCAAAAGCTGATAGGGAGCACCTACGACGGTCAATGGGGCGCATGACAAGGTGGTTTGGTCAGCACCACGCCCAGCCGCCTTTGCCTCCCTAGTGGCGATGTTTAGACACCGCACCAGGTACTCATTTGAGGCTGAGTCGACCTAGGGGAGGCCCAGCACCGGTTCAGATAATCGTCACTTGGTGTTGGCCGTGAGCGGGAATCGAACTCGGGTCGCCGTGTTCGTAGCGCAGCGTGGCGCTAACCGCTGCACCACCGCTCCCCACTACTACCGCTCCCACACACCCCCCACACACACACACATGTGGTACGGCCGCGGTATTTGACAATGGCGAACGACAACAGAACCATTAAGAATCATTAACGACGGGAGGTATTTTTTCCTCTTTGTAATTTGGAATATGGCTTCCAGTTGTTGCCGTTGGTTACGCCCCATGCGACACCACTGGCTCCCGCTGGCAGGCCCTTGGGTGGATTTTGGTGCTGAGCTGTAAATTGCTTTGCCGCGTTTGCAGCTGTGGTGTCTGCGACATTAGCCGCCGCCGCCGCCGCAGCAGCAGGTTCCCCCACGTTACTTCGGAAGCTGCTGCAGTCATTCTTGAATTCATTCTCGCTCACCCAACCTGCCACTGCGGTCATTATATCCTTTGCCGCAACAAGCAGGTAAACACCTGCATGCACAAAGTATGTTTTACGCGTCCCGTCGGCAGCATTGGTTCAGCAAGCTGGCGGATCACCGACATTGTTCTGAAGCTCATCTGACATTAGGTCGTCGTTGATGTCAGGTGATGAACCGAATCGTCAGCATTTGAATTTTTTTTAATGAATTTGAGAAGGTAGTATGTGGGTTGTCTCACTCAAGTATAATTAGTTTTTCGAGTGCGGCATAAACCACATTTCTTTCATCCCTGTTTTGAAGAAAACAGGCTGAAATCTGTAATTGCAGATGTGCTTACAAATTTGATCATTTCAAATGTCACACTATTGCACCTGCTCTACATTTTTTTACGTGCATTTTAATCTCATTCAGGCTCCGGTATGCTATTATATTTCCATCTCTTTGTGATCCACCAACCCTGCCTCCCAGGTAGCCGTGCATCATCGCCACCGCACGAGACCAATTTCTCACCAGCTTGCTCCTCCGTCAAGCAGTGGATTTATATTTAGCTGTCACCCGTGTCACGGCATTATCTTTCGTTGTTTATTTAATCTTGACACGAATGAGCACTTCATAATAAAAAGACAACAGAAAGGAAATTGGAAGCAGGAACAGATCGTGGTGTTAGAGGTGTAACGACTGAACCCAATTGTCCCAGCCACTAGCGGCCACACTCACTTGCGGTGAATGCATGCAGTGGCTTTTATTAATTGATGCATCATTACACCTCTTGTGTTAAGACCCCGGGATTGGCATATTGAGCTTCCTGAAAACATGCACAGGAACCTCGGTGCGTCCTCCGATACAGAGTGCTCTGAGTTCACTTCGGGTTTTGACTGCACGTCGTAAGGCATTGGAGGTTATCAGAATCAGAATCTTTATTCACACTGAAGAAATACGATGAGCTATAAAGCTCTTTTTTCACAGATGTCCAGTAGGGGTGGGTCAGAAAGTTATAACAATACAAACACGATAGGAATGCAAAGTATAGGAAAGGTAGCTCATTGAAGTGGCTTATCACGTGGAAGTTTATAGCAGCCAAATAACCTAAATCATCTATTTCCACAGCCATCCAAAAACCAATGCCGCTGGCACCTGCCCGTGTAATTTTGTAATCAAGTGGTGCAAAACTCCCCAAGAAGCGTGCACTGTAAAGCCGGGTTATCACAATCGCTTGGATAATAATTATCGACCACTCCACCGATTATAATCGGCTCAGTACGCGACTCGTTGGGTAACTCGAAGCAGCTTGAGGCCTCGTGTCGGCTTTGGCCGCCATCGTTAAAGGGATCCCTCCGTAATCGACGACAAACGAAGAGAGGCGACGAAGATCTGGCTTCGTCTTTCTAAGAGGCCCGTTTCAACTCGCCGTCCCAGCTCTTGATGCACTTGCACTCTCCTGAAACACGGATCAGGGACCCCTCACAATCTGTCTGCGGATTTGCCTGTTGGATTCTCTCCAAGGAGAGAGGGGGGAGGAGGAGGAGGGGGGACACTCTATATTTTGGTGTCACCTGGAGGAGCTCGAGGAGCATTGGTCCTCAATCACCCTTGCGTCTTCTCCCCGGGCGTTGGTTTCTGAATACCTTTAACCTCTAACCTTTTGACCACAGCCCGTCGGGGAGCTATGCATCCTAGGAAATGTGCGACAGCCCCAGCAAAACGTTCGCTCATTTGACATCCTCAATACATCACCAACTCGGGGGGGGGGGGGGGGGGCGGGGTGTTCAGAAATCCTTCAATGTGATTATCCGTGCTGCCGTGCGCTTCAATTTAACATCCGAGCAGAAAGCACAATACGGCGTGGTGCAAATTGCCCCGCAATAGTCGCCCGTCCCTGATTACGCATTGCTGGCTTAAAATTGCATTCTCTTTAATCCATAAGTCATAATTAATCCCCATTGCCTCACCCGCGATTTAAAGCGATGAATGTATTTATGAACCCTTTGGATTGGTTTACGGCTCCCGGCAGCAGCGGGCACACGGCCTACTGCAGGCAATTGGGCCTGATTCCGTCTACCATAGGTATGCCCCCCCAGGGACTCCACGGGGCATTGGGTAGCGAGAACTGGCAGTACACGACTTGGGTAATTGGCAGCTTGTTTACTCAGGGAAGCTGTGGTTGGTGGTCCCGCAGTGCCGGTGTACGCGCGTCCGTTTTAAACCGGCTCCCACCAGACCCCTTGCCAAGACCCGACCTCCGTTTTGAGTCTAATGATGCGGCGTGAACAAGACGGAGTGTCGCCGCATCGCAAGACGGTTGGAGATTGCGGCGGCTTTGGGAGGAATTCGTGCAGCAGTGGATAGATCATGGGGAACTACTGATGATGGAGATGTGGATTATTATAGCACTCCCAATCTGGGGAGGTTTGTGAAGTAAAAATCTCGGCCCTGGAGGTGACAGTAGAGGTTTAACGATGCAGCGATTCATCGATTCATATCGTTTGTCTCCCGCCATTGTGGTGAAGTATGGTCAAGCAACCAAGCTGGCTGACACTACAAGGGGAGAACTGCATCCCGCAGTGAATGAAAAAAAGGTCTGTGAATTTTTAATCTTCATCAGCCGTGATGTACGCACTGCTGGATAAAGGCCTCCCAAAGCCGTCACCATCTCTTGCGATGCAGCAGTCCATTTTGCACCTGCACACAGGCTGATGTAATTGCTCCCATTGGTGGACATCGTCAGGGGGTGCATTCCATCTCACGTTCTGCCCAAAGCACACTTACTTATCAAAACACTTCATTATGACGTCTCTGACTTGCGTGTGTTCTCTGATCCACGTGTTCATCTTCTGCCTCTCAGTGTAATTCCAAACATTTACCTCTGTCTGCTTCTGTTTGCATTTAGTTTTATTTTGTGACTGTGTTGAGCCCGGGAGGTGCAGCTGACTTTGATGAGGAAGCTATCAGCTCCGTTCCTGGTGGTATGATGGCGTATCGGAAGTGCTTGTGGCCTCACAGCAAATGCATGGGGTTCGATCCCTGGTTCAGGCACTTCCCTTGTGTGCAGAGTTTGTACGTTCTGTTTTGCATGAGTTTCCTCCGGGTCCTCCGGGTTTTCTTCCGATAACTAAAAAAAACACACACAAACAATGTAACCGGTATTGACCAAATATTGCAGTGCTGAAAATAAATACCTGCAAATCACTCGTCCGGGGTCATACATAGCAACATCGCCGCTCCTGCGGAAAAATTGTGTTGAGATCCAGTGAGACTTTTTTTGGGGTGAATTCACTGTAATTTTGCTGTTGCACCAATTGTCCACAGTGCCATAGAATAGCCAGTTTGCGGGGTCTATTAAGTCCACACCAGCCTGTGAGGGGAGGATGCAGCGCCGCAGCGCCGATGGCTGTGTACAGCGCCCAACGTTGCCCGGGAAGATAATCAGTGTTCCTCTGTGCATTAATACTTAACAAACATGTAGGCTTCATTAGCGCGGGGCAGAAGGATCCGTTGACTTAGCGCAAATGAACGTGCCGTTAACCCTTGCGTGCGCTCCGCGAAGCCCTAACCAAGCGTCCTGCTTTGGCTGCGCTCGACATCGGATTTAGAAAGCCCCAAGCAAACAAATCGGACATTTTTAGAACGTGCGGTGGCCTCGTGTTCGACTCAACGATGCAGGCGAAAGGCGTGTGGCTATCCTGGTAAGAGCCAGAGTTGGCAGATGATGCGGCGGGGCCTCGGAAAGGTTGGCAGTGGGGTCAATGTCAGAAACAACTTGGACCACGTGCTGTGTAAACGGTGCTTTTGATTGAGTGAGTGCAGCGGTTAAGTATGCATGTATCTTGAATCTGCTTAGCCAACCGTGCTAATCGGGGGGTGCGGAGGAAGGACCACCACAAAAAGCAGTTATTAATAAATGAGTTTTCAATCTAGATATGACCCAACGACCCCCATGACAGACACGGCGTGGGAGAGGGCCTACATTCATCAGTGGATTGACAAAGGCTGTGAATGACCATGATGAACGATGAAGCGAGTTGTAGTATTCTTAGCTCTTTCGGTAAAGTCACGTTGAAGAGAAACAATAAAATAATAAAATATATATAACAATAAAAATTCTCAACGTTTCGACCATAACACAAACGGTCGTCATCAGGTGTGTCGGTTTGCATAAATTTATTTATTTTTAAACGGTGTATTTATTACACCGTATTTGTTACACCGTTTAAAAATTAATTAATGCAAACGGACACACCTGATGACGACCGTTTGTGTTACGGTCGAAACGTCGTGAGAATTTTTATTGTTTTATATATATTTTAGTATTTTATTGTTTCCCTTCAACGTGACTTTACCGAAAGAGCTAACAATATGAATTACTGCAGTCACGAAAGCTTTAAATAAAAAAAAATTCGGAGTTGTAGTAGTTGCTGTCAACCGAAAAGTCTATTGACATCTCGGCTTTTGCCGAAGTGCAAACTTGTGAACGAATGTTTTGTTTCCCAATTGCACGTCATCCCTTCATTCTCACTCACCTCACATTTGAGCTTCAGTTTATTGTTGTTCTTTCTGCTCCACATTCGTGCCCAGCCAGCCTTGTCTTTTATTCTCCCTGTAAGCAGTGAAAGCAACTGAGTTACAAACATGTGAATACTCCCTGGCACAAGCAAATGTCCACGGCAGTTGCCAAAGAGCAGTCACGACTTGCTGTGTCTTCAAGGGCCGATGGGACGTATCGTCGTTGTGGGTAAAAAAAAAAAAAACTCTCCAGTGGTATAAAATATGAAAAGTTTTTTTTTATATATATAGATATACAAAGTAAAGTATTAAAAAGAAAACGGTTGTCTTAAAACGTCATTGTTTTTTACCTGAAAATTACTGTCGTTCCTTGATATCTGAAAGGCTGGATGTGAGCAGTTATTTCTGTAAAATGTAATTTGCAAATCCTGCATCCATGTTCTCATTCGTGAGTATTATTTTTTCGTGGTATTGAGCAGCTATCCATGACCAATTCGCCCAAAATGAGTCCGATCACTTCAGACCCTCAGAAGCTCTTCAGCGTTGAGCCTGGATAGTTCTGAGGTGACCACCGTGCGGATAACAGGTGGCATAGGCTGCTGACGGACAATATTGTCAGCAGAGGTCATTGCAGCAAAATCAATTGTTGCGCCGTACTATGCTCTGATGTTCGTGCTTTTCGCCTTCACCAACCGGCGTGCGTGGTGAATTATCGTGCTCATCCAGCAGTGGAGTGAAAGAGGGCTGCACAGGTATGTGTACATTAAGCAGTCGCTGCTGCTTATTGGGTCTGCCACGGTGCTGTTTCAGGGAGGTGCTATGTCAACAGGGGTTGATATAAATTGCTTATTGACAAGTTTGTAATCTTTAAGTGGGAATGACAAATGCTCTTGCGTGCACCCCTGCATCATGCTGCGATACATCAACAAATAAAAGCCAATAGCATTACACTGATTGAACAGTTACATGTATTTTTTTTCTCCTTTTTTGTTATTTATACGCGTATTGTATTACCTCCATTGTTCATGCGTGCGTATTCTGTTACAGTTTTTGATGGCTTCATTTATTTTACTTTACAAGTCTGTTTTGTCTGTGAGGTTTACCGTGCCTTTGGGCAAAGCAACTCGGCGGAAATATGCACCCTGTGCATTTGTCAAAAGTATCATGTCGCTACCGGACAAAGTGTTTGGGCTTAGAAACACCATTTGTGTTGGCTATCATCCAAGAAGCTCTGGATGCTGCCACGTGTAATGGCCAGCACGCTGGACTTGCAGTCTAGAGGGCCGCTGGTTCAATTCCACCTCATTGCCCAGGAATTAAAACAATGGAGCAAGTTTCTGAACCCCCTCCCTCCCACCTCTGTCCACCCAACAGTATAAATAGGTCCATTACCGTCGATCGGCAATTCGTGCACGGTGGGCTAAGGTGTGGGCACTCCCACCTTTTACCGAGATGTCTGACCACGAGTGTGGACAGAGTAGGGGAAAAAAAAATACCCCAACGAGAGACGGGCTCTCCAGAGCTCCGTGTAGCGTGGAGGAGGCCTTTCTGCCAGCGGGTGGCCTGAGCAAGCAATTGCTGGGCTGCACCTTTTCCTTCTGATAATGAGTTGAGGTGTAATGATTAATCTCCTGGCTATTCCGTTAATGTCACGACTCGGTGGGGGGGGGGGGGGGTCTTGTGGGGGGGCGGCTGGGGCGGGGGGGGGGGAGTCACGGTTCGATTTCAAGATTCTTTTGCTCCTTTTTTTACATCAATAGCTGCACGGGAGACGTGAACCCATTGCTGTATGTACATTATGTTTGTTCAACTTGAACTTATTTCACACCACACGTAGCCAGCGGTGCTAATCGGAGGTGCGGGCAAGGACGTTATGTTGTACATACAAAGTATACGGATGATTGAAAAACGCACGTGGTTTGTTAGCTCAAGAATGGGTATTGAATTGACGAATCGATGATGCTCTACCACTCCCAATTCTACCAAACCAAGCCGTGTTTCACGCGACATCATTGACTCAACGAGTTCTATCAAGCAAATGACTTCGGAGAGGGAAATTGATGTTACCCAGATACTGTTTTTTAAATCCCCCCCCCCCCGCCTCCTACTTCTCACCATCTCTATCCACTCATTCCTTTTAATAAAAACTTCCATAATCACTGATTAAAAATTACAGGTCTGTTCCCTGCGGTAATGGGAAAAAGGTTCAGAAACAAGATTCTGTTAATTACATTTGCTCCCTGGGTATATCACGTGGTGGCAGAGGGAAGATTAGAAACACGGCTGGGCATGCTTGCCGGATAACAGAATTAACCATTTTTACTTGCGATGTAAAGAAAACCCGCAGGTGTAAAAATATATAATGATGCTAATTACAATTTAATTTCATCACCGCCTGAAATCAGACCAAAGGAGCCGTGCGTTCGCCTCCAACCAAGTCACCCTGAATGTGCCCTGTCTTGTCACACCTCAGAAGCTGAACAGAGTTTGAGCTCGCTTACGAACTGGACGAGTAATCCGCCAGGTCTCGCCTGGTGTTGCAGGTCCGGGTTCTGGAGGTGTGACCAGCAGATGGCAGTGTCGAGTGTAATCCCCTTCTGGGTTCTGAAGTTATTCCAGCACACCAAATATTTACTCATGTAATTGGCCAAACATCCCAATGCAGGACCCTCCTGAGCAAAAGAGTCGTGACTGAAGTGTGGCTTTTCTGAGCAAGTAATAATTGGCACCTATTAAGCTCTGGTAAAGAGTTATGATAATCCCTTCTTGGTACCCCAAATGCTGTTTTCAGGTGCTTAGAGTTACTTGGTTTCTTGGGTTGGTTTATCTGTAGAGTCCTGGGCACAGATGTCCCAAAGGGGAGACATGAATGGACGAGGCCAGAAGGAGGGCGAGTAAAGCAGGGCAGACCGAGCCACGTGCGTAGGAGGCTCCGCTCAGGACAAATGAGATAGAAGGTCTGGGGGTGACCTTCACCAAGACCCCAGGTAGAAACGACTGCCCAGTGATGTCGGCACCGCTAGCCCTGGGAACAATATTTATATTCTGTCCCCTAAGGATTAAGGCAGATTTTGTTGAGCTGGCAGTCCATGTACTTGCAGCCAGACTTGCTGATAAAATCCCCGAGTGAGTGACCGGTGTAATAGTTCATAGCGCTAGAGCCTGCACTGCTGAGATCCTGAGTCTGAATCGACTTTAGGGCCGTATATATATTATTATTATTAAAGTTGCTGAAAATGAAAATAACTGATTATTTCTCGTGATAGTGTAAGTTGAGTCAAACACGTAAAACCTTGTTTTAAATAAACTATATTTACTTAGACCTCTGGCACTGGATGGAGGCAGAGAGCAGAGGTTGAGACGAGGATCACCACCTGTCCTAGAAAATCTGGAAGTCTTCTTGAAACATCATGTAGTTCTATCTTGACTTAAAGCTTTCGTGACTGCAGGAATTCATATTGTTTGGGTCTTTCAGTAAAGTCACGTAGATAGGTTCAAATTAATAATAAAATGAACAACAAACTACGACGTTTCGATCACAACACAATCGTCATCAGGAGGAAAAAAGATGACGATCGCTTGTGTTTTTATCGAAACGTCGTAGTTTTTTTGTTTATTATAAATTTTAACCTATCTACGTGACTTTACCGAAAGACCCAAATAATATCATGTAGTTCTCCCTTCTTCTTCTGCCTATAAAATGCCCTGTTTTTTCGTACCAATCCGAGACCACAGGTCCATGAGATGAGGATAAGAACTTGGCGGTATCAGACCATTCCAGGAAAGTCTCAGCTCGTCTTGGTTCTGATGTTTTAATGCCAGTGGAAACGCTGCATCACATCGCCCTTGCCCCGGGTCCAAGCGTGCGAGCACGCCTGGACTGTGAGCCCTTTCTGGACAACACATGGCCCTGCACGGTGAAGAATACGACATAGCTGTTGGGGTTTTTTTCTCTCAGCTACAAGAAGGCTCACATAATATGATGAATTTAGCGCTTCTGGGAGATGATTACCAGGTGAGTCTCATCGACACAAAGGCACAGACATTCGGAATATTTTTCCACAGCTTCCAGGTCATTCCTTTTGCCTCCGTGAAGGCTCAGGAAGTAGGAAGAATCGTCTCCCGAACATTCTTATTTTGCGCAGATCAATTTGAGGCCACTTGATCGTCAGAATTCCGGGTAAGAAGTTTGGAGGTTTTTTTTCTTCTTCGAAAAAGCGTCGACTTCATTATTTTGTTGTCGGGTGCAAAGACCGATGGCCAGCTTTCCACCTTGCTGCATGATCTAAGTACTTGTGTCGGCGGGGCCCATGGTATCCCCACGCCTTTTTGACTTCCCATTGTGTTTGTAATTGAATTTCCAATTGCGGGTTACGTATTGGTAACCTATGCCTCCGAGCTCATTTATAATTCACAGGACTTCTCCGTAATAGCTGTGAAATTGAATATACATCAGCTCTGCCTGAATAGGAAGTGTACGTGTGTGTGCGCCGTGTATGTAAATAGAAAAAAAAAACTAAAACGTTTGAGAATTTGAATGTTTGTAAAACGCAGGTCACAGTTTGACATTGCAACCTAATTGGAGAAGTAATATTTCTTTATTTCAAAGGTAAAATGTTAACACCGGATAGTGCAGAATGTGACTTTATTTTATGCGCTTCATTAAACCTAACATTTACTTCAAAAAAAGTAAGTCCTTTTAATTGGGTTTTAGGTCATCACTTTGTATATTTAAAAAAAAAATTGCCATAGCTTATGTTACAAGTCCAAATGGTATGGTAATTTTAGTATTTACTATAATAATGATAGCAATGGCCTCTTCTTTAAGCATGTGTACTCCTAAACAATGTGTGAATCTATCACGAGCTGCATCTAGGCATTCACGTGAAACCAATATTCCCCACCTCACCTCTTCAGAGACCGTGGCATTAGCGTCTGGAAAGTGATCTGCTGGCATCATTGTATTTGACATTTTAAGTCCGAATGGCCCGCGTAAGGTGGCGGTAAAGATGCAGCCCTGCAATTGCCTGCTCACACCACTACTGGCAGAAGGGCCTCCCATTAGAGAGAGCCCCAGAGAAGTGGATAGCTCAGAGCTATTTGCGCCACGGTGGCGAGATGTTCACTACCTCGCTTGGTATACAGAATGGCGTGGGTTCGATCCCGACACCTGTATATTTGGAGTTTTCATGTTCTTCTTGTGGTGGCGTGGATTTTTCTCCGGGTCTTCCGGTTTTTCCCATCCACGTTGAGAAACATGCGTTTTAGAGTATTCGGCTTCTATACATTTCCACGTGATAAGCTACTTCGTTGACCTATCGTTTGTTGAAAGGTTCACTTCTAAAAAAGACCTATACAGGGCAGTGAGCCTTACCTGGTCAAATAAAAAATAGTTTGTTTATAGTTTAGTTTTCTCGGTTGGAGAGGGAACTGGTTCACGAGACAATGTTAGCACTGGCATGGAATTGAACTCCGGGTTTCCAGGTTCATGTTGTAGTGTGCTCAACACTCAGCATCCCATATTTTACACTTATTAAATTGGGATTACATTTGCATAAATATTTTATTCCTTGACTTAGAATATGGGAAACCGTAATTCCTCGAATTAACATAACGGTCATGGCTTATTATGTGATGGCTCTCGGTGTTCGATATTAACGTAAATGACTGCATGTGAAACATTACAGTTGATTTACATTGGTTTTGGCAGGCGTAACGGTTCATCCAGCGTATGTAAGTAAATTAACCGTATTCCCTACCCCGCAGACAATTGTTGTGAAGGCGGTAAGGAATTGGTGAGAAAGGAATGAAAAACACATTTGCCATTATGAACTATGGCTAGTCTCGTACAGACAGCGTGGTTAAACGATTATGAACTCCTGGCCTTTTGCCCGTCCAAGGACGGGTGTTTTTCAGTAAATCTGAAACTTGCAAGCGCAAAGCAGACCGCGCGCGACGTGATATTCATTGCATCAATGCGTGTGCAATTTGTAAGGGCGCGGTGACACAGACCTATTTGATTTAAGGTTATAATCCCTTGTTCATCATGACGTCCTTTTTACTTTGATGTCTCAATAGCGTCACGGAGATCACGTGACGAGAGGGTTCTGCCTTTGTAGTGAGTTGACGCCGAGGAGGGGGGAGAAGGAGCCTCGGCCCCACCATGTGGAGTGACGTCAGCCGCTAATTATAATGAATGGGGGGGGGGGGGGGTGTCCATTTGGAAGACATCACCTCTTCATGATTATTAATGAGGGGTTCTGTTTGATGTGGAGTGACGTCACGTGCGGGACACACAGACATTCTTGGCTCATTATAGTAGTACATGGCTAGTCTAGTACATACAGCCTAGCTGAATTTGCCCGAGATTGTGTTGAATGGAGTCGTAATGAGAGATAAAATGAGCAGTTAACAAGGACTCAATAACAATCATGATACATTTACAAACATCATGCCATACATGCAATATTGTCTTGATGAGTAAACTCTCCATTTATCGCCATGGAGGGATTCTGTGGTAGAGGTGGAACCGTGCATCGAATCACTGATTAATATTAATTGCTAAGCTCACAAGACATGCATTGAGTTACGTGTTTACGAATTAATGTTTTCCTATTCGTATACATTGTATGTAATAGGTTAATGTCACCACTGCAGCCACTAGTCGCCTTTTAGACATTAGTAGAAGGTCCCTTACAAATAGGAGTTTATTAGCACAAAACAATTGTCGGCGCATATTGACGTTCATAATGAGATGTTCATCATCGCATTTGATAACGAAACATCGTCTACCATTGCGATGCTGCTTTCTCCCAATGGTAGACGATTTTTCAATCAATTCACCTTGCCATCTAAGGGATGGATCAGAGGATGTAACACATGTCGGAGAGCGTGCAAAGAGGCACGGAGAGACGCATGCCCTGAATTACACTGAGCGAGAGCGAGCCACGCGAGCGCCAGAGTGAGACGGCTTGAAAGAGCGCGGTGGAGATGGCGTGGCGAGGCCTTTTTTTATTGAGTGGTGGGAAGACGATGGCTGATGATTGCGATGATTAACATTAACCTTGGCAAATTGATATTGCGTAGCGTTTGAATGACGCCGAGATAGAGGCAAGTACTTGATGGCCAAAGGCAAGGAAAACGATTTATTTTAAAGGCGAATTGGCACTTGAGTTCATTTATATTGATACCGCTGCCCTTGTGAAGACGTGGCTTTCACCGGGGTTTTGGAGTTACATATAAATTGGGCAGCAGGAATAAATGACAGTCATCTCTTTGAGAATTGACGGCCCACGGCATTTGCCTTGAGCGCTGGTTACTGATCGTGACTCTTCAGTCTCGGCGTTGCTTTTAAAAAGTCCGAAGTGATTTCCTGCTCAAGCATTCGAGGCGGTGCTCCTCTTCCATTTTGCAGCTGTGAGCCGCCAGTGTAAATTCCTCATTCCCATGGCGGGGCGAGTCTGTCCGTGGGAAAACCGGCGTTAAATTCCCCACGAAGTGGCACACATTTTATTGACACCAGAGGGATGATGGGCTGAATCAGCCCCCAACCAAGATTGAAACTGACAACCTTCTAAAATGACTTACTACTTTTATTTCACCAGGTAAGGCCCACTGAGCTATATAACTCTTTTTCTGAAGCGACCTGGCTATCACAAATGATAGCTCAACGAAGTGGCTTATCACGTGCAAATTTATAGCAGCAAAAATACTCTTAAACGCATGTTTCAAAATGTGGATGGAAAAACCGGAAGACCCCGGGAAAAATCCACGTGACCACGGTGAGGGAGCGAGAACGCATAAACTCAAAATATGCAGGCGTCAGGGTCGGAAGAACCCATGACCTCCTGCACACCAGGCGAGATGGTTAACATTCTGCCACCGCGACACTATTGCGAGCCACTCGCTCTACTACCACCGAGTCACTACCGGCTTCTCTCGCGCAAACCGGATCTGGGTCGATGGCGGCACAGCAGCGTGTCGTCGGCGAGAACGCGACCGCGCACGCCGTCGCCCCGTCTGCGCGTGGCACTTCGCCGGCGGAGCCCGATCGACCGCCCCGGTGATGTGACGCGACGACTCGACGTGCGCGCAGCTTTCTACCGCCGGGCGCTTCGATCCAGGGGCCTTGGCTCGAGCGCGTCCTGACGGTTGGACGCCGATGGGAGCTGGCACTGAACGCAATGGCCGGGTCAATCGATTAATGCATTTGAGGGTTTTTTTGTTTCTTGGGGTGTGAGAAAATGCGAGTAACCAATTCTCTGGCTGCTCGCAGCGGTTGGAAATGCACCGCTATACGACGGAGCGCCACGACAGGAACTTTTCGGGGCGTCGAGCGTGCGCACCGGCACTTTTCTGAACGGTTCCCATTGCACGGCGTTTCACACAAGAGGGCAAGCGACAGCCAACGAGGGCTACAGGACGAATAGCTTTCACGACGGGACCCGTGAATTGCGTTATTGCCGACTGTCTCTGTGAAACACGCTTCTAGTGCAATGTCACCTCCAATTCCTTTACCAGTCTACTCGCTCAAATCTTTCTAAAAAAAAAAATACAGTAAAACCTTGGATTGCGAGCATGATTCGTTCCGGAATCGTGTTTGTAATCCAAAGCACTCGTATATCAAAGCACTCGTATATCAGTTGTGATCACGTGACGCTCGGCAGACGAAGCGTACACGTACTGCTCGTATTGCAAGACCTCGCTCGTTTATCAAATTCATATTTATTGAACATTTTTGCTCGTCTTGCAAAACACTCACAGACCAAGTTCCTCGCAATCCAAGGTTTTACTGTATGTATTTATACTAAATGGAAATGTTTACTCCTGTTTATACAGCGGCAACTTTAAATACGTCATACATATAATAACTATTTAGATTAGTACATAGTCTTAATATGAGGAGCTTCTCTATGCTCTGTACAAGAACAGCTATTTATATAAAATAATGCGGTGGGAACATCAAATAAACACAAGGATACTAGCCACAGTAACCACGTTAACAACAGTAAAATACGGTGTCAAATTAGAATCGGTGAAAATATTCAGACCAAAACACACTATCTGGCCGGATGTATGGGACCTTATAATAAGTGTAGACATTGCTTTAAACACTCAATAACAATTACTAATTACTTGGCAAAGCAGAAAAAAATTGCAGCCTCAGACTTGTTTTGGCAAACTAGTTTCAGCCAAATGATAGCAGCTCGAAAACCGCCCAGTAATTTGACACTATGAATTCACTTTTTTTTCTAATATATACTCTGTAAATCGCAATTGAGCACAAGTTACGTGTTTTTGAGTGTGTGTGTATATATAGAAAATCCTGCGCACTCTCTGAATTTAATAACCGTCCAATAGCGCGCTAGTGTCTGCGTGAATAATGTGTGTGCAGCTGTGTGGGTGCAATATTGCCACTGGCAAGGGTTGCCATCGTATCATCGGGAGAAGAATATCTCTGTACCAGAGAAGGAAAGAACGACTTGTTAATGGCTTGTATTGCGTGCCGTATTGTTATGCAACTGGCAGCAAAAACAACAACATCAACACTTGACTTTTTGTGACCCGTGGAAGACTCAGATTTCCCAGGACAGCAACCCTGAACAGGACGACGATCCTGGGAAAAGTGGGACAGGTGGCCCACGCACAGGCTTGCCTGCGTGAGGCCGTGGACAAAGTATCGTGTTGTGTGATGCATAGGCTAACCTGAGAACTTGTGCAGTCGGATTATGATTGAGCACCCCTTCACTCGTGGCCGTTATTACCATCGGCCAGCCGGCATGCACACACACCCGAGACCACAATGGGCCAAAGGGCATGCGGATCAATCGTAGAGCACGGCAATTGCCGCCGGTTACTTAACGCTCAATCGTAACGCTTTTGACAGCCGCCACTTCGAGCCCACACCCGCATCTCAGAAAGCCAGAGGCCTTTAAAACCTCCCAAACTTCTCGTACGTTTCCCAAACTTTTTAGAGTCCTCTAAGATGACAAGGGCATGGCCACCGCAGTAATTCAGGTGATTTTACACGGCTTTTGGAGGGGGCTGCCATTGACCTGCATTCCTGGGATGTGTGCCCAATTACTCACGTTGCCCTTTTCCGACTGTAACACTTGATGCACAGCGTGGTCGCTTGGCAGGCAGCGAGTGGTTCATAAGCATTTCTGCGGACCCACCGTGCCAGGGATGTCGGTGGTGGGGGTTGCGTTGCAATTCTGAGTTAGGATTCGTTTTTACTCGGCCCTGTAATGATCCCCCCCCATTCCCCTCCACTTCCCACAGGTCAATGAATTGTGATGATTCGAGGTCATAATTCAGGATGAATATAGGGGCCTGCAGCGGTAGCCGGGGTGGCCGAAACGTTCAAGCTACATGAATAAAAAATAATAGAATCTTACACACATGGTTCATTTCAGCACCTCAATTTTGATGAATCAGTTGGATCGTTTTACCCCTAGGTTGTACTCTCTCGTTTGTATTGTTTCTCATTTGTTCAGTCTAATTTGTACAGGTTTCCTTCCATTAATGCCAGTGTAAATATTTGCTTAAATAAGTAAATATCTCAATGCTCATGCATAAATCGATGTGTATATTGTGAGTGGGGGTATAACGATGTATCGGTCAATCAATGTTATATTCTTAAGCCTTCTGATATGTTGCATCAAATCGCTGATGAAAGAACATATCTTCATGGTTTGTTTACATTGTGTTTAACAGGTTCACATGATCCCTGCAGCCACGAGTGGCTGCTATATCCGCCGCAATAAAAAAAAAACGAGTTTCTAAAATAAATGTTAACGCTGACCGTTGACAAATCGCGGAGTCTCCAGGATGGGCGAGTCGAGATACACCTCCAGTCGTGGCCATACGAACCTGTGCTCATTCGACGAATCGGCGCGTCGCGTTGCATGGCCAGTGGTCACGGTACAGCAATCTGAACGCGCGTGTCCGCGCGTGTCCGCGCGCGCGCGCGTGTCCGCGTGCAGGAGCGCAAGCTGTGCGCGCACCCCTGGGTGGAGATCTACTGGGACGATGTCATCCACTACTTCTGCCCGCTGGCCAAGCAGGTGCAGTTCTACGTGCCCGAGATGGAGGAGGCAGCGCGGCAGCAGCGCGAGGAGGCGCCGCGCGCACCCGACGAGGCCACGGGTACGTGAACACGCGGCGGCGGTTCGAGTTCGAAAGGCGACGGGCGCGCTCCGCTTGTGTGGCCTAGTTTTTTTTTTTTTCCCATCTATCTTCGGCCCAAGAATTCTTCCGATTGTGCTCTCGACGTCATGTCATGAGACGAATGATCGTATCGGATCACCCGCAGCTGCCCCTTTTGTCAGAAGAATGGCCCCGCGGAAGCGGATAACACAGAGCTACCTCTTGGGATTACAAGAAGCGACCCTCTGGTCCGAACAGTATGGGGGGACAGCACTTTTCCCGCACACTCTGCCAATGAGAGTCACGTACATCGCACTACAGACAAACCAATAAAGGATTTAATTGTCAATTTTGTCCAGAATGTACACAGATATGAGCAGTGGCATTGAAAACCGGTGTACTAAGTTGAATGTAGATTGACTTGGGGTTTTATGATTATCACGTCCTTGGATGGATAGTCGAACAGACGGATGGACTAAGTAATATTGCCCGACGGTAGCGATAAATAACCAACCGGCGCCCTTGACAATGGGTGCAGCCTTGGCATGCGGTGGTCACTTGGCTGACCCCAAATGAACGATGGTTATGGGGCCGAGTTGACCCGGGCGGGGATTTCAACTCGCGATCTCACGGTTTGCAGCCCTGCCCGAGCACAACGGAGCGGCAAGGTGAAGCGGACAGTGATTCATGCCGTGGCAGCGCTGCTCATTTTCTTCGGCTATTGTTGGTCAAGAACGTGGCACGGTTACTCTCGCTTCCCTGAGACATCAGGCTTTGCTTTTCAGTGCACTTGGCAAAATAACAAGTGATTTACAGCAGCTCCGAGGTCAAAAAAGACGAACTTAGACAACGTTTTTTTCTTAACAGCCGAGTCTAGCCTTTCTCAGTGGTCTGAGAAATAGTTTTCATGCTGCGTTTATTGTGCTTTGCGGCTGGCTCCTTGTCGTAATGCTTAGAACACTGGAGCTAGGCCTCGGCAAGGTAAGGTAATTTACCTCTTTTTTTACCGGGTAAAAGGGTAAAGGTAAAGGTGTCGACATGCCAAGGGGTAAGGTAAAGGGTAGGGTAATGGTAGCTCGGAAGAATGACCCGGTAGGGTAAAGGTAGCGTGAAGTATTACCCAGTAAATACGGTGCCTTGTTTACCGCTAAAAGCTCCGTGGCGCAGTCCGTGGCCTCCATTTAATAAGTAATATTTTCAACAAAACTTTTTTTTAAATGACACTCTTATTAAATTTACTAGTAATGGCAGAACTCCACGACTCCATGAAGTGGCCCCGAATCTTTGCCACAACGTAAGGGACCGTGGCCAATTACAGCCAACGTCAGTTGAGCGTGGACAGTTCGACCCAAGCCGAAACATAACGTATAAGAAATAATGTTTAAAAATATTTTTATTTTATTTTTAATGATAGAATATAGTATTGTCATAAGTATGACATACGTATACCAAGTTTGCAGTCGATACCACATTGGGACGTGGGTTAAAATTGAGTTACAAGATTTGAGGATACAACAACGACAACAACAGTGAGTTAAAAGAAAGCGTGTAAAGTTGGAATCATTGAGAGTATTCTATATGAATAAAGCGCTCTACCTAGCGTTTACCTGCATGTGTAGTAGTACCCCAGTAATTGCCCTGTAATCGGGTAATTTGTATGGGGTAAGGGTAAAAGGTCGGGTAAAGGTAGGCTCGTTGCTTTGAACATTTTACCTTACCTGCTGAAGGGTAAACGGTAGGGTAGAGTGATTGTATTGTGGTAAGGTAAATGGTAGGGTAAAGGTAGGCTCGTTGCTTTTAACCTTTTACCTTACCTGCTGAAGGGTAAAAGGTAGGTAGAGTGATTGTATTGTGGTAAGGTAAAAGGTAGGGTAAAGGTAGGCTCGTTGCTTTTAACCTTTTACCTTACCTGCTGAAGGGTAAAAGGTAGGTAGAGTGATTGTATTGTGGTAAGGTAAAAGGTAGGGTAAAGGTAGGCTCGTTGCTTTTTACCTTTTACCTTGCCGAGGCCTAACTGGAGCTGCAATGCATCGGATGGATTCTTTGCTTAATGGCTTTCCGCGTCGCGTGTGGAGTATTTTACAAATGCGTTTCGCTGTCTGCCGCCGCGCCGTTGGGTCGGGACCGTAACTCGCGGGCCCCCCTCGTGGTTAATTTTGCGGAAAATTAAAGGGGGTGGGGGCGGGATGAAATGGGGGGGGGGGGGTTGTGGGCGCCGTACAACCTGCAACAAATGTTTCATTTGCGGACTTTTGCACTCCCGGTGGCATCGATTCGCAGTGCGAGTGGCGAGTTCCACGTCGGTGCTTCCCAGCGCCACGGGGTCTCCAGCCGGAGAATAAGCGCCAGACGCCCAGACGGGATGACTACGGCGCGGAAGTATAGCTGCGGCATTCACGCTTGTGTCGTAATTTTTGTCGAGCACTGAGAGCTTCCTGTGAGTGTTCTGTAATGCGGTGGGCCCAAGAGCCTTTCGTTGAACACACATTGAGATGTTACGTTGTCTTGGACATTTAGCGTGCGCGGTGCCGCAAACTGGAGTTTTAATTGCCACAGCTAACATCAGTTGGCGAGAGCGATATCTGCACCGGTGCTGTCCTTTCTCCGTCACCAATCTCACACTGACCAGCGTGGTCAAGTGTGGTTGCACCACCCCCCACTACTGGCGTCGCATGCGGTGACTGTTATCTAAATAAATTGCACTTACTCAAATAGGAGGAGCGGCGTCACCGCAGTTAACGCGCTGTGTTATACGTGGCCTGGGTTCGATTTCCAGGCCATCGGTGGTGAGTGGTATCTGAACTTGTGCTGCCCCAAACCCTTTCCCCATAACCCACTTTGACCATCGTGGTGAAGTATGGCCAGACGGCCCCCGTGACAACGCAGCGTGGGGGGGGTGGGGGGGGGGAGGTCTTCATCCAGCAGTGGATTGACAAAGGGCTTTAAATAATTCAAACGTAGAAGTGAGTTCTAAGTTCAGGAATTGTCCGGTGGCGTTTTTATTCTGTGAGCGTTACTTTAAAATAAATAACGGCTAAGAGTGATCAATTGAAATTCAGCCTGCGAATCTTCTCCGTCAGTGGCAAAGGGGACATGAAAGATTGCCGTCTTGATTCATGTAATGGTCTGGGCTCCAGCCAGATCATTAATCACAGCGTTGACAAAAGGCCCCACTTAATGTTCATAAATACATCAGCACACGGTTCATACGCCTACTTATTGGAATACGCCAGTGAAAAATAGCATTTAATTCCTGAGTGACACCGGTAGCCTTCTAATGCCAATTGGCTTGGGTGGTAGCTTGACTGCAGAGGTTTTTTTTTCCCAAGTAGTTTACAATTGCGTTATAAGCAGCCTTCCTCTTAAGTTGTATTGCTTATTTACAAGTCAATTACTTTGTGCTCAACACCTTCACACTACCGGCTGCAGATTATTACATCCTCAACAAGATAAATTTTGCCTCGCATATGTCACACTGTGCTTCCACAGATGTTGCACGGACTTACAGCAATGGCTCATATTTTTCTCTGAGCTTTAAGTATTACAATATATTTCATGCTCTCAGGGCCATCCGTGGAGGGTGTGCGGGACTCGGGGCACATCACGCTGTGTGGGCCCCCCCCCTCCCGACGCCTTCAAATTAAACCAGAAGTGTTTACGTCTGGCACCGTGACTTCGAAGCACATCCCCCCCCCCCGCCCCCCCGGGACAGTTGCCCTGATTGGCCATGTGCCCTGGGGAACGGCTCTGGTCACCCGAATGCCAAATCTTCAAAAAGTGGCTTCCCACTCACACAAGTGTGCGTTTGAAACTGCTTGTTTTATAGATTTTAGCCAGTGGTGGAAATTCCATATTCTTATGGCATGGGGAAAATATATCAAACAGGCAATCACTGTGGACTTTCCACCAAGTGGTATTCTTTCTTGACACCCAAAAGGATGAAGCGCTAAGTTGATCCCTTACCACGATTTGAACTTACACCCCATCCGATTATGAGCAGCACACTAACCATTGCACTACTAAATGACGACAGAGTAATGCATTCATGTACTTGTGTGATCCACTGCGTACCATCATAACTCACCAGAAGGATTCATCATCATGATTTATTAATTATTCTGTGCCTCCCATGCAGTACGTCAAATTAAAACCCTCATTGGCCTTTAGGAGCCATTATCTGATTGTTTAATTTCACATATTTTTCTTGTAACATTGCTATCTCTGCACGACAAACTCAAACTAAAGAAAGTGAAGAAAGTGAATGTGTGACTTTTAAACGATTGGTGATGCCCGGCTTTGTGACATTGCGAGATAGCTATTTTAAGATTAAGAAAATCTAGTTGACTGAAATTATCTCTGCAACTTTAGGAGCCCTATTTCGACAAACTCAATTTTGAGGATCAAAATTAAGTTTGCCGTGGACATATTTAAAACCAGAAATTGCCTCTTCGACCGAATTGGGGCCACATTACACGTAACACGATCACAGCACGCATCACGCTGTCCATTTTATAATTGAATACATGTTCTATGTTATAATTTAATACATGTTCTATTTTAAAGGCACTCACGGGGAAGGTCTTCACTGGTTGACTCGCACGCCCCCTCTCTCTCCATTCTACATTGCACAGCTCTCCTAACTTTCCCGCTCAAGGGGGTTTGCATGCAGAAGGGTGCTGGCGCGGGCCATGCTTGATCCTCCTGGGGCAAACGGCGGCCGCCCCCTAAACGCTTCCAGTAAATTAATCGCGGTGCTCGATAGTTACTTGGGAGCCTCACTCTGCTCACGGTTACGGAAACACCGATGTCTACTCCAGGAATGGGACCTCACATTCTTGGTTCTTTCGGTGAAGTCACCACGTAGAAGGGAAACAATAAAATAATAGAAATATAAAACAATACAATTCTCACGACGTTTCGACTGCAACACAAGCAATCGTCATCAGGTGTGAAAACCACAGCAAGAATTTTATTGTTTTATATTTTTATTATTTTATTGTTTCCCTTCTGCGTGACTTTACCGAAAGAACCAAGAATATGAATCCCTGCAGTCACGAAAGCTTTAAATCGAAGGGGACCTTGTTAAACATTCTGAGCCCTATGCGTAGCGCGGGCATGAGAGGTAGAATGAGCGTCTGCTGCGACTGCGTACAGTTTATCTGCTGCGCCGTACAGTTCTCCGATGTCCTCTCGGGTTCTTACTGCGTGTTGTCGGGTACGATGTCCAAAGTTTTGCTTCGTGTGCCCGGGGCTACCTTCAGGAAACGTCGGACATCACGCCGAAAACAGAATGTGGTACAACCAGAACACGCATTGGAGAGCAATGAGCTTAACAAATGCTTACTTTTACGGAAAAAAAAATCCGAGTTCCTTGGTGCTAAATTATTATTATTATTTTTACCAACTGCTGGACGATTTGCACCTCGGGCAATTCATTTATGGACATTGCGCAAATTTGGTTAATTAGTAATTTAAATAGCGAGCAAAGGAATTGTATGTATCGCAGGCCATATACTAGTATGGCCAGAATATTGAAGATGCCCCATTCCATCCATCATTGCATGTTCTGTGATGGTAGGAACACATTTGTGATGAATTTGGAGGGGAGAAGATGAGAAATTAAATTTTGACATATTGGTGACAGTCACTCAACAATAGCTCAGCATAATGGGAGGTCTTTGAACATGGCTAATGGGTCCAGTAGCAGTCACATTGTTTTACCCTTATATTTTACTCGGAAGCATTGTTGTCAGTTAATAAAGAGTCTGTAACCAGCGGCATGTCCACATTAAATGGCGAGCACCAAAAATCGTGTCGGGGAAAAGCAGACGTGACCCACGGAAATAACTCGAGCCTTCTGACTTCAAAATTCCAAATAATGACCACTGCTAAAGTCACACATCCAGAAATGAACCGGAATATAACCCAATGATTGTGGCACTTGTGACAGTAAAACCGACAGATGTTATCATTTCCTGAGCCTATGACCAAATCAGCCGCAATGTTCCCGACCTCATTAGGTCCTGGAAAGCCCTTGGATGGGCGATCAGCATGCACAGCGGGTGTCATGGGCTGCTGCGATGCTGTGCTGTGGACAGCACAGGGCAGTACAGCAACATCCATCGTTACACTGCGCATCGTTATAATTCTAACATCTATGCCTCCCGCTCTCAGCAGCCTGCACTGACCAATGTGGTAGAGTATAGGGTAATAACGCCCATGACCCCCCACTCAGCAGTGTATTGACAAAGGGTATGTACATGTACATATCGCCATGGTGTTTGGTCTTACAATGAAATAACAATTGATGTTGACCCTAAGGGAGCTTGCATCGGATGATTATTGTGAGACAGCGGTGATTGGAATGGGCCAAATATTAGACGTTCGCTGGATGCATTTCTTATAGATTTAATGGAAAGCTTATAAGATCGTTAGGCTTATCTTTCATAGCACAGTCTTTACAACTCCTTGCTTAGCCGTGTGAAAATGTTTTGCCTTTCAAGCAATATCAGTGCATCGTTGCATAACGATTGATGACTCTCAAATTTCGTTCCGCGTCGGGGAGAGCGGCGACGGCATATTGGTTAGCGAACCGCACCGAACCTGGTGTACCTGAGTTGTGATTCCCAGCCACGGATAGTGTGAGATGGGTGAGTAACATCTGAACAAGTCCTGGGCCAGCCCCCCCCACCCCATTTACAAACCTGCACCTATTGGAGTGAATTGCAGCATTTATAGAGGCCGAATGTAATGGCATTCTACATTTTAAAAGTAGGTTAATTGTTTAAGCAGTATTCTAATGCACTATTGGAGGTGACCGGGTGGCTTGGCAAAGGTGGGGGGGGGCGGGGGGCGTGTGGATAATCCCATGTGACAGCAGTGACCTGGTACCACCCGCCCCACACTTGGACATCTGTGGAAAAAAAGAGCTTCATAACTCATCGCATTCCTCCGGTCTAAATAAAGATTCTGATTCTAATATTCTGGATTTTTAGTCCAGGCAGCCATCCGTTATTAAACTGTGGGGATCTCTCCCAAGTGTAGCGCCTTGATGATCTCAGCCCCAGCCACCTAATCGTTTTAAAAACATCTAATTCAGCATCTTCCGTTTGTGGAAATTAAACCTTTTAACAAAAAAAATGTGTTGAATTGACATGTGATTAACATGCCTTGCAGGGAATTAAAAAACAAAGTGTGTGAAATCACCATCTTTAGACCTCCTTTGCCAGTACCAAAATGTAATAATAGGGTTTTTCCCTTTTTTTCTGGCAACAAAACTGAAACCTTTTTACAAGGATTCATGTCTGCATTAACCACAATACCTGCAGTCAAAATGCAAACAAAAAACATACTATGATAATATATGCATTGTCCTTGAAACTGATTGGTCCACACCAAGGGACGGCTTTCTTTTGAGCCTCGACCCAATTGGTGCTCGACCAGATGACGTCAGAAGGCGTACAGCTCAAAGACAATGCACTATCAAAGTAATGAGGGCTCGGGGTGAGCATCTACATCATTAGACCTCCTCATAGTATGTTTTTGTTTGCATGTTGACTGCAGGTATTGTGGTTAATGCAGACATGAATCCTTGTAAAAAGGTTTCAGTTTTGTTGCCAGAAAAAAGGGGAAAACCCCAATTATTACATTTTGGTACTGGCAAAGGAGGTCTAATGATGTAGATGCTCACCCCGAGCCCTCATTACTTTGACAGTGCATTGTCTTTGAGCTGTATGCCTTTTGGCGTCATCTGGTCGAGCAGCAATTAGGTCGAGGCTCAAAAGAAAGCCGTCCCTTGGTGTGGACCAATCAGTTTCAAGGACAATGCATATATTATCATAGTATGTCTTTTGTTTGTATTTTGACTGCAGGTATTGTGGTTAATGCATACATGAATCCTTATAAAAAGGCTTCAGTTTTGTTGCCAGAAAAAAGGGGAAACCCCCTATTATTACATTGTGTGAAATCAAGGCTAGAATTCTATGCTGGTAGAACACTTGATGTGCATATTTTTAAAGAGCATGTCTTGAAAGCAGACTCAAACAAGGTATATATTCCTTTGTCGGTGAATCACACCGAGGTGTAAAAGGGAATTCCACTATAGCCAAGAGCTGGAAATAACATATTCCGCTGTGAAGTGGCAGATCTGAAAAATGTAAAAAAAAGGTAAAGCGGGAAAGACAACATTTTTATGTCTTTTTTTTGCCTCTGCGCCAATTTTATTCCAATTTGCGCAACCAGCATCAGCTCTTGAGATGAAGACACTTCCACTCAGGACTCTGTAGCTTGCAGTGCATCACCCCGTGTCAATGTACGACCCTGGACGATTACATCACAGAACTACTTCTGAGATCTACAGCTGATAACCCAGTTTAATCACAGGTGGCTGCCTGGCTTTGAACACCAGAATATCAGTGGTGCTGGGCTCCACGCTCTGACCTCTGAGCCGCCCAGCTACTATAGTGGCTATATATACACACATGTCACTATAACTACACACCTTCTGAGCAATAACCACATTGCAGTACCACGCGATATTCTCAACACGCAACATGTAAGCATATCCCCGAATTAGGGAACCATAATACCCTCCTTCTGATCAGTAATGGGAGTGAAATTTTACCTTAAGGAGAATCCATGCATTAGCCCGATGTTCGGTCAATACTATGGGCCCTTAATGAGAAAGGAATCACCTGAAAGTGCTGCTCATTCGCCGGCCGAACAATCAATAAATATTGGCCACTGGGAGAGACCATGCTGGAAAATCCAACCCAAATCCTCTGCTCCCACTGGGAATTTCATCATCTTACTCTCCAGGGGAAGAGCAGGAAATGCCCTCAGCTTTCACATCCAGTGTCTTGTTTTGTCAAGGCCGTGCAGTGGACATTTACTGCTTAAGGTTGGAAAGAGTCGCCCTGAAATTCACAGTGCCAGTGTTGTATAATGTTCACAGATAGATCACCCATATGTATAAGCAGGTAAGACCCCGTTGAGAAGTCGACGGGCCTGAGCAGGACACGTCCCTTGAGGGGACGATGATCTGTGCTGGCCGAGGTTAACAACGGAGTGGGAGCCAAAGGAGGGAACCGATCAGAGTGGACTTAAACGGCGGAGATGGAGCGATGAAATCGGCTTGTGGTGTGCAGCTGCTCGGAGGACTGTTACATCGCAGGATCGTGAGAGGTGGCAGCGACCTTGGGGAAGGGCTTCATCTAGCAGTGGATATGCCTTGGCTGATGATCATCATGATGATGAGGCTTTACACCTGAATGCGAAGACTATCTTTGAAAGTACTTGCATTCATCATTTACCAGTAGTGAATCCAGCAGCACGTTAACAAACCAACCATTACGATAATGCTTAAATTATACATTGAGAACAAGGTACAATATCGCCAAGGCAGGGAGAGGAATTATGCGGACAAAGCTATAGTACAGCTTAGCGCAGCCTCTCGATCTTTCACTTTCTACCCTGGCATTCACATAAAGCCTGGATAATGTCACCAAACAACTGAGCAACGCTCTCATTCCAGCCTTTAGCAGGCAGAGTATTTTTAACAACAGAGCAGAGTTAATGTTGTGAAGTCCCAAGGGTCTTCAGGGTGCTTAGATCTCTTTGGCTCGTGGTCATTCTTGATCTTTTATAAATTTGATGGCAACTATAAACATGTAAAATATATAAACAAGAAAGGCGCTACATTGCTTTATTTTTGGCAGGGAGTATATGTATTTGTTATTTTTGTCTGCTTTTGTTCAATGACTGCGTCGCGCTGGTGCCAGTTACGATGCAACAAATATAATCCGATCAAATATTGTAATTCTCGGATAACTGACACTTAATTCAACATTAAGTTTCTCAGCTTCTGTGCAAAAAAATATCTGCTCTCACTCTTTCGAGCAAACTTAAAATATGTTGTTGTGTCCTATGAATAGCCCGCCCCTGCCAGAGTAACAAGGAATTTCCACCACTGGCTCAGTGCTGTAAGCAGCAGATGAGTGCCAGCCTCAGCACTCATTTGAGTCGAAAATCACGGATTTTTTTTTATATATACCGCCAGTCTTTTGTTAACATTCAGAGACGTAACGAGTTTATCCTGCAGGCACTGCATTGCGTGAGAGAGAGACATTAACTTAAATGGCTAATGCAACCTTCAGTTATCCCATTGGCGTTGTTTTAATCCCACACACTCACCCTACGCAGCCTGTGAGGCCGAAAAGGTGCGAATATTTCAAACTGCTTCAGTTGCCAATTTACACACAGAGCCCTTCAGGATCATCACAACACATGCATCTCACGCATGCTGTGGCCTGTCCAGCCGACATGAATGTGTACATTCAGCCCGGTGATTGTTACAATTCCCTTCAGTTTAAAATAAATCTGTAAATATCTAAACGTGTGATTAATATATGATTACAGAGACGAAAATCCCTTGTATAGCCTTAACAGACTGTTGGGGCAAATGCTGTTGGCGAGCTTCTATGAAGGCTGGCACACGCGGGGTTGGGTGGCCAACACCATGGCCGAATATATGTTTAATATATGTATCAAATATATAGACGCAATAAGGTACCTGCAGGAACAAAACAATAAACTGAGCATTCTGTGCATGGCAAGATGACATCACAATTCTCAGCCATGTTCAGCACACAGCCTTATTGATAGCCCACCAGCTGTTTCAGCCGGAAATATACACACCGCTGAATATACAATGAGGTGCTTGCAGGACCAAAACAAAAACACGAAGCTCTCTGCGTCCTGTGCACGTCGAGAGGACATTTCGCCATTTCTGTGCACGTGTGCACATGCATGACGACAATGATGATGATAGCCACCACCTTGCTCCAGTTGGCTTTTTTACTTGATGGATACCTGCCCCGCAGTCCATCATAGGGCCCGGCGAGAGGAGCCAACGGCTGTAATCACGGGCGGCGCTCTGCGGCTGGGGGGATTTTTCGCGAGCGTTCCGTCCCTCCCCACCACCACCACCACCTTCTCGCGTTCCGCGGTGCGCCTCCCGTTATGAAATGAAAACCCGCGGGTGGTGAGAGAATAATGTGCCATACCTGTTGTCGACTTTCAAAAGCAATGATATTCACTCGCTCGCCATCCTCGCCGTTCGTTACGAGCGGACGTCCGGAATCCGTGGAACGGCGCCGGCGGGCGAAGAGGCGTCTCGTACGGGCGCCAAAAACGACACGCGTGAAATATGTCGGTCGCTCGAGAGGCAATTGGATCGCAATTAAAATAGGAAACGAAGCAAAGTGGGGTCGATCAATGGTGGTTTCATCCCTAACTACGCCACCTCATTACCTAAAGAACAAAAACGCTTTCAGTAACGTTTCAACTTGCCACAGAAGCAAAATGCGAGTCGTAGCCGATTGATGTGTGTGGCGCGCGCCGAGAATGCGTTTATTGTGACTGGTGGAATGAGACGATGACTAGTGAGTCCCCGTTATGACGGGGAATTTCTCAGCACTCCACATGCGATGAGCGACTTATTGATGATTGCTGCGTGTATCCCAGTTGAGTAGTTTGCGGGCAATTTTTATTTTTATTTTTTCGAATTTGACTTGTGTGAAGGGGTTTCCCGCCTTTGAGAGGCCAACATTTATGGAGGTTGCCCGAGTAATAAACCACAAAAGCAGTCGTCAACTTTTCTGGCGATTCATCGATTTAATCAACTAAAACCGCTCGCAGTTCTAGAATGTACCGATTACATGTAACGTGGAAAGAGTCAGTCCTGCCTGTATAACTTCAGCAAATGCAGGCACTTGCCCTCCCCCTTCATAGAGCAGTAAGTTACAGTGTGTGTGTATGTGTGCGCGTTTATATATGTACGTGCGTGCTCACAAACGGAGCGACAGAGGGCACAGGAGCGACGCTCACAACAACGAGCGGAGCGCCATGCGGCTGAAATGCAGCAAGTTAGCGCAGTAGGGGAGCACAGGTGGTGCATCTGCCAGTCTTCTCAGTCGTCAACCCACGGCACCTGGGTCTGTTCCCTGACATTCTGCCAGCGAGCCTTGGACACTTCAAAGGCTCTTCAAAGGCTCTCCTCAAAGTGCACCTTGCCTGGCACAAGCACTGTGGTGATGCCACCACCATTTAGTGGCGATTGGCAGCTGTTGTTTTGTTGGACTCACAAACATTAGCTTCTTTGAAAATAAAACATTTCATTTTTAAATAGCCAGTTTTTTTAAGGACACATCACACAATTACTACGTACACCACCCCCCCCACACCCAGCAATCACACATTCGTGGTTTTTTGTTGTTGCTGCAATCGTTGTGCAGAAGGCCGTTCATTCAAAAAACGAACTCCTTGGTGGACATCACCATTGGACCGTCTAAAAATACATCCCGACCATTGCCATCACCGATCACGTTAGCTCCATTTCAGAGGGTTTTTTTTCTTGTCAAACCCCGTCGGGAGAGGGGGGGGGGGAGCAGGGGGGGGGGGGGATCCCTGCCTCATGCACTATTAAAAGGCTGACATACTCCTCGGCAGAAGCACAGCTAGCCAGCCTTTAACACTTCCACCTACTTTGGGAATTTCCTTTCCTCGCCCTGAGGCTCGTGCCAAATTATTTTGCTGTCATTTCAGCCGTACGGGGGGCGGGGAAGGGCAAACAGCAGCGGTGTTTTTCGAGAAACCCCCGTTTGGAGGCGCACGTTGCGCCCACTACGTTTCTCGTCCCCCCGCCCGCCAGCGAAATCGGAGGCGCAAATTATAGAACGGACGCACGGGGAGACCGTCCTGAATTTCGCCGTGAATTTGCCGAGGATTTGCGGTTCTGGGGGTGGGGGGGGGGGTTAACAGTGTTCAGTTGTCCACGAGGGTTCGGATGTCCAGTTGCAACCCTTTGTTAAAATATTTATGAAGCAACCCCCCCCCCACACACCATGCCTCGCCACAAGGATGCTGGCGGCCACGCCGACATAATGGGAGTGGTGTTTGCTTCGATAAATTCTTGAACCTCATCAAAGAGGGCTTATTGTGACGTTTTTTATGTTAATTAATTTTTTTCAAAAGTAAACATCTGAAGCAAGAGAAAAACAATGTTTAATTCCACATGTCCACATGTACTAGGTGCCATTTACGATGTAACTTCTTTTTTTCAGACAGCTTCACCAGATTTAGGCGGTTACCATTTGGTACGAAATTGTAAATTCCAGCCCTTTGTCAATCCACTGCTGGATGAAGGCCTTCCCCACCCCGTGGTGGGGATGCATATATTTGTATTTTTAAAAATATTTAAGTGAAAAATACTGAATAACTTTTGAATAAAAAATTGTGTGGCCAATGCTGACCAAGCTGAGACCATCAAGCTAGGTTTAATTACCCAAGACTTTAAAACAAATTTAAGCACAGGTGGCTGATGCCAGGGTTCAAAGCCAGGATCTCAGCGACGCTGGCTCAGTGAACTGATCTCTGATCCACCCGGCCACTCTCACAACCAATAGAGTTTGTGGCCAAGATCGGTCAAGTCAAAGACAGACTGTTAGAGCAAGTGCTGTTAGCGAGCACTTATGAAGGCCGGCATAGCAATTGTGGGGGTGAGTGGCCAGCACCACGCTTGGCCGCCTTTGTCTCCCGAGTGCTAATGTTTGCAGACCACACGAGGTACTGATTTGAGGCTGAGTCGATCTAAGGGAGGGCCAGGACCAGTTCAGATAACTGTCACACTGGTGTTGGCTCTGAGCGGGAATCGAACTCTGGCCGCCGGGTTTGTAGCGAAGCACGCTAACTCGCCACACTACCGCTCCCCACACAAGAACACACACACATCGGCATGGTTTCTTTACGAGCAACTCGTGCTACCTGTATTAATATCCTCACTGCTGGAGAGATATTTGCTGTGCAGTATTGTTGTCTGCATGTGATGCTCATGGTCGACAGAGATAGGGGGGTTTAATGTCCTCGCTGTGCCCATCAATCTTGCATGCTGGATGCACAGGGTTAGTGGCTTTGCGAGATCTCGGCAGGAGATGCCGGGGATAGGGTACCCAGTTCGCAGTAATCAATAACGACACTCCAAACACCCAGCACGTACCGTAATTATCCCACTAACTGTGCACCCTCAAATAAGCGTTAAGTGCACGCAGCTTGATTTTAAACACCCGTTGCTCGCTCGTTTGCTTCCGCAAAACTGCATTCCTTCTCGTTACGACGCAGTAACACTTTTATAACTGACAGTTAAACACGATCAAAATTGCATGAACTCTGTGCTGCAGAGCACCAGGGGTTAGGCAGAACGGTTTTCATAGCAGAATTGAAATCTACTCCCACCAGGCTTCCTCTTGACAGTTTAAATCAGTTATCATAACTCTCCGGTGTGTGATCGTGTACCGCATGTTGTCCGGCACGGTGTCCTGCATTTTACTCCGCGTGCTGGGAGCTTGTTCGGGAAGCTCAGCGGTCCCTGCACGTGGAGCGAAAACGTCAGACACCTTATCGAACAAATCCGCAACACAACCCTGACAACGTGTCCGCAACAACCGCACAAACCCTCCACGGCAGTGCCAGTTGCCGTTGTTCCTGCGATATTGTTACAAAGCGAGGCGTCATTCCATGGTACGAATTGATCGCCGTAATGCACATCCTACGTGGGTTAAAAACTTAAAAACACTCCGGCTCATAATGACCATGATGCAGAACTCTGCGATTCTCTCCCAGTGGGAAATAATCCTTTGATGCAGATGGGGAAAAGTGATTGCAACTTAATTGGAAGGAATTAGGCAGCCGCTAAATTGTTTATTAAGGCGCGTGTAAAACTCTTGTTGTGGCGCTGTCCCCACAGTGCAGTCATCGCGCCTACCGGCGGCCACGGGTGCTGCCGATTCCGTCAAAAGTGCCGTGCGCCAAAAAGCCAAGGAATCGTTGCATTTATCCGGTGAAAACTCCAGAAGTTCAGATAGCCACACAAAGGCAATGAGCACGGTTGGCTACGTACGGTGCGAAAGAAGTTCGGAGTGCATGCATGCGCGCGTACGAGTCACCGTTACCCACAAAAAGGTGAAAGCGACGCGGAAGACAAATTGACAGCCGCCGCAAAAAACCTAGGGGCTGCGTAAAGGGACACGTGCACAGAGGTGGTAACGGGCGCTTAAAAAATAACATCTCTCGAGAAAACGGCAGTCGATGGGGAGTGCATAGTGCACTGTGCCATAAGGAAATTCAACCACATTCAGCTTGGATAACTATACTAGGCTTGAAAAAATAAGAATAGGTTTTACCCTTTCTGGCAATAAAACAGCAGGTGTTAAGGTGTTCAAACACCAAATATAAACCTTTTGCAAGGATTCAAGTAACTACATTAAGCACACACGGTACTCGTGGTGAACATGCAAACAAACATGCTCTGACAATATATGGCATTGTGTTTGAAGCTGATTGGCCTACACCAGAGACAGCCTTCTTTCGGGCCTTGTCTCAGCAGTGTGAGACCAGCGAACGCCAGAAAGGGTGAAACCTATTCTTATATTTTCATACTTTGATACTGGCAAAAGAGGTCCCATTTTGTTATACTAAGCTTCCTTGGGTTGTCGGGGAAACTCCCATCCCGTGGGCACCGAGGTGCGATGCCCCTGGCTCACCAGCAGAATGCAGTCCAGCAAAGTGTGGACCTATATCGTTCGTCCCTTCTGCGTGGGATAAAGTGTTACCCCCCCCCCTCCCTCGCAACGTGTGGGTTTTATTCTGGGTGCTTCGGTTTCTTCTCGATTGTATAAACACTTGCTCATTCGTTGAAATTTTTTTATGGGGATGGCATCGACGGGGGGGTCGGGGGGGCAGACGCATCTCATTGTTGCCGCGCGGCACTCCCGTTTGGTTGCTCTCTGTCGTGCGGAGTAAAGCGCCGCCCCCTCTCTGTGATCCCATAAACGCCGGGCCCCGTACTTTGCGGAATACCGCACCTTGCTCAGGACGAGCGCACGCGTGCCGTTTGTCAGCGGCGCGAGGGAGCTCGATGCGCGACTCGACAACTCGCTAAACCTGAACCCTGACCCCGCAAGGCATGCTGCTCAAGGCTACCTGCCCATTGGCGTATCGGCCGTCGCCGCTGACCCAGCCGCTGCGGCACAGTTGCGGTTGGCAGCCCTTGCTGGTGTGGCCTCCGTGTTCGATTACGCCGGGGATCTGGGTTCGGGATCTGTGTGCGAGGCGCACGCTCGTTAATCCCTGAAACTTGCATCCTTTGAGGAACTCGGATCGGTACTTTGGCCGCACAGCCCATCGGGGTTTTGAGATGCTCGGTTATTTTTGAGCCTAATGAGGTGTTCATAATTGATTGCTTTAAATGCGTACGCTTTTTTTTCCTATCTTGGAACCCTTTGCTGCTACCAGTCGGTGATAAATTATTTCTCGCCCCGCTGCTATTTTTGGAATGAAATTCTGCCACTATTTAATGACTTCTGCATGCAAATGTATCGCTTTTTTTTTGGTCAAGCAAAAATCATTGTCTAAGTGCCAATTATACCTTTTGAAAATCATATGCAAAGCCCTGTGGATGCCAAATTAATCCGAAGAAACGTGTGACATGCGTATGCGTGGAATAAGTACGGCTCATTATTTTTTTCCCATTTACTGTTTTTGGCAGTTCGAGCATCTTATTGTAGAAGCACCCGTTGACTGTGTCGCTGAAAATCCATTTTTTTTCCAGCTGTGAAAAACACAGGAGAATTTCCCACACGGACACACTTAACCGCGAGGACACATCTAAAGTTCCAGTGCTGGGGCTACCAGAATGCCTCTTTGAGCAGGACATCAATATTTGACACAAATTTCTTTCATAACATCAAAGGGCACATGTTAATAAGACTGAGACTTCACATCCTGGAAACCCCCCCCCCCCTCTAAATATTCAAACGTTTTCTGCCCCAGAGAAATACCGACAGGTGGGTCCGCATCAAGCAACTCTCGCCCACCGCCCGCCAACCCCACCGCTGTAAACACCTCGCCACTGTACTCCATTGCCCTTTCTCCTCCCCCCCCCGCCCCCCCAGCAAAGTGAAAAGCCCACCTTGCTAAGCCGAACAACCCCGTCCGAATGTGTCAAAAATTAATGGCGCCCTGGACTCGCAGCGCATTAAACCTTCATGCGCGGAAACCACCCACGCCGGTGCTCATGCCTGCGCTGTCTGCTTCGCTCGCCCATAAAGATGATTCGGGCTTGCAGATGGACGTCGGGCACAGCCTTGCGCAACCCCGAGCTTTGGTCACTGACGGATCTCAATCGCACCGGCGGGGCCATTTACGAAACCGGCTTGACCTTGCGGGTCACGCGCATAGGGATGAGCCCGTGCGGTTGTAAGTGGTGGGGGAAGTCACCAATGCTGTTGCAATAACAAAAGGTAATCGAGTATAAATGGGCTGTACACGTCGTGAGAAGCGACTGACGGGACAACTTCGTCGTCAGGCCTTTAATCCAGACCCATGCCGTAGGCCGAAGACAGGTCCACAAAGACTGCACCAATCTTGGGTTTCTTCCGACGTCTGGCCTTGATGATGTGCGTTGCAGGGGCCAAAACTTGGTCGCAGCAACTACGTTTAGGCCAGTATCACGCTTGTTCTGCGGGGGTCACTGCATCGATGAGAGGGCTGCTTCTCTCGAGCATGATGCATTCCAGGAGTTTGTAGGTCATGTACAGAAATAATAACAGCCTATTTGCTCCCCCGGGTTATCGATCGGTTTTGCCCAGTTTGAAGATGGTACTAACTGTTGCCTCACGCCATACCTTTGTGATGGATTCGGATTCCATGGTTTTGGTGTAGAGTTTTGTCCACCACTGGAGGCCTTCATTGCGGCTAAACTGGTTGGTAACGGATATGAACTGGGTAACGACAGCGGTGGATTCTGGCAGTAGTAGTCCTCAGTTCTCTGCCCTGCGATGTAAAGATTTTGAGCGTGAAATAATTCATCGAATCAAATCGATTCATACGCTCACAGTACGTGCATGGGATCCGGCAAGTAAGAATGTGTCATTCACAGTTTGTGAAAATTAGATGCAAACCATATGCAAATATTACCTTTTGGCTAATGGAACATGCGAGAAAGAACGAAACAGAATGTACAAGGCAGAGATTAAAACGAAATGTGAAAACAAGGTTGAAAAAAAATAATCTCTTCTGGAATGCTATATCATTAGTCGCCATGAGAATATTGGCCTCCGCATTTCATAAAAGGTGAACGTGCATCCCTGCAGTGTTTTATTGAAGCCACTGCTGGCGGAATGGCCTCCCGTACGGGGAGCGCTAGAGGGTATTTTTGCCCTTCTCTTCCACACTGGCCAGACATCTTGGGTGCCGCGGTGGCCGAGATGTTATCTGTCTCGCCTGATGTGCAGGAGGTCGTGGGTTCGATCCCTACCATGACCTGTGCTGTATATTTGGAGTTTGCTTGCTCTCCCCCGTGGTCACGTGGATTTCTCTGGGTCCTCCGGCTTTTCCCTCCACATTTAGAATTTAACATCACGCGTTTAGAGTATTTGGCTGCACTCAATTTCCACGTGATAAGCCGCTTGGTTAAGCTCTGATTTGTGGCCAGGTCACTTCTGAAAAAGAGCCATGTAGCTCAGTGGGCCTTTAGCTGGTAAAATAGAACTTTTTTTGAAATAGTTTTAGTTTATTGGAAGGGGTGGGAGTGCCCACATTTGATCCCACCAACACACGATCTGCCGCTCGACTGTGGCCTACCCGCTCATACTTCCGCCCTTAAAAAAAGCCCCCAAAAAAAATTCCTTTGAAAACGCCAGTCGGGGGAGAAAAAAATGCACGTAATACATTTCAAGCTAAAAGTTGAGCTCCTTAGTTAGCATTACATGCCGATAAAAATTTTCCGCAACAATAAACGGTGGCATGGCATTAGGCGCCGCGATGTTAAGCTTCCTCCACGGTAATTGAATCACACTTTACAGCGCGCTCTGCCTGATGCTCGCAGAAGCTTCAACCATGTGGCAACAACTCCCAGCGGCTCAGCATTATTATTATTATTATTTCGGCACGGCTCTATCGCCACACGGCACAATATCGCCGCTTGTGAAAAGGTTACGGTGTCTCATACTTTGTCACTGCACCGGCCCGATTTTTCTTCATTATTACATTACCATACGAGTTTCAGTTAAATAGTAATATGTGTGAGTGATGTGAGGCTTATCCCCCTCCTCTCTTGACACTAGCATTATTTATTTTATTCAAATATCCCCCCCCACCCACCTCTTCCGCTGCCCCCCACCACTGAAAGAATCTTCTGTTATTGCCACCTTGAATGCACATTTTGAATGTAAAGCAGTCAGATCGTTCGAAGATCTGCCGGTTCGCTCGAGTCACTCGCTCGGCCAGCCTCCTCGTCGCCGACCCTTAACCACGTCGCTGTGACCCTTCTCTCATTGGCTTCCTCCGCCCGTTTTGAGAGTGCTCGGTGCTACCGGACGGCTTCGTCGCGCCCGCACACACCGCGTTCAACCACCAGACTGCGGGCCACAGCAAACTCGCTCAACTCGCCCTTCACTCACCCGCACGCTCGCCCCCTCTCGCCACGCTGCAGGTCGCAACGCTTCTCTTTCTGCTGCCTCCCTCGCACTGCTCCGCTTGGGAATTCCCCTCCTTCCATCGTCTCTCTTCTTCTTCTCTTCTGATCGCCACTCGATTCAAGACCTGCGTTGGCGCTCATCTGTTATGCAACGTTGACGGTGCTGTTTGTTGCTGGCCGCTTGACGCGTGAGATCTCTGTGCCTGTGCTCAGCAGCTGTGTTTAACAAAGGAAATGTGTATCTTTCTTGAACACCTGTACGCCATTAGTTTTTCTTCCGATTTCGTTCCGATGACATCATCGGAACGTAACCGGATTAAAAACTTCAATGAAATAACTTTATCGCTACCGAGGCTCCCACAAGGCCATGCGGGAGGGCGTGTGGCACGGTTTGTGGTACCAGCTCTCGTAGCGCGCGGTCATGTCCATACAGTTCTCTGCTGTGAATACAGTGTCTTTAAAAACAGCGGCGCTATGCCTCTCCAAATAAAAAATAATGCTGAACCGCTTGCAGGCTCCGAGTTTCAGTAAACGGGACCCACGCTGCAACTCGCAGTCATCTCGGAACGGGAAAGGGTTAATATATATTTTTAAATGCATGTCTATGCGTGGCTTGGGTTTGGTACCAGCCTCTGTAGATGGTTAAGACCTAATAATGAAAGGTTGTCTATGACCAAATCACCCAGATATGCAATCTCGTCAGATCTCGAAAGCTAAGCAAGGTTGAGCCTGGATAGTGCTTGGATGGGTGGTTGCCGTATACACATGTTCTGATAGACCTGAGGGTCATTGTGGCCGCCATCACTGCAACAGCAAAATGCTTTGTTGTACTCTCCATACTCAATCTACGCTGCCCGTCGTTACCAACCGGCACTCGCTGACTAGCATGGTGACGTATGGTCAAATGACCCCCATGACCTGCACGGTATTGGTAGGCCCTCATCCATCAGTGGATTGACAAAAAAAGGCTGGTACGTGGAATGGTTGCCACTTCTTACTATTAATAGACAAATGTTTCAGTACGTTCATCCTTACAGCACACCGAGCATTTCTATAACATGTGTAAATGCGACGACTAAAGACGCCATACAGAGTTGGGCATATTCATTTAAGAAAGGTAGGCAGAGAAGGGGGAATGGTCTTGAGCCCGAGCTTGAACAGGGTCAGGTGAGCCGACGCCATGGGCGGTTGGTGGTGGGAGGGCGATCCAGACAATGGGGGCCGCAAAGACGACCTCCTACTGGGCTTGCGGCGTTTGCGACGGGTTTGTGTCGTAGTGCCGCGCCATTGCTCGATCTGCACACCCCGTGGTGTTTTTATTTTCACGTGTACTCTTCACGTTTATATCGTTGCCTTTGTACGGCCTCTCTGTGTCGTTTATTTTTTGTTAGTCAAATTGTTGTAATCGTTTATATTATCTGAAAAATATCGGTGAGAGGGCAGACACTTTCCCACATTCACTCGGGACTCAATACAAATTGAGGAAAAAATTATTTCAGCTATTGTGCCATCCGTCCATCCACCTACATCCACCTTCTACGGCTTTCTATAGCGGCGAACCTTTATCTGCTTCACGTTATCTGCTTATACACACACTCGGTAACACTCATTTGCACATTTCTGGATGTGCGGTGTGTTGGTTGGTAACCCCCCCCCACCTCCGGCGTGCATCTGTCGCCACCGAGAGAGATCTCAGTCCTGGCCACAGAGGTGTTCAAGTGGAGACTCCGTTTCAAAGTGCGCCGTCCTTTTGTGGAGGACGTGAGGCCAGCCATCGGCCACCTGTCACGGTGCTGAGATGTAGCTATCCACCTAACACAGGTTCAGGGGTCGACAGCCAAAAAAAAAACCTCAGCGTTTCAAGAGCCGCATTGCGTGTGGACACGAGACGGTGGTGCTTAATAAATAACGTCACGGAGTCGTCCTTAAAGAACCGCAGGTTGCCGACCCCTGACCTCACACCTGGGCACCACAGTGGCGGCATTTTAACGACCTCGTCTGGTACCCAGGAGGTCGTGGGTTCGATCCCAACACCCGACGCCTGCTCTATATTTGGAGTTTGTATGTGGATCTTCTCGTGGTTGCGTGGATTTTTCTCCCGGGTCCTCCGGTTTTTCCCTCTACGTTTAGAATCACGCGTTTAGAGGATTTGTCTGCCATAGATTTCCACGTGACAAGCCACTTCGTTGAGCTATCGTTTGTGGCCAGTTCGCTTCTGAAGAAGAGCTGTATAGCTCAGTGCGCCTTAGCTGGAAAAATAACAAATAGTTCATAGTTTTCTAGGTTTACCTGCAGACGATTTAATTGCTCCATCTCTCTTGATTCCTCCCTTGTCCTTTTTTTGCCACTCCATCATTATTCTCGAGCATTGGCCCTTCCAGCGACGAGTCCTGGCCATGCCCACGTGTTTGGGTTCATTCGTAGCCCGTCGAGCTAACCGCTGTGCAACGATTCCCCCCCCCCCGCGCGTTCATTCTGTACGCTATTGAATGTAATGAAAGCATACCCGTAGCCTTTTACACGCTGTGAATATTATTAACACATCATAACTAACCACAGGTAGGGTAGGCAGAGGAGGGGGATCATATATTAACCTTACCAAATGCATTGTCGCTTCATAAAGTGGGCCCGCAGTCCTCCAATTTTCATGAAAAATCACCCTTCCGCAAAATCCTTTGGAGGAAGGAAAGAAAATAATTACACTATCACTTGGCGAGAAATGTAGACCTATTTCCGACACTGCTGACATTTGCCGGAACAGCTGATGGAAATTCTGTAAGGGGAAGTTTAATTGGCATCGCCGTTTGGCACGGGGGGAGGGGAGGCGGTGGTGCAGGGTTGATGAATGGCAACGTCGTCCCATTGCTGCTGCTGCTGCTGCAGGTATTTTCCTGAGACGGGTGGCCGCGAGACTGACCGCGCTCATTAAAACCACTCGAGGTGCAAGCTCCGTGCGCTGGGTCATTTCCCCCGAACAACCGCGCCACTGTTGATGCAATTCACACGCTCTCTCGCGGACGTTTACTTTGTGCTCGGCTTTTAATGGCCGTTTAGCAATGGCCAAAATTTATTCTGATCTCGCCCGCTCGAGGAAATAAGTGCTCTTTGTCGCGGCTGCGTTTCACCGCACGGCGATAAAAATCGTGTCAAGCGGCCGGTGGGGCGCTCGTCCTTTATAAGAGCGGCGGAATAATTGAAATGAACAGCGCACAAAAGTCTTGGGAATTTATTGAACAGATCCACGAGGTTGGCGCTTGCCAACATTACGACAGAGGCGCTTCCGTACCCCCCGTGGATCTTCAAAAGGGATGCGTGTGAGTTTGCTCCAACGAAGTGGTGGGTGGGGGGGGGGTCTTGCAAACTCAGCCGATTAGCACCGTCCACAGACGTCTTCTTTTCCTTTGCCACTTTATTATTTCTAACCAAGTTCACCCGAACAGTCGGATTACGTGGAGCATGCCGCACACGCCGTGCCGTGTCAGATCCTGCGAGGGTGGGGGGGTGGAGGTGGGTGTCAAACCAATTAGAATTACGGGGCCACCTCCTTTGGACAGCACTCTGAGTTGGAGGGTGATGACCTTAAACACAGTGGCCCTGTGTACTGCGCCAGCAAGTACATGTCGACAACGTCATCGCAAGTGCTTTCATTTATCCGTCTGTCCGTTTTTAATTCGCCGTTTGTGTAGCAAGCACGAGCATCTGCCATGTGGGTACTCGATGCACAAGTGTAAAATGTAAAACCCTCCTGTTGTGTGCGACTGTGGTCACCATGGAACATACAACGATCTCGATGAAGGGGGCGTCACAGCGATACGCTTTGCTACTCCCGACGCAATTAACCCCCGACGCAATTATTTGGCTCAATAACCTCAATGTAAATGTTTAGTTATTCTACATCAAAATTAGCCGTATGAAGTAAAAGATTGACTGACTGACAAACAGATCAATGTAATGTCGCCGACATATCCTTGCCGCATAGTTTACAGTGCTGCTGTGTTTAAGGTTGTCATCCTCTGCAGCTTAATGTTCTGTCTGGAGGAATTGGCCTGTGGCTGGAATTAGTCTGGCAATAACACCACGTGAGTATTTTTTGTCTTAGAGTCAAGTAAAGACTCAAACTGCAGGACACCAGGGCCAATGCTATTGATGACAGTCAAACTGTGACCTGTGACTTTGGTACAAACGTAACAAAATGTTTGACCGTATTAGTCTCATTCATTTTCTCCCTTCTCATTCTTCCAATAAATGTTTTTATTAAGAGTTTTTGACGGTTTTGTAAAAAAAATTGACAAAATTACGTGTAATGTGGGAGACAAATTGAGGCTTGGGGAGCGGGGGTGGGTTTGGTGGTGGTGACCTAAAATCCGTACCTGAATAGCACGGTCGGCGACGTACGGTGCAAAAGAAATTCAACATGCGCACACACACAACTGTGGCATTTCATCGACGTTGCAAAGTGCAGGGGTTGGCAACCAAAATAACAAGAAGAGCCATTTTTCTCGAATTTCGGAGAAAAAAAATCTCAATATTTCAAGAGCTGCAATGCACGGGAATACGAGACGGGGTGGGCCCTTAGTAAAATAACTGCGGCTCTGGAGTCGCATGTTTGCCGACCGCTGGTCCAGTTGGTTATAGATGTTGTGGCTGTCCTGCGGATAAACCGGTCCCTGCCATAGGAATGTGGATTTCACCCACTGGCCCGGCAAAGAGGGTAGGAGCGCCGTTAGAGGGCGAGCGGCTTTCTGATGCTTTGTCTGACCCCACGACAAACGTCTCGAGACTTCGGTCACACGCCTTGCTCCGACCGATGGGCCCCCCCCCCCCCCACACGGGGTCCCACGTCGGAAAAACGCTGTCAGCTTTAATGAATGCGGCAGGGGGATTTAAATGAAGAATCTCATTACGCGATGGTGTTGAGGAAGAAAGATCGTCGGGACCTCAATTGATTGACTAAATGGGGACGCAAATGTCAGTTTGGCCATTGTGCACGGCCGTGGCGTTTCAACCGAATTTATTATTTTTACGCTTGTTTTTGTGTCAGTTTCGTCTTACAAAAAAAAACACTCCCTCGCTTTCGCCGTGCTGCACGTCTTCAAAATGGAGGGCTTCCTTTAAGCACGCAGGTGGCGGTGGTTGACAGTTTCTACCATGAGCGACGCTTTTATAAGTTATATTCTCACTTTGGCCACAACTTCCATCAGTGGGCTTTGCATGAGACCACCGGCCAAGGAGTGCTGCTTATTGAACAGTTTGCAATGTTGAAGGGTGCTTTTTTGTTTCTTTGCCATTTCATCCAGTTGCGGTGAAGCTCACAGCGATAAAAAAACCTCATTGGGTCTCGAAATATTGTCAGGAGGTGTCTGCTTGGCACAGTTGGTTACGTACGAAGTTCAACTTTACTGTTTCTCTTTGTTTCTATTGTACGCCTGTATATATTGTTTGTTTGTGTGTGGGAGAAACACTAGAGTGGTTCTGCAGAAAAGAGCAATCTATTTTCTGTTACCAACTTACATGTCTGATTTACTCCCCAAGTCATGTGCTTACACTGGTTGCGTCAGGTTTGTTTTATAACCTGTCCGCATTTAAAGCCTTTGCATGTGGTACTGTGGGATAAGCTGAAGAGGGGAGCGGTAGTGTCGTGGCTAGCGCGCTGCGCTGCGGACCCGGCGATCCGAGTTCCATTCCTGCTCACGGCCAACACCAGTGATGATTATCTTAACCGGTCGACCTAGGATCTAGTGCCTTCCCCTAGGTCGACTCAGCCTCAAACGGGAACCTGGTGCGATGTGTAAACATCGCCACTAGGGATACAAAGGGGGCCAGGCGTGGTGTTGGCAACCCACTCCCTTGTGTGGCATGCCGGCCTTCATACGTGCTTGCTAACAACACTTGCCCCAACAGTCTGTTGACGCTCTTTGGGGAATATTTGTCTTTGTAAGCTGAAGTGTGAACATCACGCTACTGTGAATATGCAGTCAAAGTTCAAAATACCTTAGGAAGGATTTCCCCCCCCCCCTTCCATCTTTTTTACTTTCATCGTTCATATGAGGGTGCTAATCTATCCGTTGTCTGTGTTTATCCCGAGTGTATTGGTGGTGCAGTGATTGGCACGCTGTGATACGAACACAGCGTTCCGAGTTTAATTCTCGGTGAATTACGGTCAAACAATCCACATGACTTACCACGCTATGTGGAGGCGTTCGTGCAGCAGTTTATTGACAAAGAACTAATGCTTATATTATTGTTGTTGCTAATTTACAATCATTCCAAACACATGGCAGGACTTCTCTTTGACCGCAGAGTTCTATTTCATTGTGCACAGCAAATTTATCACGGCATGGGATAGTGGAATAATTTAGCACACAACTCGGTAATTGGCTAATGCGGATCCTTTGTACTGCGAACCAGCCATCCTATTAAAGATGCTGACACCAACATCTTTTGGGCCCGGCTTGCATCTCGCAAACACACAATGTACATGAATGCAAATGTCTCTTTAAAAAATTTCCGGTTCCCGAATGGATTACACCAACACTCCTGTGTTTTTTTTTTTATCACCTACATTAATTCTCTCTTTTTCCCAGCACTGCACCCGAACCGTATTTATTGTAATAATTTTCCTAAGCCAGCGCTTGCAAATCAGCGCGGGGCCACGCGTTGGCGTGTCCCGCGCCGCCGCACTTCCTCGCTCCAAACTGGGGCACGGCGAGCGGGGGGTCATCGGTGCCACTGCGAGCACACGCGTTTCCTCTTCCCCCCAACTTGGGATCCCGCTCCCAAGGGGCTCTTCCGTTTGGCGTGTGCAGCCGGGGCGAGCGAGCTGGCGGGCGGGCGGGTGGGTGAGCTAAGCAGAAAAATTTCCAGCGTCTTGAGGCTCTGCCAAAAATCGACGCGCTCGCTTTGTCCTTTGCCTCGGCGGCCGGGGTGCGACCAGCACGTGTGCTGTTGTGGGGGGGGGGGGGGGCGCCGTGGCTCGGTGTGCAGCGCTGGCCGAGCGTTTCTGCTGGCGCATCCGTAACTGTCAGCGTGGGTAATGCCGGCGCGGCCTGGCCAAAGTGCAGCGCTCCGCCAATTACCGCCACCACTGCCCGTGGCGATGGGAGGCGGGGGGCATACATGAATGCGTATGAGGGTCTTCGCCAGCCGGTTTGTGCGCTGCGATGCCAATGACGGCTAAATCCGAGAATGTCAACGCGTCGGGCTCGCGTCTGTGAAATGCGACCGCCCGTCACGTGATAACTGTGTTGCGCTTTTCAAAAAGACGATTTGAAAATGCCTTCAAAGATCGTGAACGTGCTTGTGCTTGCGACAGACGCTGTCGAATTTTGAAAATGTTTTTTTTTTGCCTCTTTCCCCCCTCATCTGGAGATGATTGGCACCCCCTTTTTAATGAGCAAAGTAGAAGGAACTCGATAGGCGCTTGAAAGAATACTCATGCGGTGCATTGCTTTTGCTGACAAGCCTTCGGCGGGATATTATGGGAAAGAATTACGCGGCTTCAATTCACGACTTCATCCGTCTGGTTGAAGGGTACGTTTTTGAATGTCTGTTTAAGCAATGGATATAAAAAAAATTGTAGCTGAATTGTCAAGAGGCAAGGCCTCTCAAGGTCCTCCCAAAAATGATGAGGTGAAAAAATGCCATCATTAGCCTTTTTCACTGCGAGTGGATTCTCTGGTGGCGGAGATTTGTATTCCAAGTGCCGTGAATAAAGATCGTACAGAAAACAAAAGCTCAACCCACGTTTCATAACGAGGGCCAATTTCATCATGTAAATTGGCACAGCTCCCAACACAATTCTAAATCACAGCGATTATGATCCAGGGTCTGGGGTGGGAAAGTATGTTTTACGTCCAAGAACGGAGTGCTTTTTATGTCTTTAACATGTAGAAGAGTTGAGGAATGTTGACAGGTTTGCCTCGTAGGAACACAATGTCCTCATCACACTGTCGGCTGTTAAGGACACCAGCCTGTGTCAGCCATGCCACTTGCACCTGGAGTTCACTGACCGCTTCACATACAGGAGAAAATAGCATGAGTTAGCAAATGTACCAATTCGCAAATGACGCAATGAATAATTTATTAATGAATAAAGAAATGCATTAACAAACGATTGAATTAATAAAAAAATAGTGAATGAATGTACGATTGAATGTCTAGCGACGTGGACATTGTCTCATGTCCTGCTGTGCCCCCCCCCCCCCCCCCCCCACAGGAGACACGTCGAGCGAGGCCAGCTCCTTCACCTGCGACTCGAGCACCAACGCCACGCGGGACAGCGTCTCCACTATGACGCGGGACAGCGTCTCCACGGTGACGCAGGACAGCGAGAGCCAGGCCTTCGCTGCCCGTGGGCCGGACAGCGAAAGCGGTGGCAGAAAGGAGGAGGACGACTGCCACGAGGAGGAGGAGGAGGATTACGACGAGGAAGCAGGCGCATCGCTGTCGGCCGCGGCGGCCGCGTCGGCGGTGGCGGCATTGGCCGCGAGCATCGGGGCGGTCGGCAAGGCGGCGCGGGACGCGGACGGGGACGACAACAGCGACCGGAGCGAGTCGGGGGCGAGCGGATCCTCCTTCGAAGAGATCACCGCCGAGGAGGACGGCGACAAGACCGAGACGCGAGCCAAACCCCCTGCCCCGCAGAAGGACACCGCGACGGAGCCGGCCGAGCTGCCGGAGGTGCAGGCTGAGCTGTAGGAGCGCTCTCGCCTGCTCGCTCGTTCTCTCGCTCGCAACGCGCACACGCACGCACGCACGCACGCGCACGCACACGTATCTCCATCGCAGTTAATTTTCACAGGGGACGAGTTAGAAAATTGTAGTGCGTATACCTGCTTTTTATTGTTGAAACGAAACCGCAAAATAAATTTTTGTCAGTCTTATTTGCCCAGCGAGTGAGGGCCTTACTTACAGTGATGTTGATGTGCCAGCAAGGGATCCGAAACAAGTTACTAACAAGGGATACAATGCTCACACAGTGTCTCTTAGAGATGCCAACTTTGAGATCTATGAGAGACACAGAATAATACCTTTCAATTGATGGGGTTAATGTAAAAAAAAAATCAATTAACCCTTTCCCGTTCCAAGACGTCTGCAAGTTGCAGGGTGGGTCCCGCTCACCGCTGAATCTCGGAACGTGCAAGCGGTTAGCGTTATACATTTTTAGAGAGGCTATGCGCCATTATTTTTAAAGACACTGTACTCACCGCAGAGAACTGTAGCAACTCGACCGCACTCCATGATAGCTGGCGCCAAACTGTGCCACACGCCCTCCTGCATGGCCTTGTGGAAGCCTCGGTACCCATAAAGTTATTTTATTTGTTATTCTGAAATAAAAAATGATGACGTTCACGTACGTCATCGGAATGGGAGATAGCTAATGACTTACCATGCTTGGCCGTCCGTCAAGATTATTCCACAATTCTACTTAGTTTCCCACTGTCATTGCAAAAAATTGTTCGTTTGTTGAAATTATCTGGCATGGGCCTGAACCTTTGCTTTCTTATCGGATCTTAATGCCAGTGATGGCTCTTGACATTTCCACCTTAGCGGTGGTGTAGCTCGGCTCTGTAGCATCGTCACCCCTGAGGTCCTGTTGAGCATTTTATTCCTTTGTCTTATTTGCTTGCTATATTTTTTCATTTCTCAATTCCCACAGCCAGCAGTGGCCGATGGCATGGGGGATAAACGATGGCTCGGAAGCGGGCGACTGTAATATCGCCGGCCGTGCAGAGCGCGAGGATGCGAGTTGTTTACTCGAGGTGTCTCTGTTGGGTTACGCCCGTTGCGCGGAAATTTGCTAAAAAAACCTTGCAGCAAGCATCGGCACCGTGTCCCCACGGAGCCCAGCTGCAACGCGTTTCCACTGGGCTGCAATGGCTTGACTGGCATAGCCACCTTGGGGGACCACAGTTTTGTGTGACGCACGGCTTTGCCCGGCACATGCCTTAGCACGCCCCACCGTGCCCCTCTTTCCAATTGGTGGCAAAATTGTTAATTAAGCCGCAATTGTAACAACATTTTACCCGCTGCCGAAAAAATATATATCGAGGGCCGGCCATTAAGCATGACCTGACATGCAGGTAGCTCATTCGTCGTACGCACAGATGCCCTAATTAAGTTGTCTCTTGTTTTGGCGAAGCTTAAGTTAAAAGTACTGCCCTCTGCAAATTCGCAGCCATCCCTTGTTTAATAACTAATAATATTAGAGTACATTTGATATTTGCCTAATTCCTATAGCGCTCGACTATAATGAAGAAGCTGTGTTGTGTAGACAGTGTGCAGAAGTTTCGCATTAGGGGGCGATGTTGCAACGTGTAATCCAAATTGAGTAATTTGCGGGTAATCTTTCAAATATTGCTAATTTGGACGTTGACACTGACACACAATGGCCGGGTATACTTGTATGGTAAATACACGCCCCTGTAATAACCACGGCAGCCTGTCAGATTTCAATCGCGAACCTCTGCAACAAGCGGCGAACACGCTTGTTACCTCTGGGCAATGTCACCTCCATATGCCGCCGTTGTTTGTTGCGTTGTGGGGGTTTCTGTTGTAATTCGGTAGAAAAGCTGTAATGCACAGCTTCATGCAGCGCAGCCAATTGTGTTTAAAGCTCTTGTCTTACTGGAGTATGTGATTGGCAGTCGGTCCTCCGTAGAGAACCCACGGTTGAATCTCTGCAGGTGGGAGGGGCGCGCAAAATTACGGAACAATTTCAATTCACGCTTCCAAACAGCACGAAGAAAAATCATGGCAGAGCTTCAGCTTCCGCGTGTCCTGTAATAAACCGTCGGATTTGAACGCAACCTGCGAGTCTGGACATTTTCCAACAGAAATTTCCTGAAAAAAGGAATGATTATAAATGCAGTCCCAGTAAAAAGCCTCTCTGCTGCGATAGCAGCGCATTCACAATGTTTTGCTTCATCACGGCACAGACAGCATCTGTCCTGTTAAGGATTATTAGCAAATTCAAACAGGCGCCGTGCTATAAAAAAATCTTTTATTATCAGCGTGCAAGCGAGTCGTTTCCAAAATTGCTTTGTCCTTTCTCAGGGTTGTTTGGACAATCGCTGGGCATCATTGTTACCACCATCATCATAGCTTTTACCATTCTCATTTCACACTCAATCTGCATTGTCTCAATGAGTTCACACTGAGTGGATTGAAGTCTATGATGATGATGAACATCATAATGATTGCACAGGTCACGACACAAGCACAGATTAATGGTCACGAGTGGAAATGTTGAATCTCCTCTTTGTAACCTCAATGGAATCACGCGAGAGCCTTTTCCATAAACTCAACCCGGCGTTATTCTCCAATCCGTCGTTTTGCAAATACGAATTTGCACATCTTTTTTCGTTACTGCAGGACTATGGAAACTTGCAACTGTTAACGCTTTGCTGCACGCACCGGCTAAGCAGTGCCAACTGCAGACAACATCCGTTAATTCCATCGGCAGTGCGGAGGTAACGCGAATAGCTGAGCAAAGATCATGCAGCTGTTCAAGCCACAAAGAAATGAAGACGTTCAGTCTGCACCTCCTTAACACTTCTCCTGTCCAGCGCAACTGATTTGAAAGATACATTTACTTTTACACTCAGAATGCTTGTGAATTAGCGCCATGTGGCATGACAAAATTACTAAATGTATGCAAGATGTAAAAAAAGGCATGATCGTCATCAGCCATGGTCAATCCACTGCTGGACGAAGTCCTCACCAACCTGCCACTACCCAACCACAATTTTACTAGCACCAACACATGAACTGGATTTATCGCTTGGACTCCTCGGTCTGCCGCGTCCTCTCGTATGCGTTCCATTTCACAAATAATGTTAAATAATAATTATTATTGTCGTGATCGCTCATTTTTTTATTTGTTTAGTGCCGTTTTATGTTCAGTGTACGTCGAGTATTTTAAACGAGCTCGCTTCACGGCGAGAGGGATTGGAAGGTGACTGACACGTTGGGGGGGGGGGGGCCACGTGGTCATACTCTCCGTTGTGTTTCAGACGGCACAATTCGGAACAGAATCACTTGAATTGCTTTTTTTTGTTTGTTTCTTTTTAGTTTCCTTCGGGTTTTAAAGAAGTTACTTAGCGTCGATAAATGACATGTTACATTGTTACACGCGAATACATATTTAAGCTAGATTTATTTAATTTGACACTTTTTCAACGTGGCTTTTCGGAGTTATCGATCGACAATGTAACACGCGCCACCGCTATTCGGGGCACTTGAAACCACCCATAGAGAGCGGTAGATATGCATGACCACCACGAAGCCAAGTGGACCTGGGGTGGCTCAGCAGTGGAAAGAGCATGCAGCTCGCAATCGGAAGTTTGCTAGTTTTGAATCCTGGTTGGGTGTTGACTAAGCTCACCGTTTCACCGAGGCTGAAAAACATTATTATTTTCACTTTGTGGGGAAGTTAGCAGTGGTTGGTTGGCCTTTAGAGAGACTCAACCCCGCCAAAATAATATAGACATGCCGCCACCGGCTCGGGGCAATAAATGGAAGATTATCACCACCTCAATGCTAATTTCAGTGAGCATTCACTTTGATTTATTTGGCCATTGTAGTTCGGTGCCGCTGTTGGGAACTGGGCACGCACGTTCAGCGATACACGGGCGCGATGTTGAAGCAGCGTGGTATTGCGTGTGGGTGTTGCTTTATTGAGTTTTAGAGCCAGCTGGCCAGGACTGGGCAAGGACATAGCCCCACCCCGCACTATTCACCCAGGCAACAGGAGAGCACAGACTTAGATATTCCTTCACTTATCACTCCAACAACAATTACATATTTAACAATGCTAAAAAAAACACAAACAATTGACAAGACGAAAATTTTAAATAACTTTTTTTTTACTAAAATCTTATCAAAGATTATCATATTTTCTGGGACAGGCCCTCCTCACGGACACAGGCCCTCCTCACGTGACACAGGCCCTGCTCACAACGCAGGCCCTCCTCACGTGACACAGGCCCTGCTCACAACGCAGGCCCTGCTCTCCTTGGCCACTTTCATTGTGTCTACACTGGGCCCCATGTCGACCCCAATGACCTGGATAGCCGTACGACGTAATGTCAGGCCCATGTGGAAGACATCGATCAGCCGGAGGGATGGGGTCGAGACGGCAGATGCACATCAATCCGCAAAAAAAAATATTTTAAAAACCTTATCTCAACTTACAGCGTCTTTGTCATTCCACTGCTGGATGAAGGCCTTGTCCATGCTTTATCGGTCATGGTGGTGGTTTGGCTGAACTTCGCCATGAAGGTCAGTACAAATTGGTGAAGGGAGTGTAGGTCCCAGGACTGGTTCAGGTATCACTTGACAGCGATGTTCGCCGTGGCCACAAATTGGAACTCGGGTCGCTGGGTTCATAGCGCAGTCCGCTAGCTGCTGGGCAAACCACCACACACCACAATACAAATATAAAAAATAACGACACTTATTTTAACACGGCGTATCAAATGCTTTGCGGCCATGAAAAAAGGTGTTATAATTGGCATTCCTTTTATTAAATAGAATCTCGATTTATTTGATTCAAAATTATTTAATCTTTGCGCACGCAGCCCATTAAAACGAAGCGGCGCTGCCATAAATATCCAATGGGGGTGATGTTCGCAACAGGGTTACATTTGAAAAGGATTATTCAAGCAAGCCGTTCGAGCCAAAACCTGTTTGCATTTAATACGATTCAATAATTAGTCACTAATTTGCCCTTGGTTTACACACAGGTGTCTGCAGCAGGATGGCACTCTTAAAGGTTACACAAAAATCCCGGATATCCCGCATTAGGCAAAATAGTGCCATTTCATATTTTAAGACGAATGCAATTCTAGATTTAAAGCTTTCGTGACTGCAAGGATCCATACTCTTTGGTTCTATTCGGTAAAGTCACGTAGGTAAAAAATAAAACAACAAAAATCACGACGTTTCGGCCACAACACAAGCGGCCTTCATCATTGATGAAGGCCGCTTGTGTTCATCATTGATGAAGGCCGCTTGTGTTGTGGCCGAAACGTCGTGATTTTTGTTGTTTTATTTTTTACCTACGTGACTTTACCGAATAGAACCAAAGAGGACGAATGCAATGTTATGAGCTTTTTGTTTTAGGCGTTTGGCCGGCATTTTTATTGCTTTTCTTGAAATATTGCCAGTGCTTCAGTGTTCCTTGTAGCTGCTTGGCTTTCGATGTGTGCCCCCCCCCCTCCTCCCGCGTGTCTTAGTGTGGCGTGTTGTTGGGCACGATGTCCCGACGTTTCCCTCGGCTTCCGAAGAAGCCCGCCAAAGTGGAGTGAATCGTCGGACGTCGTGCAAAAGCAGTGCGCAGTACCACCTGAAAACACGTCGGATAGTTGCGCGACACAGCTGTGAGAAACCGAACGGGAGAGTCACTGTACCTGCTGTCCACATTCTATGCATTTCTTGTACGGATTGAATACGTGATGTTATTTCTAGCGTCGCTTGCACAGCAGTACCCGAGTCGCAAGTGCTGCCGTTACGCAGCCATCGTTGCGCACGCACGCACGGGTCCGAAGGGCGTTGGGTTCATGCCAGGCGGCAGTGGTGGGCAACCTGCGTACCGTGGTGCCCCTCCTGGTGGCCTGGTCTCGCCGTGTCTCTCGGGTGACGCGGTGGGGGGGTGGGGGGGGGGGTCACGGGTCGTGCACAAGCAACGACGTCGAGCTTGCGGCCCCCACCGTGGGAGGAGGAAGGCCGCTCACGTGGCCCGCCGACTCGTCCGGGCGGGCCATCACTCTGCCGTGTACGGCCTTCGCTAGTTCGTGGCCATCGCAGTTTGCGTGTTTACGAGCGAAGCTCACAACACTTTTACCGCACTGGGCATGTAGCGGCGCATCGATTTGTCATCGTCGTCGGCCATAATCTTTCAACTGCTGTGGATGAAGGTCCCCCCAAAGCAATTGCCATATCACGGTCCTGTTTTGCAGCAATTCATCGGTTAAAGTTGGTGGAGTTTTGCCTTTTTTTTCCCGCTCAAGATGCACGCATTGATTCGTGCACGTGATGGCCAATTATTGACAATTCACATATACTGCTGTTACATATTGGCTTATCGGGTGAACTCAACTCTTCGAACGAGATAGAGTAAAAATGGGACAGCATTTCCATAGCTGTCAACCCCTTATCAGTGCCAAACTTATTACAGACCGATTCAGATCTTATTGGTCACCCCGTGGCCTTATAAATCTCAACGTTCATCCTACCAAGTCTCACCACAAGGGAGAAACACAAACAAACAGGCAAAAAAATGCCCTTATTTAACCGGCTTTTCGCCGTATGGACCTGAGAACTCAATTCCCCTGTACAATAATACGGGTAAACCGTATGGGTTGACAGGTATGCATGTATTCCCAGGTTGAATCGTTCCCTCGGATTCGTGATGGTTACATGATCATTACGTGCCTCGTCGGCACCTTCCATCGACACAGGATGCAGTGGCATCTTATCAAGGATCCAGATCCCATTGAATCAAACCTGATTGAACATCTTGTTTCTTGGAGCTGGATCTTGTCCCTGTCACTTGGTTGAGCTCTCCGGAGAGCAATCAGAATGATTTTGAGAATGCATTCGTCATCATGATTTACAGCCCTTTGTCCAACCTCTGCTGGATGAAGATCTCTCCACACACTTGATGGTCTTAGGAGGTTAATGGAGTTCGTGACCGATTCAGACACCGCTCTCCACTGTTGTCGCCTCTGGTTGGTAACAGAAACTCATGTGGCTGTGTTCGTAACGCGTGGTGTAAAATCCGCTGCACCGCCTCTCCAAAAACAGGGGGGGGGGTCCACCTTAAGTGGAAGATTCTAATTTTTACATTTAAAAAAATGCATATCGTTGGGATACATTTGAACTCGTAGTAAATACGAATGATTAGATAAAACTTGCTTGAGATGGTTGAAGATCTTGCTGATCGAGGCCTCTTGCGGGGTGAGCCGTGGTGGAGTTATCCAGACGAAGGGGCAGGATCTCCTGCCTCCTCGTCTGCTGACGGCGCTGTAGCCACGGGAATGTTCACCAGAAGAAGTTTGCTCTCGTCTGGCCTCTTCTCCGGACCTTCTGACTATGATTGCAGAACGTTTAAATAATACTGAAGTGAGTATTATTATTTATTTGTACCGGTTGTGCAGGGTCATGCGCTTGGTCTCGTTCTCTGCCCAATAGTTTGCACTGCGCCCTTTGACCTCACAACAAAGCCACCTCCCAAGCATCCGGCCAGGTTAAATATGCGTCGAGTTTTATTCCGAGTTCGATTGAAATTTGTGTTCATTTTATTTTTTTCACGAGAATACAACGTGATTTTCATGCGCGAGGCAACTTCGAATTGAATGCTGTCATTAGTATGATGTCCGAAGGTGATAACACGTGTGTCAGTAACACGTGTGTCAGTAACACGTGTGTCAGTAACACGTGTGTCAGTAACACGTGTGTCAGTAACACGTGTGTCAGTAACACGTGTGTCAGTAACACGTGTGTGTGTGCACGCGCGCGTGCACACGTGGCGGAGATGTTTGTGTGTAAGCACAGACACAAAGACAACAACACACGCACACATTCATGAATTTATTTAAGGATGAGTAGAGATAAGGTTAGTGGGAGAAATGTTCACTGCATTTAGTCTTGCTGTGGACTCGACAGGAGCTTGGTTATTGTCGGCTAACAGTAATTTCCCGACAATAACTGTTACCTTATAATTGCCTTGTTGGTCAGTAATGTGCATTCCGGAACTGCTGCCCCAGACACTAAACGCAAACAAAAAAGCGGCGAGAAAATCGGTTTTCGAAATTCCCTAACAATGCAAACAGCTGCGATGAGATTTTTTTTTGCCCGCAAAAAATCGGCCGTAAATTGCGGGACCAATTCTTTCCCATTAACGCTGACAAGTGGAACACGGCCCCTTCATTGCAGCTTATTTATTTATTTTGCGACAGACTATTAAAACGTGGCAACAACAACAAAAAATGCGCACATGTCGAGTCACGACACCCAGGGGGGGGGGGGGGGGGGGGTGGTACGAGCCAGGAATGGTTTGCTATGAGAAAGGTGGTGGGGGGGGGGACAATGTCTTACAATCAGCAGCAGTGTGTGTGTGTGGAATGTCGTTGCGAGATACGGCGTGGAAGCACACATTCGCGCGTTCTCGGGGAGGGGGCCCGTTGGTCCCTGGCACCCGGCGCTCTTAGTCCGTTTGAGGTGCAGCAGGACCCGTGAACCGAGTTTGTTCAGCCGGCACGCCGCAAATTGCGTGCGCAGGCTTCCAGAGCCTTTTATTTGTTGTTGTTGTTCTCGTGATGCGGCGGACCCATCACCGACCGCCGTGGTAGTCGCTACACCGCGTGCAGTCCGATCCCGTTGCCTGTTGTGTGGGTTCCCGTCTTGTTGTGCGATGTTGGACACGCTGTGTTGGCGTGACTGGGTTGGGTGAGCGGCGTGCAGTCCTTTCCCTGCGGTGCAGCGGGCACTGGTTGAAAACTCACTCCTTTCGAACTGCGTTTTTTGCCTTTAGTTCGTCGTCCTTCGCACGCACCCCCCCATGAGCACGGTTGGCTACGTACGGTGCGAAATAAGTTCAACACACAACGCACTCGTTAGCCGTATCGGCACTCTCAAATCATGGACACGGGCTGGCGGGCGTTGGATATGAGCTCGCGGAATTGTGGAACAAAACAATAATGGCTGGGTGAATCGGGGATACGCGGTCGGACGTTCGAAATGAACTTCCGACCGCGGATGGGTTCATTATTGTCGACTTTGGCTGAAACAACACGGGGGGAACGCAACCCCCCACACCCCCCGTGACTGATGTGGGGGATGCCGACCGTTGCTGCGTCGGCGACGACATCGTTCGCTCGTTTTGTACATCGTTAGAACTGAGAGAGACTGGAAGATTAAAAAAAAACGGTGGAAAAAAAGATGTAAAATAAGTTAAATATGAGATGCTATAAAATAAATGCTTTTATTCGTTGTATTGCCTGGAGTTTAACAAAATTGTTATTCGCTAGCCCTTCAGATTTATTCTCTAAGTAAATGTTGTCATCGTTACAAACATAAAAATCCGTGTGATTGATGTTGAAACGAATTTAATATAATTCGCCGTGTACTGTGTTGCAACCTTTTTCTTGAATAAAATAAAATTATGGTAAGAAACCTGGCGCTTTGGCGAGCCAAGTGCATTGCCGGACGGGCGTTTATTTACACCTCGTTTAGTTACACCTCGTTTAGTTTCACCTCGTTTAGTTTCACCGTGTTGTCTGTGTACGAGGCACGTGGTGAGTCGTCGGCTCGTCAAAGAAACATGCGGATGGTCACAATATTTGTTTGCATTGTGCGCGTGAATTCCGGTGTTTAAAAAAATCTGTGCAGATGCTGTGCAAATGTGTAACTTTTGGACGGACACAAACAAGACGGAGACACACGCAAGACGGGTAACACAGACGATACACTCGGTACAAACGACGACAAAACCACCAATTCTTGATCCTGAATTGTTATCAAATGGAAGCGGAGGGAATTCATCGTGAGTCTCATATACAAGTCACTCACCAAATAGACAAATTACTGTGTAAGCAAACACATCTATAACATTTATACATATAGAACATTCAGCTTGCTCTACTAGAAATGTTTTAACTCCCTGGGGGAAGTATGCATGCATAAGAAGGCCATACAAGGCGGCATTGCCAACAGCCAACTCGGTAAAACATGAAAATCCCCCAGTGTGAAACACGCAGATGCCAAGTGAAAATAAACTAATTTATTTATTTCTCTTTTGTGACAACTGAATAGCGAGAGGGTGGGGTATAATAGAATTAATGAAAGAGGGGAGTTCAAAGGTTTGCATAGCAATCATGTGAAACGCATTTATCTCGGACCCGGCTGGAAGTTTCGAGAGCGTGGAAGGGGAAGACCTCGACTGAGCGGCGAATAGATGGGGCGAGCGAGCGAGTTAAGCGAGCGATCTGAAAGAACCCCCCACCCCTCTCGCTTTCTCTACCCCTTTCGCCGAGGGACTCTGTGTTGTTCTTTGGGCAGCTGGACGTGCGCGGTGGGCTCGCGAAAGCGCTAGCTCCCATCGGCTCCGCTGTGTTTGTCCCAGTGATGGCTTGTCGCATCCGCCGGCACGAGAACAAAAGGCCCTTTTCTTTCTCGGTGGCCTCTCTGGCGCCCGAGTTTGTCGATCACTGCTCTCTCCAGCAGCTCGACGATGACTGCCGGAATCGTCCTGTCGCCTTTATCCAACCGGTTTACGAACAGCGCTGATGCCGCCGTGGTGGTAATGGTAAGTGCGGCGGGGGAATTATGCGATGGAGAGGTCACCGGTTCGATCTCCTGACGTGGCCCTTAAAGCAATGGGGGCATGGTTGTTAAATACGCCGTAGCTTCTGTCCACCCACCAGTATAAATGGGTCCATCACTGTCGATCGTGTGTGGTGGGGTAAAGTGTGGGTATTCCCACTTCTACCAAGGTGTCTGACCAACGTGATGAAGTAGGTAAAAAACATAACTTCTATAAAGAAGGGCTGTAGAGCTGTCTAGTGGAGAACCTCCTCCACCAGCATTGGTGTCGGGTAGAAATTCCACAGCTGCATCATTCACTTTTACAAATAATCACTGACAATGTGTTTTTTATATATATAAAACTGAAAGGGCAATCTAGCCGTGGAACAGCTCAAACTTTAATTAACATATGTTGCATGCGTTACATCGAGACACCGACAGAAGAACACACGGAGTATAGAAAATACGCGAGTCAGACAAATCTTATTGACTGATAGGAAAAGTAAGCGTGCTTGGGACCAGGACGCGTCGCTCGAAGGGATGGTGACCGGTGGTCGAGACGAGTGACGAGCGAGTGGCAGCCAAGGGAGAGAACGCGACAAAGATGACCTCGGCCGCCGCCGGAGATGGAGCGATAAAAATTCAGCTCCCGTGCACGGACGCTCTCTGGTTTCGTAGCTTCTCAGGACTCGGAAGAGAGGGCGTTGGCTTGGGGAGGCTGCTTATCCGGCATTGGCGTGATCACAGTTGCTGACGATGACCTAGGGGCGTGGAGTGGTCAGGAAGAGTAAAATCATCAACAGCAAATTAGTGACCACACGGGCACTTTCGCAGCATTTAGATATTCATGATCAAGTTGAAGCCATCTTTTAAATGACCGGTCTTATCACCCAACGAGTGACAACTTCCCCTTACATCGTTTCATACCTTTTCAGTTCTCTACCTAAAACTGACTTTGTCTTCTGATTAAACCCGTGGACATCTTTTTTTCCCCCATTTGACAATACACCAAGTGAAACACAGCCACGCTCAGACCGCGGACCTTTAAGCTGTGTGCGAGCAAACAAGGTGCCTTGACAAAGGAATTAGCATAAAAATTTGCATTTGATTGGCCGACTTAGCATGATGAACGGTGTAGAGGTGGTGTACATGCGGGTGAACATGCCGGTTGGCGAGGGGGGGGGGAGGGGGAGTTTACCTATTGATGGTGTGAAAAGGGAATTTTTAAGAGCTGCGAAAGTTTGGGGTACCACTACTTGAAAAAGATACTGTACCATTGAAAATTAGTTTAATGTTTGGTTCGATTTAGAACATCTTTCCAATGGTTGCTTCATTTGAAACCATCTTCTCGGTTGAATTCGCAAACCTACTGGGTTTGCGAAGTTTTCAGGGATATGTCAGTTGCAAGAGGGCTCGTGTGCCTGCTCGACCAGGCCTCGGAGCGTTGTGTGTGGAGTGGTGGGTTTTTTTTTCTCGCCCAAAGGAGGAAATAGCACCAGCGAAGATGTCCGACATGGAGAACGTAATATAATTAATCATATAATAATTACCCATGTAATCAGGAAAGCCACACTGAGCCCAATGGCTTTTTTCAAGAGGGTCATGCTGTACGAAGCTGGTTGTAATCATTAGCGAAACGTCGTACTCGACTGTAAATGTTTTTGTGGGTCTACTCGCCATCACATAGCTAATTGGCACGTTTTGTTCACGTGACAAACCTTACTAATCGCCTGTGTCTGGTGGTGGTGGGGTTCACGACACATTTATATTTATGCGACCTAACCCAACAACCTTTATTAACACATTCCTGCGGAGGGAGCTGGTAGGAACGTTGGGTTGCTCGGTCAATGGCCAGGGTCAACGGCGGCACCACGTGGTGTATTACGCACAATATGCCCGACTGTGAGGGCGGGCACAAGCCGGCGTGAAGGGTGGGGACCGAGTGGGGACCTGGGATGGTGAAGAGAAAAAAAGTTGTTCCTCAAAAAAAAGAGTACAATACCCACGAATTGGCGGCTTATAATGTAGAGATTGAGAGTAGCCGCATACTCCAATCGCATGTTGTTGATTCTCCACGTGGAGGAGAAAATGTCGTGAAGATGGCCGGACGTGGTTGGTGGCCACCCACCCCCTCGTGTGTGCCGTGGCCGCCTTCCCCACCCCACCTAGCCCCTACCCACCCTCCCCACCTAGCCCCTACCCACCCAGCCCCTCCCCACCCTCCCCACCCAGCCCCTCCCCACCCTCCCCACCTAGCCCCTCCCCACCCTCCCCACCCAGCCCCTCCCCACCCTCCCCACCCAGCCCCTCCCCACCCTCCCCACCTAGCCCCTACCCACCCAGCCCCTCCCCACCCTCCCCACCCAGCCCCTCCCCACCCAGCCCCTCCTCACCCTCCCCACCCAGCCCCTCCCCACCCTCCCCACCCAGCCCCTACCCACCCTCCCCACCTAGCCCCTACCCACCCAGCCCCTCCCCACCCTCCCCACCCAGCCCCTTCCCACCCTCCCCACCTAGCCCCTCCCCACCCTCCCCTCTCCACCCAGCCCCACCCCTCCCATTTTTGGATGCACGACGGACGGACGGACAGAATAATCCCCTGTGGGCTGGTGGAACCAGGAGGTTCCTACCAGTATGAATAATTTTGGTCGCGAATGCCTACGTGTTGAACCAATTAACGAGTGCTCATGCGCGTGGAAGGAAATCCGAGCACCCGGATAGAAAAAAAACGCACGGTGGACCACAATCTATCCCCGTACCGATGGGGCAGCAGGGAGATGAAGTCCACACTCGCCGCTCCGCCTTCTCCGGCAAGCCAGCGTATGTATGGCAACCTCGACGCGCCTTTGCAAAAGGTAAGGGAGTTTCAAAACATCCGTGCGGTCCACCAACCTGGCGCCCGAGCGGCTGCCGGATTACCAAGCGTGCGCGCGGCACCACCGTCCGGATGGTTGCAACGAAATGATCGTGCAGGAAGGAGCTCTATGGATTTGTTGCATCACCTGACCCCGTGAGAGACGTCAACAGCTTGAGGAGGACTTCGTCCAGCAGTGGATTGGCAAAAGACCTGTGATAGCATGTGACTAAATAAATAAACGATGACTGGTGATGATGATGATGATGACAATGACATCTCCCGATTCCCCGCACGCGACGTCACTCATTGCAATGGGATTGACCGGGCATCCCAAAAGCAAGATCCTCCGGAATTAGTCTTGAGACTCGGTGAGGCTTTGCTGGATGCCTCCCAGGTAAATGGATGACAGCCACGAACGGCGTCTGCGTACCCCCACACCAGACGGTCACCGCATCGCGCGCTTTCAGATGCGCTTCTGCGGCCGTCTGGAACGCTCTCCCTTTCCGATGTTAGGAAGCCACTGGAGCTGTGCACTTTTAAATAATCATCTAGATTGAAAACGTTATTTCTTCGATTAGCACGGTTGGCTACCTACGTTGCGAAAGAAGTTCAGCTTACATTCACATTTTGATTTGAAGCTTTCGTGACTGCAGTAATTCATATTCTTAGCTCTTTCGGTAAAGTCACGTTGAAGGGATACAATAAAATAATAAAATATATATAAAACAATAAAAATTCTCACGACGTTTCGACCATAACACAAACGGTCGTCATCAGGTTTGTCGGTTTGCATAAATGTATTTATTTTTCAACGGTGTATTTATTTATTAAAAAAACGTCAGCGCCACGCGCAGCGATTTGGCAGTTTATTTAGAAGGACTAGTCCATCTATGTTCTGAAAAGAGGAGGGGGGAGACGAAAAATTAATTTATGCTGTCTGAATGCCACTGTAAGCGTGAACAATCAATTAAGACCTGAAATGGTTTATCAAATCTTTCCAATGATTGCTAAGCCAGAATCCATCTTCTCGGTTGAAATTGTCTCTGTGCTTGTATATGTGGATAGCCTCATGAACGAATCTCTCATGGTAGCCAGATGGCTTACAAAGAACCTCTGTCTTGGAAAAATCAATGTCATGTGAGCCTACTGAATTATAACAGTGATCTGCCACGGCAGAGGTGTTGGTCCTACCGTGTTTAAGGTCCGCTTTGTGTTCACGGATGCGGTCCGAGACATGGCGTTTGGTTTCTCCAATGTAACTACTACCACAGAGGCAATCTTGAAGAAACACAAGATCCAGGTCCGTTTCAACACATTACATAAAATCCGTGATCTGGTTCCGTCTGTAAAAGATGTGATTCCGGACATACAGTACCCTGGTGTCTACACCAGCTGCGCTATGAACCTGGCGACCCGGGTTCGATTCCCGCTCACGGCCAACACCAGTGACGATTATCTGAACCGGTCCCGGGCCTCCCCTAGGTCGACTCAGCCTCAAATGAGTACCTGGTGCGGTGTGTAAACATTGCCACTAGGGAGACAAAGGCGATCGGGCGTGGTGCTGGCCACCCACCCCCTCGTGTACCGTTCCGGCCTTCATAGGTGCTCGCTAACAGCACTTGCCCCTACAGTCTGTTAAGGCTATATGGGGGATCTTTGTCTTGTTCGTGTGTGTGCATGCGTGTGTGTGTGCATGCGTGTGTGTGTGCATGCGTGCGTGTGTGTGCGTGTGTGCATGCGTGTGTGTGCGTGTGCGAGTAAAAGAAACTGCGCGTGCCATCGCAAAACAAATTCTCTGTGACAACGTGTTTCTCTTTTCCCACGTCATTCGTTCTACAAATATTACGCCGTTTGCACATCCCATTGCTTAACCCACGCAGCACATTATACACGGTATAAGTAAATATGATAAGTACAATTATTCCCAATAAAAAAAAGCGCAGGATTATCTTGCCGCTTTAAATTCCCGCACAACGAAGCGACCTTTGTTGAGCTGTCGAGTGTCGCCAGGTCGCTTCTGAAAAAATCGGCGAATGCCTCAGTGGGTTTTGCCTGCTCGGGTGGGCATGGTTTAGTTTTAACTTGTTCAACCTTCTTGCACTTTGCACTACGATAGTGTTTTGTACTGTTTGTTGTTGTAACGTTCTTTATAGCTCATCGAATTCCTCGTATAAATATTCAGATGTATTATTATTTACGACGAAACCAATGGAAAAAACCCGATTAAACAGCTTTTTTTTTTTTGCAAGATACACACGAGAGAAATGCAGTCGAGTTTTATTTAGCCAACGCTTGCTACACGCGACTGCACGGTGACACCGCTTTTAAAAGCAAAAAATGTAAAGTAAATGTCCTCCCGAGTGAACGTCAGCCCACAAAGCCCCACCACAGCGGCGGCTTCCTCCTTAGCACGTGCAGCGACAGTGGCAGCCCCATCGCACGCCCTGTCCGTCGAATTTCAATGCGGGAGACGATGTCGCGACATCAGTCGGAGAAATATCGTAAACAACAATAACAAAAGCACGTATTCTATGGGTATTGTCTTCACCTTCACCTGATGACGATTGCTTGTGTTGCGATCGAAACGTCGTGATATTTTTTATTATTTGTTCCAGCTACGTGGCTTTACCGAGAGACCCATAGAATCTGTATTCCTGCAGTCACGAAAGCTTTATGTCAAGATTTAACAACAACACGGTTGTTTACCTCGGTTGGTGTAAAAAAAAAACCGCTTTGTAAGGCTTTCAATAGAACATGAGAATACAGAAGTATTTTTTGTTGTGGATTTGCTCTCAAACACACCGGTGTGCTGTACTAGGAACGAATTGGCACGTTCTGTTTACGTGACAACCCTTATTAATTGGCTGTGTCAGGTGGTGGCGGTTTCAACAACACATTTCTGTTTACGCGATCTAACCCGCAAAAAAAAAACACCTATATTATGGTCAAATGTCTTTTTTAAAGATTTCAGTGAAGACCGAAAATATTGTACCCGCAACCCGAAGTCCACCAAAACAATATTACATATTGTATGTACGTCGAACTTCTTTCGCACAGTACGTAGCCAACCCGCGCTAATCCGAGGTGCGAAGCGGTGGTGTAGTGCTTAGGGCACTGCGCGATGAACCCACCGGTGACCTGGGTTTGATCGCGTGATATATGAAATCTGAACCGGTCCTTGCTCCACCCCAACTCTTAAACAACCCAGTGTGGTGAGGTATGATCACCCCCCCCCCACCACCACCCTTACCGTACCGAGTGACAATCTACATTTAACATTGGATTGAGTAACGGCTGTGAATTATCATCACTGCAACAATGCATTGAGCGTTCAAAGGTAGCAACGCAAAATGAAAGGGACGACTCATAATTAAAATGTACTTTGGAATTTTTTGTGCACAGTAGTTGTACGCATGTTGAACTTCTTTCGCACCATACGTAACCAACCGTGGTAATCGGAGGTGCGGGAGTTGTTCGTGTTATCAACTTCTAAACATTTTATTTCATAATTGTTAATATTACATTTTACCTACACGATCAAACCAAAAAAATATATGAATCATAACATTGGGTCGTCAAAGCCGATGTATACAATACCCCTTTTTAAAAAATATTTCCAATCATGCGGATGAAAAAAAACAACACCAAAAATTATTTGTGTACTTCATCGGAGATTTCAAAAAGCAATCCGTTGTCGCGTTGAAAAATTGCTGGCTGCCACTATGTATGTATGTTGACCTTCTTTCACAGCCGAAACGTTTCCGACTGTGCTAATTGGCAGTCAACCCGGCGGCCACTGTTTGTATCCCACCGTAGAAGATGTGCACAGACTTGCCTCGCGCGTCACGCGTTAATTAGGCTCAGTGTTTAATTATTTTTTGTTTAAGTGGGCAGCAACAGGTACAACTTTCCATGGGTTTTTTTTCGGTTCGAGTCTGACAGTTCCCCTCCTTGCGCCTGCGACAGGCGGCTGAACGCGAGGTGTGAAAATAGGACAGTGGCACTGGAAAAATTACATGTCTACCAAGTTGTCATCCCTATCCATACGGGGGGGGGGGGGTGGTGTGGGAGGGAGGGTATCTCCGTCTCAGACGTTGGTATGAGTGTGTGACAGCAACTGTGCCCCCCCTCCACCCTCCTGCGTAATGAAATTCTGTCGAGCGGTCGCGTGGTGGTTAGCGCTCTGCACTTTGAACCTGGCAACCCGAGTTCGATTCTTTGATCACAGCTAACATCAGTGGCGACTGATGCCTGAGCCAGTCGTGTTCCGTGCCATCTTCCTTCACTGACCACCATGGTGAAGGATGATCAAACAACCCCGTGGCCAACAGGGTTTGGGGAGGCCTTCGTCTAGAAGTGGATTTACATGTGTGTGTTATAAATAACAGTGTGTAATCTACTACTGAGTGAGGACCTCCCCACACTGTGTAAATTATGGGGAGAGGTTTGGGGGTGTGGCAATTTTACCATACTTCACCAAGCTTGTCTGTGTGGGGAGCATAGAAGTACAGTACAAAAATGGACTGTTCATATCGTGGTCACCGACGTGCTCTCGCTCGGATCGCAATGCAGAGCGTGTCGGCGGCCACCTATCAAACCGAGATTTAACGCAAGTACTAAAATACGTTTTACTGCACCGGCCATGAACGTAGCCATACGACACGTATGGCTATCTTTGCCCGGTGGTCGACCCTGATTAGAATCTGAGAACTGACGAGGTCGGTTATGGGTCAAATATACTTTATATATATACACATCCATTATTTTAACGCAGCTAAGAGTCCGTGCAAACCAAAGGGCTCACTCCAGCGCTGTCCTACCAGACAGTCTCGCCCCCTTCACCTGATGAAGGCCGCTTGTGTTGTGGCCGAAACGTCGTGAGAATATTATTGTGTTATTTTATTTTATCAATTTATTATTTTATTCTCATTCTACGTGACTTTACCGAAAGAACCAAAGAAGACAAAGGGCTCTCTGTTTTTTAGTTTGCTGAAATGACACCGAGCCACATGAAAACATAAGTAAACATGTAAACAAAATCGCGCGGACGCATCCAACGTCGTAAAGTCGACATCAAAGATTAACGTGAAACAACAACAACAACCAACAATGAATTAGCGATGCGCAATTGTGCCGAGATAATTTTTTTTTAAAGAATCGCTGCTTTTGATTTAAAGCTTTCGTGACTGCAGTAATTCATATTCTTAGTTTTTTCGGTAAAGTCACGTTGAAGGGAAACAACAAAATCATAATATATATATAAAACAATTATGCAAACCAACACACCTGAAGACGACCGTTTGTGTTATGGTCGAAACGTCGTGAGAATTTTTTTATTGTTTTATATATATTTTATTATTTTGTTGTTTCCCTTCAACGTGACTTTACCGAAAAAACTAAGAATATAATCGCAGCTTTGTTTCTCGTGAGATGCATTTGGGTTGTGGAATGCCTCTGAAGACATTTTCATCATCGCCAGGCAAACTAATGCAACGCATCCAACTGTGTGGGTAGCACCCGTTTTTAAATGTAACGGGAAAGCGATGCTACTCTAACGTGTGCAAGGAGCGTGATGTTTCAAAAGAACGCATTTCCCAAATTTAGGATATGTACTCCTGGGACTCAGTCGTGGGAATGTTGTGGCATGTCCTGACATGGCAGAAGTTTAAATGTGAAATGGAAAAGGCAGATGGACAATGTTAATGCCCTGAGCCAGAGCTGAAATAATTACCACCTCTGTTGTCAAGCAAGAGTCGAACCGAATGACCGAAACGGCCAATAAGAGTGAATCCTTTGATAGCCCACTCATTCCAAATGGTTATCACGTGTGTTACTGGCCACGTCGAAACAATCAGCTCAGGTGGTACCGACAAGTGAGATGCATGTATATATGTTGAACTTTTTTTCGCACCGTACGTAGCCAGCCGTGCTCATCGGAGGTGCGGGATATCAGGCCTGGGCTCACGGACTTTGTGGATCTTGCACGGCGGTCGACCAGGCTCATCCCTGCTTAACCTCCGAGATCTGACGAGGAGGTTGGGCACAAATGATAAAATGTCAACGCTGCAGTCGTGACGCGGCGCTGCTTAATTCATTGTTGTGATTGAAAAAAATGTGTTTAGAAAGGTGCGTAGTAAACAACAACAAATGGGAATCGTTTCCTGTTCAGCGTGTTTCACCATACAACGAGAATGACTGCATTTGTCTAAATTATCAAAGCGGGCCGGCAGTGAGCTAAGTGACAAGCGAAGGATCCATTGGTGCACAGTCAGCTGACAAATGCACTGCCAAACCTCATGTTTGCCAGCGCCAGCGAGGTAAGTGTGAGCCGGGGCAAAGTGCTGATAAAATATTTCTCACACACTTCGCAAAAAAGCTGCCCTTTTATATTAATTGCAGACGGAACACATTTTGTTCAAAATGGTCCAAAGGGCTTTTTTTATTTTTAAAGAAACAAATCTACAGGGCGAGTGCAATGACGTTCCCTTCACCTCCGCGTGTTTAGTTTGTTGTCGATCCCCCGCACCTCCGATTAGCACGCTTGGCTAACGTACGGTGCGAAAAAAGTCCAACATGCATACACGCACGCACGTACGCGTGCGCCTTGAAAGGTTCCTTCCCGTTTGGGTACTTGCGGGTTAAAGGGTCCCCGTCACTAGATGGTGTCCCCTCCTCAGGTGCTGCTGCTCGTACAGGGTGCTTTAAAAAAAATGTTAACACTTACATGCGGTTATCGTTTTTAATGGGAATCGTAGCTTGATAGCTTCAAAAAGTCAAAGAGTCTCCCACTTGTTCACCATCGTTGTCAACACGTGGCCTGGAATGTTGGCCAGGTGGTCTCCAGAACCCGGAGGCAGCAGCACATTTCTCGTGATATCGTTGCACATTTTGAGAAGTGTTAAAACATTTTTTAAGCACCCTGTATCATTATTATTATTTTTGCACCAAGGAAATCCTGAGACTCATAAACTATTTTTTTTTCGGAAGGACCCTGCCACCTATTTCGCAGCTCGCTATGTTTCATTCCAATGGAGCAATTTTTGGGGGTAATTTTTTTGTTTATGTTTACGGAGAGGACCGAGGTAGAGGAGGGGGAAGTGGATATCGCTTGTAAGGGTGATGAGCTGTGGCGTGCTAGTTGGGAAGGATCCCGTGTGGTGGTGAAGGGCCTTGGGTTCAATCCGTGGGTTCAATCCGTGGGTTCAATCCGCGGGTTCAATCCGCGGGTTCAATCCGCGGGTTCAATCCGCGGGTTCAATCCGTGGGTTCAATCCGCGGGTTCAATCCGTGGTCGTCTGTAACGAGTCCACGGCAAAGCCCTCCGTGTGTGGCTCTCTTTGAATGTCGTTGTATTAATGCCGATTCATATTCCACACTTGCTCCACTCCACGGCGCAAATACAAAAAAAAACACAAAAAACAAGCATCGTTTCTACGGGCTAAAGATTTACTGGACATGGACAATAAACTAAAACAAACGATGTCTTGTATTCATCTTTTTCTACATTCTCTTATTTCGGTGCCCGTATTTTCACGTTTTATTATTGCTGAGGAGCAATGCGCGTCGCCGTTAACGCATCCGCTGGGTTTCGCCAAATTCTCCCTGTGCGCGCGTTCGTGTTTGGAGATAAGTCGCCTCAGCCTCAGGTGAGTGCCCAGTGGCCATGTGTAAAACATCGCCACTCGGGAGACAAAGGCGGTCGGGCGTGGTGCTGGCCACCCAACCCTTCGTGCGCCGTTCCGACCTTCATAGGGTGCTCTCTAACAGCACTTGCCCCCAGCAGTCTGTTGGAGGCTATACGGGGGATCTTCGTCTTTCGTGTTGTTTTATTTGATCCGTCTGTAACGAGAAGGCCACGAGTGGACGGGAGGGGGGGGATGCTCGTTGTTATTCCTGCCAGGGTTACACGTGGGTTTGAACGCATCAACTGCCTACTTCTCCATATAGAAATAGGTTTTACCGTTTCTGGCAATAAAACAGTTGTGCTAAGATCGTAAAACAGCACACGGGAACCTTTAGCAAGGAATCATGTCTGCATCAACCGCATAGACTTGTGGTGAGCATGCAAGCAAAAAAAACACGCTCTGGTAGTATATGATGATGCATCGTCTTTGAAACTGATTAGTCCACACCAGAGACAGCTTTCTTTAGAGCCTAGTCTCAAACAGTGTCAAACCAGAGGACGCCAAAAGGCGAACAGCACAAAGACAATGCCACTATCAGGGCACTGAGAGCCCGGAGTCGAGCAGCTACACCATGGGACCTCCCTTGCCAGTACCTCTCCCCTTCTTCCCCGGAGTCGAGCAGCTACACCATGGGACCTCCCTTGCCAGTACCTCTCCCCTTCTTCCCCGGAGTCGAGCAGCTACACCATGGGACCTCCCTTGCCAGTACCTCTCCCCCTTCTTCCCCGGAGTCGAGCAGCTACACCATGGGACCTCCCTTGCCAGTACCTCTCCCCCTTCTTCCCCGGAGTCAAGCAGCTACACCATGGGACCTCCCTTGCCAGTACCTCTCCCCTTCTTCCCCGGAGTCGAGCAGCTACACCATGGGACCTCCCTTGCCAGTACCTCTCCCCCTTCTTCCCTGACACCATAGCGCGTGGGCTCTGCCTTGCGTCACTCTCCCGCCGAGCATTTCGAAAGTTCGCCGTTCGCAAGAAGACGGGGAGGGAACCACTTGAAGCCGGCGCTTTCCCATCCACTACTTGCGATGAACGGTCCCAAAGCCCGTTGCAAGCCCGTTTGTTACCTCGATCCTCGTCTCGCGACTGTGGAATCGCGCATCCAGTCGCCCCACGCTTGCTACGGGGTGCCGCACCCGTTGATCCCGCACCACCTCCATCCGTTACAACACCAATTATTCCACCTCCTCCTCCTGCTCCTCCTCTCTACCCATTCTCTCGCTGACCTCTCCTTACTCTGTCACGATGCAGCCCCTGTCCATCAGCTGTCGAGAGCTTTATTGACACGTTGCAATTCGAAGATCCTCCAAATTGAGTTCGCATTCTCTGCCAAAGATCTGTTGCACGCCTACTTTCCCCCACGGGACACTGACCACTCAGCGGCGTGAGCTATCGAGTGTGCAGGCGGTGCAGCTGCACCCGGGAGGGGCACTGCCCAGAGTAGCCACGGCGCAGGTCTACGATGACCGATGCCAACCAACTACGGCTACACCCACTAGCAGACCACGTTCAACGCAGTCAATTAGAAAGACGCCTCTTCCCTAGCATCACACACACACACCGGGTACCGGGTGCTCTCCCCCATCTCCTATCTCCTCCTCCTGCTCCTCCTCCTGTACACGTTACCAGGGCGACACCCATCCCGCCGGCACCATGGCAACGCGCTCCGCCTGATGGCGAAGCTGCTGATGCTGCTGCTGCTGCTGCAGCTGCGGTGTTGCTACAGAGGATGCTGCGCCACGCGCGTGTCCGGGCAAGCAGAGACTCGGGCTGAGACGGGGTTTAAGTGCCCCGATGCGGAATTTGGGGAGGCGAGGCGAGACGAGAGAGAAGAACTGGCTCTGGCAGGCTAGCCAGTGGGGGGAGCGTGATCGCCGGCCTCCGTATAAATAAAACGCTCACTTTGTTCGACTCTTCCGAATGAGTGGGAACGTCACTCGCGCCTGGAGAAAGTCGGAGATGCAGCGAAACGGTGAGTGGAGGTTGTGGATGGAGCGCTTGGCGTACGGGTACGCCTGTGCACCCCTCCACTACCCCTCCGCACGAGTTGCATTGTCACTCGCTCTCGGATCGGTATTAAAATCGTACCACCGAGCCGTTTGCATTAACGTTACGTTGCTGCGCTTAACGTGGGGAGATGTCTTAGTTTGGGTAAAAAGAGTGCACGTTTCAGACGGTCACTGGGACAGCTCATACGACGCATTTTCTAAACGACTGCGTTTGAGGTTTTTTTTAAAAAAAAGTATCTAACATCACACCCAACACGTTGCTTTAGATGTTCGTGCATAATTTATGCGCATCCGTTACGCATTTTCTGTTGCCGTTTTTGCCAAGCCAAAGTGCCCGTTTACTGTCATGAAATCAACGAATGATATCTCCATTTGTCTCTTCGAGTCAAAATAAAATGTGTGTATTGGTGTGCATCGGCCCCTTAGCGTTCCAGACAAATTGTATGCAGCAGCATTTGTTTAAAAAAAATAATACGGTAGAACTCTGGAACGGCTTCGACGCTCAAGGTCTCGTGGTCGCCAGAGTCAGGCTGGTTAAATAAATGCCGCTGGCTTTCCAAGATGTTATTGGTCAAAAGCACTCCCTCCATGGACGAGACGAATCACCAGTTAACGCTAACAAGCAATGTTGTTTGGAAACGGTCTATGGAGCTAATGGCATTTTAAAATATCTTTATTACTGGCGAAGGGGTGGCGACGAGGTTGGCGCATCTGCACTATATGGACCTGGAGATCAGGAGTTGGAATCCCAGGTCACGGCTAACATCAGTGGCTATAGCGATATCTGAGCCAGTCCCGAACGCATCCAACATAAACGTGCTTGACCGAATGTGGTGCATTAGGGTCGACCAAACCAACCCTCAACGACACACACGGAGTGGGGAGGAGGCATTCGTCCGATCGTGGATTCAGAAAAGGGCTGTAAATTATGACAACGACGCCCTAATGTCGAAGTGTAAGTTCATCGCAATGTAGTGGCAGTCGATATTTTGTTTTTGAAAGATAATCGCCACTCGCGCGGGTGACATTCTGCCTCTCAAACGGCAAAATGCCCCACCATCTGCACACACTGTCTAAGATACAAGCAATAGCGTCTAAATAAATTATAACTACACAACTAGGAATTGATCGCGATGACGCGCAGGAGACTCGGGGGAGAGGAGCTGGCAAGGGCGCATTAATGCGTAAATCCCAATGTCAGCAACATGTGCAACCCCATAGCTGTCAACCCATACGGTTTACCCCGTATTCTGGCACAGGGAAATTGAGTTTGCAGGTCCACACGGCGTACAGCAGTTTCAATACGGCCACAAAAAAATACATTGTCTGTTCGTTTGTGTTTCTCCCTTGTGATGGGACTTTGTAGGATGAACGTTGCGATTTATAAGGGCACGGGGGGTGACCAAATAAGGTCTGAATTTGTCTGTAATAAGTTAGGCACTGATTTGGGGTTGACAGCTTTGTAAGCGTCTCCGTTGCGAGGCCAGGGGCAAGGGAAATGAAGTGGCCGAGTCGGTTGGTAGCGCGGCGTTTTCTTGTTTAGCCGCGGTCAGTGTTGGTAGCAGCGATGGTTGTTGGAGTTTGTAGCTCTGTGGTTGCGCGCACCGCTGCCCGCTGTGAAACGCCACCTGAGTTTTAAACTCATCTTTAAAAAATATATTGCCAGATAATGCCCACCGAGCTATATAGCAGCTTCTTTTTTTTACACAAAGCGACTTGGCCACGTATGAACTTCTTTCGCGCCGTACGTAGCCAACCGCGCTAATCGGAGGTGCAAATGATAGCTCGACAAATGTGGAAATGTATACCCTTTGTTTGGTTCTTTCGGTGAAGTCCCGTAGGTAGGAAAATAAATACTTACGTGACTTTACAGAAAGAAGCAAAGAGTATGAATTCCTGCAGTCACGAAAGCTTCTAATCAAAATGTGGAAATGTATAGCAACCAAATACTGTCCTCTAAAAGCATGTTGATTATACATGTGGAGGTGGTGGGGGGGGGGGGGAAACAGAGGACCCGGAGAAAAATCCACACAGACGTCAGGGTCGGGCTCGAACCCACGACCTCCTGCACACCGTGCGAGGTAGTTAACATCTCGCTTACGGCAAAACATTAGTGACGAAAAATATTAACCGGCTCTGGGTCTCCTCTAGTGTGGAGCCAGCCTCAATTGAGTGCGCTTGCTGCGGTGTGCAAATATCGGCGCCGGTGGAGACAAAGGCGGCCGGGCATTGGCGCCGGGTCAACACAGCCTCGTGCGCTGCTCGTTGACAACACCTGACCCAACAGTCTGCACGACTATCCGGGGGATCTTTGTCTTTGGTGCAGGTTACTCTCTGCGAGTGAAAAACCGGCGCATCCTCTGTTTTTTTTTCTATTGACTCCCTCGCTCGATGGCTGCGTATTGACCGGATCTATAATCGGGTTAGCCGAGGCAGGGGGGGGGGCGGCGCTCTGAATTCATAAGCTAATAGCCAAAAGGGTAAGGCGATAATCGCGAGACGGCCGGCAAATCCAGAAGATTAATGAATGAACTTCGTGGGCTGATGTTTTGTGAGCAGCGCAAGGCGCCTGCACACAATGCCACAAAAGACAAAGATTCCCCGTCCCCCCCTTTCTGTATAACCTTAAACAAACTGTTGTGGCAAGTGCTGTAAGCGAGCACCCATAACAGTCGGGGGGGGGGGGGGGGGCTGTGTGTCGCCAGGAACACGACCGGACGCCTTTGTCATTTAAGGCCGAGTCTACCTAAGGGGAGTCACAGTATCGGTTAAAATATTCACCAGCTATTATATTTTATTGGTGGTGAGCGGAGGGAATCGAACTCGGTGGTTACTGGACCAACCACTACGCCACCGCTCCCCACATCGCGCAAGGACCACCACCACCAACAACAACCGCTATTTGCCACTAAGTGGCGGTGACGTCACCGCGACGCTTGTGCCAGGCTAGGTGCACGTCGAGGCCACGTGAAGCGTCGAACGCCCGCTGGCAGGAGGTCACGGGGTAAACCCAGCGGGTACCACGGGTCAACTGACTGAGATGACTGACTGGCCGATGCACCACCAGTGCCCCCCCTAATGTGCCAACTTTGTGTGCCGAAGGGACCATCCACTTACAAACACGTGCTCACAAACCAATCCAACTAAACGCTTCACATCAATGTCGGTCTCACATTTGGTCTCAACGCCTGGGCTCGATTCCCGGCCTGACAGCGAACACCGGTCCAGAGTGGTACCGGATCCGTTTCGCCTCTCCGCTACTCGATAAATATTAATTGACCAGCGTGGTGAAGTATGGTCCATGATTGACACCGCGTGGAAGAGATGTTAATCCAGTATTGACATCACAAAGGGTTTGAAACATTGCATCGGTGTGTACATACACGCGCATACAAGTATCACACACACACACTTGCACAGATGCATAGAGAGGCAGCAACACAATCACACGCGTGTATCATCACACTGCACACACACGGACGAGCAGCACAGGGCACTTGCACAGTCAATGACAATACATAAATAAATATTGCATCGCACTGCAGCCTTTGTTCCACACGTACGTCAGACAGATGGACGGATGCATAGACAGCACAGACAGACGTGCAGACACACGGACGTACAGACAGACGGCCAAAAGGGGCCAGAGAAAGAGAGAGAGAGAGCGACTGGCAAACACACACAAAGACAACAGATCGCCCGTATTGCTTTGAGCAGACTGTTGGGGCGAGCAGACAAACAAGAGTACAGACTGCACGGACAACACAAGTTTCAGTTCAGTTTAATTTATTTGGTTTTACCCTGTGAGCCATTCGGCTCTTCATTTCGGGTGCAACCGCAACAAACGATAAAATTACAAGATACATTGAAACATTGACTGCATCCCCTACAAAAACAATGAAATCTTCCAGAAAAAAAAGCACCGTATGTTCGTGCTGCGTACAAAAAAAATGTGCAAAAAAAAATCCCGCACGAAGGAACGAGAGAGACCCACACACAAATACGGTCAGACGGTGAGACGGAGACACAAACCCGGGGCGGACGCAGAGAGACACGTGGCGGGTGACAAGGTGCATGGCAGGCGTCAACGTCGTCACGTTTCGGCTCGGATTATTAGCCTGCAAAAGGCCGCCCCAATGCATATGCATGACGATGCTAATTCCGGCGAGATCTACAGAGCGCTCGCTGGATCATCACACGGGGGGGGGGGGGGGCTTGGAGGGGCTTTTTTTTGGGAAGCTCGAGGGGAAGTGCGGAGAGAGGGAGAGAGCTGAGAGAAGCTGTGGAAGTGGGGAGGTTGAGCCGGTTGTGGGTGGGAGGAGGGGGGGTAGTGGGATTTATTTTGCGAGTGTGCAATGTGTGGAGAGCGCTAATTGGCTTCGTGCAGCCCTCCCCTCCCTCCCTCCCGCACCACCACCACCACCTTCCTTGGCACTCGCGTGCCTCCTACGGATCCGTGATGTTGCATCCTCCTGGCGAGTCGAGGCGCTTCCCAAGTCTCGGCGTCTCTGGCGCCTGAGATCTGCAGAGGCGTGGGGGTGGAGGTGGGGGCAGCAGCATCGGCAGGCACTGCGCTAGCGAGGAGGAGGAGGCAAGGTCCTCGCCTGACACCGCTCTCTATCCTGCTTCCACTATCATCCTCGGCATCACCACTACCACCACCATCATCATCACTCTCGTCTGTTAGAAGAAGGGGGAGTTGGGGGGGGGAACGCCATTAGTTAATGGCTAGATCGGTGTTATTATTCTAGTATTATTATCAACAACAACACACATTATAATCATCAGTTTACAAAAAAAAAACAATATTAGCTTATGACTACATCAGTCATTTTCATTATTCCATTATCATAACCATCATCCTAATCTGTATTGTTATTTGTAATATTAAATCTCTGATTAATTGCAAAAAACCTTGAACGTGCGGCGTTGGCAACTCAAAGAGCGCTAGCGAGGCCAGCTAATAATCGTGGCCAGCTAATAATCGTGGCACGTACCGCGATTATAATGATGAGTGTGAGTGACGACACTTCACCGTTACTGTGCCGGGACCTCGCATGGACTCGTATCCTCAGAGTGGGCACGGAATGGTGATGAAACGGAGCCAATTTGCTTCGCTCCTCCGGCGCTGGACCAGGGATCAAACACGTGGGTGAGTGTGTGGGTGAGTAGGCGGGTGTGTGAGTGGGTGAATGGGTTGGTGAGTGTGTAGGTGGGTGGGTGTGTGAGTGAGTGGGTGAATGGGTTGGAGAGTGTGTGGGTGAGTGTGTGAGTGAGTGGGTGAATGGGTTGGAGAGTGTGTGGGTGAGTGTGTGGGTGAGTGTGTGGGTGAGTTTATGAGTGAGTGGGTGAGTGGGTGAAAGGGTTGGAGAGTGTAGGTGGGTGAGTGAGTGAGTGGATGAGTGAGTGGGTGAATGGGTTGGTGAGTGTGTGGATGAGTGTGAGTGAGTGGGTGAGTGTATGAGTGAGTGGGTGAATGGGTTGGTGAATGTGTGGGTGAGTGAGTGAGTGGGTGAATGGGTTGGTGAGTGTGTTGGTGAGTGTGTGGGTGAGTGAGTGGGTGAATCGGTTGGTGAGTGGGTGAATGGGTTGGTGAGTGTGTGGGTGAGTGAGTGGGTGAGTGAGTGGGTGGGTGAGTGTGTGAGTGAGTGGGTGGGTGAATGGGTTGGTGAGTGCGTGGGTGAGTGTGTGAGTGAGTGGGTGAATGGGTTGGAGAGTGTGTCGGTGGGTGAGTGAGTGTATGAGTGAGTGGGTGAATGGGTTGGTGAATGTGTGGGTGAGTGAGTGAGTGGGTGTATGGGTTGGTGAGTGTGTGGGTGAGTGAGTGGGTGAATGGGTTGGTGAGTGTGTGGGTGAGTGAGTGGGTGAGTGAGTGGGTGGGTGAGTGTGTGAGTGAGTGGGTGGGTGAATGGGTTGGTGAGTGTGTGGGTGGGTGAGTGTGTGGGTGAATGGGTTGGTCAGTGTGTTAGTGAGTGTGTGGGTGAGTTTATGAGTGAGTGGGTGAATGAGTGGGTGAGTGGGTGAATGGGTTGGTGAGTGTGTGGGTGAGTGTGAGTGAGTGGGTGTGTGGATGAGTGTGTGAGTGAGTGGGTGGGTGTGTGGGTGAGTGTATGAGTGTATGAGTGTGTGAGTGAGTGGGTGGGTGAATGGGTTGGTGAGTGTGTGGGTGAGTGTGAGTGAGTGGGTGTGTGGATGAGTGTGTGAGTGAGTGGATGGATGGGTTAGTGAGTGTGTGTGTGAGTGGGTGGGTGAGTGAGTGGGTGGGTGTGTGGGTGAGTGTATGAGTGAGTGTGTGAGTGAGTGGGTGAATGGGTTGGTGAGTGTGTGGGTGAGTGTGTGAGTGAGTGGGTGGGTGGGTGAGTGTGTGAGTGAGTGGGTGAATGGAACCTACCTGGTCTGTCGCTCCGCACTAAACTTCAGGTCTTCTCGGACACGGTCATTCCCTCCCTTCTCTACGCTTGCGAAACGTGGACCCCCTTAATGGAACATCTTCGCCGGTTAGAAACATTTAGGCTAGCCTGTCTACGATACATCCTGGGTTTAACCAGGCTGGATTGCGTGAGGAGATCACAAATCCTTGAAGGATCTGGGCAAGGTCCCATCGGTGAGCTCCTCCGGGAGGCAAGGCTGCGTTGGCTGGGCCATGTAGCCCGCATGCCCAGCCACCGCATGCCGAAACAGCTTTTGTTCGGCCGGATCGAGGGGGCTAAACGGGCGCGGCACGGGCTAGAGAAGAGATTGAGTGATGTGGTACAAGAGGACGTGGAGCTGAGTGGACTTGCCGATGACTGGTACCAGCGGTGTCAAAATCGGCCTCTGTGGAGGAGGCTCGTGAAGGACGCTACTGGGCAGTTGGAGGCAGTCGCCCTCCAGCAACAACGGAGGGCGGAGGAGCGACGCTCACAACAACGAGCGGAGCGCCGGGTGGCTAAAGCACAGCAGGTTGGCACAGTAGGGGGCACAGGTGGTGCATCAGTCATCTCAGTCATCTTAGTCAGTCGACCTGTGGCACCTGGGTCTGCCCCGTGACCTCCTGCCAGCGGGCGTTCGACACTTCACGTGGCCTCAAGGTGCACATGGCCTGGCACAAGTGTCGTGGTGACGTCCCGCCACTTAGTGGCGAATGGCGGTTGTTGTTAAATGGGTTGGTGAGTGGGTGGGTGGGTGAGTGTGTGAGTGGGTGGGTTAATGAGTTGGTGAGTGTGTGGGTGAGTGTGTGAGTGAGTGGGTGGGTGAGTGTGAGTGGGTGAATGGCTTGGTGAGTGTGTGGGTGAGTGTGTGAGTGAGTGGGTGAGTGGGTGGGTGAGTGAGTGAGTGGGTGAATGGGTTGGTGAGTGTGTGTGAGTGGATGGGCGGGTGAGTGTGTGAGTGAGTGGGTGAATGGGTTGGTGAGTGTGTGGGTGAGTGTGTGTGTGAGTGGGTGGGTGGGTGAGTGTGTGAGTGAGTGGGTGAATGGGTTGGTGAGTGTGTGGGTGGGTGAATGGGTTGGTGAGTGTGTGTGTGAGTGGATGGGCGGGTGAGTGTGTGAGTGAGTGGGTGAATGGGTTGGTGAGTGTGTGGGTGAGTGTGTGCGTGAGTGGGTGGGTGGGTTAGTGTGTGAGTGAGTGGGTGAATGGGTTGGTGAGTGTGTGGGTGGGTGAATGGGTTGGTGAGAGTGTGGGTGAGTGTATGAGTGAGTGTGTGAGTGAGTGGGTGGGTGAGTGGGTGAATGGGTTGGTGAGTGTGTGGGTGGGTGAGTGTGTGAGTGGGTGGGTGGGTGAATGGGTTGGTGAGTGTGTGTGTGAGTGGGTGGGTGGGTGAGTGTATGAGTGAGTGGGTGAGTGGGTGAATGGATGAGTGGGTGAGTGAGTGGGTGAATGGGTTGGTGAGTGTGTGGGTGGGTGAGTGTGTGGGTGAGTGTATGCGTGAGTGGGTGAATGGATTGGTGAGTGTGTTGGTGAGTGAGTGTGTGGGTTAGTGTGTGAGTGGGTGGGAGGGTGAGTGTCTGAGTTGAGTGGGTGAATGGGTGGGTGAGTGTGTGGGTGAGTGTGTGAGTGGGTGGGTGAGTGTGAGTGAGTGGGTGAATGGGTTGGTGAGTGTGTGGGTGGGTGTGTGGGTGAGTGTATGAGTGAGTGGGTGAGTGGGTGAATGGATGAGTGGGTGAATGGGTTGGTGAGTGGGTGAGTGTGTGGGTGAGTGTGTGAGTTAGTGGGTGAATGAATGAGTGGGTGGGTAGGTGAATGGGTTGGTGAGTGTGTGGGTGAGTGAGTGAGTGGGTGAGTGTGGTCCGGCAAAACAACCCACTGCCTCCTCGCGGTGCCGGACGGGCAACTCTGTCGTGGACAGTGCTGTGAGGGGAGGTCCAATTCCGATTGGCTCCTCCTCTCATGGCGTCTGTGACCACCACAGGGGCTAAACGGGGGCTCTGGACGGGTGCGAGGGGCTGGTAACCCCTCCACCTTCAAAAATGTACCACTAAACCACGTCTAAAATATCTAACTAATTTACTTGTGCCGGAGGCCCCGGGGGGACAGGCGTCTATGACGTCTCCTGGCCAAACCCCAATTGGCGGAGCAAGGAGATTGAATCTCTACCCTCGGGGCTCCTCCAGAAACAACGAAAAGCCACTACATGTGGCCACGTGGAATGTTCGAACGCTCACTGCGGAGGAGAGGCTGCCACTCCTCTGTCAGGAGCTGGACCTGTGCCGCCTGGAACTCTGTGGCATTCAGGAGGTCCGGTGGACCGGTTCTGGCTCCTGCCACCATGAGGGGTGGACAGTCCTCTACTCGGGGCAGCAGACTGCCAAACAACAGGGTGTGGCTCTTCTTATGAACAAAATTGAAGGGGGCGTGGGAGCGTGGCGGTGAGGTGTGGGAAGCTGTAAGCCCCAGGCTACTTTGGGCTCGCCTTCCCATCAATCGGAGGCGAGGAGTGGTGGTTGTGGTTACTTATGCCCCCACCGAAGACGAACATCCGTGGAAGGATGCAGGCAAAGCCGATGAGTCAGATGCCTTCTATGACCTCCTGTCACAGGTGCTGGCTAAAGTGGCCCCTCGGGATAGAGTCATCTTGTTGGGTGACTTCAATGCCCGAGTGGGTCATGATGCTGGCACCTGGTCTGGAGTGATTGGAGGGCATGGGCCAGATCAGCTCAGTAACAACGGTAGGAGGCTGCTAGATTTTTGTGCAGCCCATGAGCTTGTAATTACCAACACTCTGTTCCGGCATCGGTGCATCCACACAACATCATGAATGCATGCCGGGTCCAAGCAAGAACATCTGCTGGACTACATAGTGACAGACCAGCGGATGCGAGCCCATGTCCTTGACACCAGGACCTACCGTGGAGCTGATCTGCCCTCTGACCATCGACTTGTCATCTGTAAGATGCGCCTGCCATTCTTCCGCTCCGGTGGTGGGTGTACACCCAGGACCCCATTCCAACCTAAAGTGGCCTGGTCTCAGTTATCTGGTGAAAGTTGCAAGCGAGAAATTAATTCATCGCCTGCAGCTGGGGTTGGCATCGTCCCCCACTCCTCCTGATGTCGAGGGTAAATGGGCGAGGTTTAGGACTGTCACTCATGCAGCTGCATTGGCTGCTTTGGGTACACGGTCCAGACCTCCCCAGAGACCCTGGCTGACAGAGGAGGTGTTCAGGATAGTTGAGAAAAAGCGACAGGCCCACTGTTATCGGCTACAGAATCCCACGTCAGAGAATGAGGAGGCTTACCGCAGCCTTCGCTCGGAGGTTCGGAGAGCCGTGAGGTGCTGCAAGGATGGGTGGTGGTCACGGGTTGCTGAGGAAATGGAGTCTGCCTCAGTGACCCGCGATCACAAATCTCTATTTAACTCCATCAAAAAAGTAACCTGCAGCGCCACACCTATTACCATCATTAGGGGAAAAAACGGTGATCCAATCTCCGACCCCCAGGAACAGGTTTGCAGATTTGCTGAGCATTTCTGTGAGGTCCTGGGGGAGGGAAAATCACTCAGCCAGGAAAACATCGTGGCACAAAGTGAGGATGACCCTGCTGAGGCTGCGGTGCCTCAAATATTGGAGGAAGTCACCTCCTGTGAGTGGCTGGCTGAAGTGCCATCTGTTGAGGAAGTACTGAAGGCGATCCGGAGTCTGAGACCAGGAAAGGCAGCGGGCAGATATTATCTCCCAAGCGAAATGCTGAGGGAGGGTGGCGTTTGTGCACAGACTGCCCTATATGACATCATAACAACAGTCTGGACCACTGGACGGGTTCCGCAGGATTGGAAGGATGCCCTGGTGGTCCCCTTCTTTAAGAAGGGCGACCGCACAGACTGTAACAACGACAGGGGCATCTCACTCCTCAGTGTGCCGGGAAAGGTCCTGGCAAGGATTATTCAACATCGCCTTGCCAGACACACTGAGGAGAGGCTTGCGGAGCCCCAATGCGGTTTCAGGAAAGGGCGGTCCTGCACAGATGCCATATTTTCTGTCCGTCTGCTACAGCAGAGGTGTAGGGAATTCCAGCAAGACCTACATCTCTGCTTTATTGACCTGGTCAAGGCCTATGATAGCATCAGTAGGCCTGGGCTCTGGGTTGTTCTTCATGCTTTTGGAGTACCTGACCCTCTGCTCACGATCATTAAGGACCTTCATGATGGTGAGCGGGCCCGGGTAAAACTATGTGGCCGAGAGTTGGAGCCATTCCCTGTACACCTTGGGGTGCGACAGGGATGTCCTCTGGCTCCCACATTATTTAACATCTATTTTGACCACGTAGTTCGTGAAGCCTTCAATAGCTGTACCGGGGGAATCTCCATATGGTACAGATATAATGGGAGGCTGATCGATGCCTGCGTGCGGTCAAGGGATGGCTCCCTATTGCTCAACCACGTTATGTATGCCGATGATTTGGTAATCGCTGCTCGTTCAGAGGAGGAGTTGGAGACGCTGCTGCTGAGACTGGGGCGTGCCACTAAGAGGTGGGGCCTTACCATCAGTCCCACCAAAACTAAGCACCTGCCTGGGTATTTTGTACCATCGGACACTCCATCCCCACAACTCCCAATCGGTGATGGGGGAGTTGTGGAGAGAGTGGAGAGTTTCCCATACCTGGGCGGTGTGCTTATGACCGGCTCCAGTTTAACAGCAGAGGTCTCACTCCGAATCAGTCGAGCGGCAATATTTTGCATCGGTTGCGTAACGCTATGTGGAAGCTACCTGGTCTGTCGCTCCGCACTAAGCTTCAGGTCTTCTCGGCCACGGTCATTCCCTCCCTTCTCTACGCTTGCGAAACGTGGACCCCTTTAATGGAGCATCTTCGCTGGTTAGAAACATTTAGGCAAGCCTGCCTACGATCCATCCTGGGTTTAACCAGGCTGGATTGTGTGAGGAGCTCACAAATCCTTGAAAGATCTGGGCAAGGTCCCATCGGTGAGCTCCTCCGGCAGGCAAGGCTGCGATGGCTGGGTCATGTAGCCCGCATGCCCAGCCACCGCATGCCGAAACGGCTTTTGTTCGGCCGGATCGAGGGGGCTAAACGGGCGCGGCACGGGCTAGAGAAGAGATGGAGTGATGTGGTACAGGAGTACGTGGAGCTGAATGGACTTGCCGATGACTGGTACCAGCGGTGTCAAGATCGGCCTCTGTGGAGGAGGCTCGTGAAGGACGCTACTGGGCAGTTGGAGGTAGTCGCCCTCCAACAACAACGGAGGGCGGTGGAGCGACGCTCACAACAACGAGCGGAGCGCCGGGTGGCTAAAGCACAGCAGGTTGGCACAGTAGGGGGCACAGGTGGTGCATCAGCCAGTCATCTCAGTCAGTCGACCCGTGGCACCTGCTGGGTCTGCCCCGTGACCTCCTGCCAGCGGGCGTTCGACACTCCACGTGGCCTCAAGGTTCACATGGCCTGGCACAAGCGTCGTGGTGACGTCACCGCCACTTAGTGGCGAATGGCGGTTGTTGTTAAATGGGTTGGTGAGTGGGTGGGTTGGTGAGTGGGTGGATGGGTGGGTGAATGGGTTGGTGAGTGTATGAGTGAGTGAGTGGGTGAGTGTGTGAGTGAGTGGGTGGGTGAGTGTGTGAATGGGTTGGTGAGTGGGTGAATGGGTTGGTGAGTGTATGGGTGGGTGAGTGTGTGAGTGGGTGAATGGATGAGTGGGTAAATGGATGAGTGGGTGAGTGGGTGAATGGGTTGGTGAGTGGGTGAATGGGTTGGTGAGTGGGTGAATGGGTTGGTGAGTGGGTGGATGGGTTGGTGAGTGTGTGTGTATGAGTGGGTGAGTGAATGGGTTTGTGAGTGAGTGGGTGGATGAGTGAGCCAGTGGGTGAGTGGGTGGGTGAGTGTGTGAGTGAGTGGGTGGGTGAATGGGTTGGTGAGTGAGTGGGTGGATGAGTGAGCCAGTGGGTGAGTGGGTGGGTGAGTGTGTGAGTGAGTGGGTGGGTGAATGGGTTGGTGAGTGGGTGAATGGGTTGGTGAGTGGCTGGGTGGGTGAGTGGGTGAGTGTGTGGGTGAGTGTGTGAGTGGGTGGGTGAGTGTGTGTGTGTGAGTGGGTGGGTGTGTGGGTGAGTGTGTGAGTGGGTGGGTGAGTGTGTGTGTGAGTGGGTGGGTGGGTGTGTGGGTGAGTGTGTGAGTGGTTGAATGAGTGGGTGGGTGAGTGAGTGGATGAATGGGTTGGTGAGTGTATGGGTGGGTGAGTGTGTGAGTGAGTGGGTGGATGAGTGAGCGAGTGGGTGAGTGGAAAATCGGTGTGCACGACGTGTGACTGTGCCTGATCGCAAGAAATTTCCCCAGTCTCCTCTCCGCGTCTCCCTGTATTTACGCTATTAAGGGCATGCATATTTAATAACGACCCGGTGCCGACAATTATCACTCAGCCGCGTTTCACTCGAGCAGCAATTACTGCAAAATAACATGACGCTCCTCTCGGCGATTTGGTGATGCCAGATGCGCACGTGTGTCTACAGTACCATTCTATACTGTCTGTGTGTGTGTCTACAGTACCATCTATACTGTCTGTGTGTGTGTCTACAGTACCATTCTATACTGTCTGTGTGTCTACAGTACCATTCTATACTGTGTGTGTGTCTACAGTACCATTCTATACTGTGTGTGTGTCTACAGTACATTCTATACTGTCTGTGTGTGTGTCTACAGTACCATTATATACTGTATGTGTGTCTACAGTACCATTATATACTGTCTGTGTGTCTACAGTACATTCTATACTGTCTGTGTGTGTCTACAGTACCATTATATACTGTCTGTGTCTATAGTACCATTCTATACTGTCTGTGTCTATAGTACCGTTCTATACTGTCTGTGTGTGTCTACAGTACCATTCTATACTGTCTGTGTGTGTCTACAGTACCATCTATACTGTCTGTGTGTGTCTACAGTACCATTCTATACTGTCTGTGTGTGTCTACAGTACATTCTATACTGTCTGTGTCTACAGTACCATTCTATACTGTCTGTGTGTGTCTACAGTACCATTCTATACTGTGTGTGTGTCTACAGTACCTTTCTATACTGTCTGTGTGTGTCTCTACAGTACCATTCTATACTGTGTGTGTCTACAGTACCATTCTATACTGTCTGTGTGTGTGTCTACAGTACCATTCTATACTGTCTGTGTGTCTACAGTACCATTCTATACTGTGTGTCTGTGTCTACAGTACCATTCTATACTGTCTATGTGTGTGTCTACAGTACCATTCTATACTGTCTGTGTGTGTCTACAGTACCATTCTATACTGTGTGTGTGTCTACAGTACCATTCTGTACTGTGTGTGTGTGTCTACAGTACCATTCTATACTGTCTGTGTCTACAGTACAATTCTATACTGTCTGTGTGTGTGTCTACAGTACCATTCTATACTGTGTGTCTGTGTCTACAGTACCATTCTATACTGTCTATGTGTGTGTCTACAGTACCATCTATACTGTCTGTGTGTGTCTACAGTACCATCTATACTGTGTGTGTGTCTACAGTACCATTCTATACTGTCTGTGTGTGTGTCTACAGTACCATTCTATACTGTCTGTGTGTGTGTCTACAGTACCATTCTATACTGTCTGTGTGTCTACAGTACCATTCTATACTGTCTGTGTCTACAGTACCATTCTATATTGTCTATGTGTGTGTCTACAGTACCATTCTATACTGTGTGTGTCTACAGTACCATCTATACTGTCTGTGTGTGTCTACAGTACCATTCTATACTGTCTGTGTGTGTCTACAGTACATTCTATACTGTGTATGTGTGTGTCTACAGTACCATTCTATACTGTCTGTGTGTGTGTCTACAGTACCATCTATACTGTCTGTCTGTGTGTCTACAGTACCATTCTATACTGTCTGTGTGTGTCTACACTACCATTCTATACTCTGTGTGTCTACAGTACCATTCTATACTGTCTGTGTGTGTCTACAGTACCATTCTATACTGTCTGTGTGTGTGTCTACAGTACCATTCTATACTGTGTGTGTGTCTACAGTACCATTCTATACTGTCTGTGTGTGTGTCTACAGTACCATTCTATACTGTCTGTGTGTGTCTACAGTACCATATATACTGTCTGTGTGTGTCTACAGTACCATTCTATACTGTCTGTGTGTGTCTACAGTACCAGTCTATACTGTCTGTGTGTCTACAGTACCATTCTATACTGTCTGTGTGTGTGTCTACAGTACCATCTATACTGTCTGTGTGTGTCTACACTACCATTCTATACTGTCTGTGTGTGTGTATACAGTACCATTCTATGCTGTCTGTGTGTGTCTACAGTACCATTCTATACTGTCTGTGTGTGTCTACAGTACCATTCTATACTGTCTGTGTGTGTGTCTACAGTACCATTCTATACTGTCTGTGTGTGTCTACAGTACCATTCTATACTGTCTGTATGTGTATACAGTACCATTCTGTACTGTCTGTGTGTGTGTCTACAGTACCATTCTATACTGTCTGTGTGTGTCTACAGTACCATTCTATACTGTATGTGTGTGTGTCTACAGTACCATCTATACTGTCTGTGTGTGTCTACAGTACCATTCTATACTGTCTGTGTGTGTCTACAGTACCATTCTATACTGTCTGTGTGTGTCTACAGTACCATTCTATACTGTCTGTGTGTGTCTACAGTACCATTCTATACTGTCTGTGTGTGTGTCTACAGTACCATTCTATACTGTCTGTGTGTGTCTACAGTACCATTCTATACTGTCTGTGTGTCTACAGTACCATTCTATACTGTCTGTGTGTGTGTCTACAGTACCATTCTATACTGTCTGTGTGTGTCTACAGTACCATTCTATACTGTCTGTGTGTGTCTACAGTACATTCTATACTGTCTGTGTGTCTACAGTACCATTCTATACTGTCTGTGTGTGTCTACAGTACCATTCTATACTGTCTGTGTGTGTCTACAGTACATTCTATACTGTCTGTGTGTCTACAGTACCATTCTATACTGTCTGTGTGTGTCTACAGTACCATTCTGTACTGTCTGTATGTGTATACAGTACCGTTCTGTACTGTCTGTGTGTGTGTCTACAGTACCATTCTATACTGTCTGTGTGTGTGTCTACAGTACCATTCTATACTGTCTGTGTGTGTGTCTACAGTACCATTCTATACTGTCTGTGTGTCTATAGTACCATTCTATACTGTCTGTGTGTCTACAGTACCATTCTATACTGTCTGTGTCTACAGTACCATTATATACTGTCTGTGTGTGTCTACAGTACCAGTCTATACTGTCTGTGTGTGTCTACAGTGCCATTCTATATTGTCTGTGTGTGTCTACAGTACCAGTCTATACTGTCTGTATGTGTATACAGTACCATTCTGTACTGTCTGTGTGTGTGTCTACAGTACCATTCTATACTGTCTGTGTCTACAGTACCATTCTATACTGTCTGTGTGTGTGTCTACAGTACCATTCTATGCTGTCTGTGTGTCTACACTACCATTCTATACTGTCTGTGTGTGTCTACAGTACATTCTATACTGTCTGTGTGTCTACAGTACCAGTCTATACTGTCTGTGTGTGTCTACAGTGCCATTCTATACTGTCTGTGTGTGTCTACAGTACCAGTCTATACTGTCTGTATGTGTATACAGTACCATTCTGTACTGTCTGTGTGTGTGTCTACAGTACCATTCTATACTGTCTGTGTCTACAGTACCATTCTATACTGTCTGTGTGTGTGTCTACAGTACCATTCTATGCTGTCTGTGTGTCTACACTACCATTCTATACTGTCTGTGTGTCTACAGTACATTCTATACTGTCTGTGTGTCTACAGTACCATTCTATACTGTGTGTCTGTGTCTACAGTACCATTCTATACTGTCTGTGTGTGTGTCTACAGTACCATTCTATACTGTGTGTGTCTACACTACCATTCTATACTGTCTGTGTATGTGTGTCTACAGTACCATTATATACTGTCTGTGTGTCTACAGTACCATTTTATACTGTCTGTGTGTGTCTACAGTACCAGTCTATACTGTCTGTACGTGTATACAGTACCATTCTGTACTGTCTGTGTGTGTCTACAGTACCATTCTATACTGTGTGTGTCTACAGTACCATTCTATACTGTCTGTGTGTGTGTCTACAGTACCATCTATACTGTCTGTGTGTGTCTACAGTACCATTCTACACTGTCTGTGTGTCTACAGTACCATTCTATACTGTCTGTGTGTGTCTACAGTACCATTCTATACTGTCTGTGTGTGTGTCTACAGTACCAGTCTATACTGTCTGTGTGTGTGTCTACAGTACCATTCTATACTGTGTGTGTCTACAGTACCATTCTATACTGTCTGTATGTGTATACAGTACCATTCTGTACTGTCTGTGTGTGTCTACAGTACCATTCTATACTGTCTGTGTCTACAGTACCATTCTATACTGTCTGTGTGTGTCTACAGTACCATTCTATACTGTCTGTGTGTGTCTACAGTACCAGTCTATACTGTCTGTGTCTACAGTACCATTCTGTACTGTCTGTGTGTGTGTCTACAGTACCATTCTATACTGTCTGTGTCTACAGTACCATTCTATACTGTCTGTGTGTGTGTCTACAGTACCATTCTATACTGTGTGTCTACAGTACCATTCTATACTGTCTGTGTGTGTGTCTACAGTACCATTCTATACTGTCTTTGTGTGTCTACAGTACCATTCTATACTGTCTGTGTGTGTGTCTACAGTACCATTCTATCCTGTGTGTGTCTACAGTACCATTCTATACTGTCTGTGTGTGTGTCTACAGTGGCATTCTATACTGTCTGTGTGTGTCTACAGTACCATTCTATACTGTCTGTGTGTGTGTCTACAGTACCATTCTATATTGTCTATGTGTGTGATTGTGTGTGTACTCTATATGTGTGTGTGTATGTGTCTAAGTGAGGGAAAAAAGTATTTGATCCCCTGCTGATTTTGTACGTTTGCCCACTGACAAAGAAATGATCAGTCTATAATTTTAATGGTAGGTTTATTTGAACAGTGAGAGACAGAATAACAATAAACAGAATCCAGAAAAACGCATGTCAAAAATGTTATAAATTGATTTGCATTTTAATGAGGGAAATAAGTATTTAACCCCTCTCCAAAACATGACTTAGTACTTGGTGGTAAAACCCTTGTTGGCAATCACAGAGGTCAGACGTTTCTTGTAGTTGGCCACCAGGTGTTGCACACATCTCAGGAGGGATTTTGTCCCACTCCTCTTTGCACAACTTCACCAAGTCATTAACGTTTCGAGGCTGACGTTTGGGAACTCGAACCTTCAGCTCCCTCCACAGATTTTCTATGGGATTAAGGTCGGGAGACTGGCTAGGCTACTCCAGGACCTTAATGTGCTTCTTCTTGAGCCACTCCTTTGTTGCCTTGGCCCTGTGTTTTGGGTCATTGTCATGCTGGAATACCCATCCACGACCCATTGTAAATGCCCTGGCTGAGGGAAGGAAGTTCTCACCCAAGATTTGACGGTACATGGCCCCGTCCATCGTCCCTTTGATGCAGTGAAGTTGTCCTGTCCCCTTAGCAGAAAAACACCCCCAAAGCATAATGTTTCCACCTCCATGTTTGACGGTGGGGATAGTGTTCTTGGGGTCATAGGCAGCATTCCTCCTCCAAACACGGCGAATTGAGTTGATGCCAAAGAGCTCCATTTTGGTCTCATCTGACCACAACACTTTCACCCAGTTGTCCTCTGAATCATGCAGATGTTCATTGGAAAACTTCAGACGGGCATGTTCATGTGCTTTCTTGAGCAGGGGGACCTTGCGGGTGCTGCAGGATTTCAGTCCTTCACGGCGTAGTGTTACCAATTGTTTTCTTGGTGACTATGGTCCCAGCTGCCTTGAGATCATTGACAAGATCCTCCCGTGTAGTTCTGGGCTGGTTCCTCACCGTTCTCATGATCATTGCAACTCCACGAGGTGAGATCTTGCATGGAGCCCCAGGCCGAGGGAGATTGACAGTTCTTTTGTGTTTCTTCCATTTGCGAATAATCGCACCAACTGTTGTCACCTTCTCACCAAGCTGCTTGGCAATGGTCTTGTAGCCCATTCCAGCCTTGTGTAGGTCTACAATCTTGTCCCTGACATCCTTGGAGGGCTCTTTGGTCTTGGCCATGGTGGAGAGTTTGGAATCTGATTGATTGATTGCTTCTGTGGACAGGTGTCTTTTATACAGGTAACAAACTGAGATTAGGAGCACACTCAAAGGGAGTGCTCCTAATCTCAGCTCGTTACCTGTATAACAGACACCTGGGAGCCAGAAATCTTTCTGATTGAGAGGGGGTCAAATACTTTTTTTCACTCATTAAAATGCAAGTCAATTTATAACATTTTTGACATGCGTTTTTCTGGATTTTGTTGTTGTTATTCTGTCTCTCACTGTTCAAATAAATCTACCATTAAAATTATAGACTGATCATTTCTTTGTCAGTGGGAAAACGTACAAAATCAGCAGGGGATCAAATACTTTTTTCCCTCCCTGTATGTGTGTATGTGTATTTATGTGTGTATGTCTGTGTATATGTGTGTCTGTGTATTCCTAACTTCACGTGGCCTCAAGGTGCACATGGCCTGCACAAGCGTCGTGGAGACGTCACCGCCACTTAGTGGCGAATGGCGGTTGTCGTTGTTGTTGTATTCCTAACAGCACTTGCCCCAACAGTCTGTTGAGGCTACACGGGGGATCTTTGTCTTTGTTGTCCCTAACAGCACTTGTCCCACCAGCAGTCTGTTGAGGCTACACGGGGCGGGGGATCTTTGTCTGCTGGGGCAAGTGCTGTTAGCGACATCAAAGACAAAGATCCCCCGTGTAGCCTCAACAGACTGCTGGGGCAAGTGCTGTTAGGGACAACAAAGACAAAGATCCCCCGTGTAGCCTCAACAGACTGCTGGGGAAAGTGCTGTTAGGGACAACAAAGACAAAGATCCCCCGTGTAGCCTCAACAGACTGCTGGGGCAAGTGCTGTTGGGGACAACAAAGACAAAGATCCCCCGTGTAGCCTCAACAGACTGCTGGGGCAAGTGCTGTTGGGGACAACAAAGACAAAGATCCCCCGTGTAGCCTCAACAGACTGCTGGGGCAAGTGCTGTTGGGGACAACAAAGACAAAGATCCCCCGTGTAGCCTCAACAGACTGCTGGGGCAAGTGCTGTTGGGGAGCACCTATGAAGGCCGGCACGGCACACGAGGGGGTGGGTGGCCAGCAACCACGCCCGCCCGCCTTTGTCTCCCCCAGTGGTGATGGTTACTACACGCCGCACCAGGTACTCATTTGAGGCTGAGTCGACCTAGGGGAGTCGACCTAGAACCGGTTCAGACGATCGTCACCGACCTTGGCCGTGAGCGGGAATCGAACTCGGGTTCCCGGGTTCGTAGCGGAGCTGCGCTAACAGCTGCGCCACCCCTGTTAGCGACACGCGTGCACACGTGTCGCATCCATTCACACGCGTGTGCACGTGTGTGTTCACGGGGAGTGGTGGTGCAGCGGTTAGCGCGCTGCGCGAAACCCGAGTTCGATTCCCGCTCGCGGCCAACACCCGGTGACGATTTATCCGAACCGGTTTTGGGCCTCCCCTAGGTCGACTCGGCCTCAAATGAGTACCTGGTGTGGCGTGTAAACATCGCCACTGGGGAGACAAAGGCGGCCTGGCTTGGTTGCTGGCCACCCCACCTCCACGTGGGCGCCGTTCGCTAACAGCACTTGCCCCAACAGTCTGTTGAGGTTACACGGGGGATCTTTGTCTTTGTTGTCCCTAACAGCACTTGCCCCAACAGTCTGTTGAATGCTATACGGGAGATCTTTGTCTTTGCTGTTACTAACAACACTTGCCCCAACAGTCTGTTGAGGCTACACCGGGGATCTTTGTCTTTGTTGTCCCCAACAGCACTTGCCCCAGCAGTCTGTTGAGGCTACACCGGGGATCTTTGTCTTTGTTGTCCCCAACAGCACTTGCCCCAGCAGTCTGTTGAGGCTACACGGGGGATCTTTGTCTTTGTTGTCACTAACAGCACTTGCCCCAGCAGTCTGTTGAGGCTACACGGGGGATCTTTGTCTGTGTTGTCCCTAACAGCACTTGCCCCAACAGTCTGTTGAGGCTACACGGGGGATCTTTGTCTTTATTGTCACTAACAGCACTTGCCCCAACAGTCTGTTGAGGCTACACGGGGGATCTTTGTCTTTGTTGTCACTAACAGCACTTGCCCCAACAGTCTGTTGAATGCTATAGGGTGACTTTTGGCCTTTTGTGCGTGTTGGCGCGTGTATGTTTTACACACTGCACCACCAGCTGCACTCATTCAAGGCTGAGTCGACCTCGCAGGGGCTACGCACGCACGAACGCACGCGTATGTTGAACTTCTTTCGCACCGTACGTAGCTAAACCGCGTGCCAATGTCCCAGGAACAAGCGCCAGGCGTGCCCGGGCTACATTGGGGTGGCGTTCGGCGAGGAAGGGGGCCTGACACTTTGTCTGTGTACGCGGCGTCTGATAAAGAGCGGTGGCTTCCCAATCCTCAGGTGGTTTCGGTGGGCGCGTGATCAAATTTGCGACGAGAATATAAAAAAATGCCTTTGCATTCCACGAGCTGGATATTCCTGAAAGCGACGGAGAGACGACGAGCCACTCGCTCCCCTTCATCAGCCACTCAATTATCATTAAAAACAAAGACAAATACCCCCCCCCACCCACCACCTCCTTGCCATATAGCCTGAACAGGCTGTAGGGGCAAGTGCTGTTAGCGAGCACCTAGCAACACACCTGGCCGCCTTTGTCTCCCTACACACCGCACCAGGTACTCATTTGAGGCTGAGTCGACCTAGGGGAGGCCCAAGACCGGTTCAGATAAATCGTCACCGCTGGTGTTGACCCCTGAGCGCTCATTGAACCCGGGTGGCCGGGTTCGTAGTGCAGCGTAGCGCCAACCGCTGCACCACCTCTCCCCACCCCAATTAATAATTAACACGACCCGGCCCAAGCGCGACGTTTCGGTCGCTAAGCTCGCGGACCGGGGTTCAAGATGCGAACTCCGAAGAGGGAAAACAACAACAACAATCGCCTCACTTCGAGCAGAATGCGACGGTTCTTGGCGTGAGACTCGGCATTGTTGTGGACCCACGGTCGATAATTGCAATCAGACTTCGCATGATCCGTGTCCGTGGTGAATTCACGCGCGGTGGGATGGGAATGTTCTGTGTGGCACGATCACTGGACGGGTTCTCTCTCACCCGGCTGAACAGTGGTGGGTCTGCCTTCATGAGACCAGATAATTCGATATGTAACACGATTTTTGTTCCTGGGTAGTAAGTGTCATTTTCCAATTGCTTTTGCTTCAAAAGTACAGAAAATTGCTATTATTTCCCACAAACTTTGCTTTTGTGACCAGGGCTTTACGTGAAGGAATTACACAAATGCACGCAACGTTTTCTCATTGCAAATAGGTAAATTTCAAAATATCACTGTCCTGGTCACAAAAGCAAAGTTTGTTGGGAAATAATAGCCATGTTCTGTACTTTTGAGGCAAAAGCCATTGGAAAATAACCCTACCCAGGAACAATAAAAACATTCTTCGTGACACAGTGATTAATATAATCAGTTGGGTCGTGGTGGGAGAATATAAGTCATGCAGTAGTATAAATAACCAGACAAAACGCCTCCCTCTGTCCACGTAAAAAAATGAACAATGAAATTGTCGGGGGGGAGGGGGGTCGTGGGGGGGAGGGTGATGAGGGCCACTGATTAAGTTAGTGCTGGGCCTGTAGCACATGTTATAAAGGGGCCCTACATTTAAAAAATACACATATTAAAACACAAATTTTTTACTTGCACAGCAAAGTAATTGTATTTCTTAATTTGCTATAAAGCCAGATAATACGACAAATCGTTAACCTTAAACACCCAGTCGTTCATAAAAGTTGAAGGTAGTATAGTACTATAGTAATAACGCAAGTGCAGAATCACTAAACCGGAATTTATAGCTTGAAAGCATTTAGCGCGGGGTCCTTGAAAGTGCGGGGCCAGTAGCTACATGTGTAGCTACTTTTGCTAGTAGGATAATCCAGCACTGCCCATGGCCGTGGTTGGTCACAACATTTACGCAGACTGGTTGGGGCAAGTGGTGTGGCCAGAATCGAGCCAACCAAACAGCCTTTGTTTTCGCCAGTGTTGAGGTTCTACACAGGTGCTCGTAAATCACTCGCCAACGAGCTCAGGCCACCTAGGTTAGTACGACAACCAACTACTGCGCCACCGCTCCCTCCCCCCCGCGCCCCCCACAAAAAAGACAAAGATCCCCCGTATAGCCTTCAATAGACTGTTTCGGCAAGTGCTGTTAGCTAGTAAACACCCTTGAAGGCCACAACGGCACACAGAGGTGGGTGACCAATACCACGCCCGGCCGCCTTTGTCTCCCTAGTGTTTAGACACCCCACCAGGTACTGTTGAGTCCATCTCCGGGGAAGCCCAGAACCGGTTCAAATATTCGCCTCTCGTATTGGCCGTGAGCGGAAATCGAACTGAAATGGGCCGGGTCGGAACTGGAGTGCAGTGTGCTAACCACTGCGCCACCGCTCCCCCGCCCCTACACACACAGTCGCTGCTGGTGGCGAGACAGGGCACGAACGCGCCCACGCACCCTACCCAGCTCACCGTTTTGCACAAATTGGATGCCATCCCAATTATAACGCTTCGTCTTCAAGCGCGTATTTTTAGAAACCGCTGCACTGGTAACAACTGTGAGGTCGACGGAAAGGATATTTCGGCGAACGACCGGGTTGTAAGGCGGCGAATCGATTAGCGGTGACCACACGCGAGTATGTGGTGGAGCAGAGTCTGGACAGGGAATTATTTCAGCCAGAGCTATCCGAGGGCTGAGCTCCGGCTGAAATATTTTGCGTGGGTTTTGGGAGGTTAGTGGGTCCCGGCAAATGTGTTTAACGACAGGTGGAGCCGTGATTGTGGGTAATTAAATCAAGAAAGTCGAGTTCCATTTGTTTTTGTACACGTGGGTGGGTGTACACGCACAACAAACATTTGATCAATTCCACTGCACGGATGAGAGTTGCCCTACGCAGTTGTGGGTGGCGGGGACATTGGACCGTTCTTCGCCACTCCGATCCGTCCTGGTACGGTGAAGGCGGAGAGCAGCAAGGACGTGGGAGCATAGGGAGGCACAGTACAACGATTAATTTTGCCGCAACTGCCTTCTGTTGGTGTACCGTGTGGCCCCTCCCAAGCCCTAAGGCAGGGGTCCACAGTCCGCGGCTCCGGAGCCGCATGCGACTCTTCAAGGGACCGCTTTGTGACATCATTCATTGAGGACCGCCGTCTCGGATTCACCACGCGGTGTGCATTGCGGCTCTTGAAATATTACGTGGGGGGGGGGAGGTTGTTTTTACCGAATTCGACAAAAAAAACATGGCTCTTCTTGTTATTTTGGTTGCCGATCCCTGCCCTAAGATGACCTCTTTGTGCGTGGCGGTCACCCGTCACAAGCAGTGTCCAGGATCAACCCGGCCTTGAAATAGGTCCTCAAGGTGAACAAGCTACGCGTTAATGCGTCGCCCTGTTGGCCTCCTAGGCTGATGTTCACCGACGGCGTTTGTTTCAGCAGGCACACTCCGGGCCGGTTTCGATCATCTGAGGCTATCGGGCTTTCCTCAACAAGTACTCAACGGTGAGAGCAGACATCATCGGCGGCAGCTATATTCCTCTAAACGACACGGCCCTGGCCGGGCAAACACAACAATGTAGCTGCGTTAAAACATCTTTCTGGGCCGTGCATCGAATTACACGGCGAGTACTCGCTGAACTTCTAAGCTCCCCCACGTTTACCGATCCGCACAACGATCAGCGCGGTAAAGAAAACGGCCAATTCAACCCCTTGCAACGAGAGACGCGGCGTGTGGGAGTCCGTCATCCAGCAGTAGATTGCCAAATTGGGCTGTGATTTGAAGCTTTCGTGACTGCAGGAATCCGTACTCTTGAATCCATACTGCTGTTCATGTTTGAATTGCCTCCTGTGCGTTTGTGTGCAATCATTGTGAACCGGGGGGTTGAGCATTAAAATTATTATTGTCTTAATCTATCGGCCCGTCGGCTATCATCATCTTCAGCTATGATCAATCAACTGCTGAATGAATCCTCCTCGCCGCCCCTCCATCTCGACATAATATCAACGGGCTGCATTTGTTTAAGCCAACAAATAATATCATACGCAAGCACAGAAAAGCCGGTGCAGTGGAGGGGCATTGAATTCTACAGAGGCCCCTAAACCATATCCCCCGGGTGTCAGGGCCAACGCTTGAGTTATTTCGGCTCTCTGCGCGTGGTATACGTATTATTTTATCGCGTGTGTGTGAGGGGCCCTCGGTATTGACTCAACATGACAGAGGGAGGGAGGGAGGTCACGCGGCACTGTGCCGGAAAGCAGCCCCCGCTGTTGAAAGGGAGGTGGGTGGTGTTGGGGTGGAATCGCGTTTTTGAACGCCCACACAGCCAGGGATCATCAGGCAAGGCTGGGGGGGGGGGGGGGGTCTTTGCCTTTACAATGCAGAGACGGCCCCACTTCGCGGTGCCCCCCCCCCCACAACGAAGGCGTTAACAGCGTGGCAGACGGACGTTGCCAAATGGCACGAGCGAGGTCAATTGCGCTCGTGTGTTGGAGAGCAAATCGTGCTGGCACTGGGTTCAAATCCAGGGTTCCACCAGCCATGGTTAATCTGGCTTCTCAAGTGTAGTGAATGTATTGATGGTCTCACCCCAACCCCCCCCCACTCCCCTTGTTACAAGTGACTGCACAAAAGTGATTACATTTGTGGCGGGGAGTTTTTTTTTCAATTAGCTCGCATTTTCCCCCAGCTGTGATGAATAACAACTTCTAATATTAAGTTTGATCGACATGCCAGAAACGAAACCGATTAGCAAGACGAATAACCCGAATCTTAATAATAATAACGGATGAGGCAACTGCAGAGAACTCGAACGTCGTTCTGTCAACTTCCAGAGGCCGTTCTCTTTTGCTGCGATCCCCGCATCACGATGATGGTCCCTTGCCAGTATCAAAATTCAAGATTCGGTTTGACCCATTTCTGGCAATAAAACAGTTGTGTTAAGATGGTCAAACAACAAGTGGAAACATTTTGCAATATAATCATGTCGGCATTAAGCACACGTACTCGTGGCGAACATGCAAACAAACATGCTCTATAGTAATATATGGCATTGTGTTTGAAACTGATTGGCCCACACCAGAGACGGCTATTCGGTGTTTGAACATCTTAACACTTGTTTTATTGCCAGAAAGGGTAAAACCTATTCCTATGTCATGATGGAGGTGTTAAGCAATCATCAGACTCGCGTGGCGTGCAACGGCATAATTTGTAATTGAATGAGAGCGTTTGGTAAGCACATGAAGACGACGTCCCACTGCGTGCAACGTACAAACGCCGAGCACAGGAGTTTGGCAACTGAATGCGTTCGGATGGTCGGGCAAATACTGTTAGCGAGCATCTATGAAGGCCAATTAAAAGATAGAATGTGACGCGGCAAGAAACCCGTTACACGCTCAGACAAAACCACCGATGATCAACTTGATCCGGCGACAAATGATTTGGTGATGCTGCGCTGGCCGTGTCGCACGAGCACAAAATAACGATGCGCTGCGGAGAAGGGGCATTGCCCAAGGCGTAACCTATCACTTTACAAGTCGGCTGGGCTTACGATCCCACGTGAACGGCACCCCGAGTTTGGGGGTAACGGCGCGCACGTTTATCAATGCCTCCTCGGGCCCTCGCGATGGCCGCGTGCACGCTGTCTGTTAGGCCGTATTCACGATGAAACCTCCGCCCGCACTCCGTGAGAGTTTTTTTTTATTTTGCGCAAGGCTGCGTGCAGTGACTACTGCGGGGTTCATCAGCGACGCGATGATCCTCGTGGCTCATGTCCATCACTGAGAACCACCGAATGGGTGCAGATCCCATCAACCTACGTGCCTATGTTTGTTTAACACGTAGGCTCTTCGCGGCCAATATCGTCCATAATATAGTACTCAGGTTGTAGATGTTGTGGCTTGCCTGTGCTAGTGACGAATCGGCGTGTTCCGTTTACGTGACAACCCTTACTAGTTGGCTGTGTCGGGTGGTGGCGGGTTTAACGACACATTTATATATTTACGCGATCTAACCCCCAAAAAAACCTCTATTATGGTTACCTATGCAACCTATGTTTGTTTTACCAGATAAGGCCCGCTTTGATATCTAGCCCTTTTTTCTCAGAAGCGATCTGGCCACTAATGACAGCCCAACAAAGTGGCTTTATCGCGTGGAAATGTACAGCGTCCAAATGCTCTAAAAGCATGTTCATTCTAAATGTGGAGGGAAAACCCGAAGGACCCAGAGAAAGATCCACGCGACCACGGGGAGAAAGACACGCAAACTCCAAATATACAGCAGCAGGCGTCAGGGTCGGGATCAAACCCACGACCAGGCGAGGTAGTTAACATCTCACAGAACCCACGACCTCGTGTAGACCAGGCGAGGTAGTTAACATCTCAGAACCCACGACCTCGTGTAGACCAGGCGAGGTAGTTAACATCTCACAGAACCCACGACCTCGTGTAGACCAGGCCAGATAGTTAACATCTCACAGAACCCACGACCTCGTGTATACCAGGCGAGGTAGTTAACATCTCACAGAACCCACGACCTCGTGTATACCAGGCGAGGTAGTTAATATCTCACAGAACCCACGACCTCGTGTAGACCAGGCGAGATTGTTAACATCTCACAGAACCCACGACCTCGTGTATACCAGGCGAGGTAGTTAACATCTCGCCACCTGCAGCACCCAGGTACCATCAACCATTCAAACTGAACCCATCATCAACAACAACAACAACCATTATTTATCCACTGCTGGATGAAAGCCTCACTCCATCTCCACGGTGATTGCCTCCTTGGGCGTGTTTCCTCCTGTTGGCTTTTCTCTCCATTATTAATCTCGACCAATGCCCCAGGCCCGTTTTCCTTCACTTAGCGGTCAGCATCCTGCCCCTACCGTTGCGTACCTTATCTAAACCACGTCTGTTATTTTTTTCCGAGCCATCGCAATTTCTCACATTCTCTCCACGCAACAATCCGCGAGCTCAATTCCCAGCTCCATCTCCGTCGGGGGACGTACGCCCGTGGGTGGATGTTTCATCCTCTCCTTTGCGCCCTCTTTGCAATGAAAGTTGGCACTTTCAAATCCCGATTGGAAACGAACTTCTTTAGAGCTGCTTTTTTTTGCGGTTAGGCTGTTGTCCTTCCCCCCTCCCGCCCCGCGCCTCCGATTAGCACGGTTTGCTACGTACGGTGCGGAAGAAGTTTAACGTACGTACGAAACACTGTTAAGCGCTTTCCAGAAATGTCTGCTGGGGGCAGTGGGAAAGTAACAAAATAAAATGCACCGATTAAGATGAACGAGGTGAGAACCTAAGAGACCCGGATGTAGCATCATTTGCAAGAGTGGCCTGGGACATCAGCCTGCCAGTACGGGGCAACAATCGTTGCTGCTGCTGAGCATAACCCCCAATGGAGTATTTTGCTGTGAACTTTTACAAATTTGACCGACACATTTTGACCCCTGATGCCGACACGCAATGGGCCTGCTCTTGCGAATGACGTCAAGGGACGTTCAACGTCGGTTGTCACACGCGCAGTGATAACCAGGGCGGCCACTGGATTCTAAACCGCGAACCTCTGCAGAAAGCGGCGAACACGCGACCGCCCAGCAGCAATCCCACCAAGCGACGGCTTCAGCACTTGCCTTACTTTGACGATGGAGAGAGGCAGTAAAAGTGTACATCCCGTGTGCCATTCAGCATTGAAATGTTGTGTATACAGGACAAATAACACGCAGCTGAGACGCACACATCTGGCTCACTCGTGTTTACTTTTATCCAGTGTCGGATTATCCTCGTAGCAAAAGTAGCAACACGTGTAGCTACACATGTAGCAGCTACACATGTAGCAGCTACACATGTAGCAGCTACACGTGTAGCAGCTACATGTGTAGCTGCTACACGTAGTAGTAGCTACACGTAGTAGTAGCTACACATGTAGTAGCTACACATGTAGTAGCTACGGTCCCCACACTTTCAAGGGCCCCGCGCTAAATGCTTTCAAGCTATCAATTCCGGTTTAATGGTTCTGCACTTGCTCTATTACTATAGTACTATACCACCTTCAACTTTTATGAACGACTGGGTGTTTAAGGTAAGCGATTTGTCATATTATCTGGCTGTATAGCAAATGAAAAAATACAATTTCTTTGCCGTGCAAGTTAAAAATGTGTTTTAATATTTACGTGTTTTATTTTTATTTAGGGCCCCTTTATAACATATGCATCAGGTCCCGCACTAACTTAATCCGGTACTGCTTGTATCGCCCGAGATGATATATCCCTCGACTAGTACGCAGGAGGTCTTGGGTTCGATCCCTACATCGACGATTCCTGTGGTATATTTGGAGTTGCTGTGTGGTGTTTACGTGGATTTTCCCCGGGTCCTCCAGGCTTTTACCCTCCACAATTTGAAATAACATGCGTTTAGATTATTTGGCTGCAACTATACAGCTTCACGTGTGATGACAATAGAAGCCACTTCGATGAGCTGTCATGTGTGGCCAGGTCGCCTCTGAAAAAGAACGAAAAGCTCAGTGGGATTTACTTGATAAATAAAATTATTTATACGTTTATTATGAATGTATAAGGCCTATGGCAAAATCGCCCAGAATCCACCCAACGTCATCAGACGTCTAAAGCTTGGGGAGTGCTTGGATGGGTGACCACCAATGGACATTTGGTTGTTGTTGTTGCTGCAGCTGCCGAAGGGCTAAACATGGTGGAAAGCGCAGCGACATCAGTTGTTGCACAGTTAACACCCAGGTTTACGTTTGGGGGCGGGGGGGGATGCGTTTCCTGAAATGTGCGACGACGAATATCGAAAACGACGTAAAATCGAAGAGTACGGTGGTGGTGGTGCTGGTGGCAAAGGCCGAGAGGCGACGGATAACGAGGAAGGGCGGACGACGATGCTGTCAGCGCCGTGAGTGTGTGGTGTTGAAGCGACGCAAATCAAGTCAGTGGTGTTAATCACAAAGTGACGACGTATTTGCGAAGCGACGTAAAAAGGGGGCGGCGGCGGCAGCGGCGGGGGGGGGGGAACTCACTAACCCGCACTGACCCTCGTCCAATCACAGGCTGGGGGGGTTATAGTCGGGGGACGCCGCTCCGCAGAGGGAAAACGCAAACAAAGCGTGCATGGGAACACAGCGACGACGTTGGCGGAGGCCAAACGCTCTGCGGGATAGAGCCCGCTCGAGCTTCTCGGATCTGACGAAATCGAGCGAATTCTGAGCGATAGATTTAAAGTATTTTTTTTTACAGGACAAAATGTAAATTACGCGCACGCACGTGTTACCCTGTGCACGGGTTAGACAATGGCTCGTGGCCCGCAGTGCCCACACGACCGCTCCCCACCAAAAAAGACAAAGATCCCCCGTGTAGCCTCAACAGACTGTTGGGGGCAAGTGCTCTTAGTGAGCACCTGTGAAGGTCGGCACGGCACACGACACGAGTGGGTGGGTGGCCAACACCGCGACCGGCCGTCTTTGTCTCCCCAGTAGCGATGTTTACGCACCACACAAGGTACTCTTTTGAGGCTGAGTCGACCTAGGGAAAGCCCAAGACCGGTTCAGATAATTGGCACTCGTGTTGGCCGTGAGCGGGAATCGAACTCGGGTCACTGGGTTCGTAGGGCAGCGTAGCGCTAACCATCACACTACCGCTCCCCTACAAAGCGTCTCCACATTAATTTTAATCGGGCGCTCATCATCATTCTCTTACGTGATGTGGGTCTCACGTATCTACGCACACGCATGCAAGATGTAGATAGACATCGACATTTTAATCTGGCGTTCTCTTCTTAAATACAAATAATTGTAATAATATATTTGATTTACTCACAAAAGCAACGTTTGAATCCCAAGACTCGTCTTCAGGGGGATGGGGGTCATAGTTTGCGGGGGGGAGGGGGGGGGCAATGCCCCGCCCAAGCTAGACACATTTAATTATTTATTTTAATGTTACAATTAACGTTAAAATAAATTTAGCCTTAAAACTTTCGTGACCGCCGGAATTCATATTCTTGGTACTTTCGGTGAAGTCATGTAGATAGAAAACAAAAATCAAAATTAATAGAAAAAAAACCCACGACGTTTCCATCGAAACACAAGCGGTCTTCATCAGGTGGAGATAAATATAATAAATAAATTATAAAGAAACCGCGATGCCTATTGTGAGGGATTCCTCTACTTACGAACGAGTCACGTTCCAGAGCTCTGTTCGTAAGTCCAACTTTACTCCTGTCGATTCCAAACATGTTGTACAGCATGTACACTAAACACGGGGGATGGCTTTAAAAGTTGTATATTCTCCTGTAGATGTAGATGCCACCGGTTCCTCACGCTCTGCAGATGTAGATGCCACTGTTCCTTCACGGTCTGCAGATGTAGATGCCACTGGTTATTCATATTCTACAGATGTAGATGCCACTGGTTCTTCACGTTTTGCAGATGTAGATGCCACTGGTTCTTCACGTTCTGCAGATGTAGATGCCACTGGTCCTTCACGTTCTGCAGATGTAGATGCCACTGGTTATTCATGTTCTACAGATGTAGATGCCACTGGTTCTTCACGTTCTGCAGATGTAGATGCCACTGGTTCTTCACGTTCTGCAGATGTAGATGCCACTGGTTATTCACGCTCTGCAGATGTAGATGCCACTGGTTCTTCATGTTCTGTAGATGTAGATGGCACTGGTTCTTCATGTTCTGCAGATGTAGATGCCACTAGTTCTTCACGTTCTGCAGATGTTGATGGCACTGGTTCTTCACATTCTACAGATGTAGATGCCACTGGTTCTTCACGTTCTGTAGATGCCACTGGTTCTTCACGTTCTGCAGATGTTGATGGCACTGGTTCTTAACATTCTACAGATGTAGATGCTACTGGTTCTTCACGTTCTGTATATGTAGATGCCACTTGTTCTTCACGTTCTACAGATGTAGATGCCACTGGTTCTTCACGTTCTGCAGATGGAGATTCCACTGGTTCTTCACGTTCTGTAGATGTAGATGCCACTGGTTCTTCACATTCTGCAGATGTAGATGCCACTGGTTCTTCATGTTCTACAGATGTAGATGCCACTGGTTCTTCACGTTTTGCAGATGTAGATGCCACTGGTTCTTCACGTTCTGCAGATGTAGATGGCACTGGTTATTCATGTTCTGTAGATGTAGATGCCACTGGTTCTTCATGTTCTGCAGATGTAGATGCCACTGGTTCTTCATGTTCTGTAGATGTAGATGCCAATGGTTCTTCACGTTCTACAGATGTAGATGCCACTGGTTCTTCACGTTCAGTAGATATAGATGCCACTGATTCTTCACGTTCTGCAGATGTAGATGCCACTAGTTTTTCATGTTCTGTAAATGTAGATGCCACTGGTTCTTCACATTCTGCAGATGTTGATGCCACTGGTTCTTCACGTTCTGCAGATGTAGATGCCACTGGTTCTTCACGTTCTGTAGATGTAGATGCCACTGGTTCTTCACGTTCTACAGATGTAGATGCCACTGGTTCTTCATTTTCTGCAGATGTAGATGCCACTGGTTCTTCGCGTTGTGCAGATGTAGATGGCACTGGTTATTCATGTTCTGTAGATGTAGATGCCACTGGTTCTTCATTTTCTGCAGATGTAGATGCCACTGGTTCTTCATGTTCTGTAGATGTAGATGCCACTGGTTTCTTCACGTTCTACAGATGAAGATGCCACTGGTTCTTCACGTTCAGTAGATATAGATGCCACTGATTCTTCACGTTCTGCAGATGTAGATGCCACTGATTCTTCACGTTCTGCAGATGTAGATGCCACTGGTTCTTCACGTTCTGTAGATGTAGATGCCACTGGTTCTTCACCTTCTGCAGATGTAGATGCCACTGGTTTTTCACGTTTTGCAGATGTAGATGGCACTGGTTCTTCACGTTCTACAGATGTAGATGCCACTGGTTCTTCATGTTCTGCAGATGTAGATGCCACTGGTTCTTCACGTTCTACAGATGTAGATGCCACTGGTTCTTCATGTTCTGCAGATGTAGATGCCACTGGTTCTTCACGTTCTACAGATGTAGATGCCACTGGTTCTTCACGTTCTCCAGATGTAGATGCCACTGGTTCTTCATGTTCTGTAGATGCCACTGGTTCTTCACGTTCTACAGATGTAGATGCCCCTGGTTCTTCACGTTCTACAGATGTAGATGCCACTGATTCTTCATGTTCTGCAGATGCACGTAGATGCCACCGCCGCCATCTGTTGCGCGGCGGTGGAACTCACGGTCCGAACAGGCAACTGGACATACGGACAACTTTGTTCGTGTCTCTGAAAGTCCGTAAGTCGAATGTTGGCAAGCAGAGGAGGGGTCCTGTATTGGGATGAGTGGCCAACACCATCAATGCTTTGCTTGGCTTCTTTGCTGTGCCCAAAAGAGAGAATCGGGGGGGGGGGGAGTAACTTTACACTCAAACAGCAGTGCACAGATCAACGCCGTCACTGCCCTCATCTGCCCACCTCGTACACCCAAGCAAGCCCATCTCATTCAAATTATGTAACATCACCAGCCAGGATTTTTCATCTCAGAAGATCCGACGACGATTTTTGGTCGTATGCGACGCGCCACACGGTTTATGATAATAAGAATAACAATGTTGAGCTACATATTGGAATGAAAATACAAATCCGTGACCTCGTATAATAATAATAATAAAAACAATGTCATTTACCCTGAGAAAGTCTGACTGAATTTGAACGTTAATTTTATTCATGGTGGCCCTGAATTAAAGATATTTAATCAATTCCATTAAGCGTTTGCAAAGTGGCAGGAAATAAGAATAAGGTATGCTGAGAAGAAACCCCGGGCATGCACCCAATATTTTCTGGGATGCTGCCAGGGCGGCTTGGAGTTACGGGTTATCAGCGTAAGGCACTACCACTAGAGTATAGTAAAGAGTACGCCTGTCCACAATAATCCTACATATCCCTTTTATTCAAAGAGGACGCAAAATAAGTGTGATGAGGACGAAAAGGTATAACGAGACGGACGTGTGGAGCGCCAAAAATAATTATTGGAAACAATGTTTTCCGAACCGTTCAGGCTAAACGCGAAGCACCGGTGATCACTCTGGAAGATACGAACCGGCTCGTATTGTGCCAGCGGATTGATCCCACTGATACCATTGATCCCGTCCGAACGAGAAATCCGCGGACGGAGCGACAGCTGACACGAATTCGAACCACGGCGTGTTCAACGGACAAGGGACGCGAGTGGCGAGCGGCCGTGTCAGAGCGAGGCCGAGACTTGTAAGGTGCTTGCTGGAGCGTGTCGTTCAATAACGGCAGCCTCTTCATTTCTTGGCATCCGCGTGACTCCCCTTCACCTACCCCTCTCTGTTCTTTGGCCAGTCGAGCGGCGCAAGAGAAAGAAAAACAAAGCGAGACATCAAAACGCACGCGCGTCAATCCAACTCCGCTCCGCCTGTCGCCGATTACGCGTCGTGCATTCGAATTCATTTCGGCAGCCGCAGAAGCGGCGTCGTCGTCGGCAGCGGTGGCCGTAGAGTGTTTTTTTTTCTGCCATGGGCTATGCGGACAGTCCGATTGAGCCCCCTCTATTTGTAGCCCCGGGGGGCCGGAGCCCTTCCTCTCCGTGGGCTCCAGTGCAGTTGCACCGCCGGCAACATTTTGCAGCTGTGCCACTTGCGTGGCACCCACAAATGTACGCCACCAAAAGTGATCAATGAATGGGCAACACAAAACAAATCTCTTGTATGATGGGACAGAAAATCCACTGCATTTGTAGGGGGGGGGCGGGGGGGGGAGCAGAATGTATGTGCCGTAGTTTTAAGTCACAATGTAACAAACGCGAAAAAAAGAGGGCGTGCTTAGAAACCAGCAGGAAGGCAACAACTCCCATAACGGCACGCCGTGCGTGTCACGTGACCGGCACTCAACATGTGCACGACTCTCAGCCACGTTTAAACCACCATCTCGAAATGTTGTGGTCACATTACTGTTGGGACCAACTACTAAAAGAGTTTAAGATGTATGTGGCTTTGCGCCCATCGGGCAGCGGTGTGTAATATTTACAATGAGCAGGTCGGGACGATGACACGGTCCATTAGTAGAGTGCTCACCGTCTGTTATTCTATGAGAAATAAAAAGTCCCATAAATGACTCAGTTAGGATTGCGCGTAACTATCGCCCCCTATTTTTATTTTATTTGACCGGATAAGGCCCACTGAGCTGCCTAGCTCTTTTTCAGAAGCGACCTGGCCACAAATGATAGCTCAACAAAGTGGCGTATCACGTGGACATGTATAGCAGCCAAATGCTCTAATTGCACGTTGATTATAAATGTGTGGGGAAAAATCGGAGGTCCCAGAGAAGAAATCCACACGACCACAGGGAGAACATGCAAACTCCAAATATACAGCCGTAATGGTCGGGATCTAACCCACGACGTCCTGCATACTAGGCGAGGTAGTTCATATCTCGCGACTCATCTTGTGCGGCGCAGGGACAGCTGCCACTGGGGGTGCCTCTCGAAATGTTTGAGATAAGTTGTGATATTAGGCACTTTAAGTTCCTGGGGCATGTAAGCGCTATTTTTTTTAATGTTTCGTTTTTTACAGCGTCGTCGTTCATGTAAATTGCATCTCACAATCTCTGAGGAACGACAGCCAAGCTGGAGGCAGCCAGGCAGTGAACCAGCCACCAAAGATTGCCCAAGCTCTGCAGTTCTCGATATATTAAGATGTTTTCAGTAAATGAGTTGTTTCTCTGGAGACCGGGGCATTGTCGATCGATTTTCGGCCGCCGGGTTAATGACGGCACTCGCCGTTGATTTCTCACTTAACAGAGTGGACCGCATGAAGGTTGCTATCTTCCACTCAGCCAATTAATTAGTTTGTATACATGTGAGAGAAACCCTGAGCACACGAAGAGAATGCATAAATACGTGAAGATTAGTAGCATTGTTATACAAAAAATTACAATTATTAAGTATCGTTAAGGAGTCTTCTTCTCCTTCTTCTTCTTCTGAAATAGTTTTAGAGCAGCCCGAATTGGCGGGCCGCGCATTCCACTTGCCCAAACGCTGGGGCCGATCTTCGCTCGCCTTCTTATTCTGTTCTCCTGAGTGCCAGAGGCCCCACTGGCCTCTCAATGAGGCACCTCCGATTAGCCACGGTAGCCTGCATACGGTGCGAAAGAGGTTCAACATAGCATACACGCATCCCTGTTCAAATGACGAGGCCACCCACGGTGAGGCAAGCCAGAACATGAGACCCGGCTTCTCTGCCCTTATTCTGACGATTTGCACCTCGCAGCAGCGGCAGCGAAGGTGGCGGCAGTAGCTGTACAAGGGGCGCCCCCCCCCCCCCCCCCAGAGTGGTTTATAGGGCTTCAAAATATTCCAGGTCAGCAAACTCCATCGGGGGGTGGCAGGGCGGGGACCGACTTCTTTTTTGGGCAGCCATCGAACGCGACGGCTCCGAAGATGACGTTCGATCGATAGCGAGCGCGGTGCCGCCGGGCCCAGGTGGAGCCGCCGGGCCCAGGTGGAGCCGCCGGGCCCAGGTGGAGCCGCCGGGCCCAGGTGGAGCCGCCGGGCCCAGGTGGAGCCGCCGGGCCCAGGTGTTCGATGGCACGCCGCTTGGAGTCGAGGTTGGGGCTTTCGGCGAGTGAAGATCGGCCCCAGCGTTTGGGCAAGTGGAATGCACGGCCCGCCAATTCGGGCTGCTCTAAAACTATTTCAGCGGGGGTGGGTGGTGGTGTGGGTGGTGGTGGGGTGGTGGTGGTGTGGGTGGTGGTGTGGGTGGTGGTGGGGTGGTGGTGGGGTGGTGGTGGTGGTGGTGGGGTGGTGGTGGGGTGGTGGGGTGGTGGGGTGGTGGTGGTGGGGTGGTGGTGGTGGGGTGGTGGTGGTGTGGGTGGTGGTGGTGGGGTGGTGGTGTGGGTGGTGGTGGGGTGGTGGTGGGGTGGTGGTGGGGTGGTGGGGTGGTGGTGGTGGGGTGGTGGTGGGGTGGTGGTGGTGGTGGTGGTGGGGTGGTGGTGGGGGTGGTGGTGGGGTGGTGGTGGGTGGTGGTGGGGGTGGTGGTGGGGTGGTTGTGATGGGGTTTTGGTGGGGTGGTGGTGGGTGGTGGTGGGTGGTGGTGGTATTGTGGTGGTGGGGTGGTGGTGGTGTGGTGGTGGTGGGGTTTTGGTGGGGTTTTGGTGGGGTGGTGGTGGGTGGTGGTGGAGGTGGTGGTATTGTGGTGGTGGGGTGGTGTTGGGGGTGGCGAATGAACGACGGCGGGTTACGGTTTGAGCGTGGGCGGCCGTGGTGTTGGGGGGACGGGGGGTGGGTCCAGCACAAGGTGGTTCGAGGAAAAATTTAGAGACGGGCGTTCGACTGCGTGGGGTCACGTCAACCAATAGGAGCTTTGTAATGCGCTCACTCTCCTCCCCCCGTCGTCTCTCCTTCGCACGAGACTTGTCCACGCGCGCTGCAGGGCTTTTGAGCGTTTTGACTTCCATTCTAATGGCGTAGCACCAAGCGGCACGTTTAAAATACGTGGCTTTGAGCGCGCCAGAGTACCCGACAACTCCAACGCCTTTTGGCATCTTCTGGTCCAACACCAGTGGAGACTTGGCTCTAAGAAAAGCCGTCTCGGGTGTGGACCAATCAATTTCAAGGACAGTGCATATCATCATCAGAGTTGTCTCTTTTGGTTGCATTTTTAATTGCTTGTGCTCTGGTTTTTGCAAACATGATCCCTTGTATAAAAGTGTCAGTTTTTGTGCCAGATAAAAGGGTAAAACCCTATTACTATAACTCCAACGAAGTGCAATTGCGACGAAGTGGCGGGCTTGGAGGAGAGAAAAGTAATTTTAATGTGTTAGCAGACGGATGCGTCACATCTGTGTCTTAAAATACATCCTCCGACAATCTCGAGGAGAGCGTTAAGGGTTGGGGTTTTTACGTTTATTTTTGTCCACGCGTCTGTCTCCGCGGGATGTATTATTTATCGGTCATTAAGCCACACAACAGCTGCGTATGGCAGTGTCAAGGTTGAAGTGAACATTTCACGATGAGAGTTGTCGAGGCGCCTCGAAGCTGCCACGCTCTGAGACTAACAAATGTACCGTGCCTTCTGGGCAGGGCAAAAATAATACGAAAACAATGAATGCTCACGGCGTTCACCATTAGCACTGCCTTTGTCATGGAAAAATATAGACAGATGTTTGGGGACATGCCCCTCTTCTTCAGAGCAGAGAGGCCAGAGAGTTGGACTGAATTTATAGTTGGAGGTCACATTCGACAAATTGTGGAAGGTGAGAAATTAACACTTTTGAATGAACAAATAAGCGGGTTGTTTCAGTCTTAGACGGGTATTTATTTCAGCCGCAGCTATCTGGGGCTGAGCTTCACAAAATATTTCTCTGGGGGTTCAGGGGGGACGTGATTCGGGAGGGGGGGTCCCAAAAAATACTCCATTGGAGACACCGAGCATCAGTCAAATATGTGGGTATAAATTGGTTTCAATTAAGGAAAATATAATGTGATTTTAGTACTGCATTGTGGTAAAAAAAAAACAATTACTGTTGCAGCGCAGATTTGTCGTTTGAAAGAGTTGTTTCCAAGGTGAAGTCATGGATACTGTGAAAATAAAAAAAAATATTTAAAAAAATTGTTATCCAGAGAAGCCTCATTCAGTTTCAGGACCCCTTTATCAGCAGGGGAAGGTGCAGTCGTCTCCTTTCAACAGATGGACATTTAAGAATGGCTCACGATGCGACTGCGGTCACCAAATATCAAAGCCGCGGACCGCACCGTAGCACCGCTACCACGTGGCCTGAGGCATTCTCCACGAGCTACTCCTGAAGCCGTCCGCATGGCTCACTCAGTCGCTCACTGACCCACCCTGACACGAACGCAGACGCCTTTACTCTTCGGAACACCGTACATTTCCTTTTTTCTATTGCAAGCGGGAACAAACTCGTGTGCTCCTTTACAAAAACAACAACAACAAAAAATATCCGCGTCAGAAAATAAAACCCAAAGTCAACAAAGGTAGGCTGTGCTGCCTCAATTTTAATTGCACGCTTCTGGCTATTGATCTGATATTACCCCGATGACAGTCATCATCGCATGCCGAATGCTTCACGAAACAGGGTCCGTGTGCACGACAGTGCCCATTACCCCGTCCATAAATATACCGGGCAGTGCCGAGCGCCGGTCTCAATTTGGCAGAGATTACTCGCGCGCGGACAGCTTCCTTCGATCCAAAGTCTCTCCGCGCAGAATTCATGCCGCGCTCTGTGCCCCAATGGGATGTCGGTGAGCGCACCGGTGAGCTATGATGCCAAGTGGCATCATAGCCACTATGATGCCACGTGGCTATGATGCCACGTGGCTATCATGCCACGTGGCTATCATGCCACGTGGCTATCATGCCACGTGGCGGAATGCTCTCGTCGTGCTACGGTTAGGACACGGGACTTGCAATCCAGAGGGGCGTCCCGTTTGATTTCCAGGAGCGGCAGTTGATACGACGGACGCGTTTGTTTGTTTGTTTTTCCTTCCTCTCTGACTCGATCCGCCGATCGGCAGGTCGCGTGTGGTGGGGTGAATTGTGGGTACTTCCGCCTCTTCCAAGACGTCCGGCCGGCGCGGACGAGTAGGCCAAAATGCACGAATTCTGTTGCGTTCGGTCGCAACGTTTTCTCTTTTTTTGGATCTTATGATCGGACAATTTTTTCTTCGTGCTGTTTTCTGTCACACGATGGGACGAGTCGTCGCCCCCTGGGGGGGGGGGGGGGGGGGCAGTACTAATAATTATCGTCATCAGCTACTGCTGGACGAAGGCCTCCCCATGCTGCCACACCTCTCCGAATCCCGTGATGCGATAATCCACCTAGCGCCCACACACAAGCCCATTTCATCGCTCCATCTCCCCAATGGACGTATCTCTCTCAAATGCCTTCCATTCCTTGGCTGCCACTCCGTTTCTATTATGATGATGACGACGATGACAATGTTTATCCTTCACCATTCACCAACAATCCCAGCACGAGGCAACAAGAGGTACAGACGCAGCTTTGAAGATTTTGTGCGTGCGTTTTTGTTGTTGTTGCTGTTACAAAATTGGGTCAATTCCAACATCGCCGGTGAGGCTATCAAGCGGCTGACCTCCGCGTGACCCCCCCCCCCCCCCCCAAAGCGTGGCCGGACAAGGGCACGTGTCACCGTCAAGCCACGCCGACTCAAGCGGACGAGCGCATGGAAAAGGTCGGGGTGGCAGCGGGGGTGGGAACCGCTCTGTAACACACGAATTTAGCTCCTGGGTAGTAAGTGTTATTTTACAATTGCTTATATGCCTCAAAAAGATAGAAAATGGTTATTATTCCCCGCAAACTTTGCTTTTGTGAGCAGGACTTTACGTGAAGGAACGACACAAATGCACACCACGTGTTCTCATTGAAAATAATAGGTACATTTCAAAATATCACTGTCCTGGTTACAAAAGCAAAGTTTGTGGGGAATAATAACCATTTTATTTACTTTTGAGGCATAAGCAATTAGAAAATAACACTTACTACCCAGGATAAAAAAAACATTTGTTACACAATGAATTATCGCTTCGTTAGCGCGCCACGGATATCGTCTGCCTCCCAGAAGCGACTACCACAACTGCAGCAGGCAACTGCGGCAGGCAACAGTAGCAGGCAGGCAGCTGCAGAAGGCAACTGCAGCAGGCAACAACAGTGGCAGGCAGGTAGCTGCAGAAGGCAACTGCAGCAGGCAACAACAGTAGCAGGCAGGCAGCTGCAGAAGGCAGCATCGAACGAAGCGTCCCTCGCTCGCATCACAAATGCTTATTTCTGGAAGTACATCGTCGGATGAGCATCCCCATCCCCATGATTATTATCCCCAGTAAACATCAATGGGACAATACCGCGAGACGTGAATTGCTTTTAAACGACGCAGTCGATGCCACCTTTTTTGCTGTTATTGCTGCTGCTGCTGCAGTACACTCTCTCGCAATTATAGACCCTGAAACCGCTGACAAGCAAATGCTTATTTTAGTTTTTCAATCGGGCTATCGTTGGGGGAAAAACAAAAACGTTTGTTCCCTGGCGGGTTACAATCGTTGTGTTTTTTGTTTGTTGTTGTGGCGTTTTTATTCTCCTTCCGTCTCACCGACTAAGCTTACTTGAGTCGCTCGGCTGAAAGCAAAAAACTTGCGAACATCAGCGGTGCGGGGGTATGCGCGTTCAGAGGGCCCCGCTCGCCTACCGCTGTTGTTGTTGCTACGCAATGCAGGGAATGGATAGAGGAGGAAACAAAAATCCATCACCGGTCCAGCGTGGCGCACGGATGCACGCGCTCTATGCGAAGGCGCTGCGCCACGTGGCCGGTGACCCGAGTTCGATTCCCGCTCGCGGCCACCGACGCCAGCGACGATCGATCGGAACCGGTGGTGGGGTCGCACCCCCCCCCTGGGTCGAGTCAGCCTCCTCGAATGAGAACCTGGTGCGGTGCGCAAACATCGCCACGAAGGAAGACAAAGGCGGCCGATGCGGGGTTGCTGGCCATCCACCCTCGCGAACGGCACTTGCCCCGACAGTCTGTTAAGGCTATACGGGGGTGGGGGGGACCTTTGTCTGGTTACGCAGCCCTCCTCCCACAGCGGCAACCTCCCTCCACGACCCTTCCACTCCCTCGCCTTCTCCTCCCTCCCTTCCCACCACCCCCGCATGAATCTTCAACATCAACCATGGTCAATCCACTGAAGGTCTCCCCTAGCCTTATAATTAGTGGGGGGGGGGGGGGGGTATGTGGGGCGTGTGGGGGGGGGGAGATTTCACCACGTTTTACGTAGCCCTTCGTCGATCCGCTGCTAGATTAAAGCCACAATCCAAGCTGTCAATGACATGGGGCCTTGTGTTATGCTTCACCACGCTGGTGAGTGCAGGTCGGTGCAGGAACAAGAGGGGGAGGCTTCAGGACAGGTTCAGATATCAGTCACAACTCGTGTTTGGCTTCGGCTGCGAATTGCACTCGTGGTTCGGGATTTAGTGTTAACCACTGCGCCTCCTCTCTTACAGATACAAGTCATCTCCATATATATAAAAGGCAAAATTGTGATTATGTGTGTCTGTTCAAAATGTTTAGCGTACTTCCCGACATGCAACAAACTTGAAATTTGCCATATGGGTACTTTCCAGACTGTACACCATGAAAAAATTATAAAAACACACTTTTGTATATATATATTTTTTTGGGGGGGGGGGGCTCAATAATGCATATTTTTTGCACGGCAAGTGAGCTGTGACGTCAAATCTGTCATGTGACCCGCGCATGTGGAAGCGTAACGCATTGTACTGTAGCGGTTAGCGCGCTGCGCTACGAACCCAGCGACCCGAGTTCGATTCCCGCTCACGGCCACCACCGGTGACGATTATTTTAACCGGTCCTAGGCCTCCCCTAGGTCGACTCAGCCTCAAACGAGTAACTGGTCTGCTGTGTGAACATCGCCACTGGGGAGACAAAGGCGGCCGGACGAAGCCGGGTAGTAAAGCTAGTATCTAAATTAAAAAAGTGATATTGTAAACTGTTGCACGTGCGAGAAAACCGGAATTGCAGCGTGTTGAGTTAAAACTCCCGCACGTACGGGGAGATGACATTCATATTTGCCGTGTTTGGTAGTTTGTGAAAAATTCTGTGCGCGAATCAAACATAAATGTTTGAAAACGAAAATCAAAGATTGGAACGCGTTGGGGGTTTTATTTTTGTTGTTGTTGCGTTATTTTTGATGAAAAACAAATACGCCGCTTACTGATGTTTGGGTAAGAGATTCTGTTGCACGGAACTTGAGCCAAATCGCCGAACGAAACGCATCGAGATCATTCGGAATCAACAATAGCAGCTGTTCCGCCATGCCCTATGGCATGATATTCGTTGCTACGTTTCATCCTTAATGTTTGTTTAATTTTGACCAACGTTTTACACGCACATCTCACATATACTGTTTGTTAAATCATTTGCAATGGATTGCACAATGGTTATGCAATTTGCATGTGCGTTTAATTCATGACAATGCATGTCGTTGGTTATTCTGTAATATACAGTCAATCATTGCACATATAAAACTTTTTGCATTCCAATCGTGTAATGTGTTCCCAATAATTAAACATATGTTAAATGTAAATGTTGGTGAACATTTCACAAACAATTAAATATCAAACTTAACAATTATCACGCAAAAAATATCACGCTCCAATTATTAAGCAACAAATATCAAGCAACAATTATCACGGCAAAAAGTATCGCGGCAACAAGTATCACGGCCACAAGTATCACGCCATGATGCCGTTTTAAGCACCAAACGAGCCAGATTCGCAATTGTTTTAAGGCAAGAGGCGTGGAGGGGCTGGAAGCGAACGCGATGTTTGCGTTGAGCGCTGTTAACTTTAACAAACTGTTAACTTTAACAAGGCAGAGACTCTCTGCCTCTCGCTACAGAGAGATTTATCAAGGCACGTGATGCACCACCACTTGAAACGTGTATTGATTTTCCCTGTGGCGATCGAGATTATATTTAAATTGGAACTAACAGCGTGCTTTATTTTATAGATATAAAAGAGGAATGCCCCTTATGCTATTTATATTTTCATAATGATACGAATTGTATAATATCCTGTCTTTTTTGCCAGTCCACTGCCAGATAAAGGTATCCACACGCCTTGTCAGTTATCGGGTTAATTGACGCGCAGCATCCAGGACTAGTCCCGATAATCCCTCGCCACTCATGTTAGCCACGGACGAGTATTTAACTCAGATTGCTGGATTCACGGCGCGTTGCACGAACCACTGCGCCACCACTCGAGCGCAGGTTACTCGGGTAACAAAACCATGAAAAGAAACCGCGTCGTGTTGCATATTACGGCATGAGCCCCGAATAGCCCTGTCAAGTGCTTCAGTGTACAGCTAATGGCATCGTTGAAGTCAAATTTGACCACGACGTTTAATCGTGCGGATAAACGGCGATTGGAGCCACCGCTTGCCTGACCCAAGGTGGACAAAAGGGAACGTCGCTCGTGTACATCACCAGCACGACTTCCACATCAGCCCCGATTACACGCAGAGCTGTGCGACCATTTGCTCGTCACATCGCCACCCTCCTGCGCGCGCCTTCCGCACATTTTGATCCGCACATTTTTATCCACACATTTTGATCCGCACATTTTGATCCACACATTTTGATCCGCGCATCTTGATCGAGGCCCCCTCCACCCCGTTTTGCTTGACTTGCGAGCGACGCTGAGCTCGGCTCCGCACGTCAAGAGTCGCGGTCGTTTATGTCCATCAAAAAATATTGCGTGCGAAATAAATTGGGTTATTATTTTTTATTTTTACCGTCAAGTAGAAAACATCGGTGAGGCGTTGCGGCATCAATGGCTTTGGCCACGGTGACATTTGGGCCCCTTTTTTCTCATTGGGGTGCCTCAGCCTCTGCCCGATAGCCCCACCGTGGTCATTCCCCTCCTGGCAGACGTTGGCTGATGCGAAGGAAAACCCCGAACCTGTGAGAAAACAACACTGCCAGCGGGGATCTTAAAGCTTGAGCAGCTCCACACAGCAGTGGCTTCCCACGGATTTCCATGCAAAACTTGCTCAGGCCAAAGCACAACGTAATCCCCCCCCCCACCACCACCACTTCGCGTAAGAAGAGCACACAAGTGACGTCATCACATCTACCCCTCAATTCAAGGAACGAAAGAGGAGGATTTCTCCACAAAGCTGGCTGTCTGCCTGATGAAGCTAGTTGTAATTACTGGCAAAACGTCGTACTCAGATTGTAAATGTTGTGGCTTTGCTCTCCAACACACCGGTGTGCTGTACGAGTGACGATTTGGCCACGTTCTGTTTACGTGACAAACCTTACTAATTGGCTGTGTCGGGTGGTGGCGGGTTTAACAACACGTTTATATTATTATGAACGTTTATATATTTACACGATCTAACCCAAAGAAAAACCTGTTTTATGGGTAATTTTGAGCCTCGCAAGTGTACGGTCGAGAACACAACAACAACAACAAAATCAAGATTCCTTTTGTTCCCCCCACCCCCTCCCAACTCCATCCCTTGGCCGTAACAAGCCCGGTTCTTCGGTGACAGCCGCTATTTGACAGTCACCGCCGTCGCTGCTGCTGCTGCTGTCTTGCAGAGAGCACAGCAAGTGGTAGATTGCTACTGACCTTCACAGGGACCTTTGTGTCAACTTGTTAGTTTTGATCTTGAATGTCTCTCGTCATTTGCGCCCTCTCCAAGATTGGCCTTTACTCCGGCCCGGGTTTCGTACACTTCCTTTTCAGGTCACGTGTAACGAGCGTCGAATGCGGTGCACTTACAAGCGCAGAATCGGTCTATACAGATAGTACGTCGACGGAAAGCATTTCATCTCGCAGACGGTTTAAGTTTTTTAGGGGAGTTTTTTTCTTTTCTTCCATCAGACTAAGAAGTGTACGTATTGCCAAGCCAGGACAAGGGCTGCCAGCCAATTGCCGTTGCCTTGAAACAATTTGCATGCATGTTGTGCGCGGTTCTTCTTCAAATCGGATGAAGGCATCCACATGCTGTGTTGGTCATGGGAATTGTTTGGCCATACTTCACCACGCTGGTCACTGCGTTATGGCTAACATCGGTGCAACTGTATCGGTGCAGACGCACCGCCTGCATGCTCAGTACCTAGTCCACTGATTGCCACTGCCTGGTCCCTCTCTGTGCTCTCGGCCAAAATGCCCCCTGTCATTTGCGAATGTGTTGCGTGCATGTATGTTGAACTTCCTTCGCACCGTACGTAGCCAAACCCGTGTGTTGAGTTTTTGTCATTCGTGCGTATGTACCACTCGGAGCGATTTCCTGTTCAGTTGAGCAATGGCGGAAATTCCATATTCCTATGGCGAGGGCGACTCCATCCACCCCTCACCACAAAGTTGTCGTCATTATTTCAGCCCCGGAGTGATACAGCGCTAAGTAACCCTCCAACCAGGATTTAAACTCGCAACCTCCCGAATTGCGAGCCGCTCGCTCTGTCGCCGTGCGTCGCCACTGCCGACGCAGAATCGCCGACGAACAACGCCTAACCGTTCGTGCCTGTAACCGCGCCGGCAGGTGAACGCGCGAGCGGCGCGGGCGTCTGGGCCGCCCGCTCCTCCGCGCTGGTCTAACCCTCGCGTCCGCCGCCCGCCATCGCGCCCGCCCCGCCGCGGCCGAGCCATGCCTCCTCCGTCGCCGCCACCGCCGCGCCACCGCCACCGCCGGCACCACCACCAGCACCACCACAACCACCGCCGCCGCGCGTTCCCCCTGCTCCTCGCGCTGCACGCCGCCGCCGTCGTCTGCTCGGCCTCGCGGCCCGAGCCTAGCCCGGGTCGCAAGGAGGCGGAGAAGGAGCAGGAGCTGCTGGTCGGGGGGCTGTTCCCCGTGCACGAGAAGGGCGACGGCTCCAAGGACTGCGGCCCCATCAACGAGGCGCGCGGCATCCAGCGCATGGAGGCCATGCTGTTCGCGCTCGACAGGATCAACGAAGACCCGCGGCTGCTGCCCGGCGTGCGGCTCGGCGCGCGCGTCCTGGACACGTGCCTCAAGGACACGTATGCGCTGGAGCAGGCGCTCGAGTTCGTGCGCTCGTCGCTGCAGAAGGTGGACGGCACGGACTTCATGTGCCCCGACGGCACGTACGCGATCCACGGAGGGAACGCGCAGCCCATCGCGGGGGTCATCGGGGGGTCGGACAGCAGCGTCTCCATACAGGTGCGGTCGGTCGGTCGGTCGTGGACAGCGATTGCATTGGAAGGAGGGCTTTGTAGTTTTGTGAAAATGTGTGTGGAGTGTCCTGGGGACAGACAGAGAGATGGACGGATATTTTTTTTCCCCAGGCAAAGCCAGAATGTAGCCTCCCCACTCCATTAAGAATAACACGTCAATATGCATTTAACGCTGGGCTCAGAGGACAGAGCGCTGAGCTTGCATTGCCGACATCCTAGATTCAAATTCAGGCAGCCGCCCAAGATTAAACTGGGTTTTCAAGTGTCACAGGTGTAACGGCCTCAGCCCATTTATCAATGACTGCACAAAAAGTCCCATCAAATTACATTTTGTTCTGAAATTAATTTATCTTAATTCCAGCTCTGGAAGTAAAAAAAAAATCTCGGTCTGACTATCGTGCAACACACATTGTCGGTGGCAAAGTTGGCATAAAAGTGTTGCCCCCTACGGTGTGGATCATAGATCACTCGCAGAGACCTCAGAGGTAGCTCTATGATATCCGCTTCCATGGGCTGTTATCAAACATGAAGGGTTGCAAAGCTCTGTGAAAGATCTAAAAGGAATCTCCGTCTCGGCATGACACCGATAGCATTATAACAAATTTTACTCAACATTGGCAATACTATAAAAAAAGTTTCAATTTTCTCATGCACATCTTCCCTTCTTTTGATCATCGTCACACCTCACCCGCTACCCCTAGGTGGCCAACCTGCTCCGGCTCTTCCAGATCCCGCAGATCAGCTACGCGTCGACGAGCGCCAAGCTGAGCGACAAGTCGCGCTACGACTACTTCGCCCGCACCGTGCCGCCCGACTTCTACCAGGCCAAGGCGATGGCGGACATCCTGCGCTTCTTCAACTGGACGTACGTGTCCACCGTGGCGTCGGAGGGCGACTACGGGGAGACGGGCATCGAGGCCTTCGAGAACGAGGCCCGCTCGCGCAACATCTGCATCGCCACGTCGGAGAAGGTGGGCCGCTTGACGGGCCCCGACTCGTACAAGGGCATCGTCCACAACCTCATGCAGAAGCCCAACGCCCGAGTCGTCGTCCTCTTCATGCGCAGCGACGACGCCAAGAACCTGTTGGCCGCCGCGACCAGCAACAACACCTCCTTCCTGTGGGTGGCGAGTGACGGGTGGGGCGCCCTCGAGAACGTCGTGAAGGGCAACGAGAAGGCCGCCTTGGGCGCCATCACCATCGAGCTGTCGTCGTTCCCCGTGCAGGAGTTCAGCGAATACTTCAAGTCGCTCAGGCCCACCGCCAACGAGCGCAACCCGTGGTTCCGCGAGTACTGGCAGCACAAGTTCCAGTGCACCCTCCCCGAGCTGCCGCACGTGGAGAACGAGTGCAGCCAGCAGCGGAGCCTGAACGACAAGAACTTTGAGCAGGAGTCGAAGATCATGTTCGTGGTGAACGCGGTGTATGCCATGGCACACGCTCTGCACAACATGCAGAGGTCCCTGTGCCCCAACACCACGGGGCTCTGCGATGCCATGAAGCCCATCGATGGCAAGAGGCTCTACAAGGAGTTCATACTCAAGGCACAGTTCGACGGTAAGTTCGAACGCGGGCAATGTTTACCGTCGCCTGCCGACAATTGCATTGGTGTACGTACGTATGTATGCGTACTCTAGGGGGTTTGTGCGATTTGGCAGGCATGTCCGTTATGTTTGTCATTAATGTAATGCACCCACAAATAATGTCTGGTTCGACGGCCCTAAGAGCACCGCATGCCTGTTAACGCCTGTTGAGCATTGTCTCTTCCCGTCCTCCTCCCCTAGAGTTACGCGTTTGCCAGTTTTTCCTTATTCAGCATTACACACTGCACGCACCTGATGATTGGCAAACACATTCTACGTGGAGACCACTGTTGCAGATGACGATAAAGATCTTGTGTTTGTGTGTGTGTGTTCGTCTTTGGTGGCCCAAGTGATGTAGAAAGCGCTGATTCGAGTTAAGATTTCTCTACGTCTTGAGGAATGTTTGCCAATCATCAGGCATGTGCAACTTGCAATGCCTTGTATTCGAATTTAGAAGAATGCCGTCCATGGCAGGTCATGCAATGCACAAATGAACGTGCCGCGTATATATGTGTAATGCATCTCAAATTTGTTTTGTCTCCACTTTGTTGGCCTTCCCCACACCTCCGGTTAGCACGGTTGGCTACGTACGGTGCGAAAGAAGTTCAACACAAAGACATGCAAGAAGCTATATGATTAAACCAAAGGCGAAGTTTGACTTCTATATTTGGAAGGTGGGGGCAGGGGTTCGCTTTGTCCAGCACATTAGGAATAGCGGGAGCAATTTATTTTTTTAGATTAATTGAAAACTACTAAAAATGTATTTATAAAGGTGTCCAGTTTGGGATGGGGGCATTGCCCCCCCCCTCCCCCCGGCAAACACCGTCCGTGGATTAAACCTAAAATTAATGGAATAATTAAACCATGACGATAAATACATCAGAATTGACATCCTTTTGCTAATCCACTGGTGCAAGAAGGCCACACCGCAACATGTATGTCTAAAGTGGTTTGTCTAGCAATAGGTCACCATGCCGGTCAGTACCGAGGGGTCAAGGACTGGTTCAAAGCACTCTTTGCCACTGACCTTTACACGTGGCTGTGAAGCAATCTCGGGGTCACTGGCTTTATAGCGGAGTGCACTTTCCACTATGCCACCATTCTACCCCAACAACTAATTAATGTTAATTTACAAAAATCAAACTATTGACTGCTAATTCATATTTATGTGTTACTTGATGGGTTTTTTTCCGAATTATATTTCACGATGCCCTTGCCTGTGTTTATTTGACAAAATATATTGGCAGAAAAGGTAATTATGTGCCGAATCTTTCCACCAAATCTCATCCAAAAGAGTGCACGTGAGGACGATGGCATATTATATTGGGTGTAAATCAACCAATTCTTATTTTGACTCATTTAAGCACAAATTGGCTATTGGCAGAAGGCACGTTGCCATTGCCTTTTGACGAGGAGTACTACGCGCGTGACGGTATGAACAAAGTCTACATCCACAGGTGATCCGACCATTTATTATGAGACGATCACAATAGGAGTGCATGCATTGGGTAAATTAATTGTGTATAGCTCCTCGTGGTAGAGCAATTAGAATAATTGCCCATCATGTTACCCTGGTCTAATTACGATAAAGAGTAAAGCTCTCTTGATTAATTAACCATTATATATAATTGCACCTTAGGTAATGTTATTTTTTTCGTAAGTGGTTAATAATTATCACTGCGCTATTAAACAATTACGCGAAATATATACTTTATATTCGTGCATATAGCACCACCGTTTAAAATGTAAGGCTAAGGATGCGTGTCCGGACGTAGATCCCACGTGTGGCCTGCACTGTTGAAGCAAGTGCTAAACTCAAGCAGCTGTAAAGTACCGTGATACATACCTATACATCGTGCTCATTTCGACTCAATCTACTCGGCCAATTCTTAAATGCAGTGGTTCTTAACCTTTACTCATGTCTTGCAACCCATTGGTTTTCAAGCGTCCAAACAATGTATAATGTGAATAAATACATAGGGTTTGATGAAACAAAGTAGTTGTAATTCGGTGACCGTGCGTCATTTGTGTTTCGATGATTCACCTTCTAAAAACAAATCCTGACATGTCTCGTCACCTCCAGAAAGGGCATCTCACACCCCCAAGGGGTGCGTGCACCCCAGGTTAAGAACCACTGCTTTAATATGATCCAAAATGTATTCGGCCACCACACTGCAGGTCAAAACACTCCTCTGTCTGCTTCTTCCCAAGTTCTCATAAGCTTCGTGCACTTTAAGATGCGTTTCTGCGGCCGTCTGGAACGCTCTCCCGTGATTAGGAAGCCACTGGAGTTATGAACTTTTAAATCGTCTAGATTGAAAACTAATTTCTTGAGAACCGCTTTTTTGTGTACAGTTTGTTGTCCTTCCTCCCGCACCTCCGATGATCACGGTCGGCTATGTACGGTGCGAAAAAGGTTCAACATACGTACGTGCGTATGTGTGCGTTTCGTTCCCGCACGCAGCCCCATTCCGCAACGACTCGAGAGTGCGCTTCGACAAGTTCGGCGACGGCATCGGCCGCTACAACCTCTTCAACTACAAGCAGACGGGCAAGCGCTACACCTACACCAAGGTGGGCTACTGGGCCGAGGCTCTGCACCTGGAGACGAGCCGCATCCAGTGGGCCAAGAACTCCGTGCCCGTGTCGCAGTGCAGTGACCCATGCGCCAAGAACGAGATGAAGAGCATGCAGCCCGACAACTGCTGCTGGATCTGCATCCCGTGCCAGCCTTACGAGTTCCTGTACGACGAGTTCACCTGCTTGGAGTGCAAGCTGGGCAGCTGGCCCACCGACGACCAGACGGGCTGCTACGACCTCCCGGAGGAGTACATCAAGTGGGAGGACGCATGGGCCGTGGTGCCCGTCACCATCTCGTGCCTGGGCATCGTGTGCACGCTGCTGGTGGCCGCCGTCTTCCTCAAGCACAACGACACGCCCATCGTGAAGGCCTCGGGCCGCGAGCTCTGCTACATCCTGCTCTTCGGCGTCTTCATGTGCTACAGCATGACCTTCTTCTTCATCGCCAAGCCGTCGCCGTCCGTGTGCACGCTGCGGCGGCTGGGCCTAGGCACGTCGTTCGCCATGTGCTACGCGGCGCTGCTCACCAAGACCAACCGCATCGCGCGCATCTTTAACAGCGTCAAGGAGGGCGCCCAGCGGCTCAAGTTCATCAGCCCCGCGTCGCAGGTGCTCATCTGCATGGCGCTCATCTCCTGCCAGGTCCTCTTCATCATCGCGTGGCTCGTCGTGGAGCCGCCCGGCGACCGCAGGGACACGTCGCTGGAGAAGCGCAACGTGGTGACGCTCAAGTGCAACGTGCAGGACTCCAGCATGCTCATCTCGCTGGGCTACGACGTGATCCTGGTGGTGCTGTGCACCGTCTACGCGTTCAAGACGCGCAAGTGCCCCGAGAACTTCAACGAGGCCAAGTTCATCGGGTTCACCATGTACACCACGTGCATCATCTGGCTTGCCTTCCTGCCCATATTCTACGTGACCTCCAGCGACTACAGGGTAACTCCGTCGCTTCGGCTCTTGCCTTTACCCTTCTTCTACCTCTGTGGGGTATCGCCGTTTGCCTGGGCCCTGGCGCCTAGGCCCCATTCTGCCCATGGGCCGTGGAGCAGTTGCACCGCCTGCACACTCGATGGCTACGCCCACCGCCAAACGCGTACATCGTTGTCCAGGTGGCAGATTTTACTCGGGATCTCGACGAATCTCGGTAGCTAAGCAGGGTCGAGCCTGGAGAATGACTGGATGGTAGAACACCTTGCATGAGCAGGTTGTGTCATCGGGCTCTTGGCGCTACGTCGTGAGCCGCGGAGGACATTGTAGCAAAATCATGTTTTTTGTACTATACTTCTACACCCTCCTCCTATAGTGTAGGTTGGTGTAGGACCTACACCAGGACCTACACCAACCCACACTGACCAGTGTGGTGAAGTATGGTCGCATAACCCCCCCGACCCACATGGGGAAGCCCTCATCCTTCACTACAAGGTGGTCCAGATGTCTAGTGACCCCCATTTCAATCTCTAAAACGTTACAAAAAATTGCATACCAATGGATGAGTTAAAGTAATGTAAGGAATATTTAAAAAAAATGTTAAGGGTCAATTGATTGGGGGGGTCACAAGACATCTGGACCACCCTGTATATTTGGCAAAATAGCTGCACATGTCCATGTGTATTGGGACTGTTTGGCGGCTTCAACAGGTACTACGTCCAGGAGATCCTCGCCGGACATTCAAGAGATCAGTTCTCTCCCAGAGCTGTACGAGGGAGGAGTTGTGCTGTAGTTGGTAATCGTTGATGAGATTTAATTAAAACCAAAGAATATAGACAAAAGGTGGTCCTTACACAAGACCAGTTATTCTTGCAGCAGGCAATTCACTTCAATGATGCCACTCCATCCATGTGGAAAGCATCTCTGAGGCATCTATAATGCCCCATCAGCAGCTTTCCAGAGTAAATATCTAGCGCTTTGAGAATACCAATTTGAAAGGTGCTTTATAGAACTGAGGTTTGAAAATGTAAGTTATAGGAGTTGGTCAAACATGAGGCGAAGGACAAGGGAAGGCTCGTAGATAACGCAGGAACAATGAGACAGAGATAAAGGGCCATCAACGATAACAACGATGAGAATGTTTTTTTTTATTCAGCTTGGACTCGCTGGGTCTTATCGGATGTTTTTAGAGCATACGGCCCACACGCGTACATCAAGAACGTCCACACGTGCAAGCCCTTTTGTCAATCCACTGCTGAGACATAGGCCTCGCCAAGCCGTATACGGATTCATGGGAGTTATTTGACCATACTTCACCACGTTGGTCAGTGCGGGTTTGCCGTGGGCGGAAAGCATAGATTTAGAGCGTAGTTCAGCACAACAATGGATTTTGCGGCATTGCCCTCCGAGGCCCACATCGTATCCCCGCTCAGCAGCCAAAACCTACTTTTTGCTTAAATCTTGACTTCAAGCTTTCGTGACTGCAGGAATTGATATTCTTTGGGTCTTTCGGTAAAGTCACGTACTGTAGATAGGTTAAATAATAAAATAAACTACGACGTTTCGATCGCAACACAAGCGGTCGTCATCACCCTTTTCCTGATGACGGCTGCTTGTGTTGCGATCGAAACGTCGTAGTTCTGTGTAAAAAATGTTTTAACTATCTACGTGACTTTACCGAAAGACCCAAATAATCTATTTATTGGTGCTTGGTTGTCGCCCATCCAAGCACTATGCAGGCTCAACCCTGCCACGCAAAACCAATTGAACCAAAAAAGATCGCACCAAAAAATTATAATAGGAAAATAATGAACAGTTTTTTTTTACTTGGCAGAAGTCACTTGGCATATTTCATCACCACTTGGGATGAAAAGAGACGCAACTACCGAGCGTAAGACCGGCCCACCCTAAACGCTCGGACGTTAATCAGGAATTGAGGCTGGCAAGTACCTGGGCAGCAGGGTGCTTGGGAACATCCGGTGTTGTCACCTCGGCTGGGAGATGGCCAAGAGATGGAAGTGCAGCAGTGGAATCTTAAATCTATCTGTACGGAGCTTTTGAGCGTCACCTTTTTGTATGCACAGTGAGTTTTCTCCATGTCCTTTGGTTTCTACCAACAAAAAAAATGCTGTATAAACAGAACTGGCCAAACACTGCAAATTCAGTGAGTTTTCGTGGGAACATGAAGGGAATTATTTGGATTATTATTAATATAAGCTTTGTGGTAATAAATAAACCACTCTGATCACGCCATATACTTTCAACCAGCTTTCCCCCAATTTCATTCTCTCTCCTGCCCTTGGTAAGACACTCACATTGGCCACCCACCCATCCGCCCACCCATTCATCCACCAACCCACCCATCCATCTATCCACTTGCCCACCTGCCCATCCATCCAGCCACCCACCCACCCATTCACGCAACCACACATTCACCCACGGACCCCCCCGCCCCCCCACCCCCAATTCAATCGTCCACTCTCCCATTCACCCACCCACCCATTCACAAACCTATTTAACCACCCACCCATTCACCCACTCACCAACGGCGGTGTGTTGAGCAGGTGCAGACCACCACGATGTGCGTGTCCGTGAGCCTGAGTGGCTCCGTGGTGCTTGGCTGCCTCTTCGCTCCCAAGGCTCACGTCATCCTCTTCCAGCCACAGAAGAACGTGGCGAGCCTCCGCGTCGTCACCAACCGCTTCAGCGTCTCGGGCTCTGGCCCCTCCAGCTCATTCAGTGAGTCACCGCCGTCACCGCCGCCACTGTGTGCTTAAGAGTTTTGGCACCAAAGTTACATAATAGCCTACCTGTCAACACCATATCAGTGCCTGCCTTATTACAGACCAATTCAGACCGTATTGGTCACCCCGTGGTGCCCTTATAAATCTCAACGTTCGTCCTACAAAGTCCCATCACAAGGGAGAAACACAAACAAAATAGCCAAAAATGTTTTTTGCCCGTATCTAAACGGCTGTGCGCCGTATGGACCTGAAAACCCAATTTCCCTGTACAAGAATACGGGCTAAACCGTATGGATTGACAGGTTTGTAATTGCTTCCCCAGATACATTATTAGTGCATCCACAAATCATCGATTTTATACTAAAGACATTTTGTTTTCAGACAGCATGTGAATATCTCGAATGAAGGGCCCAAAATAAGATGAAATCCAAGCATATTTTTTCTTTTCAAATAATTTTTTTCTGATGTGTGTGTGTGTGTTGTCTACAATACGGTCGTACAGCGGGAAGCAAGCTGCACTACGAACCCGAGTTCAATTCCCACTCAGGGCCCCAACACCAGTGACGATTATCAGAATTGGTCCTGGACCTCCCCTAGGTCGACTCAGCCTCAAACGAGTACCTGGGGCGATGTGTAAACATCAGCACTAGGGAGACAAAGGCGGCCGGGCATGGTGTTGGCCAGCCACCACCCTCGTGTGCCGTACCAACCTTCACAAGGTGATACTCGCTAACAGCACTTGCCCAAACAGTCTGTTAAGGCGCTACTGGGGGACAGACAGCTCAGTCACTTCTGTCACTGCAAGAGTCCCATGCAGTGAGTGAACGAAGTGACCAAGCAATTAGAATCGGTGTTGTTGCCATGTCGAAAATATTTCCTCCTAGAGCCAGATTAGTGTGGCTGCGAAGCTTGCGACGATGGACGGATATCGTTTGTGAGCTGTTGCGAAGTGGTAGGTGTCACGTGGCAGCAGGCTGCATGAAGTGAAGTCGTGAGCCATGATCATCCCAAGAGCCTTCGGCTCCCCGCCCATGTACGGATGGAGTCCGTTGGTTTTCATCAGCGCTTTGCCGCTCCAACAAGACAGGAAAGAACCCCCCACGCCAGAGGCTGAAATCCTGGAAGCTCTCTCTGGACACGCACCACTTGCTCCGGCAGCCGAAAATAAAATACCGACATCGGCACTCGCTGGACGAATCGTGGACGGCTATGGACGTGGCAATGAACGCCTCGTCGAGGACCCGACCGTGGACGCACCGAGCCTCTCTCTCACACGACGACCGTGGACCTCGCTACGCCGTGCTCGAACGCAGCACGGGAGATGCGCGTCCACCTTCCACAAACGGAAGGTCACGGGTTCGCCGACCTGCGACGGTGGTGAAGTCCAAAGCGTCAAAACGCGTCGCCGGCGAACGCGCCATCCGTGCAACATCGTGACGGTGCCGCTGCGATCCACACACCGTCTACTGCCTCCTTGGATTGGTTTTTAAAACTTAGCATTTCAAAATTGTTCCTTCCCCCCCCCCCCCCTCCTGCTGTACGACAGAAGAAGCATTGGCTCTTCGTGGATTATTTAAATTTGTATTTTTATCAAAATGGAATTTCCCCCAATGTTACCGTGAAGTGGGACCGTCACGTGGAACCATCGCAGGGGAGTTTTAGAGCAGTGTCAAAGTACGGAACAGAGGCAGTGCGACGCCCCGCGCTACACAACAACGTGTGGCAGGTGGTGGGGCTATTGTTTCGACACGGGGTGCCTGGCTGGCTGTAAGCCACAAGCCCACCGCTGCAGCAGATTGACAGCCGGCCGGCGAGAGCGACGGACTGGGGAGCTCGTCTGGGAGATTGTGTCAGCGTTTGGATTGACATTTGAGGGCGGGAGATTGCTGCCACGCACTGCCCGTCTCGAACGGGTGCCGTACGCGAGTGGCCTGAGGACCCTGTCGAAGTGAAGTGAAGCCCCCACCCTCCGCCATAGGTGTGATGAATCGCCCCCAAGATCAGGTTGATTTGATTTTTTTCTCTCCCCCACCCCGTCCAGTTTGAGTCACCGAGGCAGAGCAAAGGCATGTAAGGATCGGGACACTGAGTGGAGGAAAATGCTTTGGCCTCATTGCCTATTGCAGTCGTTTAATGTCGATTAGTGCTGCTGGCTGGTCATAGAAAATCTCTGCATCACAGAGCAACTCCGGCTGCATTTTTTTATTTTTTGGGGAGGCGGGGGGTGGGGCAGGACAAAAATCTAATGAGCCGCGCATTATTTGACTCTCTTAACCAATTTTACCGACTTTCCCGACAAAATATAGGCAGCCTACTGTTGCTCTGCATCACAGAACTATCCGCTTCTCAAATCGAAAATATATAATCAATCTGGACGTTGGACATTAATCGACGCTGGCAAAGGGCAAAACGTTTCAGAACTATCTGATCGCAGAAAGCTGAAGCCGGGCTTTGTCATTGTTGGATGTGTAAGCAAAAACAAAATCTCTCAATCCTGGTTCCGAGCGCAAAGTTGTGCTGTTGATTCAGCGAGATGTATCTTTTGAGACAAATAATCCGTCATCATAGCACAGTGCCAAGCGACATCGTGCCGTGCAAGGTAGTAGTGGCTCTTAGAATTGATGATAAACTAAATAACCAGTCTGCTCGTTGGACATTAATAGTCTCATTGCGCTTGGTAATAGAGCCGACAGTTAATCCTGGTGTCCTGTTAAAAGTCCCTCTTACGGCTCGTTAAAAAAAAAGACCTGTGGCCTGGGCTAAATTGATTGCTCCTACCTGGTTAAATTCAGAAGGACGAAGCCTTCACCTGTGGGAGGCTGCCACACGAGATGAGAAGTTTGTGTGGCTCATGAATCTTGTGCCGGGTACCTACACGGAGCGTACTTCGTACGATTATTTTTGTTCGAGTTAGCTCACCTCTCGCGTTCCCGTAATCGCAAGTGCGTGCCTCTTAGTGAGGAAACGACGTACGTTGAAGCTCAAGTCAACAAACAGCTTTCAAAGGCGTCACAGTCGCGGCAGAGGAAATGTCCCCGCGCTCTATTTTAATACCCACGCAATTGCTGCACGCGCCACCCTTAAGAACGTCACGGACGTGCAGGCGTGATTCAGTGAGCACAAAGCTCAGCAGAAAGCTCCGGTGTCCCTTGTGGCAATCGGACATTGCCGCAGCGGTTGCCAAAGCTCGCGAGGAAAAAGGTGGCTGGTTTTTTTTCAGCTCCGTCCGACGCGCACGCAATGACGACAAATCTCTGTTTTTCGGCAAACACGTGGCGAGCAGACCCAGGAGGCCTGGCCACTTGCTGTAAGGGGACAGCTCTTATATTCCGCGTTTGTGTGAATCGCAGGACTGGAGTATAGCCCACGACACCTTGCAGCCATGTCCACTTGTGGCGAGGTCGCGTCTGAAAAACGAGGCTATGTTGCACAGTGGGCCTTGCCTGGTGAATAAAACCAAAAAGTTTAGATTAGTTTCGGCTGCAAATTCAGGGCAGAAGGGGAACCGAATTCTCCCGTGACAACTTTGCTTCGCAGGCTCGCCTCAACTCCCGTGCCAGAAATTCGGGCCGAGCGGAAACATTATGTTGTTGGGAAGGTTCTGACCAACTCGTGCAACATTTCCACTGACTACACTTGAGTTGTCCGTCCTTTTTGCCGGTGCACAGTTGAAGCCGCTTGTTGCTCATGCACCCCAAGTTCTCCGAGAGAGAACCAAGCCCACGCGGGGTGCATCTTTAGTGGGTCCGGACTCCGCTGGCCGTGCTTACCATAGTACAGGTGGCACCTCGTCTCACTGCCACCCTTCCTGTGCCAACCGACGCAAAAAAAACCTCCGATAATCGAGAGTCCTGATTGTGAACCAGCGCACGAGCTGTAAACAACGAGCATTTTTTTAAATAGGCAGGATGTTTGGGGGTGGGGGAGAATTATTAAATCGTGTATGGTTGCACAGAGGTGGAGAAGTGGCACAACAGGTTGCATGCTGCAATGTGAACCCAGTGGCCTGAGTTTAAATCCAGGCCCCCAAGGGCTATCTTCAGTGGCGAGTTACATCTGAACCAGTCCTGCCTGTGCGCTCCCTTCTTCACCAATTGACAGTAACCAGCGTGGTGAAGTATGGTCAAACAGCTCGCACCATTAAAGAACATTGTATGGGGAGGCAGTCATCTAGCAGTGGATTGAAAATAGGCTGTCCATTTATTATAACTGCTGTGATGAAATTGACTCAACACGCACATGCGTTACACTGAATTATAAGTATAAGGGAGAAACAAAATTCAAATTTCAAAGGCCTTAGCCATGCAACAGCTTTTCCTCATTGAATTTTTTTTTAAACAAATCAACACAACATAAGACTAGGTTTTTCCCCTTTTTTCTGGCAACAAAATTGAAACATTTTTTTACGACGAATCATGTCTGCATTAACCACAATAATTGTGGTCAGAATGCAAACAAAAAACATACCTAGAAAATATATGCATTGTCCTTGAAACCGTTTGAGACGAGGCTCTAAAGAAAGATGTCTCTGGTGTGGACCAATCAGTTTCAAGGACAATGCATATATTATCAGAGTATGTTTTTGTTTGAATTCTGACCACAAGTATTGTGGTTAATGCAGATATGATTCCTTGTAAAAAGGTTTCAGTTTTGTTGCCAGAAAAAAGGGGAAAAACCCTATTCTTTTATTTTGGTACTGGCAAAGGAGGTCCCAAAACACAGCATATTTTATTTATTATCATAGCATCCGAATGTAATTGCAATTTCAAGACGCTTTACAAAACTAAAGATGGGAGAGACAGGGCAGAACATCACTGGCGAATGGTTTTAAAGATTTGCAGAAAGTAGGAAACAATGCGTGTCAAGAAACATGCTCGCATGAAAGCTTGGACTTTCAAAGGTAGCAGGGACAAGGACAAAGTGTGCCCCCCCCCACCCTGCCCCCCACCCCCCCCCCATTCTAAAGTGATCCATAAAACTGGTTGCAACAATAAACTTGGCAAGAAAAAAGAGACAAGAAAAAATATCGACGGGGAGTTTATGAAGTTGTATTTTTTTTTAGCTCTATATTTTCTCACTCTGTTGTTGTGTATTTGCACTCTGACTGTCCGTAGCAACCCCAGCTCTGCCTCATCAGGTGTGAAAGCACCCCTCGATTAGCACGATTGGCTACGTCCCGCGCGAAAGAACTTCAACATACACTGCACACACATAGGCCCTCGGCTAGCAGCACTCGCTCGAACATTACGTTCAATGCTGCACGGGGAATCTTTGTCTTTGTCTGCAGGCCAAGTCCCCTGCCGAGGGGTGCCTACCGTGTGCAACGGAAAGGAGGTGATCGACTCCACCACCTCGTCGCTTTGAGGGCCCCCGGTCGTCTGGCACGAAGCACAGCACAAACGGTCGCCTCTTCGAGCCGCAAGTGGTGGATTTTACTTTTATTTTGATTTCCGGAGCACCTCCATCCACTGCCCGCCTAAAAACAGCGTGTCCTCAAAAAAAATAGCGGAGTGATTCAAGGGGGTGAAGTGGTGACGCCCCCCGGTTACAAAGGTTGCCATCAGTTCTGGTCTTCACAGGATTGCCCTTTTTGTTGTTGTTGTTGTCGGGCTGTAAAATCTGGTTTGCCAGGATATTCAAAATTTTGTTTTTGTCACTTGCTTAATAATACACTGCTCAAGACAATAGATTGACATGTAATATCCCATATTTCCCTTAATTCTTAGATATTTTTTAATGTCCCATTTTTTTTAAGTTCAGAGGTGGCAAACTTATGCTCCAGTATATCCATTTTATTCACAAAACCGCGGTTGTTTCAGTGAAGATCAACTTTCGGAATTGTATTTTTTTAAGCGATAAACAAATAATATCGGAGAAAAAAAACACAAATCGTATACAATGAACAAGATATGCCATCACTTTTAAAAGTAAGAATATTAACAAAAGCCTGATCTGGTCTGGAGGGTGTGGAAGAGCGGTACTGCACTGCACTAAGCACAGTACAGTTCAGTACACACCTAAAGTAAATTTAACACATTGCGGTGATGGATATATACTCCCCTGGCGCTGCGTGGAGACCAAACGACGCACCGGCGTTGCTCTGCATGCCGCTCGCTGTTTAAGCTTCGCGAGTTCGAGTTCAAAACGTTTCCCCGTGTTTTTTTTGTTTAACCCCGAGGACGCACTTGGAGATGTTTTAGGCCGAGGCGTGCGCCCACTTCGAGGGCGATGGAATGGGCCGCGGGGGAGCGTAAACATGCGAGCCCGCTGTCACAAATTGTCGAAAAGCAATCCGGCATATTTTTTTTATCATCTCCGCGACGATTTGAGATCAGCTGGGTGCAGAGTGAAGCAATTCCACCTTCGCCCACACAGGAGTTTGCGGTTCAGAAATTCCGCAGGTGCAGTTCTCATGAGTTTAACGATGCCCTGTGTTAACCCTGATTCTGAACTCTGTTGTCGTGGTGTGATGAACGGAAGGATTGGGGTAGCAAATGAGTTGCGCAGAGGTTCAGTTAACGGGAGAGGTTTATTTAGAGACACACAAAAAAAACTCTGGAAGAAATAAGCGACGTCTTGAAAAAAAACCGTGCCAACTCACGGGAACGCTTTGTTGTCCTGCAAGTAGTGTTTTAGTGATCGTAGGAAGATGAAGTGAAGTTAATTTGCGTGGCCATACAAATACAAAATGACCACATGTAAATGCTTGTGTGTCAATGAAGCCGTGACAAGTTATCTTGATAAAGACAAACGTGGGTTATCGAGTTTTTCCAGGACCACCACTTCATAACAAAAATCATTCAGGCCTTCAGGTTCCCCACATGGGTATTGATTTCCTTACATTTTTGCTACCACTAACAGCAATGTATCGATTGGTAACGTATTTTACGTTACTTTAGTTTTTATTCTGAATCAAACTTAAAAAAAAAATTACATTAGAAATATTGTCACTAGTTTTCGGTGCATCTGGTAGACGACACGGATATCAAATGCAATACAAATTGGTTTTATACAGAACTCCAAGCGTGAAGAGAGTGCAGTTATATAAAAGCCCGCACACAGGGCGCGCACAAATCCACACTTGCTGTCACTGCGATTTTTACAGCATCGGGGGTAGCAAATGACCTCCATAAATGACCTCTATAAATGTGCCTCCCTGAAAAATCAATTTTCTTAACACTGACCTTTTTTTTAAAGAAAATGGCATTAAAAATGTATACGGTAATGTAGTGCAATATCCTGTCGGTACAAAAACAAACACACACACACACGGACTCGACAGTGGTTCTTGCCACAGCGTGAGCCGTGGTGCCCACTGACCTCGGCCGGCTGGCTGCGTCACCTACACAGTGTTGGTGGCACTGCACTGGCACACGAGCACAATAAAAGCCCCACGATAAAGCGCGGCTCGTTACACCGCGGAGTCGGATATAGCGCGGGGGGCCTTAGCTGGTTATTAAAAAATGTCCCAAACCCTCCCCCCCAAACAAAAAATAACAAAGGAGGCACGAGGATGGATGCAAGAAGATGACAATTAAGATGATTTGTTGATCAGGTAGATCAACGCCTCGCAACCGGCTAGTGTGCCCCACCAACGGTGCAGCCCCAGGTCTCCAAGTGCCGATCTAGCCTCCTCAAACAAAAAAAAAGAGACGCGCATTATACGTCGCGTTATGACGCGGGTAGTTAGCCTACAACGCGGGGTGCCACGTGTCCTGACCACCCCGGTTGCCCGAGGTATATCGCGGCTTTTTTTTCCTGCATTAGATGTGACGGTTGAATGTCGCGCGCGCGTGGCTAACGCTGACGGCCGCCTCTTCACGCGCGGATGAAAAGCAGAAGAGGGGGGCAGTAATATTGGCGACGCTTCACCCACACGGGGGGCCAGATACGGCCTGCCACTTCGTTTCGTTCGGCCCGCGGCCTGTGTCTGACATTTATCCGTCGCTGCAAGGCATCTTAGCCGCTCTAGTCGTGTACTAGAGGGGAAATTCAGGCTGACCCATTTTATAGGTACCCCACTGATTATTATTGTTGATTATCTAAATTATATTGTGAAGGTTCAATACTCTCCAGAGGGGTGTTTTAAATATAGACTTCGTTTGCTCTATAATTTCTGATTACTTGTGGGGTATTTATACATGGATCACCTTGTATTTTCAACATAGCAGCACTGTTTATCTTAATTTCAGAGCGCTTAGTCACCTGAAAAGGCGGACTAATTATTTTTCACATGACTACTTGATTATGATGTGTTTGTTAATCATTGGTTGCCTGCCAAATCTCTGTGAAAGTCCTATTTGGTGCTTAGTAAGGACAGTAAGGAAGATATTCTACACTTTTGGAGTTGGGGGAAGGTTCACATATAAGTTGCGCTCTCCGATTATTTAAGTGCAGTAATCGATTACTCTATCGATTATTGGTTCGATTGTTTGACCAATTGGAAACAATTAGTTTCCAAGCGGTACCCTCTGTACGGGAGGCGATGGGCAGGGCTTGGATGATATCTTTGGCATCACCAACCACGTTACAACGCTGGGCGTGGTTGGGGGTTGCCCGCATTCAGGAGGCCTGAGCAATCGACCACGAAAAAATAGATTACAGGGACTCCTCTACTTACGAACGAGTTATGTTCCAGAGATCTGTTCATAAGTCGATTTGTTCGTGAGTAAGTCTAACTTTACTCCTGTCGATTCCAAACGTGTTGTACGGCGTGTACACTAAACACGGCGAATGGCTTTAAAAGTTGTACAATCTCCTGTAGATGTAGGTGCCACTGGTTCTTCATGTTCTGCAGATGTAGATGCCACCACCGCCATCTATTGCGCGCGGTTGAACATACGACTCTCGGTCCGAACAGGCAAACCTACATACGGACAGGTTCGCATCTCTGAAAGTTCGTAAGTCGAGTGTTCGTAAGTAGAGGAGTCACTGTATATATTTTTTCCTGTCAATCGGCATATTTTACGAATCATCCATGCTCTAGTTAAGATTCCCATGTTCATGCCGGTCTAGTCTTCTGTCACCTTAATTCCATTGTGAGATTGAACTTATTGAGAGTTACTCTCATCCAGGCAAAGGTCATTCGCTGTAGAACTACTGAAACTAAACGATGCCAAGATGAGATCGCCTGCGACTAGGCTTGAACGCAGCAACCGACAATTATGCTCAAAAGACACAATTTGGTACCATAGCTGGTGAGCGGAGGTTACTAAGGATCTGGTGGGCTATGCATAGCTCATAGAGACTATAAAAGCACATTTTTATGGTATTAATATTTCTACTGAAGTGGGGCATTTTGTGTCGGGCAAATGCATTTGCAAAAATGAGCACATGCGACAGGGAACAAGCACAAATCAGAGGCATTACGTCAACTTGTAAGAAACGTGGGCTCAGGCGGAACACATCGCCCCGAGGACGATGGCCAACCACTGGACAACACCGGTGGTGGAATTGCAGTCAAATGAGGAAAAACGGCGAACGAGATGATTATCGCTGCAGAGACTGAGTGATGGGATCGCGGGATCCTGTGCAGGAGCGAGATGGACTGTTGCATCGCAGGACCGAGAGGGAAGGCATAGCATGGGGAGGCCTCCATCGTGCAGTGAATAGACAATGGCTGATGATGATATTTGCAAAAAGGAAATCGGTATCCAAGTGAACTAGAACCTCATTCGATCAATACTTATTTAGGTACTGTGTCAATCTGTATTTACTGAAGCACAATTTCTGGTCACTCGTTAAACATCTAATCAATGAACAGGCATAAGGAACATAGGGTAGTCAAGGAACGCAGATCATGTCAAATAACTCAACTTTCTTATATATGTTAACCTTCTTTCGCACCATACGTAGCCAACCGTGTTTATCGGAGCTGCGGGGTAAGGACAACAAACTAAACACAAGAAGCAGTTCTAAAGAAACGCTTCGGCTTATGCAGTGACTTTTTTTGCGTTAAAAATCCTGAAAGGGTTGGTGACGCGTAAACACTCGGTCGAATTTTTACAGACGCAATTTAAGACGCTCCGTAATGCCACGCGAGTCGGCGTCCAACTCGACGGCAGGCCCATTGGCGTTTCCCAACGCGCGTTTGAGCCGAATGATCACCAACGTGGAAATGCGTAACTTTAGTAAGCGGCTTTGCACCACACAAGCGTTGATACACATTTCGATAACAGTCGCGAGGAAAGGAAAAGGGCACGCGCTCAGACGTGGCTCTGACGTTGACTTAGAACTTCCATCCTGCCGACGATCGGTTTGTCGAGAGCGAAACGCGCGCCGACGGGAACGTTTTGGCGACGATGGCTCGGTGCTTCCAACGAGAAACCTCGCGATGAAGTCCCGCCCGCGCGTGAGAACCACCTTCGGCCATAGAAGTGCAGAGGGCCAAATGGCCGTGCTGTCTCGAGAGCGGCCGTCACGTGCCAGTGGGGGGGGGGGGGGGGTGGTGGGGTGGCACGTGCCCCCCCCCCAATGATCCGATCAAAATCCCTAATTTCGATCGGATCACTGGAGTTTATTAATCATAAATCGGCATTTTGCGACTCCCACTGCCACTGTGTAGCATATTAAGTGCCAGGGACTCTATGAGATGATAGGACAATAGTCTGAGTCCATAATTGACAATAAGTAACGGCAAAGCAGTTATAAGTGACTCAAAGAATTGTGCGCAGTTGCGTATACAGTCCACGACTTCCCTGAAGGCATCAACACCTTCAGCGAGCGCGATGCCGATCACACACGCGTGGAATAAAAAGCAAGGGACAAGTCCTTGAAAATCCTGGCTCTGCCATTGGACTCGTGTGGACGCATAAACCGTGATGACGCGCCAGAAGGTGGTCGCAACCGCCATTCAAAGAGCCTGTTGGGGGTTAGGGTAAAAAAGAATCATCATCATCATCATCACATTTTGAATTCACCTTACCAGACAGGGTTTCCCCCTCCTAAGATCAGAACTAATGGCAGATGTTCATTTTTCGAATTTTGTGTGCGGCGCGCGTTGCGCCTTCGGTACGGCACTGGGCACATTTGGCAAGGGGAGAGGGGGTAATTGACGACGCGCGGATTATTACGACGGTAAAGGACTGCGTTTTGATGGGTGACTGATAAACGACGCGCATTTCATGACTGATGGTGAACGATTGACGTCAGAAGTGAAAACGATCTCAACCAGACATAATGCCTGAAATGCATTTGTCATTGTAATCTCTTGAGAACCCGCCGAATGCATCTTACATGCATACCCATAATATATCTCTGTGTCTACTCATCAACGCGTATTGCGGTGGTCTCTGCAAAAAGTGTACAACTGGCCAGCAACCCTTTCCAACGAAGCGACTCAAGCGACGATTTTGATTTAAAGCTTTCGTGACTGCAGGGATTCATATTCTTGGTTCTTTCGGTAAAGTCACCACGTAGAAGGGAAACAATAAAATAATCAAAATATAAAACAATAAAATTCTCACGACATTTCGACTGCAACACAAGCAATCATCATCAGATGTGAAAACCACAGCAAGAAAATTTTCTTACGTCGTGAGAATTGTATTGTTTTATATTTTTTATTATTTTATTGTTTCCCTTCTACGTGACTTTACCGAAAGAACCAAGAATATCAAGCGAAGATTTTAAACGTCGCATCACTTGGTGGAGTTTAAATGTTTCTAAGATAGTTATAGAACCGTATATCAACATTTGTGCAGGCAAAATGTTGTGATGTCCATTCGAGGATAATGTGAAAGATGTGTGTGTGCGATATCGACTGTTTTACTAGGACAGTTACTAATGTTGTGCTAAAGTTTCAGTAATGTAATGTTTTGTACATAAATACATTGGCATTTTATACGTAACTTTTTGCTCTATATAATATACTTTATATTGTAAAATGTAGGCTAACATTTACGCATTGCAGTTTTATGAATAGAACAACTTTTTTGATGAGACCCGTGCACACAAAAAAAGTTCCCCGACAAACTAAAGGGGACGCTGGTCTGTGGGTATCATTGGAATAAGAAGGGAATTGTCATGCAAAGTGATCCATTTACAGACTCACAGACACCCCACGGGATGCCCAACGTATTCTACGCGAAGTCTTAACAGGGGAATGAATATCGTGAAAGCAACGGCTCCATACCCTGCACATTGTATCAGAAGAGGGTTATATTGCATTGAGACTGGTGGTGGGGAAGGGTGTGTAGAGGGAGGCTTTGAGTTAAAATGTTATTTACCTCTGGTATTATTTTAGTGGGGTGTCTATAAATGGATCGCCCGTCTATAATCCAAGTCCGTGTTTCTTTACGGCCTTGTTTTATTTTATGTAACGATCCCATACAAACGTTTAATGAGATTCTGCGAATGGACTTTTTGTCTTTAACGAGGGACTACGCGGCACATTGCACAATTTCATTTATCAAGCTGGCAAAAATCTCACAATACTTATTAACAAGGCAATAAAATAAAAAGCTAGCGTGTCCATAGTGGCGAGCACAAGTTAACATTTTAGAAACGCAAACAATGGTGAATCCATTTCTAACATAACCCTCTTGTTGTTTTCTGAGGCTACCGTACAGTGTTTACGACAGTATTTCATATTATTGGGTTGTTGCGTTGTATGTATAAGAAGTTTAGGTAAAAAAAGAGGACAAAGCAAACTTGACTCCATAATAGAGGTTTTTTTCGGGTTAGATCGCGTAAATGTGTCGTTAAACCCGCCACCACCCGACACAGCCAACTAGTAAGGGTCAAGGGTCATTTATATATTTAAGCGCTCTAACCCAAAAAAACCCCTCTTATCATGGATGATATTGGTCGCGAAAGCCTACGTGTTAAAGCAAACTTGACTCTTGATCAAAACCTTAGGCATGTAACTATTCACTGGGATTTAATGCGACATCTCGGTCGCAATTCGATCCGACCGTCGGTCGAGTTTCACGTCTCTCGTTGTCACTGAGACGTCTTGTTACCTTGGCTCGAAGGTCACGTGGGCATCGAGGGCTGCCACCTCGTCTTGCTTTTCCCATGATCGTCTTCTTGCTGCGACGAAGCTGTCCTCCACCGGACAGCTAGACGTTTCAAGTGGTGTTGGGTTTTTTTTGTTCTGGTCAGTTGTGTAATAACAACAATGATTATAATAATAATAACACTTCTCAAGACAGTGCGTTTTACATCACGTGCTTCGCTCTTCCTGAATCGTGAGACATTCATTTCGTGATATGTCCCGTTTGTGTTTTTTTTTTACCTCAGCGGTGGCAACCCTTTCCACATATCGTTCACGTATAATTTGTGTACATCGTGAAACAGATTTATTAACACAATTTGCCGATACATGAACCGCGAGCGTGGGGATCGATATTAGTCGTTGAACAGTTACACGCCTATCGAACGTACAGAAGCAGCGACCGTTTCAAGTCGAGGCCTTTCCTTTTCGCGTGCACTTTGACATTTTTTTGGACAATTACTTTAATCTCCTTTTTATATATTTTTGTTTAAAAATACAACGGCAGCTGGGGATCGTGTGTACCATGATGTCATTGACAAACCCAGCTTCCTTCAAGGGGCAATTACAGTGCCATTTAAGAGTTCTCGCAATTGTGCTCCTGTCAAAAAGGAGGTGACATAACGGAGCTTGCTATATTAGACTGTGCTGCTTCTCTTCACAAAAATCTAAATTTGTTCCCCCAATCCGGTCGGACAGAGGAACCGGCATTGCATTTTCCGAGCTGCAAGGGACACGTGTGTATGTATGAACGCTGCAACTTCTTTCGCACCGTACGTCGCCAACCACCCTAATCGGAGGTGCGGGGGAAGGACGACAAACTTAACACAAAAGCAGTTGTAAAGAAATGAGTTTTCGATCGAGATGATTTACACGTACATAGCTCCAAGTGGCTTCCTAATATCGGAAGGGAAGAGCGTTCCAGACGGCCGCAAGAAGCGCATCTGAAGGCGCGCCGCGATGCAGTGACCGTCTTTGTTCGATGGCTAAAAGCAGATGGCCATATATGCGGGGTTTTTAAAACTTGAGATTCAATCACAAGTCTAAGAGACGCCTGCTCATCAATCCAGTTAATAGACACAATTTTGGTTTGTAGACTGTGGTTTCCACATAATTACTGGTCAGACAAGGCAACCTCGTAAAAGAAGCTATTGAAAAACAGCTTCATAGATCAATGGGCCTAACCCAAATAAACTGGCTGGTTTTCGTGGGCATGAAGCAACAGTTTGTTCACTCACCGTATGCGTTCAGTTTTGTTTGTTTCTCCAAAAGATGACGACTCATTTGCACCTCAGAGCGAGTCCATCATCATGACACCACCGACCCACCCAACCTCGCCAGAGACTATTTAAAGGCTCTCCGTGTAAACACAACCAAAACACGCGACAAAAAAAACACCCCCCCCACCACCACTGCCACCCCAACGTAATTTGAACGCTGCAACTAAGGTGGGAGATTTCCGCAATCGCACGACCCAAACGTGAACTGAGCAGTATCTCAGAGTGCCTGTCGCCTCGTGTTTGCAACCGATGTAGGGAACTGGCCCACTGAGCAACATCTGTTCCACCTGATAGATGGTGGCCACCACAGAGGCCACTGGTGGCTTGGCAAGTGAAAGCCACGCGTTTGCATTTCAACCAAGGCACAGAGGCGAAGAATGTGCGTGTGATGCAATCATTCGCGCCACCGACGTTCACCAAGTACATTTGAAACTGAAAATAAAAATATTTTTCTTTGGTTTTAAGATAATTTCACGGAGGCATTAGGGATTATGGTCTGCTGCAATCGACAACAGCGTGTGCGCGTGTGTGAGCAAAGTTAACGCGAAGGCGTTTGCAACCAAGTGCTCATGATTTATTTTTGTTTAGGCCGGATTGCGCGAGTAAAAGCCATCACACCGCCGATTTACGGCTAAAGATGGGAGATTTTACAAATCCTGGCAATCGCCTGATGATGCTGGGTGCGACTACCTGCGAAACATCACGCAACATTGTTAAATGTGGATTGCTCTCCCAACTTACCGGTGTGCTGAAGCAATAAATCAGTCACGTTTGTTCCTCACGTGACAACTTTTTACTCACGCGATGTTACCCAGAAATCTATTTTGAACCAGTGTATCAGCAGCTAACCCGTTTGTTTTCCCGTTTCATCTAAAACAACGGACCTGATCACCCATCCTGAATCTATTTTCCAATTTGTAGCATCTCCTGAACAGAAATCAAAACGTGAATTAGTTATTGTATCGTTTGAAATGGTGACAAAGAGTGGAAGTGGATGCGCGGATGTTTGTGCTATTTTCCCACAATCAGGGTTTGGGTGAAGAGATATGGTACTGATTTGTTTTCAATCGAGGTTTATACCACCCAGCAGTATTATAACTTTTTGACGTATTTTAATTTCGTCATTATCTTAATTAGTTTTTTTTATTGGCTGGCAGGAGTGTGCACCTTGCGAATACTTCTCAAGGGAGACGCATGCTGGATGCAAATCCATCTCTCCGCGACAAAGCTGCGATAGTGCAGCGTTATAGCCATGCCACCTGCACGTGACTAGAGTGACTGTGGTTTACAAGCCATTAATGAGCACACGGCACAAACCGTGCCACGATGTTATTGACCATTCCCAACACGAGTCGGTCAGCAGCGCCCATCATCCACAACATCTCCCACAACGATAGACTCGTACACACTAGAGGTGGCTGGGTGGATTAAAGGGCAGAGTTGCCGAGATGGCATCGCTCATATCGTGGGTTTAAATCGCAGGCAGTCGCCTGTGATTAGACCGGATTCTCAAGCGTGGCGAGTTCATGGCCCTCTGCCCGTTCACCAATGACTGCACAGACCCCCACCCATTTTATTTGGTTCTGCACTAAATCTGGCTGAATTGCAGCTCGGAGAATTAAAATATCGGTTTGACTGTCACGCGATGAACGCCGCTCTCGGTGGCAGAGCGGGTCGGGAAAGTGCTTACCAACCCTCTAACTCTCTTGATTTGAATCTTGATTTGAAGCTGAAAAGGGGATATCTCAGAGGTGGCTCTGCACACTCCACTTCCGTGGGCAGTTCTCCGACGCGCAGGATGGCGCTGCTCTGCGCGAGACTTGGAGGGAGTCTTCGCCGCATCGCGCGACGCTAACTCTGCGATCGCATTTGCCAACTGCAAGGGTACAGATGTGTCACACGGGTTTTTATTTTTGTACGACCCTTCTCAAACTCCACAACCTCAAGCGAGCAGAGCCACCCGCCATCCCACAATGTTATTGGATGTAAACGGTGCTGTATTTCAGTGCTTGATGGTACTTATTAACTATAACTCTTAAATTCATTGATGTTTTTTCTCTTAACGAACAACGTAGCACAGACGTACAAACTGTACTTTCTAATAAAATATGGATTGGAAAAAACCCCACAAATGCTGCTTGAGCCTGTTTGTGCGGAGCGTTCATTTTCCTGCGTTGCGAACAAGTGACGCACCCCGGTCTCAAAACGTCTCGGGGGCCCCATGAAGCGAGCCATTCACGGCACACACACACACAAAAAACTCTCCACCCCAAGACTCCAATTCACCCGCACTCGCCATAAATAGACCCGCGTCAAATATCTTCCCGCATGTTTACAGAAACATGTTCCTGCATTCCACATCGCACGGCCTATTAAGCACAGAAGACAAAGATGCCCCGTAGAGGCTTTCAACAGGCTGTCGGGGTAAGTGCTGTGAGCGAGTAGCACTTATGAAGGCCGTTAAGGTGCACGAGTGGGTGGGTGGCCAGCACCACGCCCGACCGCCTTTGTCTCACCATAGGCGATGTTTTTTTTTTAAAACCCACCAAGTTACTGAGTTTAGGCTGAGTCGACCTAGGGGAGGCCCAGGACCTGCTGAGACAATCGTCACTGGTGTTGGCCGCGAGCGGGAATCGAACTCGGGTCACCGGGTTTGTAGCGCAGCGCGCTGACCGCTCACGCGATAATCGCCACTCTCAGAGCGGGTAGGCAAAGTGCTGCTACCCCCTCTCAGTCTGTAGACATGCCGTTGCTGTGTATTAAACACGCGCACGCAATATCCTAACGCACGTGATCACATTTAAAACTTCACGACCATGTGAGAACGCCTTTTTTAAAGTAGCAAAATCATACTGTGTTGCTGACTTGTGAGAACTCCCATTTATCAAAGTCGTTGTTTTGCAGTGAATCTACCAACAATTGAAACAGGTCATCCAAATCTTCAATGACGGTTGTGGGGGAGTCAAGGTCGCGCCCTGCTAAATCCGCACCTTGGCTACGTATGGTGCGAAAGAAGTTCAACATACCTGCATACTGTAGATGCTCACGCCAACCATAATACAAGTTGTTTTTGTTCGCGTAAGTATAAATGTGTCATGAAACCAACCACCACCCGACAGAGCCAATTAGTAAGATGTCACGTAAAGAGCGTGCGACGACCAGATCACAAATCTGGCTGTCGCTTGATGAAGCTGGTTGTAATTACTGGCGAAACGTCGTACTCAAGATTGTAAATGTTGTGGATTTGGTCTCCAACACACCGGTGTGCTGTACGAGTAACGAATTGGCAACGTTCTATTTACGTGACAAACCTTACTAATTGGCTGTGTTGGGTGGTGGCCAGTTTAACGACACATTTATATTGACGCGATCTAACCCAACCCCCCCCCCCCCCCCCTATAATCATGGATGATATAGGTCGCGAAAGCCTACTACGTGTTCAAATGCTCACGCCAGTTCAGGAGCACGAGACTCTCCAGCCCCCTCTAAAGAGCCAACGCTGGCCTGTTCATCCATGCTGGCGCGGCATCTGGGAAGGGGGAAGTAGCGACGCTTTTAACCGCACCACCACCACAACACGTCACCTACCAAGAGAGTGCTGTTCCCGTTGTACGCTGCTCGAAGGAATTTAAGTGCGCCCATTGCAGCAGGGATGATTGAACCGGCAGCCTCTGGCTTTCAAGCCTTGCTGCTCAACGCTACCCCACGGCATAAACATCCTTCGGAGACCGAACTCGGGCAGTGATGACATCCAAATCGAGCCATACACAAGGAGCGTGAAGTAATTTTAAAAAAAATATATTTCTTTGCTAGAAGTTTGTTACGGGATTTTATTTGGCTTACAGTTTCATCATGGGACCTCCTTTGCCAGTACCAAAATATGATACTAGGTTTCCCCCTTTTTTTCTGAAAGAAAGCTCTCTGATGTGGACCAATCAGTTTCAAAGACAATGCATATATTATCAGAGTATGTTTTTTGTTTGCATTCTGACCACAAGCATTGTGGTTAATGCAGACATGATTCCTTGTGAAAGGTTTAAGTTTGGTGTTTTAACATCTTAACACCTTCTTTGGTTCTTTCGGTAAAGTCACGTAGAATGAGAATAAAATAATAAATTGATAAAATAAAATAACACAATAAAATTTTCACGACGTTTCGGCCACAACACAAGCGGCCTTCATCAGGTGAAGGGACGAGACTGACTGGAGGACAGCGCTGGAGCGAAAAAGCCACGCTCAGATCGCGACCATTAAGCTGTGTGAGAAGAAACAAAGCGCCTTGACAAAGGAATTAGCATAGAATTTAGCATTGAAATAGCTGAGTGATTAGCTTGTAACTGGTCACAGAAATAGATATGTTAAAGTCAGAGCATACACATTCACAGAGGCACCTAATACAAATCAAACAGGAGAATTTAGCATTGAAATAACTAGGCGAATTTAGCATTGAAATAACTGAGTGATTAGCTTGTGACTGGTCACAGAAATGGCTATGTTGAAGTCAAGGCCTACACATCTGAGCTATTCACAGTAACTGGGTATACACTACAATATATAATGAATACTATATAGTGAACCAATAAAAAACTAAAATATAAATTACCTCAATGTTATCAATAAACTCTATATATTCTCCAATCAGCTAAGCTACCAACAATAAGTCGTTATATATCACAATGCTATATGGCGAAAAAATGGGTGGATTCTTACCCTCAACTTTAGCAACACGGATAGCTATGGGCCCCGTTCAGACGGACGAGTTCATCCGTGGTCGGAACAGAGGAGGGGGAGAGAGACAGCTGCGAGGCGCTGTTATACTCCATGTTGTAAACCATACCATTAACCGTGGTGTGAGAGGTATTAAGAGTCAATGCCAGCGAAAGAGCTGCGGTCTGAAGGTCATCGTAAAATACAATTAATTAAGAACGGAAATGGTTTTAAACATCTTTCCAGTGGTTACTAAGCCAGAATCCATCTTCTCGGTTGAAATTGTCTCTGTGCTTGTATATGTGAATGGCCTCATGAACGAATCTCTCATGGTAGCCGGTTGGTTTGCAAAGAACCTCTGTCTTGGAGAAGTCAATGTCATGTGAGCCCACTGAATTATAACAGTGATCTGCCACGGCAGAGGAGTTCGTTCTACCGTGTTTCAAGTCTGCTTTATGTTCGCGGATGCGGTCCGAGATATGTCGTTTGGTTTCTCCAATGTAGCTACTACCACAGAGGCACTTTAGTTTGTAAACGCCCGGGTACTGTATGTCTGGAACAGCATCTTTTACAGATGGAACTAGATCACGGATTTTATGTACTGTGTTGAATCGGACCTGGATCTTGTGTTTATTCAGGATTTTGGAGATCTTTTTAGTTACCCCTGCAATTAGTCACATCTCTGCAGACGTAGCAAGATCTGAAATCGCTGCAACCCTCAAAAACGCTAAGTTGCCATTGTAGTGTATACCCAGTTACTGTGAATAGCTCAGATGTGTAGGCCTTGACTTCAACATAGCCATTTCTGTGACCAGTCACAAGCTAATCACTCAGTTATTTCAATGCTAAATTCGCCTAGTTATTTCAATGCTAAATTCTCCTGTTTGATTTGTACTAGGTGCCTCTGTGAATGTGTATGCTCTGACTTTAACATAGCTATTTCTGTGACCAGTTACAAGCTAATCACTCAGCTATTTCAATGCTAAATTCTATGCCAATTCCTTTGTCAAGGGGTGCCTCTGCGGATGTGTATGCTTTAACTTTAATATAGCCATTTCTGTGACCAGTCACAAGCTAATCACTCAGCTATTTCAATGCTAAATTCTATGCTAATTCCTTTGTCAAGGCGCTTTGTTTCTTCTCACACAGCTTAAAGGTCGCGATCTGAGCGTGGCTTTTTCGCTCCAGCGCTGTCCTCCAGTCTCGTCCCTTCACCTGATGAAGGCCGCTTGTGTTGTGGCCGAAACGTCGTGAGAATTTTATTGTTATTTTATCAATTTATTATTTTATTCTCATTCTACGTGACTTTAGCGAAAGAACCAAAGAAGATGAATCCTTGCAGTCACGAAAGCTTTAAATCGAAATCTTAACACCTGTTTTGTTGCCAGAAAAAAGGGGAAACCCCTATTATCAGTTTCACTTTGATGGTGCATGCCTTTAAAGGACTATGGTATATTTTTGCACGAAGTGCTATAAAAAAAAAGTTTGATTGATTGAAGTTCGCTTTGAAGCATTTGGAGGGATGGGGAACGAGACAAATTCTCTACCCGAGCCAGCGTAGTTTCTAAAAAAAAAAAGAGGCGTGTGAAGAATGTGTAAACATTGCGGTCCAGAACTCACGTGCAACCACCCAAAGAATTAGGTAGTCACTTATGAAGGTGGGCAGAGGGCGCAACCGTCGCCCATCGTGGTGAAGTATGGTCAAACGACCGCAACAAGCTCCCCGCGTGCGGGAAAGGGCCGCGCGATTCGGCAGCGGATTAAGGGCTGTAAAAATATGGACCACTGAACAGTGCGAACATGACACCGCAGATACCGGCTCAAGCTATAAAACACGTGAATCATGAGAGGCGGTTTGAAGCCGAGTGCGTATCCCCGTGGTTTATCAGAGGATGCGTCACAGTAGCCAGCGCCTTTTTTTACACAATTGTCAAGGGGGCTCCCCACCCCCCCCCCCCAATCTAATTGCCCGTGGCGTCGTTTCGTTGCAAGCGCCCATTTATTGCCGCTCATTATTGCAGAGCGCGAGACGGGCGAGTCCCATCGCGCTTGATGGGGGCAGCAAAACAAAGCAGCACCGTCAGCACATCTTGGAGTCTCTAAAACAGTCTGCGGGTTCAGAATCAAAAGTTTTTTGCAAGCGCAGAATGGATCGTAAAGATGTCCTTTCTGAAAATGATGAGCATTGCGGAGCGCGTGGGGGCTCCAATGTAATTTCAACAACAACAAAAAACCACACACACGTATCTTGCGATGTTTACACATGGTGTTCTTTATCAATAATCATATATAGTTATGAACAACAGCGGATGCAGTCTTAAATCGCCCCACCCGCATCCTTTCATACAAAACTATAGGATTTACAAGACATGTCATTTATCGCCGGGCCATTAATAAACGCAACGCAAGTATTGCCACGTCCTGCGTTGCCGCCACCCCCATGAGCAATTGCAAAACCACGTGGCGCCAGTTATTCTTTTTTTTTTACTTTTAACGAACTGCCCAGAATAGTCCAGGAGGAAAAGTAGCAAGGACCAAATTCCGCAAATAAATACAACCGGTATCACATGACACGTTGCCAACAGGACGATTAAAACAAGTTTCGCGTTCAACAACACGGCGAAACACGAGAGCTACTGGAGCAGCTTGCCAGCGACCCCCCACCCCCCCGATATAAAAAAAAAACTCTGATGTCAGCCACATCCAGCCCCCCCCCCCACCACCGCTCCACCACCCCGCCCACATGCTGGGGGACTATGCCTGAAATGAATAACTGTACCGCCACTGAAAGTAGCGCAACGCGAACAAAGCAAATCTGAGCAGAACCACTGAATCCACGCAAAACGATGGCACGTTCGTCTCGATAGAGACACGAGGAATAACTCATTAGGCAGTGGCGCATGAAACAATGTGTCCACTGAAAGAATGGCTAATTAGTTGTCGACTCGTAAACAGCACTTGTGCACAAGCGTGTTAAGGGTCTGTGCGTGCGCGTGTATCTATACTTACACACACATTTTGTGTCAACAGCGGCAGCGTGGTGGTTAGTGAATTGTGCCGAGAACACGGCTGGGCACGAGTTTGATTCACGCTCGAGGCCAACATGAGCAGTGCTACATCTGAACCGATTCTGGACCACCAACTGGGTCGACCCGGCTTCGAGTGGCCGATGCAGTGTGTACGCATCGGCACTGGGGAGACGAAGGTGGCTGGGAGTGGTGCTGGCCACACCAACCCCCTCTTCCAGTACCGTGCCAGGCTTCGTAGGTGCTTGCGAACAGCAATTGCCCCCACAGTCTGTGTAGGCTACACAGGGGGGGTCCCTGTCTTTATATACACAGTGTATACATAGTTTAAAGGTGTCTTGCCTAGCAATTAACAAAAAACGTGGAACCAGACATGCTAACTTTAACCCGTATTATAGTATTTATCCCAAAAAAACTGAAGTGTAGAACTAGACACGCTTCCTTTAAACCCTATTGCATAGTATTTTAACTACAATGTGGAACCAGACAGGCTTAATGCAAGTCGTGAAGGGGGGGGGGGGGGGAGAAGCCTTAGCGGTGAAAGAATCCTCGCGAAATGCCGTACCTCGAGACGTCACCGAGATGGAAAATTACTCTCACATCTTATCTCCCCGAATTGTTCGCGTTGCCAACGCTCGGCTGCCCGAGGGACCTGGGGAGGCGGGGGGGACTATCGCGGCACGGCTCTTTCATTGAATTCCCATTTATAACTTCGTGGGGGGGGGGGGGCGTAGGGGCAGAGGCGGCCGCGTTATAATGTTTATTGTGCGAGGATGCAGCTCTATTGGGAATATCATTCTTGGTCAGCGAGCGAACGAGCGAGCGGTCGGTCGCTGTCGGCGAGAACAAAGCGCCCGTCGCTGGGGACTGTGCCGCAAGTAGATCGCGGGTTGCTTTTAAAACCCGCGATCTATGGATTCTGTCAACGACACATTCGATGTGCGAGGGAGGTGGGGTGGTTGGGGAAGGCAATTAGTAAGCGTAGGGTGGTGGTGCAGTGGTAACGATTGTGAGAGGCCTGGGTTGGATACCTGACGTGCGTGCCTCTCTGCGTGGAGTTTGTAGGTTCCCTCTCGCTCTGGCTCTACCCCTGCATGGGTTTCTCCTCCGGGTTCTCAGACTTCCTCCCAGAGATAAAAATAAAAAAAAGGATGCCATGCAATTGGGATTGGCCAAACATCCTAATTCTGAAAAAAATACCTGCAAATTACTCATTTGGGATTACACATCACTCTTTGGTTCTATTCGGTAAAGTCACGTAGGTAAAAATAAAACAAAAATCACGACGTTTCGGCCATAACACAAGCGGCCTTCATCAGGTGAAGGGACCAGACTGTCTCGAGGACAGCGCTGGAGTGAAACACAGCCAAGCTCAGACCGCGACCTTAAAGGTCCTCGAGACAGTCTGGTCCCTTCACCTGATGAAGGCCGCTTGTGTTGTGGCCGAAACGTCGTGATTTTTGTTTTATTTTTTACCTACGTGACTTTACCGAATAGAACCAAAGAGTATGGATCCTTGCAGTCACGAAAGCTTCAAATCTAGAATTACACATCACGTCGCCCCGACCACGAAACATCGGCAGGACACTCCTGAAAACTGTCTAAAGACTCGTGTGAGGCTTTTCTGGATAAACGAGCGTAACAATAATGAAAACGCATAACACACGCAGGTTAAAGACATCACTCGGACTGCCAAGGACATTGTGTGTTTAGAGATGGTCTCTACGTATGTATGTACAACTTCTTTTGCACCCTATGTAGCCAATCGCACTAATCGGAGGTGCGGGGGAAGGTTCAGGATCGAGGCGAACGATGGAGTGGCAGCCAACAGAGAGGGGAACGTGCCCAAGAGGACATCCACCACGGAGTGATCGGTTACTGTGTAGGCATGAGGTGGATTACATCGCAGGACAGAGAGATGGCGACGTCGGTGGATTACAACTACAAACTATTTTTTTGTTTTACCAGCTAAGGCCCACTGAGATATTGTAGCTCTTTTTTTCAGAAGCGACCTGGCCACAAATAATTTATTGCAGCCAAATACTCTAAACGCGCATTTCTAAATATGGAGGGATAAAAACCGAAGGTCCCAGACAAAAAACACGCGCCTACGGTGAGAACACCCAAACTCCAAATATACCGCTGGCGTCAAGGTCGAGATCGAACCCACGACCTCCTGTATACCAGGCGAGGTATTAAACATCTCGCTTGAAGCCGACGATGATAATGCGTTGTATATCACTGACCGTGTCAAGAATTCCAACTGCACTGGGGAGATTGCGACTTCCAATTGTAATCAAGGAAACACAAACAGCGCTGCGCATTCCCCCGTTGTCGAGGTGTGGGGAGCGTTGGCTTACTCCGCATCCCTTGTCAAGAAGCGGCTTTTGGCCGACCGTTTCCAGCGTCAATATTAAATCGCTGCGAGCTGTGGCGGTCGACACGGGAGGGGCGGGCGGGCGCGTGTGCTCCCACTACAACCTCATCCGCAAGCCGCAAGCGAAGGGCAAACATTTGCCCCTGGGATTAGACTCCCGCGCGCGATTGGACGGCCAGCAGTGGAGAGGATTGATGGCGGGGCCGCGAGACAAAGGATACGATACTTCTCACTGCGCTTGGCCAAAATCTTGCTTGCATTGGCGAGGCAGTGAGCACGCGCACACACAAGCACTTTTGACAATAAAAAAAATTAAAATATTTAATTTGTATTCCTTTTCAAGGAACACAAGGGTGAGGCGGTGGATTGGTGGTCTGTAGCGCACTGTGCAACAGACCCATCGGCCCGCGTTAGAATCCGGGCCATGACTTATATCAGTGTGGAGTGGCATCTGAACCGGTCCTGGGAGCATGACCCTTTCCCGCAAACGTGCACTGACCTGCGTGAAAGTATGGTCAAACAATCCCCATTGCTGAAAAGGCACGAGGAGGCCTTTCATCCAGCACTGGATGGGCAAAGGGCTGCATATATATACATACAAAAAAAGGAACACAGAATCTTGCGTACCTTTAATGCTGCCAACATGTTTATCACTGGGTGGTTATCAGAGATGGGACGTCCCCTAGTGGGCAAGAGCATGAGACGGAATGAACCAACAGTTGCGGGAGAGCACCGGGCGTGGTTGGGCGATCTGTGGCGGCGTTGTCAACCGGAAGTGGCGTCGCATTGGGAGGTTGTGAGGGAGGAGAGGAAGGGTGGGAGGCGACGCCGGTTAGGTCTTGGGCTCTTCGACTGCGGCAGCCTCCGGGTTCCGGGTGGCATCTCGCACGAGTGGGATGATGCAGATGGCGTTCTTCGCCTCCTTCATCCTCCACCAGCGGCCGAGCCTGCGCGCGGCGGACGCACGGATGCCGCGTGGTCACACCGCGGGCGGGAGAAACGCGCCGACAACAACAGAGGCCGCGCACCAATACTAATAAAAATATGGGTGGTGCGCGCATCAAAGTTCACGTCGAGGTTACTTGGTTAGAAGGTGATAATAATTGACACTTAAAATCAATCATGAGAAAAGGCCTTTTACAAGAAAACAAATTCTCCAGGCAGGATTAAAATAAACTGAGGGACTCGACAGATCGAATATTCTATGGAAGTTAATTCCACAGCTTGGGGGCAACACGGGAAAGAGATTTGCACCGCTGAGATTAAACCATTTCCCATTCCGAAGACATACCTGTACGTCATCAGTTCTTTATCGGTACCTCTGCAGGTCGGAAAAAAACATATCGAGGCTCCTACAAGGCCATGCGGGAGGGGCGTGTGGCAGTTTGGCACCAGCTATCATAGAGTGCGGTCCAGTCACTACAGTTCTCTGCGGTGAGTACAATGTCTTTAAAAATAACAGCAGCGCTATTACGCCTCTCTCAATAAAATTAACGCTGAACCTTTCGCACGCTACGAGATTCAGCGGTGAATGGGACAACCCACCCTGCAAGTTGCAGATGTCTCGGGGAACGGCTAAAGGGAAAAGTGGCTGTTAAAAAGTGTATTACCGGAGCCTGCGTGTACAACTCTACATAATTAATGCACCGCGGATTCTAACGCAAGCCGAGCTGTAGTCCTGTGGGCGGAGGTCACTTTTCCCACTGTAGGTCTCAGACCCAGGCAGGAATGTAAATATTAAAACAAGTACGCGATGAGTGTTACACCCTGCGATGATTTTAAAAGTAAACACAGGGGGAGCTGCATGGAGGCGCGGTTACCCGAGTTCAATTCCTGGCCGCGATTAACGTCAGCAGTGGGAGAGATTCATAATAAAGGTTTTTGGGTTAGATCATGTAAGTAACCCTCCACCACCCGACACAGCCAGTAAGGTTTGTCACGTAAAAAAACGTGCTAATTAGTTACTAATTCAGCCCACCGGTGTGTTGGAGAGTAAATCCACAACATTTACAATTTGATTTTTGATTTAAGAATATTTACAATTTGAATACGAAGTTTTGCTGGTAATTACATCCAGCATCATCAGGTGATTTGCCAGAATAGTGAAAGCCATCCACCTGCTTCCGGTCTTAAATAGAGCAGCAGGGTGACGTCATCACAGAACCCATTAGGTGCAGAGATCAGAGGCGGAGGAAGGGGGGGGTATTATTAATTATGATAAATTAGTAATCAGTTAATTAGCATGTGTATCCTCTATAAGGAATTGTAGTTGTAAAACGCATTGCTTAATAATACGCTTCCAGGCCGCACTAAACCTGTAGCAGTCAGAGGGGAGAGATGGTTGAACCCGTTCCCTGAGACACTGCCGAGTTCACTTAAGCCGTAAATGAGTCCCCCTGGTGCAGTGTAAACACTGCTTCTTCTTTCTTATGCCTGACGGAGATGCAGAGCAACAGCTACAATTTCACATTGAGGTGGTCATGCCAGCTAATCGCGTCAGGAGTAATCGCTGCGATGTCTCCTTCGTATTTGTGGATCGGGGCACTGCGTCGTATTACGTTGTACGGTCTTGTGTTCTGGATGACCAGAGACGCACACTCCTGGAGAGTTTTTAATTATCCATTTGTGCATCGGGTAGCCATCCGCATTTGCTACCACGATTTGTGCAGTGGATGCGGTGTTTTGGGTGGACCATGGGGCTTCGTGGGAAGCCCGGGACCTTCAGCGCTGGGTCTTTCACGCGCCGTGCACATGCGAGACTGTGTGCAGTGGCGAACGTGCGCATACCTGTGCTCTTGCCCTACGCCGGCCACCAAAAAGGAGCCGCAGCTGGAGAAAGCGAGGACGTTGATGAAACCGCTCTGCGAGGAGAGAGGCAGGGGGCAAGATGCGACGGGCGCGCACGTGAGCGTGCGGGCGTGTCACAACACGCGCCCTGTAATACGCCCCCCCCCCGCCACACAGATGACGGAGGTGCAGCCTTGCGAACCGCTTTTGAAAAGATCACTCGAATATCACCCCCACCAACCGCCCAAAACATTTTCTTTCGTCCTCCGAGAAATGTTTTCAATATATAACACTGCCACAATAGCACTGCAAACGTACACTTCGGCAATCCAGTACATGGTCCACAATACGATCCTTCGGCAAGTCATTATGAAAATCAACCACGGTCTACCCACTGCTGGATGAAGGTCTCACCCCACCGTCGCCATCCATTCATGGTGCGGCGATGCTCCAATCCATCATCGCACATGCACACACGAGCCCATCTCACCGCTCCATCTACGCAGTAGTCATCCTCCCGGTCGCGTCGTCCCCTACGACTGCGATTCTGTGGCCAGTCTCGTCCTCCAGCCTGAGTCCACTTGTGATGTCTCTAATTATGCATTTTTGTTGCTTGAACCGCATGTTCCCCTTTCTTTCCCGGTGCAATTCAAAGCATGCACGTATCTCCTCCGCAAATATTTGTGCGCTTTTGAGCTTTTGAATGGAGCCATCCACAGTTTTAGAAACTACAGCTTATTTATACGGATAAGGCCAATCGTTTGACGCGTACACAAAACTCTGTGCCATCACCATCCCAGTATGGATGAAGAAGTCGGATCGTAAGAGTATGTACAGCATTTTGAGCATCTTTCCCCGATCACGATGGGTTGATGAATTATTTCGATCCAAATTCCAAGTCCTAATTGATAGGGATATGATGCCACAATTATAAAGGCCACTTCATTGTCATACCGATGATTACCAACATCCCTAGAGCCTACATCTGGAATTGTCCTCATTTCCAAACCCGCTTTGCTTACCAGCGGCACAGTGAACAGCGGCTCCAGCGACTTGAAGCTTGCCCCACATTTCCACAGTCGTATGTGCCCGTCGTGCGAGCCTGCAGCAACACAGAGACACGGGCGTGAGACACAGGATATCTCTTTACCACAGTTCTATGCAACTTTTGTAAATCTGAACCGTCTGCCACGCAGCACGCTTACTGCCATACCGTCCGTTCTATGCAACTTCTCGAAAGCCTTCCCATGCAACATGCTCGGCCGCTATGGCAGGCAGCTTTTCGGGGTGTCGCTGTGGTGAGATGTTAACTCTCTCGCCTGGTACACAGGAGCTCGTGGGTTTGATACCGCGACCATGGATGCCTGTATATTTGGAGTTTATATTTTCTCCCCGTGGTCACGCGGATTTTTCTCCGGGTCCTCCGGTTTTTCCCTCCACATTTCAGATTATTTGGCCGCTATAAATTTCCACGTGATAAGCCACATTGTTGAGGTATCATTACATGTGTCCAGGTCGTGGATTCACTCTTCAATACACCGGTGGGCTAGAGTAGTGAACTATTTGTCTTTTGTCAACGTGACACATTTTTGCTGATTGGCCGGGTCGGGTGGTGGAGGGTTACGACACATCTATAAATAACGCGATCTAACCCAAAAACCTTTATAATGAAAGAGCTATATGGCTCGGTGGGCCTTACCTGGTAAAATATATTTTTTTTAGTTTAGCTCAATAGGCCTCTCCCAAAATATACTGACTGACTGAACAGGGGCCTGCACGGGCACAGTTTGGCTGCCGTACCTCGACCCAACCTCTGCCCAATCCGTGGACGACTTTACAGATGAACAAACACAAGCACGCACATTCACACCGAAAAGGTGTCGGTGCTGACGGCAGGCCGAACGCGGTAAAAATTAACTCTGCGCACAAAGCAAACGTCAACGGCGGTTCCGAATCACACAATGCGATTAGCCAATTTGCAAAAACACATTCGGATCGCGCAGATTTCACAGTTAATTAGATGTGGCGTTAACCTCTACATTTTACCCGCATAATTAAAATAAGTAATCCCCTCTTGCACCTCGTTACGGAACAGACCGACGCTCGTGCGCTGGCGTTCTGCGTCGTTGCGTGGGATGGTGGTGCTAGATTTGCATACTAAATTAGGTCGTTTGCACGCAAGGGCCAAATTAAAAACCCGCCGACTTGTACCACGGGTTCCCAGCACAGCACGGCGGCTCGGCGGTAGAGCGAGAGCGGCTGGCAACGGGAAGGTTACGGGTTCAATTCCTGTTTTGGTGGCTGCCGCAGTCTGGCAACCCTTTGGGGGGGTCACAATACCCACGAGTACCGCTTTGTGTGGAAGTTAACAGCGGTTGTGCTACGGCTAGACTCGCCTATGCCAAAGTAAGGTTTCAATTTCCACGACTGGCTCAGGGTCGTATACAGGGGATGAGCACCATCTCAAAGCTCATTCGAGCAGGCAATCACTTCACTTGTTGCATGCCCAATGTTAAAAACCCATCGTCTTGCTGCAATGGGCTCGCGCCACCAGAGCGTGGCAACAGCGGAGCCGGCCTTATTAGCGCCAACGCTCGCGGAGGGGTTGTTACATCGTTTGCGGCGGCTGCTTGCGACTGCCTGCAAGCCACCAGTGGCCGCTGCATTCACCGCGACGTTACAGAATGAATTGATTCTCCGATTGAATCCTGACCCCGAATCGCCACTATCGATCGAGCGTCGTGGCTGAGTTGGGAATCGTTACTCATCTACGATTCGTAAACAAAATAAAGGCAGACAATGCCCACCGCATACTTCCCTCGTACCCTTCACATTCCAAAAAAATCATAATTTTTTTTGTACACATCCCATCAGGCAAACAGTAGCGGTATTCTGAGAGTAATTTTTTTTGTACACATCCCATCAGGCAAACAGTAGCGGTATTCTGAGAGTAATTTTTTTTGTACACATCCCATCAGGGAAACAGTACGGTATTCTGAGAGATTTTATTTCCAGCAACATCGCTTTAATAGAAGCAATCTAGGGACCGTGAAGGCAGGAAGAATAGATATTGGAGCATACAAGTAAAGTACAACGGATTTTGCCGAGCGGCTTTCTGCTGCCCACCAATCGCAACCCCCGCAGCAGCCAAATGCAGATGTCATAATAATGATTATTACTCGCACTTATCAGGCACCTTTCAAAATGTCTCAAGGTGCCAAAGCATAGTGGTTGCCCATCCAAGTACTATCCAGGCTCAACCCAGCTTTGCTTCTGAGACGTAACGAGGACGGGCTGGTTTTAACTGCAGCTCGCGCGCACACGTATGTGTGTATTTATTTAGACTGTGTGCTTGTGCACGCGCACGAGTTGGGCGAGCGGTGGCTTGGTGGCGTGGTGGCGAGCGCACTGCGCTCCACAAAGCCCGGCCACCTGGGTTCAAACCCTGGCCAAGGCCAACATCAGTGGCGAGCGATATGTACGAACCGGTCTTGGGCCACCCTCTAGGCCGACTCGGCCTTAAATGCGTACCTGGTGCGGCGTGCAAACACCAGCAGCGGTGAGACAAAAGCAACCCGGGCGTAGCCTTCACAGTCGCTCGCTTAACTGCAATTGCCCCAACAGAGTCCGAGCAGGCCACACGCTGCTGGGAGGGGGGGGGGGATCTCTTTGCGTCCGTGTACATGCGCGGTGCACGAGTTATAGCAGGGCCCACCTGAGGCCACCACGTCGCTGTTGAGCATGGCGGCCACCGAGGTGATCCACTGCGGCTGCTCCAAGCCGGGCTCGCCCAGCATGCCGTGCGCTTTCTGCACAGTGGCCAGCGGCCTCTTCTTGTGCAGGCCCCAGAGCGCCAGCGAGCTGTGCGGAGAGAGAGAGAGGGAGAGCGCGGAGCACGTTAAAAGCATTTACACAATTTGCATCCCCACTGTGCTATCAGCATCGGAACTCCCGCAAAACAGCGCTACCCTTCGTGCTGCGGAATGGCCGCCGATCGGATTTTGGTTTCCAGCCACGGCTGCCGTCAGCGTTGAGTGACATCTGGAGCGGTTCTTCTATCGAACCCGACCGGCCGGACCTCCCCCGTGCCCCTCCTCCCCCTTACCCCCCCCCCACCACCACTGCCCAATGTGATGGAGTGTCATTAACAACAGCCGCCACCATTCGCCACGAAGTGGCGTTGGTGTCACCACGGTGCCTGTGGTCGGGCCAGCTGCACTATGAGGCCACGTGAAGTGTCGAAGGTTTGGTGACAGGTCACGGAATAGATCAAGGTGCCATGGGTTGACTGAGATGACTGGCAGGTGCACCAATCCTCATCACTGGCATGCTGTGGGAAGACCTTTTAGCAGTGATTTGACAAGAGGCTGCAAATTGTTATAGACGATGGCTGATAATGAAAATTAACAATGATTTGACCAATGTTATTTATAATTTATTATAAATTCTCTTGTCCTTCTACCGAAATCAACCGTTTGGCAAACACATTTATTCCAGCCATGACGCCTCAAAAGCAAAACTGGCATTTAACGTTATTACAGCAGTACCAGCGCTTAATGGACAAATCACTGCTTTCATGATTTGTAATCAATCGTACACTGTAATTACGCAGATTGGACTGCATGCTTCAACGTTCGTTGCTCATTCATTCCTGCGCCATAGATTCGCATGCAGCCGGCATCACTGCCTCGCCACACGGCCGGCTTCCAACTCATCCTGGGCTAACGAAAAGCGCGTTGCGTGCGCGTGGGTTTAGACAGAAAAAAAACACGCGTATTCATCGCGTACCGGTGTACAATGGGGGTGAAGGCGTAGAGAGAATGCGCCGTCCCCGCTTTCACCGCCGCCTCAAAGCAATCGGATTACTTGACGACGACGCCTTTGCCGTCACATGGGCACCGGGTCGCCGACCCTCGATGAGCGAGGAGCGCGGGGGGGCCAAGTAAACTGAGCAACTTAAAAAGGCACCAACGATCACGGTTGAAATCGAAAGCTGGACAAATCCGCCCAACGCACGAGCGATAGCGACCGGCGCTCGCTGGCGACGAGCGAGTCAAATGCGTGGGCTTGACGCGGCTATTTGGAGCTTGCGCGTCTCCCTCCCCGTGGCCGTGTGGATTGTCTCCGGGTCCTCCGGTTTTTCCCCTCCACATTTGGTAACAGAGTATTTGGCTGCTATAAATTTCCGCTCGACAAGCCACTTCGTTGCGCTATCATTTGCGATAGCCATGTGGCTTCTGAAAGAGGGCCACAAAGCTCAGTGGGCCTTGCCCCGTAAGTCTAGTTTTTTCTGCACCAAGTTCTCAGCGAGCAACCTTCCCGCACCGGCCAGGCCACAGACCCGTGCACACGGCACGACGGCAAAAACGTGGACAGAGGCACTCACCCGTCGTCCGCTCCAGACACCATGTGCTCCTCGTTGATCAGCTGAATGCAGTCGATGGATCCCCTGCGGGCAGACGACAAGAGGGCGACGACTTGTTTAGCCTCGTGCCCTCTTTGCACGGATACGCTCCACAAACCGGGGGTGGTAACCACGTATAGCTGCACTGTGGGGGTGAGGCACGAGGATCGGAGATTGAGAAATACTGCCCTGAGAGACGATAATCCACGTCTAACATCCTTAAATAATAAACAACCTATCAATCGGTGTTAAACATTCAGGACTCCCGTTTCTCATAAAACACTCCGGCAATTAAAGTGCTTGGCACCAATAACAGTCACAATGGGAAAAGGCCAAATTTGATCCAAAAGTGTCTTGTTAATCTTTACACGGCTCACTGTTTTATAACCAAAAACTTTCTGGAGATAATGATTGCATAATTTATCACCCATGTGTCAATCCAATGCTGGATTAAAAGGCTTCCCCCAGATCTTTGACCATACTTCACCTTGCTGGTCCATACGGGTTGATGAAGGCGGGGTGGGGCGGCATTGTTTCAGATAGAGCTCGCCACTGATGTTAACTTTGACCGGGAATCGAACTCAGATCGCCAGGTCCATAGCACAGTGCGGTAACCACTGTACCATCGTGCCACCCCTTTAACTGTAGATATCACATCTATGTGAATAATTAGGCAGATAACTTTTTGACAGTAGAAGCGCTTGTACACGAGTCATGTGCCCACTCTAAGTTAAGAAAACGCAGAATATCTCTGTACTGATCTATCGAGCTCAATTAAGCCTGGGACCACACGAACAAAAAAATTATCTGGAACGTTTCTGCAGCCTTGGAAATTAGCCCCATTACAACAATAAACCTCTCCCTCCTCCCCTGCACTGAGCATTGATGTGGCCGCCTTGACGTCAAAACGCTGGGGTTCAATGTCGGGTCAATATCCGGGGGCCGAGATGAGCGCAGAGATGCATTTCCCACCGGGGCTTTTTGTTCCAAAAAATGTCCAACGTGGTCACACTCTTGACAACCTGTATTGAATCCAGTCCTTCATTTGTTTCTCTTTAACCACCCCACCCCGCCGAGCCTGAAGCGCCACCTTTATAAAATCCAGGGTTTCATCGTTCCCACTGCACGATAGTAAATTAAAAACAGCCGCAGCAGAGTGATGACCGGCAACTCTCGAAAATGTGGGGTAATGGGGAGGGAAGGAACTGCCGCTATAAAACCAAAACAAGGATAATGCTAAACATGCATATTCAGCGTTTAATAAAACGTATTGATCGCTTACATACGCAGGGAACGAGGGCGAAGAATGCGTCTTCCGTTATTATTTTGTCCTGACGTAACCGCTTTAACTTGCCGACGTGTTTGCGGTCATGTGGGAACCGAGGCCCGTCGACGAGTGAGGAGCAGCTAAATAATCGAAATGGCGCCACCACAGTGGCGAGATGTTAACTCCCTCTCGCTTGGTATACAGGGGGTCGTGGGTTCGAGCCCAACCCTGACACCTGTATTTGGAGTTTGCGTGTCTTTCTCCCCGTGATCGTGTGTATTTTTCTCCGGATCCTCCGGTTTTTCCCTCCACATTTAGAATCAACATGAATTTTGAGTATTTGTGGCTGCCATTAATTTCCACGTAAATCAGCCACTTTGTTGAGCTATCATTTGTGACCAGGTCGCTTCTGAGAAAAAGCTATACAGCTCAGTGGGCCTTTAGCTGGTAAAAAGTTTAATAGAAAAAGTTTAGTTTTAACTCATTATTATTCACAAGCACGGTTACGATGCAACCCATACAAATCCTGCCTGTGGCCAATCGTGAGTTACGTGTATTTCAGGAACCTCTTCCTCGTTTATAAACGGTGGCCTCTCTACCGTAGCAGGGGAGGCGCGCTATACTTGACTGCCGATTGTCAAAACACTCTGGGCAAATAAAATCCACGCACAACATAAACCCCGAGCGTTGCAGCCTCATCCTTTGGGAAAGCGGAGCTGTCAAATTAAAATCTTACAGAGCAGAGATATTTTTTGTTTCCCCTTCCAGAAATCGATAGTACTCATAAACTGGCGCAGCTATGGCTTGGGGGTGCGCTAATTCAGTTTGCGGGATATATATTTAATTATTTCGATGGGAGTCGCACGGCATTTCTTCCACGAAAACTCAAATGTTACGGGCCAATTTTACGAGTGATGGGTTCAGACAGCGGACCCAACGAATCACAGTCAAGGTCAGTCCGCGGTAATGAAAATGACCGCGTTGAACTGGCACGAGCGTCGCGCCCATCTTCACCTCGGGTCCGCATTCGGAATTGCGCACGACCGACGGCGACCGACGGCGACCGACGGCGCTCACCGCAGGGAAAGCAACCCCAGCCTTCTGCCCGGCGGGAGGCGAGGCGATCCACCGTCGCCGAGGGTCGATATAACTCGTCCCAGAACAAAAAAAGATTCACGATACACGAATATGGCTCACGTGTGTTTGTGAGAATAGTATACGTCGCACGAAACAGCAACAACAACAATCTAGCGGGCGGCTTCCTAAGGTCTTCATGCATCAGTGGATACTCGTGGCTGCTATTGCTGCCAACGATGCTGCCATTGTTGAATGGAGCAATGGCGGCACGGTTGTAAACGCACCGTGCTACAAATCGGGCGAATCGAAGGGTACGATGCTTGGCTACGCGTGACACCATCAGTGGCGAGTTAAATCTAAACCAGTCCGGTCATTGCACCGCCCCCGCACAACTCCGCCCGGCTATTTTTTTTTTCTTGAAAAGTTTCGGACCTGAGTTGAGAGCAAACTCATTCTCATTCAACGATCCACGTCCCCCCACCGTGCAGATTTGATGACCTTCCATGATTCAGGGTCATTAATCAAATAAAAGGATCTTTTGTTTGGGTCTCAGTTTTAAGAGTCCCCCATATGGATCACTTCTCGCTTGCACAGTCACCTTCGCTCCGTTATTCTTGCACGCAAAGCTTTTCGTGTACCGATTCATTGATAATCAACTCCTGCACGCGTGCATCGCGGGTCTAAGAAACGACTTTAACTCACGTGGGCGCGTGCAATGTTTACGCAGTACCTCGACGGAGCTGGCTCAAATCGTTCCCCCCCCCGCGATAATTCCATTCATTTTTTTTTTTGCGTCAGGTTAGCGCTTCAGATTCTGAATGATGTTTCACCGTCCAAGTGAAAAGCACATCCTGCAGCACTCTGCACGCTCCACCAAATCGGCTTCTCGTGCTCGTGCACTGAAAGCCTTCACGCGTTGGCAGACTGTGAAAGAAGAGCAAAACCAATCTTTTTTGCGTAAAGAGAAATGATGCAGCGTAGGTCGTTGCTGTTCTGCTGCACGGCTCCCCCCAAAGCATCTTGTGTGCTTTGTACGGCTATGTCGTTCGGCATAAAAAAAAATTCGGATTCCGATTCATAACGTCCTGACGCGGGTGCCAACCGGTGCGGCAAAACGACGGGCATCATTTGCGGTACAATCACGAAAATACATCGGAGGGAAATTGTACAAATTCCCACACGGCCGATACAGAAGACGGGCGAAGAATCGGCCCGAGGCATCGGCGGCCGCCACCCCTGCGGGCCCCCCCGCCAGGGCGCGACGCCGAGGCTCCGTGCGGATCGCGCGCACGATCATCCTCGGTGCGCCGGGGCCACCACCCCGGCAAACAATGCCGACAACCTTTACGGCTTCCGCTAAATTATTCAGGCTCTCGCGGGCGGCCGCCAGCTCGTCGTGCAATATTAATCCACGGCAAGGGGGCCACCGCACGGCGCCGGGACCCGGCGCCTCACCAGGTGTGAACCACTGGCTTTGCCGACCCCCTCGCAGCGCGGCTACTGGTGCAGCAAGCGAGGTCCGAGGCCAAAACATATTTTGCACGCAACTCTGCCGGGTGTACGCACACGTAGCCAACCGTGCCAATCGGATGGCTCGGCTGGTGGACCGAGCGGCTCTCAATCGGAAAGGTTGCGAATTTAAAACCTGGTTGGGAGTTGCGTGGAAGTCAACAGCAGATGTCCGAAGGATGCACTTTCCTTCACCATAGGAATGTGGAATTTCCAGCACTGGCTCAGGGCTGTAAACGGGACACGAGCACCGCCTAAAATGTTCAGTTTGAGCAGGAGGTGACTTGACTCGGGTGACGTTATGAGACATGCAAGGCAGATGAGGCCGTCTCGAAATCGCCTTAGGCGACGTGCTGTATCTGTTCTGTTATTTGTTTGCAGGTTGAATGCACCTTTCCTGTCCGGCGTATTCGTCGTCATTTGCGTAAAGGGCTGGGGATGGGTTTCGGAGGAACGGGCGTGGGTGGAGAGACGGAGAAAGGCACGGAAGGGGGCAACGGTAACAAAGCATCAAACGACGCTTGCGATGTTATTAACTATCGCTGCGGAGAAATTTTCCCTTGCCGGATTGTTTCCAGACCGATACGAACACCCTTGAAATGTTTTTTTTACGCATAATTGTTGTTACATTTAGGAGTACCGGTATTCTGAAGGTAACGTGCCACGGTTTTTGATAATAAAAAAAAAACAATAATAATACCGCCCTTTTATTTTCCCAGGGAAATTCTCACTGGGTCTCAGACACTTTTGTTGTGGACCGGGTCCTGCATTGTGACGCTTGACCCAATCGCGAGCGAGTGTTCGTCACGAGGCACGCAAACAGAAGCAGCGGCAGGAAAACCCCACGGAGTCGAGAGGGCGACGCTCAAAGCCACAAACATAAAGATTAAAATAATCCATCGCTGCAATGCCGTCCCCTGGCCACTGCACAGGCCAAGCCTCCAATAACAACCATTATTATTCCCATGCAGTGTTCCGTCCCAAGTGCTAAGCGGGCTCAACACCTTGTTTAGCTTCCAAGATGTGACAAGATCGGGCGGAATTATCGTCAAATTGGTCGTAAGGCACTTGCAGGCGAAGAACGATCCAAAGCCCGACATCAAAACCGTAGCCCAGCCGCGATATCATTCACGCATCCTCACGTTCAAAAATATTAAAAGTGTAAACTGGCTCGGCATAAAATAACATATTCCTTCGCTTTGTAACCTTAACAAAGGAATATTCAATCTCGATCGCGACGAAGATTCGTGTCTGCACAGCGCAGCTGCACAACGAGCCGCTCGAAATACCGCAAGCCGTGGCCGAGCACGCGCGCCTGAATGTCAGCTCTTGAAACAACAAAAAAAAGAACAAACGTGTTTCATTACAGCGGCACGGCGAGCAGGTGCGTCGATGTCACTCAAAGCCGAGCGGAACTGACAGCGACGGACGAGAGGCGCAAGCTGTCCATCCCGCGACGCGGAGACGCCAAAAATGCCACGGCTCGCAGTCGCAGCGTGTACGTGGGCGCGAAGGGAGAGGGATGGGAGAAGGGGGTGCAAGACAGTTCCCCCACCCCGCCCAAAGGACGTCACCCTTCTCCCACATTGCACGCGGGACAAGAGCCTCCCAAATACCGTGCGGGTCACTGGGGTCGAGAGACACTTCAACCACGATGGTTGGTGTGCGGGTTTGGCGAGGGCGGGGAGCGTAGAAGTACAGTGTAACTGGATTTTTTTTCTGCTGGGAGCGTAGAATGAAAGAACAGAGGAGTACAGCTTCTGAGATACGAGCTTCCAAAGGTTTACCAAGCGATGCATACGGCGTGATGATATGACCAACACCTTTGCCACATTGGGCATCGATCCACATACAAAGGCATAATTCCGTTATTTTTCAAATAACATTCAGCCAGAACTGTGCCGGCAGCAGATGCCCCGAATGCACAGTGGGATTTTTTTCAGGGCGCGTCGCGTTAAATTAATCTTAATTAAACATAAAAAAGAGGGCAGCCATCCCCCCCCCCCCCCCCAGACACAAAGGGATTTGCAGCGATTGTACTCGCGAGCAAAAGACGCGGCCAAGGCTAAACAGAGCGCACTCCGACCTCCTGTGTTTTTTGCCCCCCGGCAGCACGGGGTTCACGAGGACACAGAAGCGCCGGTACTCAGGGTGGGAGTGATGCAGGCTCGGGTGCAGGTTCAAATCGCCTGTCAATTGTGACCCAAGTTAACCGACGATCCCTCTTCTCGACTAACGAGGGCTGCCTTGTTGGCAGCGGTGGTCGTGATGGGAAAACGAGGCGGGGCAAGTCAATCATTACAATAAAATTCCACTCCTCTGCGGCCTTAATATCCAGCGCTTCTCATATCCGGAGCTCTGATTGATCCGCATGATCTCTGCGCTATTTGTCAAGGCATTATTCCTATTATCCTCGTTTATAATGCAGATAACAGATGTGGTGGCGAGAGTCATCCCGTTAGAATGTGAAGCTGTGAGGTGAACAGCAGAGGGCAGTGCATACAGATGCATCGTTATACCGCACTCCAAATGCAACGAGGGCGACCTCGTGTATGCCAAGCGAGGTAGTTAAAATCTCGCAAACGCAGCGCACTGATAAACGAGAGACGATGCATGTACGTTGAACTTCTTTCGCACCGTGTGTAGCCAACCGTGCTAATCAGAGGTACGGGGGAAGAGAGAGAGAGAGCAAGGAGACAGACGGTGGGGTGGGGATGGCGGGGGGGGGGGCCGTAGGGGGGCGGTAGGAGGGCGGGCGGGGGGGGGGTTGTGGTGGGGGGGGGGGGGTCGCCCAACTCACGCGTGGCCGTGGAACACGAGCTGGGACTCCTCGAGGATCTTCCAGACACGCACCGAGCGGTCGCGCCCGCCTGCCGTCACGCATCGCTCCCGCGCCAGGCAGTCGAGGCCCATGATGGCATCCTGGTGCCCGAATCTGCGACGGGGAGGGGGGGGGGGAGGAACGGGGGTGTCCGACATGCTCAGACAGTGGCGATGTTTTCTGCCTCGCCTGGTATACAGGAGGTTGTGGGTTCAATGTCGATCCTCCGGTTTTTCCCTCCACATTTAGAAACGTGCGTTTCGATTATTTGGCCGCGACAAATTTCCACACGTGATAAGCCACTTCGTTGAGCTATCGTTTGTGACAGCCAGGTCGCTTCTGAAAAAGCCTTAAATAGTTCAGTGGGCCTTACCTGGTAAAATAAAAAAAATGTTTCGTAGTTTTTGCGTTTTGTGACGGGCGTTCAACCAGCGGCGACGTCGCCAACTGGGACGGGGTACGGAATCGGAAGAAAAGCCGATGAAGTACATGTCCGCCACAGGAACAGCAAAGGGTTAAAATGCAGATAAGATGATGCACTGAAAGCGCCCCCCCCCCCCCCCCCCCCCCGCTGTCGAGGCGGCCGAGAGAGTTGCCGCTGCAGCTCCGCGTACGCCCGCGGCTGTCATGTGGCGGGCGAGTCCCTGCGGGCCGGTCTACTCACAGCGTCTCCACGTAGGCCCTCTCATCCACGTTCCACACCTTGACGGAGCGGTCGTGCGAGGCGCTGTACAGCTGGTGGGTCCCCTTTCGGAAACACAGGCCCTGCGGATGACGGCGGCCATGAGTAGATCAGCGCGTGAACCAACTCCCGAAGCCGTCTTAGAAATCCAGCAGTCGCTTCAGCCTTAACCGATCTGCCCCGATCACGTGCGCTGGCTCGGGGCGCTTGCGACCACAATCATGAGCACATTTTCCCCCGAACGCCCCAATGTTGTCACATCACGGACACAAAGCAGGGGATGAGCGTGATTAGTTGTTTTTTTTTTGGGGTGAAGCCACCTAACGATCGGGTCAAATTTACACTGTGAAACTCTCCACCACCCGACGCAGCCAAAACCAATTAAAGCTGTCGCGTTCACCGGTAAGTGTGAGAGTTATTCGCAGCGCAACCAAATTTAGCAAATCGGATACGACGTTCCGCACCGTAACCGCGCCGAGCATTTAGAGGTCAGATCCGAGGACAGCAAGCGATACGTTACAATAGGCTCGGGCAACAAGGTAGCCCAGGGGATGGCAGCACAGCGACGTATTCTAGAATCGGAGTAAATTCCCTTACGTGTCTGGGTTCTCTACAGTTATTTGGGTTCGCCTCCCGAGTGCCAAACCATTTGTTCATGGATTTGGCCAAACATCCTCATGCAGGACTCTTGAGACTGGGCGAGGCCCTCATGGCTATTGGGCATTGTCGTTATGGTAATTATTATGACAGGATCCATACAACACCGCTAATCGTAACACTTAGCCAAGCATAGCAGGTTGCTATGACAACAAATTTAATTTAACGATTAAAAAACTCCCAAAACAAATTAATTCGAGCATATTTTATTACAACAGCATTAAAACTGGGAGCCCCATGGCCTATATGAAATGAGCGCCTTGATGAAAGTGCTGAAGGAATTTTATAGCGTTTAAAAAAAATCTCCTGACAATTGGAAGGCTCTTCCTTCCGATTATAGGAAGTTACTGGAGCTGTGCACTTCATTTCTTTCGAGCTGCTTGTGTTTAATTTGTTGTCCCTTCCCCCCGCACCTCCGATTAGCACGGTTGACTACGTACGGTGCGAAAGAAGTTCAACGTACATACATACAATTTCCTTGGTGCATTGTGGCACAAACACGGTTGCAACAGCCACACCCTCGCTAGCGTTTAGCGGTAACTGCGGTGACTGTAGCCGCTTCATTTGTATTTGAACGGACGGCAGTGGCAGACAGGCCCTTGGTTGGATCGTGAGGACTGCACTGGGCAATGAGTGAAGCAAAGCTCGGGCAGTGCCGAGCCATCGCAGCCACACCGACAGTTTACCACCACCAGATGGCGCTACGGGCCCACAGTGCGGCACAGAGATTGTGTTGTCAACTCAAACGCAATGGTGCGGGGGTGGAGGAGGGGGCAAACAAATATCGACGCATCGGTGGACGATCAGCACCCAGCCTGGCAGTCTTTGACTCCCTCATGGCGATGTTTTCGCACGGCATCAAGTACTCATTTGAGGCAGAGTCGACCTATGGGAGGCCCAAGACCAAGTCAAATATTCGCCACCGCTATTGGTCGTGAGCGGGAACTGAACTCGGGTCGCTGGGTTCGTAGCGCAGCGCGCTAACCCGCCACACTCTCGCTCTCCAAAGGACAAAAAAGATTCCCCGTAAAGCCTTAACATACGGTTGGGGCAAGTGCTGTTAGCCAGCACCTATAAAGGCCGGCACGGCACACGAGGGGGTGATTGGCCAGCTCCACGCCCCGCCGCCTTTCTCTCCCTAGTGGCGATATTTACACTGCACCGGGTACTCATTTGAGTCCGAGTCGACCGGGGAGGTCCAGGACCAGTTCAGATAATCGTCACTGGTGTTGGCCATGAGCGGGAATCAAACCCGGGTCGCCGAGTTTGTAGTGCAGCGCGCTCACCGCTACACTCCCGCTCTCCGCAGGACACACACACACACGGAGACGTACCGACACGGCGTCACGATGCCCCTTGAATGTGTGCAGCAGCTGCATCGTGGCCGGGTTCCACAACAGGATGAGGTTGTCCCTGTCGCCCGTTGCCTGACAAGAGTGCACAAACGCACACGTGCTTTCAGTCATTGGTCATCAGTCATCAAAGCTGGCACAGTAGGGGGCACAGGCGGTGCATCGGCAAGTCACCTCCGCCAGTCGACCCATGGCACCTGGGTCTGTCCCGTGACCTCCTGCCAGCGGGCGTTCAATGCTTCACGTGGCCTTAACGTGCACATAGCCTGGCACAAGCGCTGTGGTGATGTCACCGCCACTGAGTGGCGAATGGCCGTTGTTGTTTCAGTCATTATCACGTAGCCCACAGCAGTTTAGTTCCCATAGATATGCCTACCACTCCGTAGATTTAGTGCCAGGCGGGATGACGGTGATAAATATTGACAGACATAATAGTGGATATGTATGTAGCACATATACAGGAGATATTCTATAGGTAGATCATGAGGCTTTATGAAACTCCCAAACCTGCTGATCTGCGAGGTGACCAGGAGATAGCAGTAGAGCAAGAGGGTTCCTCGCCCAAATGACAAGGGCCTTGGGCGTTATCCCCTGGTATGCATGCATTGCCTCCCACGAACAAAAACACTCGCCCATCGTGAGCGATGGTGCGCGCGCGCAATGCGCTACGAAACTAGCGATATCCGCTCACGGCCAACTTCAGTGAGAAATAACTGAACGGATCCTGGGCCTCCCTTATAAGTCTACTCAACCTGAAATGAGTACCCAAGTGCGTTGCGTGGTGCTGGCCAACCACCCACCCCATGTGTTGTGTCGGCCTTCATAGGTGCTCGCTAACGGCGTTTGCCCCAACAGTATTGTTGAGGCTATAAACGGGGGATCTCTGTCTTTGTGTGTGCGTGTACATACCAGGTATTTGCCATCAGAGGAAATGGCCATGCAGAGGACGTGCGCTGCGTGGCCATCGACACCACTCTTGTCCTTCTTCTTGAGGCCCGGCACGGAGAGCACCCGGCGCCCTGACTCCACGTCCCCTGCGCGCGTCACGACCCGGGCAACGAGACAGCGGCTACTACCTGCCTGTGAACACCTGGCTGTGGACACCTGGCCGAGGCTGCCAGGCAGGACTAAAGCCAAGACGCCTCCGCTTGAGCTCTGGTCGGAGCGTCCTCGCATGTTAGCGCTATCTGTTGAGGGTTCCCTTGTGAAAATGTTTCTCACAAGCTGGGCCACCTGATTGTACAGAGGCCCTAACCTATTGGGTGTCTGCTCCAGTGTATAATCTGGAGTCGTCTGTTTTGCCGATTTATGACGGGAGGGAGCTCCGAAACAAAATTAATTCGGTGGGGCACCAGTCAGGCCACGTTCGGCAGGAGAGTGGCCTGTGGCTGTTGATACTCCGACTCTACGGGACCAGTTAATGCTGTGGTGAACAGCGGTTTCCATGTTGCTGGCAACTCAGCATTTTGCAACCATTGGGCCTATGTTCAGTAACCGTGCTGCGAGATGTTAACTACCTCGCCTGGTATGCAGGAGGTCGTGGGTTCCATCTCGGCCCTGCCGGCGCCTGTATATTTGGAGTTTGCATGTTCTCCTCGTGGCCGCATGGATTTTTCCCCGGTTTTTCCCTCCACATTTAGAATCAACATCACGCGTTTAGAATATTTGGCTGCAATAAATTTCCACACAATAAGCCACTTCATTGAGCTATCTTTGTGGCCAGGTCGCTTCTGAAAAAGAGCGAAATAGCTCAGTGGGCTTTACCTGGTAAAATAAAAAAGAATTAAGTTTCGTTTTCGAAAAAAAAAAACATGTCGAGTCTTGCGTGTCCATTCTTTAATGCAAAGCATAACCAAGTTGAACTATACATATATTTAAATTTTTATTTAAAGCTTTCGTGACTGCAGGGATTCATATTTTTGGTTCTTTCGGTAAACTAAGACACCCAAGTGGAGATGTCTTATATTCTTGGTTCTATCCCTTCCCTTCTACGTGACTTTACCGAAAGAACCAAGAATATATATTTAAACAAATTCTATCAATCGGGAGTATTAACCGACGGCTCCAGTGGGCACGGCGGCCCCACCGCGCGGTGCCGGGGTGGGGCGGCTTACACTTGATGAGGGTGCAGTCCTTGGAGGCGGAGAAGATGTGCTTGCTGTCGGGAGAGATGACGAGGCACACGATGGGCAGCTGGTGTCCGCGCAGCACGCGCACCGCGCCGGGGCCGGGCAAGCGCAGCTAGTGGAGCACGCGGAGAAGCACACGCCGAGTACGTACATACATGGAACTTTTCAATAAAAGATTTCAAAGTCCACAGCTCCCAGTGGCTTCCTAATATTGGAAGGAAGAGCGTCTCCGGGTCGGCCGCAGAAGAGGATCTGAAAGTGTGCGACGCGGTGACCGTCTTTGTTCGATGGCAAGCCCAAAAGCCGCCGCCGCTGCTGGAGAAGACCGGAGTTCGCATGATGATTCGTGCTCCTTGATGCTCTCTGCTTAAACAGCTCAGGTTCCTGGTTCAAGTTCCCTCCATCCTGTCTGACTGTACACGTTCCTCCTCACTCTGTCACGCACCCCCCTCCCCTGACGTTCATCCACGTTGCAGAGCAGCGCCTTTCCCTTTACAACCCCTTGGGTCTCGTCCCCAGCATCCATTCGTCCAAGTTAAAGTTAGCCGCATTATATACGTGAAATCGCACAAACCGAAACCGCATAAAGCGAGGCAAACCTGTACAGAGTAAAATAAAGACGTTATGGGTGATAAGCGTGAAGGCGAACAGGGAGTTTGTTCAGGCAAGTTAGAAGAAAATGCACAAACCTCTTTTGCGATTTGTCGCTGAAGAGTGCCGCTTTGTTCCATCTGAAAACACAAACATCCACCCTTAGCTCAAACGTCTACCGATACACAAGAACATGCGCAGCTCACTCATCAGTGTTCCACACACAGCAAAGCTTTCCTGGCATGTGCTCATGCTTTGTTTAATTGATGACATTTAAAAAAAATATATTTTTTATCCTCATTGTGCTCCGAGCACCATGTCACAAGACCAAGCATCCATTTGGAGCTCTTGCAAAGCAAGGACACCCATTCGTGTTCGAGAACGGCCCACATAGAGGGGTATTAAAACTACTTTTTATTTTACCAGGTAATGCCCACTGAACTACATCTCTTTTTCAGAAGCGACCTGACCGCAAATAATAGCTCAACTTAGTGGCTTATCATGTGGACCATTTATAGCAGAGCTACCTCACAGAGCTATCTCTGAGCTAACTCTGAGGTCTGTTCAAGTGACTTCTGTGCAGTCATTGCCGACTGGACTGTGACCATTAACTCTCTCCAATAAAAGTACAACCAATGCACCGCAATTCAGAATCTCAAGAACCCAGTTTCATCACAGAAGGCTGCCCCTCGACTTAGAACCCAGAGTCTCCGCAGCGCCAGCTCATGCTGTCTACACCCGAGCCGCTCGCCCATGCATCGTCAAAGGACATTTACCAGCTCGTCCTGCAGCCGGTCCGCTATGACGTCATGACGGAAAGCTCGGTCATCAGCCTTATCCTCCTCTGCACGCGCACAGACACACACACACACGTGGGATTCAGCGGTGAACGGGACCCCACCCTGCAAGTCGCGGGTGTCAAGGAACGGGAAAGGGTTGAGGTGTTCTTGTACATTTGCAGCCAGCGAGGGGTTTATATCTGCAAGTGGTCAGTGGGTGACAGGGTACCTTCCGTCCGCAGCTGCTCCAGATACAGCTTGGTCAAGCGCAACTTCTTCTCCTGAGCCGTCTCCTCCACCTCCAAGTCATTCTCCTCCTCCTTCTTTCCTCGCTCGCCATCGCTGCGCACGCAGCACGCCGAGACGTCGCTTACGACACCACGGCCGGGAAAGCTACGGTCTGCGGCTGCATTTCACGCGGCCAGCAAGCCACGGGGCCTATCACCTCTTAAGCGGCTCGCAAAAAAATAGTTTGTAACCAACCTTGCGAACCTCCGATTAGCAAGGTTGGTTACGTATCCGTACAGTGCGAGAAAAGTTCTACATACATACAATATCCACTTATAACTGCATCTTAGCCGCCCTAATTGGGACGAGAGGAGAAAATTATCCACGTGGCAACAGTTTCTAATTTGAGTGCACTCAGCGGGGTTGTGTGACTGAAAAGGCCCCTTTATACTTCGAAGACACACGTGTTATTTTTCAATAAACGTCAAGGTTCCTCTTCGGACACGAGTCAGGAAATAGTCCCCCACCACCCCTGCGCTATTACACCCTTGTAGCAAATGCGTGCAAGTCGCACAGTAATTTTAAAATTAGATGGTAATACTTTGCCACTTATTTGAACAGAATGATTCAATTAAAATGCATTCTCATACGCGACAACATGCAGCAATTTATGTCGAAGAATTTACTATTTACAGTCAATGCCATTTTTACGCAATCGTTGCACACTGTAAAAATGATACCTACCAACAGATCACATACAAGGCAGGCAATACAAACACAATCAATAAAATAATGCATTCTTAAAACAAAATCATGATCCAGGAATCGCACAGAGTGAATCTTGACAGTACTCCGGTACTGTTCTATTAAGGAAGGTATTGAGTCGTATAAGAACACATTTCTATGCATCATGGTGTCCATGTGTTATGTAAACAGATACTGCCGACACCGTAAAGCGTAAACAAACCTCTCTTTTTCGGAATCGCTTGAGATCTCATCATCTCTCTGGATAGTTTGTTTTCTTTTCGCTTTTGTGGCCGTTGTTTTGTCATCAGCACCCTGAAAACGCAAAACGGGTCGCAGCATGAATGCGACAGACAAGCTGTAATGTATATATTTTTGTTCCTCTCCTTGCGAGTTCCATCACTGCGTGATCCACCAACCCCGCGCCTTGGTGGGCTTCTGTGCACACCTCCCGTCCAGCGTTCTTCATTGCAAGGCGAGCGGGCCACTGGCGGCCCCTGACGTGGCCCCCGACAATACAGCAACACGTGACAAACACATCCCTGCATTTGAACACGCTTTCGCGAACAATATTATCCATAATAGAGGTGTTTTTTTGGGTTAGATCGCGTAAATATGTGTCGTTAAACCCTCCACCACCCGACAGCAACTTATTAAGTTTTGTCACGTAAACAAAACATGGTACCAAACCCCAATGATTTCAAATGTTGTGGCGGCTCCCACACTGATGATGATGCCTTAACGGCAAAAGTGCCGTCCCCCGCCACCGATCAAAATTGGTGAAGAACCACTGCCACCAGTCCCAGCTTAAGAACACAGGGACATTTCACGATGTTCCTTGTCACCTTTAAGGTGGCCTTTATCACGTCGACACTGGCTGCAAGTCGGCACGCACGGCGTTCGTGTTAAAACTATAGGTGCACATTGAGGCCACGGTGCAGTGGTTAAGTTTCACAGGCAGGAAGGTCCGGAGGCAGACCCATATGCTACGCGTTAACAGGCGAGGGCGAATGGCAGGCGCATTACTTGAAGCTACCCACCGTGTCAACCACACACTCGCAAAGACAAAGATCCCCCCCGTATAGCCTAAACAGACTGTTGGGGGCAAGTGCTGTTAGCGAGCACCTATGAAGGCCGTAACGGTACACACACACACTACCTCACACTCACAATCACACTGACTGGCTCATACTCCCCAACCACACACGCATTATTTGCACACACAAACACTTTTACAATTACACAATTATTAAATTCACTGTCACGAAAATAAACACTTTCATTCATCGGCAGCACACGACATGAATACATCAATATTTATTTTATGTGCCAATATCTCCCTCAATAAAGTAGGTATCAGTGCAAGTTACAACAGAACGGGAAGAGAACTGGACTTGCGGGGCAATTACTGTGAGCGATCGATCATACTTTCTCACATACTAACTCAAGTCACAGAGAATTACACTCACTCTCAAATCATATCCATTGACACACACAAACTCTTTAGGCAACGGTGTTGTTGCTATTGACGAATCTGTTGAGTTTGTGTGTTAATCGCGTTTGCTCACCACTGCTTACGCAGCAGCAGCGCCAAATTATATTAAACGCACGCGGTCACTTTCGCGCGCTCACTCAAAATTACACTCAAGACGCTTGTTTTCACTCGTACCTTAAACGCACTCTTTACGCTCACACTAATCGTACACATTCCGGTGCATACTCGGCACACAGTCTCTCTCGCACTGTCTCAAGACACGTGTTCACTACCCCGACTCCAATGGCCTACCTAGACGAACCCGCAATCGCAGGCCCACATCACCAGCATCACCACCACCACCACCATCATCATCACCACCACGGCAGCTGTACCTTCCTCTTGTTGCCTCTGACGGAACCGTTGGTCCGCTCCCTGTCCACCACCTTCTTCTTGATGAAGAAGGACATTGCGCGGCGATGGGAAGAGGCAACGAGAACGAGGGGAAACAGCCAACTTCAACTGAGACTGATGCTGAGACTTTACCAATGCCGGGACCCACGAACGAACACGTGGAGGAGGGGCAACCACGTGGTTCCGGGTTAACCCTGACCCCAAGCCCCTCCCCACCCCCCGCGAAGGACGGCGAGCGGCGAGGGTCGAAAGCGACGCCCTAGACCGCGTGCAAACGGAAACGCGTTTTGTAAATACAGAAGCTACTTCCCAGACCGACCCACTGCACCCTCTGCTCCCCCCCACCCACCTCACCCCTGCTCCCCCCACCCACCTCACCCCCTGCTCCCCCCACCCACCTCACCCCCTGCTCCCCCAACCCACCTCACCCCTGCTCCCCCCACCCACCTCACCCTCTGCTCTCCCCAACCCACCTCACCCCTGCTCCCCCCACCCACCTCACCCTCTGCTCTCCCCAACCCACCTCACCCCCTGCTCCCCACTACCCTCCGCCTATCGTTTGAATTTGTTATCGCAGGCACGGGCAGGTAGGGAGATGGGCGAGTGGGTGAATTAGGTAGATTGGCATTCTTGTCAACCCCTTATCAGTGCCCTACCTTATTACAGACCAATGCAGACATTATTGGTCACCCCGTGGTGCCCTTATAAATCTCACCATTCGTCCCATCACAAGGGAGAAACACAACCAGACACAATTATTGGCCTATACAAAAACAAAAAACGACGGCGTTTCGATCGCAACACGAGCGGTCGTCTTTTGGCGATCGAAACGTCGTAGTTTTTTTATTTTCTTTGAAGCTATCTACGTGATTTTACCACAAAGACCCAATAATATGAATTCCTGCAGTCACAAAAGCTGTAAGTCAAGATTTATACAAAAACATTTTTTTTAAATTAAGTTTGATCATTGGTGTCAATGATACTGTAGTGACGTAAATGGTGTTACGAGGGCGTTCACGCCAGCTCCTGCTACAGGAGTGCAACTCTGCGTCTGGAGCCCTCTCTCTAGCACCAGAGTAAGTGCGGCATGTCAGCCAGCCCTAGGGGGGATAGTCCTGGTGATTGCCTGGGGAGAGGGCAAGTGAGGACGTGGTGGCCTGAGTGATGCCTCCCAGTCCAGAGTGTGTGCCTCTCTGTTGCACACTACAATACTACTCATCATGCTTATTGACTGTGATCTTGGATGCTGATGCTGCTGCTTGCTTGATATGTGGATGCACACAACTCCCATACCTGTCAACCCCTTATCAGTGCCCTACCTTATTATAAACCAATTCCAACCTTCTTCTTTGGTTCTTTCGGTAAAGTCACGTAGAATGAGAATAAAACAATAAATTGGTAAAATAAAATAACACAATAATATTATAAAAAAATAACACAATAATATTATTGTGTTATTTTATTTTATCAATTTATTATTTTATTCTCATTCTACGTGACTTTACCGAAAGAACCAAAGAAGATGAATCCTTGCAGTCACGAAAGCTTTAAATCGAAATTCAATTCCAACCTTATTGATCAGCCCGTGCCCTTAAAAAGCTCAACGTTCATCCTACAACGTCCCATCACAGGGGAGAAACACAAACAAATAGACAAATGGTTATGCCCAAATTGAAACGGCTGTACGCTGTATGGGCCTCAACTCAATTTCCCTGTACAAATTTTGATTTAAAGCTTTCGTGACTGCAGTAATTCATATTCTTAGCTCTTTCGGTAAAGTCACGTTGAAGAGCTAAGAATATGAATTCCATGTACAAGTGTAGTGAGTCCAACTGAGTCGCAGGCGTTGTTCTTTAGAGGCAACACTTTTATTTGTAGCATCAACACGTAACACAAAGGGGTAACTGTCCCATCACCCGATACAGCCTAGGGTGGTGGCCACCCAGCTAACTACCCTATATGGAGGAGTTGCAGCTACGAAGGGTCTGACCCTCACTCGGGTCCCGACCAAGTGTTGATGCCTGCAGAGCTTCCAGCTTGGAGGACGTAGAACTTCAGCTTGTAGAATGCAGCGACCCCGCTCCCTCTCAGGGACCCACCTTATATCCCCCCACGGGTCGGGGCTGCTCCGCCCCGAGCCCCGTCCGCCTTCTGGAGCCTTCTAGCTCCCTCTTGATCCCTCTCGAGAGCTCTCCCCAGACACGTGATCACCCCCTAGTCCCACCACCTGGGGGCCTCTCTGTGGACACTCCAGATCATGTGTCTGCAGGGTCAACCAGATGACAGTACATCGCGTGCCGCGTGGCCCTCTTGGGCCGGCACCATACACTGACATCCCCGATGTCACTATGCAAGTATACGGGGTAAACCGTATGGGTTGACAGGTGTGGATAGATGTACTATCTAGGTAGGGACGTAGGTGGATATGGGTAAGGTTTGGGAGTAGGCGAGTGGGTAAATAGGTCGTTGGGGAGGTACGTGGGTATATGGGTAGGTAGGTTGGTGAACGGAAAACAGATAGGGAGGTGAGTTGACTAGGTAGGTGAGTGGGTGTGTAGGTAGATGGGTGAGTAGGAGAGTGGGTAGGTGGCTAATTTGAGTTACCATTATCTATCCTCAATGCGAACACCGACTCTTTCTGGACGTGGAACACATTTGAATTTGTGACGAAGCCGACCTGTTCACTCAGTGGGAACGGAGCGCCGAGTCTCATCATGGGGACACACCAGCCCCACACTGCAATCCAATGGCTATGCTCGTGTTGCTCCTAAGGGTTTCCGGATGCTTATAATTGGCTGAAGTCTCCACAAAAGCACTATTTGAGAGATCACGGGCAAGATAATTAAGCATCATTAAACGACGATATATTAAAAAAGGTCGTAAAAACTGCAATCATTACATTGCCTGACGGGAGCAAATCACTAGAGTTTGCTGTCAGTAGGTGTAAGTTATTCCTAATGTAGTCAACATACTGCCATGCTCAATACACTGCTCCATTAAGGGCCTCCAAATGCTCATACTGTTGCCCGTGGGCGTTTACTCTTTAGACGCAGTGGTGTGCTTATCCCTTTCATAAATCATGAACACTGGCAATTAAATTACAGGAGCAGACAGGAAATGTCCTAGTCGGCCACTGCTTGGCGAAAGGACCTCTACTGGAGAACCCATCGAGGAGCCATGTGGCCTGTACGTGTGTATGTTGAACCTCTTTCGCACCGTACGAAGCCAACTTTGCTCATCGGAAGTGTGGGGGAAGGACAACAAACATAAGGCAGTTCTAAAGAAATGAGCTTTCAATATATTTAAAAGTGCGCAGTTCTCAGTGGGCCCCCTAATATCGGAAGGAAGATCGTTCCGGACGGCCGCGGAAGTGCATCTGAAAACGCGCGATGCAGTGGCCGTCTTCGTTCGATGGCCAGGCAAAAAGCCGCTGCGAGGATGACCGGCGTTTGCAAGCACTTGCATGTGTGAGATGAGTTGCGACCCTTATGATGTATTCGTTCGGCAACCGGATGCCAATGCAGCTCGGCGAGCCCTGGACGGACACAGTCGGACCTTGCGGTACCTGTCATGACACGGTGCCTACTCTGCAATGCACGCCAGGCGTTTTGTTTTTTAGGAGTGGGAGTACCCCACACGTTACAGTTGCCATGGACGGCCGACTGGAGTCGACTCGGGTGCTCAACTTGCCCTAAAATCCAGTTGATGGACAACTCGAACAGTGGCGTATAGTTGCTGATTGTGTGAGTTGCTAGAGTTCACACGTGGATTGGACGTGTCTTTCCGAGAGATATTTCTGAGTAAGACTTTCCCAGAAATACTTGCACGTGAAAGCTCAAGACCACGCTGGTGACAAATTGAAATTTAAATCATCATTAGACCTCCTTTGCCAGTACCAAAATGTAATAATAGAGTTTTCCCCCTTTTTATGGCAACAAAACTGAAACCTTTTTACAAGGATTCATGTCTGCATTAACCACAATACCTGCAGTCAAAATGCAAACAAAAAACATACTATGATAATATATGCATTGTCCTTGAAACTGATTGGTCCACACCAAGGGACGGCTTTCTTTTGAGCCTCGACCCAATTGGTGCTCGACCAGATGACGTCAGAAGGCGTACAGCTCAAGGACAATGCACTATCAAAGTAATGAGGGCTCGGGGTGACCATCTACATCATTAGACCTCCTTTGCCAGTACCAAAATGTAATAATAGGGTTTTTCCCCTTTTTTCTGCCAACAAAACTGAAACCTTATTATATTTGATGTAAAATTACACAATTATCGCTGCTTTCAACATTTTTGATTGACATGTTTGCGTGATGCATCTCCACTCCCCGACGAATGCTAACGTGGAAGAGCACGTGAAGCAAAATTTGGCCTGCACAATTTGGGACCCTACCCAATATTTCTGCCAGATTTAGTTGATAAAAAAAAGATGTACAAGAAGTAACTAGAGTTCAAAGAACATCTGTGACCCATGACAATGCTAAAAACAGTGGCGGCAGTAACGACATTATCAGCTCAGAGGGGTGTTGCAATCGGTCAGGTGGGGCCCCAATATTTGATTTGTCTCGCGCGGTCGCACTTAGGCTAGAATAAATCTCGGTTCCTCTTGCCTAATCATATAATTGCATACATGTGTGTTCTTTGACACTGTAGTTTAACACATATCTCATGATGGCAACTTTGGCCACCAGTGGGGGTTGACGGGGCAAGGCACCCCCTGCCCCAATGCTTGTTACGCTTCTGGCTGAACATATATAAATGGTTTGATGTGAATGATCAAGGGACACAGACAAGTTTCCGTCAGTATAAACACATGCAGTATAAACATATTTATTTACCGTTTCATGGAATACATTTAAAAGACGTATTTCAGTCACAGTCACTATGCTGTACAAACATTTTACAAAATGTTTTAATCACAATAAAATCATTACTCTCAAAAAATAACATTCCGAATTAAGCATTTACAGAGTTTGTTTTATTGGAACAAAACCATTGCATTATAAACCACATTGTTTAATCATACCATTACCTATAGGTTTCAAGGCAGTCATTCAGACCAATGAAGAGGAGAGCCATTCAACACACTGAAAAGCAACTGTGAAACAAGAGTCTTAGTAGTGCAATGATGGCTGATAGAGTCTTAGCAATACGTTATCTTATATACAGCGGAGAACAAGTTTTCCTTTTGGCATGACAACCCAACAAGACTGCCTCCGAAGAATTCGCGATCTGACTTGACTATGTTAGCTCCGTCCATCACTGTCAATAAAGATACTGCACACAACATTGCGTTTTTCAACCCCTTAACTCATCAGTGTCTGTGCGAGCGGCTGGAAGGCTCACGTGGTTTTGTGATCGTGGTTATAGAGTCTGGCTGTAAATACCCAACGATGCAAACATTTAAAATTCGCCCGTACAATCACCATCTATCCACGCGATTCGCTAAACAATCTAAAAGTCAAAAAATGAGCGCGATTTTAAAGGGCACAATGTCGAGTGTCTTTCTCGAGAACCATGCTTTTTTTGGTGCCTGCTGGTTCACTCCTGTAGGGAATTTAACGCTCTGCAATAAGGATCGTGGAACTTAGCAGCAACGAGAGAAAATATAAGGGGAGGGGGGGGGGCAGGTGCATTGACAATGCAAAGAAAGATAGTGAAGGGGGGGGGGCAGCACTCATTACCATGCCGTGGCATTGCTGTTCTTTCCCGGAACGTGGGGTTCCTCGGCGGTGCCGTGAGATGGAGGTCATCAGTGGACTTCAAACTGCACGAATGCAATTTATGAGCATGCTGCTCAGCTAAGTAAATAAATGCATAGCATTCACTTAGAGCTCGAGAGTAGATGTTCTTAATGTCGGGGGGGCGGGGGGGGACTTGACAATGCATTGTCTAGGAAGCTCTCTTTTAAAGGGGGCAGCATTATCAGTGGGCAGCACCCTTGTTCGAAGATTTTAAGGGAAGCACCTGCCTAGGCTCAAGTAAAGACGCTCTGTCGTCGCCGCTTGGACTAACCCACCAAGCGACTGTGCCAGGGCGCACACTGGCACACTGGCACGCTGCTTTCAGTGCGGGCGTTCCACTTCGTCACGGCAGTGCAGTGGGAACGGCGCGGTGAGCCGATTGAATAATGAGCGGGTCGATAAAGCGGGTCTCTCGTGCAACCTGTAACGGGAGAACCTTTTTTACGGGAAGATGCAACTCTTAAAAAAAAAAGCGTACACAAGTTTTGCATCCGGAGGGCTTGTCTGACAAGGGGGTTTTGTAGCTTTGTTGGTGGGAAACGAACTTTAAATCGAATCTGCTTCCCTCGTGGTCACAAAAGCGTACTCCTCAGAGTCGCCTTAAATTCCTTCAGTTTATTTTCTTGTCTCACACATGAAGCTTTAAATGTACACGGTTTAAATTTGTATAGCGCTTTTCATCTACAGCATCCCATCAGGATGCTTTACAGTGACCAAAACAACAATAATTTAAAATCCATTTCCCTATCAATCCAGCAAAAAAAATACTCAAACACGTTCACAAATTTAATTACAAAAAAAGATAGATTGTGCCAGCAAGCAATCCTGGTTCCCAACAGGAGTTAGAATTGAGTTCCACGAGGCAAGGAACAAACATTTTTCGTTGGACAATTCAGGACACGGAGGTCAAGATCGTACCTGAAAGAGTTGTTTTTGTTTGGTTGTGACGGCCGTAACTGGATCTCCAACATCGTTACCAAGTGACACCAAAGCACATACCGCATATATAAATGGATATGTAATGATGCATCGATTCAAAGAGATTTATGATCATGATACAAAATTGTAATCTTGCGTGTACGGATCATTTTACATACAATTCAAATACGTTGTCTATAATTGGTTAATGTCAATTTTATTGGCGCTCAATTGAGCTTAACACCAAAAATTACCGAATTGAATCACGACCCTCGAATAGTGATGATTCATCAAATTGCGAGGGGAACATTAATCGTTACGGGGCCAAATTATCATTGATTATTTGTAATACTTATCTAAGGGCTTAATTTATCGTACACCATGGAGTAAAAACACAGGCCAAGATAGACAGGAGTCCATAGCATCCGACAATTCCGTAGAAAGATTGATATGCAGCTTAGGCTAACCACCCCGGTTGCTTCAGAATGATCTGCCACCAAGTGTTTGCAACTGCAGCACAATCATCGGGCGCAAACGCTTGGGATGCCCAGCGAAACGTTTCAAACACATTTGCAATGTTGTGGGGGTAGTACACTTCTTTCTAACCAACCTTGATTCGCTTTTTACAGTACTCTATTTTGCATTAACTGTTTTCTTGTGTTTAACGCTCAATCTCATTATTCAATCATCATTATCATCATATCGTTTTTAAAGAAGCACTTTAAAACGTGTTTTCAAACAATATAATTGTTAAACTATTTGATTTGATAAGTCAAAGTATTATTCCCAATAGCGACTAACCAAATCATCATATACCTGTACATAAAACAGACTATCAAACCATGCCAACTCACAGCTTCACATTCAAGAAAGTCCATTACAAAAAATCACTATGAAAATACGACAGATGATGGCAAAATGATTCGGCAATAGCGTGCATTTGCATCACTTGACGGCTGGGAGCAGAGGCAAGGCTATTTCAGTTAATCAGCAGCATAGGGGTAACAATTACCAGGTGTATTGGAGGCCAATATACCTTTTCCATTGGCACATCTGAGTCAAGCCAGTGTGGGGCCTTCACGGTACAGTCAGTTTTCCACTGTCTTTCTGCCATGCCAAACCAGAACCACAGCGTAAATACACAGGCCTCGCAAGACATTTGAATCTAGCTCCAGGCCAAGCAGGGCCAGGGGCGGGGCTAATAATGCGTTCATTGCGTGTGCCACCAATCATTACTCAAAGGACGGTGTCACCACACGTCATCTACGTGCGTCTCCATTCTTTCACTGTGTGACATCAGCGGCACGCAATGGAAAAACAATCAGGCGGCCACCTAACCCACACCGGGCTGGCTCGGCAGGCACCCGGCACGGCTCAGTTGCACAGTGGAAAAATATATTTTAAAGGTCTGAGGAAGGAAAGGGGTTTGGTGAAGAGGTGCGAGTCATTAATGAGGACAATGCTGTCTGCTGTGTTTTATTTAAATGCCCATGCCACTTTCGCTGCTTAAACAAAGGGAGTCGACCAATAAAGCATTTTCTCAATGCAGTAGACCATTATAGGGTTTCAGGAGGGACTGATATGGGATGTTTGGCCAATTTGAATCATTCAACTTACACGATATAATTCATTTACCCGGTAAAGCCTCGTTAAGGTCTCACAGCTGGTCTTAAGAATTGTTCCATTTTGGACGTTTGGTCAATAATTTTTTTCAGTTTTTCATGACAGGAAACCGTGTTGCTTAAAAAAATCCACGCATATGAGGGAATAACGCTCAAAGTCCACAGACAGATCAAGCAACCAACTTCCTACAGGCATCCTCTGCTGCTGCTGCTGCTTTGCTGGTGGGTGCCTCAGCCACAGCGTGGATTCAACTCGACATGATTCACCACCCCGACTTCACGAATTGCGCTTGGGGTTCGTGCTAAACAATGCAAAGAGCAAAACATGGGCCCTACAGATTGGCCTCACCTCGTCACTGGCACCAGGAGTAATAGAGAACAAGGGCAAAGGAGGCAAGGGATGTGGGGACCCTTAGGCTGATCTGTTCAGAGAGGGAGCTGTCTGGCTCCTTACCAACAACCCCAGCCAAAGTGACAATAATAAATATGCAGACTGCCTCGGCTCTTGGCAGCCCAATAGGTTTTCCGTAAAGCTGAGAAACGTGCCCACTGCCACAGCGCGTGTTGGTAAGCTACTTGACGCCGGCGGAAGTTAGTGGGCAGATGCTGAATCAGTGGCGTAACCGTCGAGTGGTCCAGGTGGTGCAAATGGTGCCCGGAAGGGCGGGGAGGAGGGCATGGACCGGAAGGGCCCAGGCACGGGGCTACAAAGGAGGGAGGCAAAGTGGACACGTGCCCCCATATTTCACTCCTTGCACGAGGGGCACCATGCCAACCCGCGCTACGCCACGGCACTTGGCCTAACCGTTATGGCAAGAAGTGGGGGCCTTCAAAAGCAAGCCCGCTGGTGTATCGGTGCTCCGTCTGCCGTTGACGGTAAAATGCGCGTCAATAAATTAATGCAGCCTGAAAATTTAACACTTCACAAAGGGCTTTAAAAATACACAGCCCAAACCAAAAACATAGCTTATAATGTAGAGTACAGCAATACAAATCTGCGTTTAAATTGATGAGTGAGGCAGTAAGGCTCTTTTCGTTGAGTTACGTATATTATCTACATTAGATATGCCAAATAAAATGATACGTTCCTAAGGTGTTAATACGCTTATATATGCAATAATAAGCAAGGCATTAAAACAATCAAAAGGTTGCTGAGCAAAATATAGTTTTTTTTTTCTTTTCTCCCATTTTCAGTAACCACAAGCAAGTAGAATTGAATTAAAACAGGCCAACCCATCCACGTACGACTAAATTTAAGATTGGCACAATAAAATCTTTACTTGAAACGGTGTAAGATATAGATAGCTTTTGAAAGTAACCATGCGAACAGGTCACGGACTAAAAACTGCCACGCAGAGTTGTTTTTTTAAAAGCACACACAATATTGCACGAAGGCAGATAAGGCAAAAATCGAGTCTCACGAAGAACTACCAGTAAAAAAAAATTAAACCAACAAAATCACACCACTCGCTTGTCAATCGACATATCGATATTGATTGAAGCGGCACAACACCGAAAATCGATAGATGGCATTTGACTTCCTGCCGAAGAGCCAAATAAATTCGAATGACAGTAACGAGTAAAGTGATTTCAGAAAGTTTATACAGCTCGTTATTTAAACGTGACGACATGCCAAATGTAAATAAAATAAATAAGCAGACAATACATCTGTCATCTATCCATCTCTTCAGATAAAAATGTTTTTCAAAAGTATATCTTACACGACCCATCAGCCACACGGCATTCTGGGGAGTGCATAATTTCACCAGCATTTATTTAAGGCAAGCGAACCCTGGACCGGATTGAACATAAAGTGTCTCATCAATGGTCAGGGTTGCTTGAAACAATGCTGCTGAACTGCCGATGTTACAGGCAAGACCCCCCCCCCCTTTCAGGATCATGGGTCTTAGTTCGATGCAAAAATTTACAATAAAAACTGAAAACAATAAAAGACAGATATGAAGGAGACATTGCTTATTTATTTTGTTTATATCCTGCCAAATGTAAAAATCAGTGTGATACGCATCTCAAATACGCGGGATTCTTTTGCGTAGCTTTCTCGGTGCACCAACCTTCCACGAGCTAACCACATTGATTAATAAATAATCCCATCGATTGCACTCCTCATTGTGTACTTTACACATTCATAACCATCAGACTAGATTTCAAATAAAAGGGCCAGTTTGTGACTCTCCCAAAGGGAACAGCTAAAATTGCAGCAAATCAGCAGCGTACATGTCGTCTCTCTCATCCACAAAAAATGTACAACAACAAAATGGCTTTTGTTGTTGTTGTTTTTATGAAAACCGAGATGCGCGCGAGTGTTTTTTTTTTAAAACACAGGAGATAAGAGTTGGCTTCCTTCTGTCAGCCAGCACTGCGAGGAGTGAGCCCCAGCATTTCGATCTCTCTCTCTCTCTCCCTCTGCTCGGTTTATACAAACCCCGCCGCGCAGAACTGCATTTCCGAAGAGAGCATCGCTTTGAAGAGTGGCGCAAACGATGCCCCCGTGCCCACAAAGTGTCATTAATAAGACTCTCTGCGGCGAGTGGCAACAATAGTAAGAATGCAGCAGGAAACTAAAAATACCAACGAGCAATCAACCGGGGGATCCATTTCAAAGCAACGTTTGCAGAAAATAATTCCACTCATCCTCCCAAGGCAGGCCATAAGAAAAAATAATGCGCAAGTCAAAGCGGTAACATTTCAAGGATGAGATTCGTATGTCGACGGGAAATGTAAAGGGGAAGCCCACAATGGTATAACACTATGCGTGCACGAGTGATGTTTATCGACCCCCAAATCGCACAGTTCGTGGAAATTAAAGGATTTATTTAAAGGCAACAAAATGGCTTCCCGTGTTGTGAAATGTAATTAACATCACTAATTATTCAGCACAAAAGCAATTTGGTGCTTATCTTATATTAATGAGTTACTACCAAATTAACGTGCACTTTCCTGGGGGGGGGGGGTGGGGGGGGGACTGTTGTGCTACAAATTAGTGAAAGACACCAAGATGCGTCCCATAGAACGTGGGGTTGGGAGGGGTGGGGAGCCTATTAATTACGATACCAGACTAGCAATCCACTGAAGCGATTAATTTGAATGTAAATCATTAATTATTGTAGAATTACCATAATCCCTTGTTGGCCAACAAGTTGGCCATTTCTTGAACATCCCCAAAGCAGCTGTGAAGGGGGAGAGTGCGCGGCCAATATTACGACACGTGGTCACGTGATCGCGAAGCCAAACAAAATCTCGTAACACAACACAAAAACACCGACGGGCAAGTTGGCTTTTTCGTACAGAAACGTCGATTCGTTCAGAAAAATTTCCGTGCAGGCAAAACAAAAAAAAAAGTTCCACGCATTTGAGCAACCAAATCCGTACGCCGATCAAATTGTCCGTTTTGATGGCGGGTCTCGCAACGTACACGAATAGGATTTAAAGACACCCCGCTCGGCGTACATGCACACGTGCACGTAGCAACAATCCTCAAACACACACGCGCGTAAGTTGATGCTAATTGCTCAGAATGGTTTGGCAAAATTAGAGAGAGTGAAGTTTCCACCGGTTTTTTTTGACATAAAATAAATTTCAATCGGATGATAAAAAAAAAATGAGGTGGAAAAAAAAAACTCCGCATTTTTAAAACTGATGCAGACTCCTCGGCGTGGCGCGCAAAACGCCCGTCGCACTCGCCCGGCAAACACTCGCTCGGCAAACACACGCTCACGAAAAGCCAATGCACAAAAAAAAGAGATGTAGAACGTGTTGACAAAATACACTGGGGCGAATGCAATGAAATCGACGGGAAAAAAAAAATCACATCGGCAAATGCTGGGAACAAGGTGACGGCGCTGTTCGAAGAGCCCTCTCGATCTATACGCGGGTCGGGGTCACATTCACGGACAAAGCAGCCACGTGGTGAAGCGAGGACATCGATGGTCTCCCGACTGATCGGGGGGAGGGGATGGGGAGGGGTGTTCGGCGGGCGTTGGTGGCAGCGCGCCACGAGAGACTCACAATTCAAGGAATTGCCCTCCAATGGGCAATTAAGCACGTGCCAAAAAAACACAGCCAAACAAAGGCATGCAGGCGCTTTAGACTCACACGTGTACACATGTACACAACAGCCACGCGCACGCTTCAAATGCACGCACGCTCTCAGGCACGCCTGCACGCCAACGCACACCCTTTTTTTTTTCGCGAGGACCATCGCGGGAACACCTCGGCTCATTGCGAGCCACTTCCAGGCAAGCGCTGACAAAACACATACGCAGCGCATCAAGAGCCGGGAGCGTCAATCCTGGGTTAAGGGTGGGGGGTGGGGGAGATTCTTTTCCGGGAGACCGCTGTGGCTCTGTGTTGACAGCAGAGTCCTCACGAAGGGCAGAAGTGGATGGGGCTGAACAGCCAGAGCGCCAGCACTTGCAGACCGACCAGCGCCAGGAAGCTTGGCTGCAGCATCGAGCCTCGGCCACAGTCTGATGTGTCCTCCTGAAAAACCAACAAAAAAATCCCACCACCACCCCCGACACACACGGTGACCATTGGTGATGCTCCGTGGATTACTCAGCTCTAAGCATGCATGTCTACACGCTAAGGTAGGCATCCTGCTGAATGGGGTTTTTGCACGACGCACAGATGCGGAGTGCTTTGCAAATCCTATTCGTCAGGTGTCCCCCATGGAAGCCAATATCCTCCAGCAGATAGTTGTGGTACTACGAACCCAGCAGCTTGGGTTTAATTCCCAGTAATGGTGCACTGCAGTCGCCAGTGATATCTGAATTCATCCTGGCCCTCCCCTATATTGATTCAGCCTTAAATGAGTACCTGGAGCAGTGTATAAACATCAGCACTGGGGAGGCTTGCCATACCACCTACCTCACGCATTCCAGTTACACCTTGAATGACTATGGGAGGAATTTTTTTTGCCACACTCCTACGGTCTGGTTTGTCATCCAGTCAAGTGGGCTGGATCCGGATGCCCTCAGCAAGCGTTGGTTGGTCAAGCGAGCGACAACCACGCTCCGCGTGCGCTTGCCTCACTCATGGCCCTCATCGCTAAACTCCAGAAGAGTGCGACAGGTTCCAGCGCTCAGAACAACGCTCGGAAATAGAGGTGATGTCACAAGGTCATCACGGAACGGCAAAGTGTTCCTGCGCACAGGTCAACTCTCGTGGCTGCGTTTTTTGCTTGAATAAAACAAAAGACGAAAATTGGTAAGAAAGAAAAGTGCATACGCGTGTTTTTGTCTTGGGACAAGTGCCATGATGTCGGATTTAGAATGGGCACAGAAATTTGTGCGGCGAGTCGCTAACGGAAGGCAGAGCGTTTATTAAACACTAGCACAGAACCCGTTGCTCTGCAATTGGATATAAGAGACGGCTGTCATTTTCAAACCCTTCTCACAATCCTGTGCTCGGAGAACTAAACAGAATGTCTGTGTTTTTTTATGCAGGAATAACATAGCGAGATAATGAAGGCAGGGGGCATGGCTGGAGCCCAAGGAGCAGCACTTTAGGGGCACGAAACGATACCGAGTCATTCCTTGAAATGGTCCGGCACCGCTTTGGTACGATCTCATTATCATCGCGGGAACGCGGCGTTTGCCTCTGCGCGGCACGGTACCAGGATGTTGTAGTCGAAGCAGGAGTCCGGACCCTTCCTGTAGCGCGGCGCGAGCTCGCACATGTTCGGGCCGTCCGCTGTGCGGGGGGGTTCGTCAAGGAAGCTGGGCAAAAAAGCACCGCAAAGCAAATAGCGAAACGGGGGAGGGTGGGAGTCTGCCATGCAACAGAGCAACCAGAAATAGTTTAACAAGGAAAGAAGAAACACAACTGGAAAATTTTAAGAACTTTGGGCCACTGCAAGTTGCATAAACCACACCAGACCATCTTTAAGAATATAATGAGTCGGTGTAAAAAGTCAAAGGCTCCAACGGCCAAATTAAGGCGACTTATCAACGACTCTAAGAGCAGCGGGGGAACCATCCAAAGCTGAGCTCTCCACAGCTCAGCTTCCTTGTGGTGTAACGCGTCTCCCTTTCAGGAGAATAATCCGGGGAGGTGTGAACACTCCCAGGGGACGCAAGGTAGCAAGGATACACTTCTGCTCAGCCTGTATAAGAGGCCTGTTGTCGCACATGGGACACATGATCTTCTCCGACACCACGAACACCAGGTTGGAGTTGGCCAGCTTCTCCGCGAAAAAGAACCTGTGGCAGAGAGTTCAGTCGGGAATTGAAGAGTGGCACTGCGGGCGAAGAAGCGCTTGCGGAAGTTGAGCATCCACAAATAACGAAGCGTCGCGGAGGGGCAACGCCACAACACTCACCAAGATCATCGTCTCAATTTTCTACGCCTGTTAATTGTTTTGTCGGGTCTTTCCAAATGGCTCTTTAATTTACTGGAGTGTTGCTCATTCGAATTAATCTATAGTATTAATTTGATTGCCTATACAGGAGTCCCTTGGTTAACGTTTTTAATCCGTTCCACGAAAAGTACTGTAAACCGAAATAACTGTTAATCGAAATAAATTAATTGCATGAGTCTGCAAGAGCTGTTTGCACTGCCAAAACATAAAGCGTAATGTAAACAAAGCCAGTCAAGGTTTAAACGCCCATGAATGGGCATCGCTGATTGGCTGACGCATGCTCAGCCCACTTATGAGTGCTCGGATTGGCCGAAATTGGCACCCGCGTGCATAACGTAAACATATCGTTAATCAAAATTTGAACATTAGTCGAATCCATGGGGATCCCTATGAGAGGCGAAACTTTTAACGGAAAAACTGTAAACAGATGTCACTTAACTGAGGGACTACTATATATATAGGTCCTTTAAACAAATATATCCTCCTTGCCAACAGTATAAATAATGTACACATCCTCTATATTGTTATGAATAATTGCACCTAGGATGGATTGATTGTATTTTAAGTTCAAGTAAGATACACACGATTGATTCCTTCCGATTACAGATAGCGAGAACACATAAAACACTAAATGCAACATGTAAAGCACCTGTAATGGATATTCAAGAAAATAACTATCCCATCTTGGCACAACTGTCACTCAAGTTACATGAATAATTTCAGATTCGAATAAGCCGAGTTGATTTATCCTGCTGCTCGATGGAAACCCATCGATTTGAAGCTCAATCTATAACGATCGCAGTAGTTCACACGAATGTCCACGACACACCAACCAAAGGGACAAAGACAAACATGTGGGACAGGGAATAAGCAATTCACAGTTCAGAGACACGTTGCATAGCTTGCAACAAAGCATTACTGCTCTTTGTCAATCCACTGCAGGATAAAGGGGCTTACCATGTTGTGTCTATTCTATGCTTGTAAACATACATAAATAGGCAATGTGTTCAGGAGCGGAATTCCAATATCAATGTCGAGGTCTGCTCGCCACAATAGGGCTTCACGAGAAAGTTTGTGTAGTTTTGCTATTCGTCTGTTGAAGGGGCGTAGACTACAGTGGTTTACTAGATATGGTCCACAGTATCGACCATGGGGGGTTGTTGTGTTACCAGACTTAACCACGCTGGTCAGTGTGGATTGGTGAAGGGGTTGGGCCAAGGACCAGTTTGTATATCGCTCGTCAGCGATGTTAGACCTGGCCAGGAATCGAATTCGGATAGCCAGATTCAGAGCGCAGTGTGCTTACCCATTGGGTTGGCGCTCTGCTCGCAAAAGCCATACGGATTGCTGAGTAAAGGTGGCTAAGAGGCCCGAGAACCTTTGCCACCACACGGGTGAAGAAGAAGTGCAGCACCTCCCACGCATTCAAATCCTTCGTATTATCCCTTGGGCTGCTGGACACCCCCGCTGTGCTCATGCCGAGTTTACATTTTTTTAAAAATTCAAAGCAAACCTCTGCCTGCGCCGGTAGGACAGCGCGACTCAAGACTGAAGCAGAGGAAGGACAAGAAAACACCTGCTGGGGGCCGACCTCCGAAGTCAGGAAGAGTGGGGTTGGGAAACCGCATGTGTAGGCGCACCATCGTGAGTCACAATAACATTGCCTCCCGTGAGTTTTCTGGAGCTCGCCATTCATTGTTCTGCCAGAGCCTAGTTTGTTGTCCTTCCCCTGCACCTGCGATTAGCACGGCTGGCTACGTACGGTGTGAACGAAGTTCAACACACATACAGGCCAAATGGCCCCTCGGGATGTCCTCCAGTAGAGGCCCTTCCACCAAGCAGTGGCCGACTAGGACGTTTGCTGGCTGCTCGTGTAATGTAATTGCCAGTGTTTATGATTTATGAAAGGAAAAAAAACACCACTGCATCTGAAGAGGAACATCCACGGGCAACATAGAGACAAGCGGACTACTTTGAGACTGTAGGGCTTTCTGCGTGCGTAGTCCGAGCGACCCTGAGCTTACTTTTTCACCCACATCAGAAGCAGCCCCACTCTTCAGCACTGTACGCTCCTGAAAATGATGCTGTACTTGCTGTTATCATTATAAATAGCTTCACATGTACGGCCCTTTGGTCAATCCACTGCAGGATGAGGGCCTCCGTCATACACCGGCCATGTGGGTTGTGAGGGTTAATTAAACTTCACCGTGCAGTTCAATGAAGGTTGGCGAAGGGCGGGTAGCATACACGTGGCAGCATAGAATCGCAGCAACAACAATGAACGTTGCTGCAGCTACCCCTTCGCCAACTACCACGAAGCCCCATTATGCCTGACGTACCCCTATTCCGGGGCATTGCGGTCGCCCATCAAAGCACCGCAAATCCAGACTCAACCCTACTCGGGCTCTCCGAGGTTTGACGAGGTGGGGCGCGCATTCCGGGCGATTTCGTCACTCGCGTGCAGGAGCGACGCCACGCACGGGGGGGGGGGGGGGGGGGGGGGGTCAACTCGTGCGCAGGTGAGCAGCTGACCTGGAGCAGTTGCCACAGTCCATGAGTTCCTGGAAGGTGGTTTTGTTGTTGGGGAAGTAGTACTGGGTCTGAAGGGTGATGCAGCTGACCTTTTCCTTGTAGTTGGCCCCATCCGCATAGCTGAAGTCTGGAAGGGGAAAAAAAAGGTGGCATTACATTTCCATTGCCCGCATTGCGTGAGGGTTTAAGACGTAATTATTTCTGACATTTTGAATCCCACTCCGTCACCACCACCCCCCCCCCCCCCTGTTTGGTAATTTGTGTCTCAATATACTTGGCAGCTGTGCATTACCGCAGAGCTCCCTCCCCCCCCCCCTTCTAAAGGTCTCCATGACACAAGAAGGGGATTCATGGGAATCCTTTTTGGCAGTGTTCACCAGCAACAAATTTGGCGCAACTATGGAAAATGAGGGGCAACTTGCTATGGCAGAGGCAATGGCCTTGCCTTTGGGTTTATTTTCCGTCATTAAAATGTTTTAGTTTTAATGGCATGTGATGAAGGTACATGCGAGCGATACAAATTTAGTGCCTGCGGTGTGGATAATGAGGTTTATTGAAATGTTCTTTCACCAAGGGCATTGCCCTGTTAATCTACATAAAGCAGTTCAAAATGTTAATTTGTTAGTCTCATGCAATGACACCGACAGCAGCATGATAATATATGGTAAAAAAAAGTTTAATATACATAGAGACCACTTAATAACAAAGCCACCTATTTGTAATTGGGTCATGTGATGGCAGTGGTTAGTAAATGACACTATGACCTGGAAACCGGAGTTAATTTCCGGCCAAGGATAATTCATACGAAACACCATTTCGTCACTAACACTGCCTCATGAGGAAAAGTGAGGGCCAAGATCAGCCGATTAATTTTTTTGTTTCGATTATAAGCCAGTGGTAACGACAAAGAGGGTGGAGGGGTGAGTGGTGGCACAGTGCTTACCGCACTGCACTTTTACCCAAGCGACCCGTGCTAGATCCCCCCAACCACGGAAAACATCCAGTGGTGAGTGGCTATCTCAACCAGTCCTGGTCACCCCTTTCCACTGACGATCAACCCACACCGACCAGGGTAATGAAGTATGGTCCAACAACCCTCCACGGCGAAAAGGCATGGAGGGAGGGCCTTGAGATCCAGCAGCGGATTGACAATATCAAAACATTACTTATTCACGTGTTTAAAATTGAGCGATAAATTGTTAATACGCCCGCAGCTGGCGGCAACCAACAAGCCCAGCTGTACGGCGGCTCGTGTTTATCGACGAGATGGTGCAGAGATGGTGCAGAGACGCAGCAGCAACCGGGCGGTCCGGCGGCGGCGGCGGCCGCGCGCAGGTGACACACCTGCACTGTACCACGTCTGAAGGGTGAGCGAGTAGAACAGCTGCTGCAGCAGAGACCTGCACAGGGTAGGGAACAGGTCAGTGGGGCGCACACGTCGTTACTTATCGCCGCAGGTGTAATGGCGCGTCGATTCATTGATCACGAGTAATATTGTTTCGCTCGTGGAGACGCGCGTTGAGCCACGGGCGTAAGGATGGATCGCTTTCGATTCGATGTTTGTATTGAGTTCATATGTACTATGTATCCACGAATGCCCGATAGCATTCACCACGATGTTAAAAAGTAGAAATCGATTTTTCACTAAATTGCCACCCTGAATCATGACAACTCATGAGAATAAAGCAAGCGAATTGGTATAATTATATAATTATAGTGATATACACGTGCAAAACTCAACGCGTTTGACTTTTATTACGTTGTATTATTTTCCTCATCAGTTTACTGAAGTACACATAAAAAATAACAAGTTAACTTGAAATGAATTATATAAACTAACAAAAATATAAATACGCATTGAATGACTAATACTATTCCACAAAAACAGAGCCCACAATGTGAATTCATTATAATTATCCTCGTTTATCCAGGAAAGCCTCACCGAGTCTCAAAACTCTTTTTCAAGAGAGACCAGCCAAGCTTTTGAAGTAGGGGAGCGATGTTGCTCTGCGCCATCCCAGAGGAAACCCCATGCGGAACAGGGGGAGGGGAGTAGTGCATACAAACCCCAGACAGAAAAGCGCCCATAGCCGGGAAGCGAATCCGAGCCCTTCTTACGGAGAGACACGAGCGTTGCCACTGCGCTGCCCCTGCTGCCCTGACAGGCAATAATGGAATACTAAGCATGCTATCGCATGAGTAGCGGCGACCCCTGATGTGCATCGGTCATAGGCTCGGTGTGTGGTGGGGCCTCACCAAGCGGCTGCTGAAGCCAGCCATGCGACGTTCAGCACGTCCGAAATCCTCGGCTGTGAATATAGAGGGCTCATTAAAAAAAAAACATATTAATATCAAAACGCATACGTATGTGACTCCCTTTAATCATTCACAAGCACATTTTAGACGAGAGTGAAGTTAAATTGATCCTGCACGTGGATTAACTGTGCTCATGCTCAATTAAAATTAGATAAGTGACCGCAAAGCCACGATTCTGCCTGTAGACACCAATGTGCCGTGAATGGAAACTGCCCTCTGTAGCCCATTACACCTTTTCTGGTAGAAATCGTTCGACAGTGTTATGAGAGTACTATAAGAGTCAGCTGGGTGGTGCAGAGGGGGGTCAGAGCAATGAGCCAGTAACTTTCAAGTTCTGGGTTCGGTTTCAGACGCCCGTAAAATTAAACTGGATTCTCAAGCAAAGGCAGTTTGCGGTTTCAGCCTTGTCACCAATGACTGCGTAAAAAAAACCTCCTCACATTAAATTGGGGGTTTTCGTTTGAATTGCTTAAATTCCATCAAAGCTCTGTCTCATAGCAGAGTAGCATAGGTGTGAGAGTGTGCCCCCTATTATATAAATAGTATTCGGCAATGCACGTACAATCTTATTTAGAGCATTTAAATGCAACTTCTCAAAGAAACAGTACAAACATATGGAACAATGTGCACGAGGGGGATGAGGTAGTTACATTAGTTAAATAGCAGACGATTAAAATGACTTCATACGTAGGGGTCAGCCAGTCTTAAACAGAGAAGAGAAAGGTCTTGGGCCTGTACTGAACAGGGGTAGAGAGTCGAGTAGCAGGGATGGCTGGCACAGGGGGGGATTTCAGACCACAAGCGCAGCAGCAGAGGAGTCCCATTGAATAGCAAAACCTCCCATTGAAGAGCGAATAATTACATGCGTATTCATGAGGCTCACAAAGTTATATATATATGAATATATATGCAGAACAGCCCAATTACACATATACATGAAAATGTCAAGTTCCCATGTTGCGTTCATAATTGTAAACACCCACCGACCGAAGCAGGAGGATTTCTCCACACTCTGGCTGTCTGCCTGATGGTGCTAGTTGTAATTACTGGCGAAACGCCGTACTCGAATTGTAAATGTTGTGGGTTTACTCTCAAACAAATCGGTGTGCTGAACGAGTAATTAATTGGCACGTTTTGTTTAAGTGACAGACCATACTAATTGGCTGTGTCGGGTGGTGGCGGGCTTAACCCCACATGAATATTTACGTGATCTAACCCGAAACCCTCTATTGTCAACTCCCACATAGTCACACTTACGATAGCGATGGATCTGGGCGCCGCTCCCGCCTTTGGCTCTTTCTCAGGGTCGCAGGTCGACTGATAGTCGTACGACTCGACTTTGGCGAACAGAGACACGTTGTACAGAGCGCGCATCAGACTCGGGTCCACGACACCAAAGAATTCTCCGACCTGCAACACAAAGCAGGCCCTTTGTCAACTTGGCACACGCACAGATCGCACTACTATTGATTTCCTGAAATGGTTTGTGTGAGTCCGTGTGCAACTAGACAACACAAAGTGGTACGAGAATTGGCGACGCAACAACATTCTACGAAGAAAGAAATGCTCCTTTTCAGAACGCAAGCTTGCGTATCGATAGAGGATAATCTGGCACGGAGAGCAAACAAAACCTTCAATGGAACGATCAGTTGTAGCTGCTGAAGGGTGACTGAATTGCAATACAATTTGTTTTCAACATCCTACCTAATTAAACATGTTCAACATTCTCTACGTTAAAACTCGAGAACCAAGAGCGGTACACGAATGAGCCTCCGTGAATACGGCCACAGTGGTGAGATTATGAAGGCACTGCCACAGCTCGTTACTACAGTTTCAGGATTCATTACAAGGAGTTTCCCCCCACCCCCCAGAAGTCAACTCAGAGGCGCGAGGAATCCCAGACAAGCGAGAAACGCTGCTGCATCCGCACGGCGACTCAGCGCCAACGATAGCCCAAGTTCAGCGGTCATCTGTACACCAAGATGTTCTCAGCCTGTTAATGAGTTGTCTATACGTGGCAATCAACCGGAGCAACCTGGGACAACACCCACGGCGTGCGAGGGAGAAACACTTAATCCGATAGAGATAATACGAGTTCACATTCTGCTGTACCGCCTTCTCCTGGCAAGCCGGAGTAAGGCACCTCGACGCCCACAGGGAGTGAGTTTCGCGACATCCGTGCGATCCGCCAATCCTTCGCTGCCTCCAGTGCTGGGTTGCAGGCCATGTGCATAGCCACCCACCGTCTGGCTGAATCCATAACCCCGTGGGGATTTAGACCGTCAGCCTTCACCTTTACCGAGAGCTCAAAATGTAGTGTTCCATTGGCAAGCGCAGTGATTATATAGTGCATGTGAGAGAGTGAAGTGTGGGCAGCATTTTGTGGACGAGCAGGTCCAAAGTTTCCACCTTTTTCTCTTGGTCTTCTTGATTGGACATTATGAGGAACCCTCCATCATCCAGGATGACACACTGCAGCTCCTAAACATACCATACAAAGACAAAAGACAAAGATTCCCCGTATAGCTTTAACAGACTGTTGGGGTAGGTGCTGTTATCGGGTACCTATGAAGGTTGGCATGGTACACAAGGGGGTGGGGGTGGCTAACACCATGCCCAGCCGCATTTGTCTCCCCAGCAGCACACCGCACCAGGTTATAATTTGAGGCTGACCTAGGGGAGGCCCATGACCGGTTAAAATAATCGTCACTGGTGTTGGTGGCCGTGAGCGGGAATCAAACTTGAGTCGCTGGGTTCTTAGCGCAGCAGTAGCACTACCCGCTACAATACCACACACACAATGTAGCCTCTAAGCATACAGCAGACATAATATCACAACATACAAACCGTACACAATATAAAAAACATGCCTAACATTAATGAGGTACACCCCTATGATCCCATCACATAGCATATTTGAAATCGATTGAGCACATACCTTACTGGACAGATCGCAGTCCATCTCACAGCTGCCAAGACTGTCGCACTGCAAATGTCAAAACAAAAAAATGGTTTACATTTAAGAACACATGAGCAACTAAAGAGAGAATTGTAAACCGACGTCTTCAGTTTGTGTATGCGTTGTATACAATAGAGGTTCACACGGACCCCTCCAAGCCACACTGGATTCGCTGCCATTCACCACGATGCTAAACAACACCGTTACTGCTTAATTAGATTACTCCATCAAGAGCGGGTGTTGCGATATGCACAGATTATTTGTACACACTCGCACGTTTAAGAACTAGCGCTATTTTTACCGGTTCTATCTCCGTGTAAAGAATAGTGGATTTGTGACAATCAGCACCACAGAATCGGTAACATTAAATACTAATTCAAGTCACTGTGAAAAACACAACAAAATAAACAGACAAGATGCTTTCTTCATATATCTGTCCCTCCACATAGAAAGGTATGTTTTATACTTCTTATAAACCACAAGGCCTTCTGGGAGTTTGCGTTTAATGAATCAATGCTGCTGAAATTATTGCATTCCCAGAATGCCTTGTGTGGTGGACGGGAGCCGTGAAACAAACGTTTTGTATACTTTATATGCAGGGACGGATACACAAAGCATTTGCAGTGCCTGTCCCCTTTAATGGGAGAATTGGAGGTGGGGGGTGTGGGCGAGTCGCTCACGTTGCTGCTGCGCTTGCTGCGGCCCTCCCCCGTGTGGTTGCTGGCCAGGAGCTTGAACTTGGCCGTCCAAACCTCCAGCTCGAGCTTTACTCCAACCACTGGAAAAACGAGGAACCGGAGTGCTCGGAGAAAACGCGTGTATACGAGGGGACACAACGACCCAGAGCTCCACATGGTTCAACGATATGTTATAAACAATTCAAGTGTAATGTAGACACCAAACACATTTGACAGCCTAATAAAAAAAAACTGTTGAAGATGATCGTGCTTTGTATGTAATCATTAAGATAATCTAAATCAATAATCGACAGATATTTATCCACTGCCAGATGAAGACCTCTCCATGTCGTGTTTGTCAGCGGGATTGTTTGACCATTCTGCACGCTGATAATTGCGGAAGGGGGGGGGGTGGTGTCAGGACTGGTTCTGATATCACTCGCCACTGATGTTAGCCTTGGCCAGGAATTGAACTCCAGTTGCTGGTTTCAACGTACAGAACGCTAACCGCTGCACCACCACTCCGACCCCCCATTTATTAGAAAGGTTATGAGACAAATATGTAGTTACTGCTTTCAGTAAATTCGTACAATTAACAGCTTGGTTTAAAGACATTACAAAACATGTTTTACAGCCATCTAGAGGAAGGGTCTGAATGCTTCGGTCAACTGGCCTTGAATAAACTGGGCTCCTTTATCTAAGAAACCTTCACCGAGTCCCATGACTTTTTCAGGAGGGTCCTTCCAAATTTGTTTGCGGTTAGCGGGGGGGGGGGGGGAGGCGACCTGTGTACATTCCAATCGCGGGTGATTTTAACAGTCAGTAACTTTGGAGCAACAACGGCGGCACGCAATAGCCTCCTCTTGCGAACGGGTGTCACAGGGTCTTTAATGTCCACCATGAAGCAGACAGAGCGTATCTTTTAAAATCACCCGGATTAAAAACTCGTATCTTTCGAACTGCTTTTTTGTGTTTTAGTTTTGTTGTCTTTCCCACCCCCCGCACCTCCGATTCGCACCGTTGTGCTAGGTACGGTGCGAAGGAAGTTCAACGTACATGCAAAGTGAAACATGACCCGGGTCAAAAACACAGACGAGAGGGAGCAAGAGGCTCCGGCAGCGATAGCGCCGCGTTGAATCTGCCTGCATACGTGCCACTGCAGGACAAAGCCACCCCCCCGCCCCCCCCCCCCCCCCCCGAGATCCCCCTTTGTTTTACTCGTCGAGTGCGGGGCGGAGGCGAGCACCTGCTGGCTTGAGCACCTTGCCGTCGATCTCCACCTCCACGGCTCTGCTGGCCAAGATGCTAATGTTGGAAGGGTCGTTACTGCCCCCTTTACTGACTAGCGGCAAAAACGACAAGAGCGACAGCAGCAGCAAACCGGTAAACAGAGGCGTTAAAACGTAAATAAAACAACCAGAAATACTGCATTGCATGCATAATGTAACATTTGTGTACGACGGGTTTATTAACGCCGCACGGAGTGCATGCTTGTGGCTTCAGATACCTGAAGTGAAGGTGACCTCTAAAACCAAATGTGACCTCTAAAACCAAATGTGACCTCTAAAACCAAATGTGACCTCTAAAACCAAATGTGACCTCTAAAACTAAATGTGACCTCTAAAACCAAATGTGACCGAAAAAACAATTTCAGATATCATAATTTCAAGTTTGTGTGCGCTAATTGCTATGTTACTTGCAGGATGGCATAGTGGGGAGCACAGGTGGTGTATCTGCCAGTCATCTCAGTCAGTTAATCCATAACACATGGGTCCGTTCCGTGACCTCCTGCCTGCCAGCAAACCTTCCACTCCTCACATGGCCTCATAGTGGCACCTAGCCTGGCACAAGTGCTGCGGTGATGTCACCATCACTCCGCAGTGAATCAAAGCCGTTTGTTGTGATTTGGTTATGGCTATTGCTAAAAATTTCGTTAGATTACAATTTTTGGACCACTAACTCTATCTTTACCGGTACACTGAGAACAGTCCAATTAACATCTTCTAAATATTTGCAATATTTAAGGATATAATGTGCATTCGTATATTGCATGCATGTGACAAGGATGGTTCTGATAATTAATGTGCAGGCTGTCAGTTCAGCTGCGTCTATTTTCAGCTCTGCAAAAAAATCCCTTCCATCGATTCTGTCCATCTGTTATCCGACTGCCTCAGGAGCCATGCCACCATCACGATCTATTTCAGTTCCTCACCGCTAGAAATTGTCACGTAAATTAAGCATCTCTAGTAATTATTTTAGTTTTTTTAAACGTATAAGACGAGAACCACCTCTGTCTCAGGTTCAGAATACATATTAAGATATGCTTCAGATTTGGAGATCTGAATATGAAAGATATCAAAGCTTTAAGTTTCAGAGAATATTCGGAAACAGGCTGACGTGCCTCTATCAAGGAATAAAAGAGCATACATGCAAAGGCAGACTCCTCGGGAAAACTGGGCAGCTTCAGTGAACACAATAAAAATTAGCATGACAGTTCGAGAGCACATTCATATGGTTGCTTGTGTTGTGGCCGAAACGTCGTGAGAATTTTATTTTATTATGTTTAATTTGTATTATTTTATTATTTCCCTTCTACGCTACTTTACCAAAAGAACCAAGAAGACAAAAACACATTCTCCAGCATATAGCAGATATCACAAGTATTTAAAATGTGCTTCTTCCCGCAGCGCAAGATCAATTTATTGGCGTATGTTTAGAATTCTGTGGGATATAGGAGATGCCCAGGAGATGGCTCAGGGTCAGAGCACTGAGCCAGCACGCCCCTGGGATCCTGGGTTCAAATCTAGGTAGCTACTTGTGATTAAACCCAAGCTCGCAAGTGTCGTGCGTTGATGGCCTCAGTCTGGTCATCAATGACTATGTAAAACAAACAAAAAAACTCATCGTGAAAAATGAGGCTTTCTGCTTCATTGGGCTATATTTCAGCTCTCGACTGCAACGCAACAAACATTTCACCGTAGCAGCGAGTGTGGGAAAGTTCAACCCATAATTAAGTGGTTAAAGACGTTCGCTCGAAAGGAATCTCAGAAGCAGTTCAATCTCCATCCACCCAGCTATTCTAAGACACCAACGCGATCACTTTGTACGAGTACACTCACAGCTCAGGGAGAATTATGAACGAATTCCTGTTCTAATGAAAATGCCCAATATTGGAATAAAACTGGGTCCAAAGACAACATAATATATTTTAATTTGGAAATTTCTCACGAATACTTCTGCAGCGCATGTACAGCTGTGCCAGGCACATCTAGGTCATGATCTGAACCCAGGATCTGAAGCGATGCTGGCCAATATTGCAGGTGCGCAGCGTTGGTGGCGCATACTGGGAATCACGGGCTTGTAGACAAAGCCCTCATTGTCCAGGCTGCGCTTGTAGTAGCTGGCATTGTACGGCTCCGGTTCCTCATCCCAGTCCTCAACCTCCCTGCAAACGCACACGTGCACACGGCCCTCTCATGACGGAACTCCGCCGCCCAAACCTGCCGCGGTGAATATTGCGGCCTCGAGCGGCCGCAGGGGGCCATGCAAGTGTCCCGTCGTGCGGCATGCAGCAAACATTTGTGGCAGCAAAACCAGTTTATACTGTGCATCTAATGCTCCCCCGCCCCCCGCCTTCACCAACCCGCAGTGGTCAACGAGGCGAGTTATGGTCGTACAACCCCCACGGGCCTGCGCATGGCGTGGGGGGAGGCCCTCATCCAGCAAGCAGTGGATTGACAAAAAGGGCCGCAAGCGTACGAAGCGAACGCCAGTGCCGAACGTTGCATGAAATCGGGGGGTGGGGGGGGGGGTTAGGGTTAATACTCACTCGAGTGGATAAATGCGTGTGACACCCGAGTCGGTCGCGACAAAGAACGTCTTGATCCCGTGCCTGTGGAAATAAAATCGAATCTGTGAGTCACTGCTGCTGCCCATCGGCATCATTGGGCACGCGTGGCCCTCTGGAGCGGCGGGCGGCCTTTACTCCTGACGGTGGAAACACCGATGCACAGGCCGCGGGAGAGGTGTAGGACCCAGGGGGTGGGTGGAAACTTTTTTTTCCAATGGGGTGGGGGGGCCAGAAAATATAGACGTTCAAAACTATCTTTGTCAGGCCGCGCATTACAAACGCACACCTTGGCGCTGTCCGATAATAAAACAAATCGTGCGGAAAAGTTACGTGCGTGTCAACAAGTAGCGAGTCCCTTGCAATGACCCTCGTGAAAAAAAAAGCCTTCACGCTCAAGTGATGCGTTCTTGGAATATTTAAAAATGGCATCATTTTTCTTAGTTTTTCGGTAAAGTCACGTTGAAGAGAAACAACAGAATAACAAAATATATATAAAACAATAAAAAATTCTCACGACGTTTCGACCATAACTCAAACGGTCATCATCAGGTGTTATTCTGTTGTTTCTCTTCAACGTGACTTTACCGAAAAAACTAAGAATATGAATTACTGCAGTCACGAAAGCTTTAAATCAAAATTTAATGGCATCATTGTTGAATTAAACATAACCGAATGTGCCAAGTACTGTCAGTGGCTTAGCTCTAAGGTAAGGGGGGTGAGGAACCTTTGCCCGGCCTGATTCTGAGGTGAATAGGACTCTCAGACATCTTCGGGCGGTGACGGCACAATAACACACACACGGCTGTTACCGTGAGAGTCCCTTAGCAGTGATAGAAGTTACCGAGCGCGTGAAAATTGGAAACAGCGTTACCAGATTTAATTTCATACGCAGGCTTGCACGACCAATACTGCGGTTCACAATTGGTTTATTTTGGTTTCGGTCGTGTAAAGAACGTGCATGTCGGAAACCGTCCTCCACTCGGCACAACCAATTCACAAAAAAAGTGTTTCTAGGTTGGAAATGTTCCACTCTAGTTCCCGATTTGTGCAGTCAAGATGCTTGCAGTGATGAAGGGAGATACCATCTGTGGGTCAATTTCGTAGTTGGGCAGCCTCATGCGGCCAAGGTTTGTCGGGGTTAAACTCACGGGCCGAAGGGTTCCTGACTCCTGATCTCTAGAATGTTTTGTTGTGCCAATCTATAGAATGTGCAGCGGGGTGAATGTATAGCATCTACAGTGGTACGCATATTTACAATGTATAATGGTGTGTGTAACAATTATGTGAGAACTAACAAAATCCACATTGGAGCGAATATAGAGAATCCACAGTGATGTGAATTTAGGTAACATACAGTGGCGTGAATCTATAGAATGTGCCATACGTTCTTTATTCCTTGTATAGAACAAGTAAAGACGTACGTGCTCTTGTTCAGGTCCTGCCATGCCTCCTTCGCCAACCTGTTGGTGATTTCTACATCCAGGAGGAGGTTATAAATCCACTCCTTTTCACCTGTAAAATAAACCAATAAACACCGCAAACCATTAACCTTGATTTGTAACATACAGCTGTGCATTATTTGCTAGTGGTCTACAGGGCCAAACAAAGCAATCCTGGACCCATGGATTGGCATTTTGGCTATTGCGTCTTACCAATTTGCATTGATCCCAACACCCACAAAACAGCAGGCATTTAGCAATTAATTGATTAAAATCGATTATTAAGCTCCAAAATGGTTGGCATTGAATCATGCGTGCAAGAATCGATTTGATTTTATGCAAACGTGGGACTGACAAATGTCCAAGAAGATTGAAAATGATGTGCGGTTACATTTAGGCTAACGAAGAAAAGAATGTGAACGAGATGGTACAAAATGAGGCAAAAAATAGCCGGTTATCGAATCAAAATGGTGATCCCCAAGCCACTACTATTCATCCAACCACCGATGGTAACCCTGTCCCATAGGGCAGGCTGCCTTTTCGCAAAAAGGTAAATTCGTGAAAATGTTTCATGTACACAGTGAGCTTCTTGTAAAAAGGGATGACAAATACACGCACCAAAAATGTATTATCTTTGTCGCTCATGTAGAAGGATAACCTGCTCACGATAGCGACGTATTGCTGTTTAAATGTAACATCGCAATGGTGTTTCCTTAAATCGTGTTCTGAAAATGCTTTTACTTCCATTATCCGTGTACGCAAATAATTTATTTATACGTCGAGGAAAACAGAACAATTAAAAGACTTCTACTTGGTTCTTTCGGTAAAGTCACCACGTAGAATGGAAATAAAATAGTACAAATAAAACATCATAAAATTAAATGCTCACGACGTTTTGGCCACAATACAAGTAGCCTTCTTCAGGTGAAGGAACACAACTGTCGGGACGACAGCAATTCAATGAACACTGCTAAGCTTGGCAGCATCTTTTAAGCTGGGTGGGAGGAGCAGAGCGGCTTGACAAAGGAGTTTACATATCAACAAAATAATTTAGCATTGAAGTAGCTGTGTTACTGTGTTGGATTAGCAGGGTGTGAAAGTCTACTTGTATTGTGGCCGAAACGTCGTGAGAATTTTAGTTTATTATGTTTCATTGTTATTATTTTATTTCCATTCTACGTGGTGACTTTACCGAAAGAACCAAGAAGATGAATCCCTGCAGTCACGAAAGCTTCAAATCGAAAATTAAAAGACTGTTTCATCACAGTTACCTTATCGTATTCCCGACGATACAAATGCCTGCAACGATTCGCCAACCATCTCGGAGCTTAATACGTAATAACGCTCACCTGGCACTCGTCACACATTCACTACTCGCCACTCACCACTCGCAGACATGCACACTCCCCCCCACCCCGGACACACACTCGCACACCCGCCTGACAACACCACACAACATGGCACTCGCCAAACGCTCACGCTCACCAAATACTCACGTCACCGGGCACTCTCCACTCACCATGCAGCACACAAACAACACCTGGGAGTGTTCAATGCTCATCAAAAACGAACAGGGGGGAAATGCAACGTATTGTTTTTTTTTGCCATACTTAACAGCATAACGACTCACAGTTGGGTGCATCTGGCGATTTATTATCTATCTCGTCGATGAAGTTGAGGAGAAACTCGGTGTTGTTTCTCACTATTTTCATATTTTTGCAGTACTTCCTGCAGACAAGAGGCAAGAGCGCAGAGGTGAGGTGGGTGCAGGGAAAACCGACGGCGAGGTGGGTGCAGGGTAAACCGACGGACCGATAGCTCAAAATTAAAGAGCGTGAAACAAGTGGCCGCTGTCCATGTGCGCTCTGTTACGTGCCCCCCACCCCCCCCCCCCCCATTAAAAATTATCAATTGTGAGCCTCTTACAGTGGTTGGGAGAGGTTATTCAGGGAATTACAACGCACGTGGCTTGTCGTGCCCACACACAAAAAATGACGCTGCGAGATTATTTTAACCACGAGTTTTTTTGATGATTATTCAGGACAACGTCAACCACAACAGAAAGTGCAGCAGCAGCAGCAGCAGCAGACAAACAACAAATTAATCTTGTAAGTCTGAATTAGTCGCGTTTATATATAAAAAAAAAAATCACACTGGGAAATGTAGGAAAACACAAAACATGGATGAGGACTGGCGGTGTTTTGAGGCGGAAGGACACTCGCCGAGTCAGGAGAGGACTTCAAAGTTTGACGTTCATCCTCAACGGCCGACGCCAACGCGGGCACATCGCCATCGGCATGCAGCGGCACACCCCCCCCACCCCCACGTGGAGCGACCGCGGCAGCATGCAAGCACGTCACATCACACAAACACGGCGCATGCTTTACACGCCCCTGCCCCAACGCCCCCCCCCTCCCTGTCCTCCCACCAAAAAAATCACAACAAGACGTTCACGCATGCAGTCACGAGTAAAGCATCCCCCCCCCCTCCCCCCGGACCCTCTGCAAGCATGGCGTTTGAAAACAAACAAAAATCATGGTCCGCAACGGATCGAGGGAGGCGCAAGGATCATTTATGGAGGCATTCGAGAGTGAGCAACCCGGCACGGCATGCCACACATGGCGATGAGAGGGAAAAAAACACACGCGTGGCTACCTGGGGGCTATGAATACATGTCCCCTGGTTTCAGAGTGGGAAGATGGAGGTAACATGGACGAAAAATCTGCAATAAAAAGGAACAGCATCCAAGGGACAACCATCAAGGACTGCAGAATGGTAGGGGGCCGATGCGGTGGACTGGACAGGGAATAGCCATTCTTCCAATTCGTAAACCGGCACTCTATTTTAAGCTGCATCAAGGAGCTGCTGTTGCACGTATACCGTCTTATACATTTTACAGCGCGCCAGCGAAGGGATGTAAATTTAACCAACTCTTTACGAGATAGCTCTACAACTGAGTTTTTAAACAAGGACCACCCCTCCCTCGTGGTCTCTCTCCGTGTTTAAGAGGCACTCATCAAGGGGAGCAGTGTTTCATCACGAAGCCTGGTGCCTCCGCGTTCCAAACACGGCTCTGTCCATTTGCGAGTCTCCTCTTAGTCTGTGTGAGCGCACACACCGCAGTGCTGACACAGACACATTTTACAAGATGCTACATCATTATGAATGTAAATGCCCGTGTATCTGCACGACTTGCCGACCTGAGCTTGATTCACGGCCACGGTTAATATTAGCGGGGATATCTGAACCGGTCCTGGATCCCCCCCCCCACCTGCTTCATCAATCCGCACCGACCAGCGGAGTGAAGTATGGTCAAACAACCTCCCATGGCTGATACAGGATGGGCCGGACCTTAATCTAGCAGTGGATTGACAGAGGGCTGGATCACTATTACAATTTACAGCGAAATTGAAATCAAAAGAGGCAACTTTCACGGCGTTAACTTACACACATTCCGCGTGACATCTCGAATGGCTAAACAACAGAGAATGGTTTTTACAAGATGTCGCATTAATCGCGACCTCGTAACGTGAACAGGATCATGACAAGGTGTTTTAGGATAATGAGACATGTACTCTGACTTGCCAACTGAACAGGGCAATGATGGGGGTGGAGAGGGGTGGGTATAGGGGAGGATAAGGGGTGGTGGTGGGTGGTGTGGGTAGGTGGGTGGTGTGGCTCGGGGGGCGGGGGGGGGGGTCAGGGGTCAGGGGTCAGGGAACGCATTGCCGAGACGACGGTACCGTCGTTAGCGCTCGGCGCTGCCCTCCACCCGAGACTTACGGCACAGGGGTTCGGAGAACGAGAGGAAATATGCACAGACGCCCGCGTTGTAACTCGATGTGGGAAGAGAGAGAATACTGGGAGAGGTCAGTCGTGGACATATTTCGGGGAAAACACGCTACCGCTCGGTCTGGGAGGGTGACATAGGAGGGGCAGTAACAGCGAGGGTGGATGGGCAAGCAGGCTGGGAAGAGGGCGGTAGGAAAGGCACCAAATGTACAGGTTCGGGAAGACAAGGTGGGGAACTAATAGTCAAATACTTGCCCTTATTTTTGTTCAGATTGGCTGTACGAGTCCATCAGAGAGAGAGAGAGAGAAAGCAGAAAAGGGTTGGGAGGGGATGGGTAACAAACAATATTTTATTCAATTTACGACTTGAATAAAAATATTGTGTGTGCATCATACCGCAAATACTCGCCACCAACAAACAGTGAGTTCAGACCAGTCAGAGCCCTGCGCTTTTTGTGGCTTGCACAGGGCCAGAAGAACAAAAGGTAAAATAAAATAACTAAATAAGTAACGAATAAAAGGGTGCAAGCTTAGAAGCAATGATTCCAAAGCTGCATCTCGCTACCAACGCTTGCAAGGTACGCTAAGTGACAGCGAGGGCCCTATCTGAGTGTTTACAAGCTAGGTCGGGCAATGAAAGTCATTTTCAGCAAGGTCATTTTTACAGATTTAACCAAGATGTAGAATGATGGGGTGAAATCTATGAGATGGTCACGTGCACTACAAACATCTGAAAATGACTTTTTTTTTTTAAGATCACATAAATACAAACGATGCCTACGATGCTCCCTTTGGCCTATGCCTGTGATCCAATTGTTAATTGTAATAGGTAGCTATTGCCCAGAATCATGAGGGTCAATAATAACGTTGGGAGATCATTTAATCAGATTTAAAATCCAATCTGTGCCAAGATTTGTTTTTGTATCTACAGTCTAAAGTTAATCCATTATTTAGATAATGTGGCACAGACTTGCTACTGTTCAGCCATTTCTGCAGAAAATAAAATAATATCACCCTGGGAACACAGCGCCAGCATTTAGAGTTATTCCCAATCAATTGACAGCATACGAATACTTTAGTTGCTTCCACCAAAGCTAGACAAAGATGTGCAAAAATGGCAGTACTCGCTCTACTGCTGTGACGTCAAAGGAAAAAGGGGAATGGAAATAAAGAAAAAAATAAATTGAACACTAAGTAAAAACAACATGGGCATTATTTTAAGTGTAAACATGTTGGAGAATTTATTCTAATCATTTTTTTTTACCGTTCACCTCTCCTAAGCAAGATTAATAGTGCATGTTCAAAACTTGTTTGTTTATGCATCACCGGCTGATACAAACATTATACAATCTGACTCGCACGCTGCTTGTGTGGGTTATGTCTTCCAAAGATCTACTCATTTTTCATCCGACAGCATTTAGTAAATCACGTCAGTGGCTCGTGTAAATCCAACGCACATAAATAAATAACAACACGCATTTAAAAAAAAAAAATCACTGCTTTGGAATCATTCGTTGTGACATCATTTAACAGAAAGAGGACAGCCGTATTCCAAATATAGATAATATAGGAAATTGAATAAAGTTGGAAATAAAGGCATAAGGTCAACGCAACAATGAAAACATTTACTATCTTGCAGAAAGAGGAGTCCGTGGACGAGCCGCTGTTGGGAACTGCATGTCGCCTACAAGGAGAGCAGGGTCACGCGATAGAGGGTGCGTGCGCGGGTGGCTCTGCTGTGCGTCTTACACTTGGCTTGGGTGATATCGTCACTCAGCCGGGCCTTGATGCGGTAGAGACTGTACGAGGGCATCACCAAGGCCAGGCTGCGGGCACACGGGGGGGGGGGGGGGCGAACAGGGCAGCCAGAGCGCGCCTCTCACCGACGACACGTGACCGCGACACGGTGGGAACTCTCAAGCAAGTGCAAAACCCTCCACGAGCCACACACTGCATATGTTGAACGTCTTTCGCACCGTTCACGTTGATTCGCAGTTTCGTTTAAAAGTAGATGCTCTAAACAAAGCCGAAGTGATTTCCCTGCTCAAAGTTCCACGTTCCTAGAGCGGGTCCAACCGTGTTGACTTCGCCACTAAGTGGTAATCATATCATCAACCCCAGGGGAATAATGGGGCTGAGTCAAGCCCCAACCGGGACTTTAACCTGCAACCTTCCGATTGTGCTGCTCACTACCACCGAGCCAACAGGCCGGGTAAGAACCCAACATCAACGTGCTCATCATCAATGGCTGCGCAGTTTCCCAGTGGTATTTTGTTTTAAAAGATGGGGTACCTGTAGTCTGTCTCCCGCACTCGCTTCCACGTGTACGTCCTCAAACCTTTATCCACGTATCTCTGTAAAAGAAGCGGGGTCACGTTAAGGCCTTCCGTTGCACACAGGAACTGGCCTTTGCTTTGATGTGCACAGTACTCTAGACAGATAATGTACGCTTATACCCATTCCTATAGAGGAATCAAGAAAACTCTTTGTTAAGCTGCTGGACAAGCAACATAGACAAATCGATGGTTTAATCCTTGGAATGTATCCATCATGCCACTGCTCCACCCATAACAACAATTGAAGATGTTAAATCATCTACACGAAAGGCTCTGTAGATAACGTACGTAAGAAGTAATGCGGCCTTCGCAACTGCTTGCTCACGCCACTGCCAGCAGAAGAACATCCACGACAACGAGCTCCGGAGGGTAATATTTTGGCCTACTCATTGACCAAACGCATTGGAAGGAGTGGGCGTACTCACACTCTACCCCCACCGCACGTGACCGAACGATCAACTAACTGTAATGTACCCACGAATATTGATAAAGTGGACGGAGGTGGCGGCATTAAACAAACAAAAAACTCGTACCTTTGCTTCAACTATCACGCCGGGCATAAATCGGCGGAAAAGGGGTGGAAATTCAAATGGATGTAGAAGGTTGGAGAGGTACGGAAATTTAGGAACATTGTTATGGAAGTGACTTGTCAATGGCAGAGGACAGAATGAATTATTTACCATTTTTATTTATTTTACCAGGTAAGGCCCACTGAGCTATGTAGCTCTTTTTCAGAAGCGACCAGGCCATCACAAATGATAGCTCAACCAAGTGGCTCATCACGTGGTAATTCATAGCAGTCAAATACCCTACTAAACGCCCGTTTCTAAACGCGGAGGGGGTAGAAAGAAAAAAAAACCTGACGATTACGACGACGTTGAAAATGATAAAGACGACGGTTGGGGTAACGCACGCGGGTCTGCGGAGCGGTGCACAATGAAGGAGCAAGCGTACACGCGTATTTAGATCTGGGTCTAAAGAAAGGGATGGGATCAGTAGCGTGGACGATGACCGAGGGGAGGGAATTCTGCATGACGGGGGGGGGGGGGGGGGGGGTAAAGCAAAAGTGAAGGAGAAACAAAAATCATCTTGCCTCATCCAATGACTTGATTAGCGTTTCAAACGTCTTTGTGCCAGATTCTCCTTTGATCATGAGCTCTCTAATCTGAAAAAAAAAAGACAAAACAGGCCGGTGCACATCGTCAAAGCTGCGAATCAAAGGTGTCCCCGAGAACAGTGATCGATGCGCCTCAGCTCATGGATTCACTCGAGTTGCCGTTGTTCCATCGCTTCCCTACGATTCTTTTTAAATCACTGCTCACACAGTCGTCATTATCGTGAACTTGACACCAAGATACCTTCAACGTTAAGGACTCGCCGTTCGACCAGATTAACAAATGCATACCGTGTCCAACAGCCTCATTTCAGGACGGAACGCTTCTCTGCTCACACTCCTTCCCACCGTCTCATTTTCCAACTTTCTCAATCTTACTCAATGCAAATAAAACACTTTAATTCTCATCTGCTGTACGATCGTTATTACTCTCTTCAGCTGGCTGCTGTGCATCATGGGTCCTTGAGCCTTTGCTCAGCAATTGTGATAAATATAATCATCAACAGCTTACCCATGGTGCCAGTGAAAGAGGCAGAGAGAAGTAATGTACCCCGATGTCTTCATTATGCAGGAGTTGGCTTTTAAACATATCAAAGACACTCACTAATTGACAGCCAGTAAGATCCGTCAGTCTGCGGCATCGGGTACGCGATGTCCTTGCACACGTGATTCGCAGGATCAACGTGCGATTGGCCAAACACTTTCACAGACAGTACTCCCATCATTTAAGCCAAGATACCTCATTTCCATCAAAACTGACAACCAGGCTTTGCCAACCAAGGAACAGCTCAGGAACAACCGCATTATAAGGCCTTGATCCACACACTCAATATATAAAATGACTCCATGGTCTTAGCCTCTGCCGCTCCATCGCTGCTACCTCTTGCTCCTTGGCAGATGGTGATGGTCTGGATGTATGTTGAACTTCTCATGCACTGCACGTAGCCAACCATGCTAATCGGAGGTGCGATGTTGAGTCTATGGGTAGTGTTGAGTCTATGGGCAGTGTTGAGTCTATGGACAGTGTTGAGTCTACGGGCAGTGTTGAGTCTATGGGTATTGTTGAGTCTATGGGCAGTGTTAATCTATGAGCTTCTTTTGCACCGTACGTGTCCACCCGTGCTAATCGGAGGTGCAGGGGGAAGGACAACAAACTAAAGACAAAAAGTAGGTCGATAGAAATTAGTTTTATATCAAAAATGGTAAGGAAGCAATGCTTCAAGTTGGTTAATGAATCACCATCCTGGTTATGACTGCAGCGTGTGTTAACCAGTGCACGTTCAAGATCACGTGACGTCATTAGCAAGAGTAGGCCATTGTGAGCCTCATTTTACTCAATGTGAATCTGTAAGGCCATCGTCGCTTCCCCCTCGGACCCCCCCCCCCCCCTGAAAAGAAGCCATCAGACTCATTGTGGCTTTCCTGGGTAAAATAAGCACAGAAGAGAAATATACAGTGAGCTGATGTTTCAGGCAATAACTCTGTCATACATACGCAAATTATTTTACTTTCTCAAGATTTATTTGATGATCGATATATTATGTCAATTCGAATAGGTTGTTTTTGTTTTCAACTTCATTAATATGTTCATAATATAGGTTTTGTTGGGTTAGATCGCGTAAATATAAGCGTGTCGTTAAATCCGCCATCACCCGACACAGCCAATTAGTAAGGTTTGTCACGTAAACTGAACATGCCAATGAGTGACTAGTTCAGCACACTGGTGCGTTGGAGAGCAAATCCACAATATTTACAATCTGAGTACGACGTTTCGCCAGTAATTACAACTAGCTTCATCAGGCAGACAGCCAGCTTTGTGGAGAAATCCTCCTCTTCCGTTCCTTGAATAGAGGGATATATGTGATGACGTCACTTGTGAGCCCTTCATGTGCGAAGGGGGGGGGGGATTAATGAATGCATATAAATTACAATGGGTATCCATTACCGGTTGGATTATTCATATGGTAATCAACGTAGATTATAAGCATGCAAATTGTTCTTTATTAATGCCCTAGGTTTCCCAGGGAACCCAACGAGTAATAATGTCCAACTGTTAAGTCGGTCACCCTTTCCGCTGTCTCTCTGCTCTGAAGAAGAACAACGTCAGGACAAACCCCCAGCAGTGCTGCTCCGTTCCTGGAATGGCTCGGCACGGCTTGGGCGTGCTTATCGACGGTCATGGAAACGCAGCATAAAGGAACCACATTTGGGGGGGGGGGAGATGAGTAAGCAGTTTTTTTGATGGGCCAACTCGGAGCACGGAAGCAGGAAAAATCGTCGCGCGTTTTTTCACCTCCACTTTGATGTCATTCTCCAGCTCGGCGTCCAGGAAGTCGAGCGTCACTGGCTCAGAAAAGCTCGCGAGCTTGAGGCGAGGGGGACAAACGAGAACGTGTGTTAAAAAAAAAAGTCCAGTAGCTTGCGAGGAGTGTCCATCTCCCGATCCTTGTTCCAATAACACGATGGATGAGCAGCCACTTCCACCATTTTTTTTGTAATCGCATTTAGGATCGAAGCTTTTTGCGAGTCGTGCGATTGCTCGCTCAAGCCACTGCTGGCAGGAGGGCCTCCCCCTCTTCAGGGGGCTCTAGTGAGCACCTCTATATCGTTTGTATTTTGGCCTACTCTTCCACGCTGACCAGACGTCACCATCGCACCCCACTGCAAGTGACGTGCCGATCGAGTAACGGCGGTGAACCCGCATATACTGCTGGGAATTACAAATGTCGCAATTTGTTCAACTGCTGCATCGGAAGATTGCAAACAGCAGCCTCTGGACTGCGAGTCCAGTGTGCTGACCGTGGCACCACGTGGGCGGCATTGCACTTTCTAATTGCTGTAATCAAATCGGCAAGGAATGTTGCAAAAACGTCAAGCCACTTGCTTTGGAGCAGTGGTCCTTAACATGGGCTGAACGCGTCCCCCGGGGGTGCGAGACGCTCATTCTGGGGGTACGAGACATGGCCACATTTTTTTAGAAGGTAAAAACATCGAAACACAAATTAAGCATGGGCACGTAAGCACAACTGCTTTGTTTCACCAAACCTACGTATTTATTCACATTGTTCATTTTTGTTACGATTGAGAACCAAAGGGGGGTGCGAGTCTGCAGTCAATGTTAAGAACTTTAGGCTATGTTAAACGAACAGTCCAGTCTCCTATCATTAACAACACATGGCTGGTCAACATAGATTAAAAACAACGAATGTAATCAAATAGCGATTGCACTTTTTGTTGCCTAGCGGGACTGTTACTGGAATCAAAGCGTTGTTAAATCCAGAGCACAACCGATGACTTTGTTCAAGGAAATAATTAAACAAATCCCCGTGCACGAACCACTAAATGGCACTGGGAAACAGTTGAAGCAGCAAACAGAAAGCATTATGCAATAACATTTTAAATAAATACCCAAAGCAATGGTGCTTTGCTTTTGTTTAAATAGAGTTAAACAGAGCAGTGCACCACCGAACTAACCGGCGCAAAAACACAATTACACACTATAATAAATCGGCAAAAAACACGAACTCACAGCCACAACGTGATTTTTTTGTTTAAACAAATATAGAAAGTATATAGATTGTTTTCTCTTTGCACAGCATTTATTTTTTTTACGTTTATGAGTATTCATGTGACGGGTTCTTTGAGTGGCAGATTTGTGGCAGAATGGCCCCACGCGTTTAAGCAAAAACAAAATTGCCTTAATGCTAGTGATAGCAATAGTGGTTCATAGTAGATGGGTTTTCAGCCAAGCGTCGGTAATTAAACACTGTGATCATGTCATGTGCGAATGAATACCTTTGGCAGCAAGTTGGGGTGCAGAAACACGTATCCGTTGGGATCGATAGCAAAGAAGTACCCATTTGCACCGAGCTGCATCGCAAAATACCCACACAATACACCCATCTGTCAAAATAATCATCAGCATCACCAGAATCGCCGTCATTATCGTGATCAACTTTGCTGCTATTCTGGCCCAGAGGCGTCTCTTTCTGCCGAGTAAGCAGGTGTTCTCACCGCACAAATAAGTCACAATGGGGCCATCCGATAATTCAGCAGCTGTTGGTATTTGTCCAAGTTTTGCCCAAAGCTGCTGGTGAAATTAATCAACGATATAACGGCACGGTTGTTCACACCCTCCCGAATCAGCAGTCAGTGTATTATTTCGTAGGGTTTCTCGTCCGCATTCAAAGTAGAGATTCCTAACAGCAGTCTCCAGAGATAGTCCATGAAACACGAAAGTCTAGCCAACTCGGCAAAGACTGCCAAACGTGTTCACCAAACACACGTGAGCGTGAGAAAAAAAGATAGCTTTCGCCAAGCAACTTTAAATCTCGACATTAATTCTGTGTTGTTGCAGTGGGTTTTGAAATTCATGAATAATAAACTCGCAAATTCTGGACCAGTCAACGGAAAGCATTTGTTAAAACGAATGCTGTTGGAAAACGTTGTTATAGAAGGCCCCTGGTCTGAAAGCCGAGCATTTTATTGTGTTATAACACAGTGAGGCATTATCTTTTCTGTTGAACTTAATAAACAGAAGGCAGTTGTCTTAAAGCCTCTGAGGCACAAGACAGCAGGAGGCAATGGCGGCTGGCCATAACTGCACTGACGGTTTCCTAGTGTCTCATTGTCCTGTTCCTCTGATTAGCATACATTCATACATTGTCCTGCTCTTCCGAATCGCACCACATAGGACAGCAGTTCAACATATATACTTATTTTGATTTAAAGCTTTCGTGACTGCAGGGATTAATATTCTTGGTGCTTTCGGTAAAGTCACGTAGAAGGGAAGCAATGAAATAATACAAATATAAAACAATACAATTCTCACGACGTTTCGACTGCAACACAAGCAATCATCATCAGGTGTGAAAACCACAACAAGATAATTTGAAAAAAGTGGCGGTTTTTTTAACGTTAGCACCATCTCAACAAACTGCCAAATCTCTCTCCGTGGTGCTAACGTTAAAAAAACCGCCACTTTTTTCAAATTTTCTTGCTGTGGTTTTCACACCTGATGATGATTGCTTGTGTTGCAGTCGAAACGTCGTGATAATTTTATTGTTTTATATTTTTATTATTTTATTGTTTCCCTTCTACGTGACTTTACCGAAAGAACCAAGAATATATATACATATGTTATTGTCAAATAATATGGCCACAACTTTGACCCTTTTGAGTTGGTGGTTAAAATCAAGGCTGTGTGCATTATACACGCAGTGTGGTGATGTCAGGCGACAGCAAAGGCATGATTGGGAGGACCAAGCAAATTCATATTCGTGCCTTTCGTTGCCTAGAAATTGTCTTTTTGCTTGTACTATTACTCTGCTACACACTCTCCCGTCGTTTATATTGAAAAAAAAAACACGTGAGGATATGAGACGGATTCGTGCATACGTGTAGCGACTCCGACGGCAACGTAATAAGAAGAGCCACTTTTATTGAAAGCCTTCTAAAATAAGTAACCCTACTAAAGACTTCCACAAAAAAAAGACCCGAGGCTTCGTTCTTGTCTTCCCTGCTTGTATCTTCCTCCGAGCATCCCCACTCCTCGTGCTCTCCCCGTATATATCCCCCTTACTCGGGCCTTGTTGTCCTTGTTTTTTTTACCTTTAGCCGATCCCATGTCCGTTCCCTCTAACGGGTCCTTTCTGTTTACCCGTTTTCTCGTTCAACCCTCATTCTCCAATCCCTTTAAAAGTCTGCCTCCTGACCAATCACCGTGGAGGTCTCTTTCTTCCAATCAGACACCTTTGTTTATTTGTGAATAGCCGTTAGGCTGCATATGGCTTGAGGTCATTTTTCGGTCATTACGCATATGCATGAATCTATGTCATAACCCACAAGGCTGGTGCACATCCAGTTTTGCACAATTTCACTGTTTGGCCCCTGATGGTCCCCACGGTGTGGTTCCACGCAGTGCCTTGGGCCCAAATCATCAAAGTGACCAACAACATTTGATTCAAATGTCAGATTTTTTTTTCCCCCCTCCACGTTTGCTTGCAAAACACTTCCGATTATCCATAACGGGAGAACTTCTCCACAAATGTGGCTGTCGCCTGATGATGCTTGTTGTAATTACTGGTGAAACGTCGTACTCGAATTGCAAATGTTGTGGGTTTACTCTCCAACACACCGGCGTGCTGTACTTGTGATGAATTGGCATGTTTTGTTTACGTGACAAACCTTACTAATTGGCTGCATCGGGTGGTGGCGGGTTTAATGACACATTTAGATTCGCGCGATCTAACCCAAAAAAACCTTTATTATGGATAATATTGGTCGCGAAAGCCTACGTGTCAAACTGACTTCAAATTATTCCGACGTTGACACATGTAACACACCCGCTGCTGCTCAGCACAGATTAAAAGTTGCCATTACAGAAGTTCGAGCAGATGAACGCGCAGGCAACAGGAGCTGCTGCAAGCGGACGACTCACGACTTACAATGTACTCCTTGGTGAGCCTCTTTACATCCTCCAGAGACACGTCGACACCCATCACACCTAGGATCAGCTGATTCTGAAATCCACAGGGAACAAATTAGCTAGAGGCGCTGACCACTGAAAACACGAGCACGATAAGATATATACGCACGCGTTTTTGAACGCTTTTCAACATAGGTGCAAAGTGTGAACGCATTAGTTCTGTCCGGCCGTCTGTCGTGGGTCATGACAACTCTCATGACAATGATCTGATATAAATAACAAATTAGTTTAAAGTTATCGAGGACTTATAACGCAGGTGAGTGGCGCCTTCGTGTGATGGACCGAGGGTCATTGCCCCCAGAACGTCGCCTACTAATTATTTTCAACGCAGTATTTTAATGACACGGAATGTGTTCACTTGCTCTTGTTATTTGTGCTCGTGCACCACTGCCAATGCAGAATCCGAATATTTATTTAGACTGGTGGAGGAAGCTCTTTTTCACAGATGTCCACCAGGGGGTGGGGGTCAGAAAGTTACAACCAAAAAAACTAAGCAAATAAAGAAGCAGCAGCAGCACCATTCAAATCGTGTGTACTCACAGTGGTACGAGTGTCTGACCCCACATCAGAGACGAGAAGCTCTCATTAGCCCTTTTTCCCGGAATAAAAAATAAAACAACTTGATCGGTCCACCGAAGCTCACACAAAGGCCATGAGGGAGGGCGTGTGGCACAGCTTGGCGTCAGTTACCGTACAGTGCGGTCGTGTCGCTACAGTTCTCTGCTGTGAGTACAATGTCTTTAAAAAAAACGGGGCAACTACGCCTCTCTAAATAAAATTAATGGCGAACCGCTTGCGCGTTCCGAGATCCAGCGGTGAACTGGACACCCACCCTGCAACTCGCAGATGTCTCGGAACGGGAAAGGGCTAATAACGTTTTACAGTTGCCACGTTTCCGTTACTCCCCGCTCTGACAAGGCTAGAGGTGCTGCCTCTCTAAGTTCACACAGGCTGCGCGCTCAGCTACCGCCGCCGCATCCCGAGCCGACGTCTCCTCTCACCTGTTTGTCTCCCTGCATGCTTGTGTTGAACACCGGCATCGTACCTGTGATGACCAGACCCAGCCCCTGTTGAAATAATAGACACGTTCACGCAACCGTAACCGATGGCCTCGAACACGCACGGCCCTTTCGCCAATCCACTGCTGGACAGGGGCATACCCATGCCACGCCAGGTCGTGGTGGCGCATGTCTGTAATCCAGAACTGTGGAGTTAAGCGAGGGTTGGTGGATTATCGCACTGATATCAAGAAACTGCCTTCACGTGCAATATTCTGGGCTTTCCAGAAGGCAGGACAGCCTTGCCAGGTATACAGGAGGTCATGGGTTCGATCCCAAGCCTGACACCTGTATATTTGGAGTTTGCATGTCTCTCTCCCCGTGATCGCCTTAATTTTTATTCGGATCCTCTGGTTATTTCCTCAACACTTAGAAACATTAGTTTAAGAGTATTTGGCTGCTATAAATTCTACACGGTAAGCCACTTCTTTGAACTATAATTTGTGGCCAGGTTGCTTCTAAAAAAAGAGCTACATAGCTCAGTGGGCCTTAACCTGCTAAAATAAATTGTTTAGTGACAATAGTTTTTACAATCGGTCCGTTTTAAGGGAGAGAGAGCAAACAATCTCTCGCAGTATCAACATTGATTCAGGTGACTGCACCGCTAATGTAATATCCGCCTTGGAGAATGAAATAAACACATTACAAGTCCAGAATAACGCAGGCGCGTCGTTAAACCTGCCGCCACCCGTGCGGCCGCTTTATACAACAGCCTCTCAAACCGCATGCACGTGGAGCGTGAATGATAGTGCACCCCGTGGCTCTGCACCGAGAAGACGCGCATTAGGACATGCCATCAGCCTTTTTGGCACCTAGGGTACCACGTCATTGAACTCGACGCTGCGACACAGTTGTCACATCGCGGCTTTAATGCCGCGTCTCTCCTCCCGTGCCGCATTAAGCCCGCAAGCAGCCCCCGAGGCTTCATCCGTTTCAAAAACAGAGCTATCACACGTGACGTCTTATCGCGCTGGAAATAAACGTAGCAAGCCACGCGACGATTCGTAAATTTAAAGTAATTTTTTTTTTATTCAAATCAGTTCCTACGGCCACAATACAAGCACGGCAGCGATTATTTTCGTTTCGTGTAGGACTCTATGCGATCTTTTTCCCTTTGGGCTAATGGGCAGAACGAACAAGATAAAGACTAAAAACGAAAACCGTACAGATGACACAGACCATACAGGTGGGACAGGATGAACGAGAGAGACTCTGCGAGCCAGCACTAGACAAACACAGTTTGAGACGGACAGGCGTGGGACGATTTGCGAATTTAAATTTAAATCTATTGCTGCGATCACAATGCACGCGCCGGGTTGCGTGTAGAGAAACGCTCGTTATTTTCAGCGTATGTAAGTGTTGCATAATGTTTTTTTCATTGGGCTGATAATCTTCGCGAATGAGGCGGAACAAATGAAAATAACCCATGAGAAATACAGCACAGATGAAACGGACGGAGCTTCTGAGGAAGTGCCGAGGAGACAGACAGCACAAACGAGATAGCCAATACAATGGAGGCAGCTTAGACAGCTTATAACGATAAAGAAAGCACAAATGATACACGATGCAAACGAGACTTCATAACATCGCAATACAAGGATGAACGCACAGGCAGCATAAACGACAAAAATAGCACGAATGATAGTGCAAACAGGGGGTTTCACCGAGGAGGCATGCAGCACAAACGGCACAGGCAGTCGATGGCACATTATATAATCAAAACCGTTCAGATGAGACAATCGGCACAGACAAGACAGTACAAATAAGACAGAATCGTTGCAAGCCTAGGCGTCAGCAGCCAAGTAGCTGGTGGGATTTAACCCCGTTTGGCTGCATGCACTTACGTGCCTTGAACTTCTTTCGCACCGTACATGGCCAAACTGTGCTGGACGGAGGTGCAGTTTGACACCCGCACAGCTCACTCAGAGGGCTTCAGCCAACAACGCGAGCACAAAACCCAGTGGTGGGGGGGGGGGGGGGGGGCTGGGGGCTAATGGGAGCCTCGCAAACGGAGGCGTGGAGATGCCGGCACTCACCAGGGCATCCTGGTAAACGTTGGTCCACTGCACCTGCTTGGCACTGGGCCCTTTCAGCACCATGGGGCGGCTGAGGACATCCAGGTACTCCTGCGCAGGAGGGAGGGTTGGGGACGATCAGAGACTCTGCGCGCCGATAGCACATACCCCCGATCTAAATTGCGTGTCATTCATTCGTCGTCTCTGCATTGCACGCGTGTAACAAATTGACACATGTTCACAAGAGAAGTGCACACGTAATTAATTCGTTTGTCAGTGCCTTCCCCCCGCATTAAGTGACATCTAATCCACAGCCATCGGCACTTACGCATGCGCAGCACATTCGATGAAAGATAAAGCCGCGGCCCCGCAAAGTCTCACTCACGCCAATGCTGGCGGAAGCGCCTCTCCACGAGAGGAGGCTCTCATGGAGAGCCTCTCTATAAGATATTATATTTTGGCATACCTGTCCGCACTGGCCAGATGTTTCGGAAGAGGTGGAAGTAGCCACACTTTACTCCACCACACGCGACCCACCGATTGAGTCATTTGGAGTACGCATTATACTTAAGGGGCACGTACAATATATATACGGTCACAAAAACGTTCTCAAACTCTTTATACATTGCGTATCGGCAACATAATGAAGTTTACAAATACATATTCACAGATATTTGTTATCTGACAGTATGTCTACTTACTAATGCCTGATAAACAGTCATAGGAAGAGATTGTGTGACTGGCAGGCAGGCCTGAGAGAGGGCAGGTAGTCCGTGATGAGGCGATCCACCAGAACAACCAATAACATCCGTACCAAGTGACTGCTTACCTGTGTGTTAATCCGAATGGCCCCAATGGAAGGAATCTCAAAGTAGTAACCTACATTAAAAAATGTAAACAACAAACATTTAACAATCGGCAATAGGAAAAGAACATGCACCACGTCCTTTCCCAAAGATGTTGGCGATCATGGCCTTTTTCCGTTGAGCTCTGTCCATGCTATTTACTCGAGGACTCAGAGTTCGATACTCAAATATCTTAAGTACTTATTTAGCTGTCTTCCCCTGCTTCTTGTACCTAAAAGATTCCAAGTCTAAACATTATATTCAGTCTCGTTTTTCTCATGACATGTCCAAAAACTCTAACTTGCCTCATATTACACGGCATATGAACCTTGTAACAATTTGTCCCACTCACATTTTTAGAAAGTGTTAACAGTTCTTTTGGTAAAGTCACGTAGACTTTACCGAAAGAACCAAAGAGTAATTCCTGCAGTCACGAAAGTTCCAAATCAAGTTTAAAAATGCTATTTTATGTTTCCTGTATATTAGCTGCAGGGCTAGCTACCTGGGATCATATCGTTGTAAGGGTCATTTGATGCCATTGCATACAACATATAGGAATCGAAAAATACCAATAAAGTCAGACATTTGGAATATGCAGAGATTTCCTTTGGGATTCAGAGGCAAGGGAAAAGGCAGACTAGCAAGCGAGGCAGCCAAGACTGGTACCAACAATTGCCCAGGTTCTGTGGCCCTACATTGGAATGCTTGGCCAACTCCGTGAGTATACAGAGGGAGAAAACTGAAGCACCCGAAGACAACCCGTGAATGGCAGGGGCGGAGGGGGGAAACACTCAATCCCCAGACAGATGGAGATTGAGCCCGCTTGCTGCACTGCCATCTCCCGGCGGGCTAAGGGTATGGCCATCTCGACGGCCACGGAAAGGGAGATTTGCAATATTTGTTCGATCCACCAACCCTAACTGCCTCACCAGTGCCGGGTTACAGGTGTGCGTCACCCACCGCCCGGCTTTCGATTGTTACACAATTTGTTTAATTTATCCTAAGCGTATGAATTTATTTAATTTGTTTAACTTATGCGTAGCTACATGCCTGGTAAATACACACACACACATACACACTTAAAAATGTTGACCTTGTTGTACACAAACCACACTGAATTCTGAACCATCAACATTCACATGCTATCAATATTAACCAACTCACACATTCTGATGAAGACGTTAACACAACACAGATCCCTCATTTACCTTTAGATGCGCAAGGAAAGTGGTGTTAAAAATACCTTATAAAGGCCAGAAAAGCACCTGAACAATTGCTGCGGCTTGTACTTAGTCCGCACACCTATGTCTCCCGAGTGCCGATGTTCACAACTTTGCGCAACACAGGTACTCATTTAAAAACGGAGCTGATCTAACAAGGGACCCAGGACAGGTTCGGACACCACTCGCCACTGCTGTTTAGCTTTGACCGGAAGTCGAACTTGGGTCGCCGGTCCTGTGGCGCAGTGCGCTAATACTCCGCCACTGCTGTGAACACATGCGCGCACACACGCACGCAAGTGTAATAGCACGAAAGGCCGTCTCACCTTTATTGGCACACGCCATCCACTGGATGGGCGTGACGTCATAGTTGTGTTGCCCGACTGAGAATGTGAACACGCGTACCTGCGAGAGAGAGAGTGCGCACAAGGGCAGTCAAAGTCCACGGGCTTGCGGCATTAAAAAGGCTGCAAGACACTAAGGCTCCAACCTGCTCGCAGCCGTCCTATGACTGGCACCGTTTGGCAATAAGCACATCTTAAAATGAAGATGGAATGTACCTAGGGCTGTCTGACATGATTAAATCAATAATAATTTACGTGTTTATTCAGAGAAGCAACGCTGCGCCGTTGGGCTCTATTTCAGGAGGGTCCTGCTTTGCCCTTTAATTCTAAGACGTTTTCAGCCAATTCATGATGAGTGTCCGTACAAGTGTGGGAGCAAACCGGACCACCCGGAGAAAACCCACACATGCAAGAGGGGGCAACGCACTATCCCCGTACAGATGGAAACAGACGTCGATTAGTCCGCTTGCTCTACCGCCAGGGTTATGGCGCTTCAACGCCCACGGGAAGGGAGTTTCGGAACATTTGTGCTATCCACCAACCCTCACTGCCTCCTCCAGTGCTGGGATTTCAAGCGTGCACAGCCACCACCGCCGATCCGTGAATGATAAAAAAAAACATTTAAAGTTAAGGTCAAGAGCAGTGACATGATGCCACTACAGTGGCAAAGCAATTGAAAGCACGGCACCCGCAAGGTGCTCATGATTCGGGCTGAAACGGATGCGTCCGTTCATCAACGAACAACGATTGTTACGCTCGCGATACGTGCCATCAAATTGCACGTGTAACAATTGATAGTGGTCGATTTGTGTGTTGTATGAAAATGGGGTCACTGTACCCTTGCAGCCACTAGCGGCGCTGCCAATTACCCGAATGTACAAACATAATTTTTGTCACAAATCACGACAACTCATGAAATCACAGTTGAGGAGGGGAGGTCATGTCTACTCTTCTTCAGACCTTGACTGTATTTGTTTCATCAATTAAAAAAAGCTTCAAATGTGCAGCGAGCAGCCCAAGATTTGTGTGTGTATGTCTTTTGCATTGCCTTCCTTGAATTGGAATTAAACACTAATATACGTTTATGCGCGCAATATACAAATGCATGCACTTAACGGGTGCGCATATAAAATTGCAATCAGATCTCCGGTTCCATATCATTCGCGCGAACAGCAACGCAGCTGGACTAGATGAACACCTTGCACCATCCCCGGATGTAAATCGGCATCGTTGATTTGGTAATTTGTCTTTTCTTTAAATTAATATGATTCGTTAATACGTTTATTGACCAGTTCCTCTGCCCTCCTACTTTCCTCTCCCACTCATACACAACACAGCTGCACGTGTGCTCTTTTGTCTGGCTTCATTCCCGTCACGTGTCCCAACCGATGCAATCATTCTAAAACACTGCAGCCTTTTTACGTAACGTTGCAATCGGGTATACACTGATACAATTAGACAAGTTGACAGATAAAGCCCATTACTGTGAGAAGCTATATTTAAACACAGCACATAATTGTAGGTAGGACCGCAGCAGCTCCTATATAATCTACACAAACAAGGGATTCTAAAAAAAGGGGCCCAAATGGCCCGGGAGATAAAAGATGGATGTCATTAGTATTATTTATTCATCTTGGTGCACGCTTGCAATGCCAGTCTCACGGGGTCCTTTTGGCCATAAAGACAGACATAATACATGAACGTCTATAATTACAGCAGAATGAGAGACGCAATTAGCGCTACGTACCGCGTCACAGCCGCCACCAGCGGCGTGTTGTTGGCACGAGCACACACAGCTGCACCCAGTTATTTACACACGTCTTCACACGGTCATTACGTCGTACTATGCGGTTGTGTTTTCGTTATGTATCTCATATGCAAACATTGGGAGGCACGTACATATGTATGGCCAACGCCGGGCAATCCAGTGCGGATTGAGGGCATCCTGACGCCGGGCGGGTAGCGAGGGTTATTAGACCGTGCTTCACCATGCTGCTCAGTGCAGGTTGGTGAATGTGGGGAGCACAGACGCGGCAGCACAGAAGTACGGTACAACAAAATATTGTATCTTCACTGCCTCCTGTTGACAAACGAACGTAGTGTGGCCCCCTCGGACGCTTATGACAACCTGGCGTGCATGGTGGCCGCCCAATCCAAGCTCAACTTAGGGCTCAACCCTGCTTAGCTTCTCAGATGTGATCAGATCGGGCGCATGTCGGGGCGACTTTGACCGCAGGGAAGAAAGTACAAGCGGGACAAACGTAATCGATAATTGAATTTAATCGTGACCCTACATCACAACAACTCCTCGGATCCTGGGGGAAGGCGAGGGTGAATGACGATGTGCCTGCAACGGATATATACATTATCCGCCATGCAACCAGGGGGCTACAAAAAGGAATAGAAATTTGTCGCCATGGCAACGGCAGGCTCCAGAATTTATGGTGAACGTACATTAATTTTGCAAACTGCTGACTGTTCCACTTCCCGCATGCTCACCATCACTGCTGTTTAAAGACCGCCCCACCCCCCCCCCCCCCCTTTGGGGGGCCCTCAGCACTCAAGGGGCAGATGAGATGCCCTACCTTTTTTTACGAGTCAAGCCCGGATTCTAAATTGGAAGTAATTGAATAAGTTACCCGTCAACTTCAACCCACAGTTTAGCTATCGCCTTCGGGTAAGCCCGTCTCGGGAGGAACACGAGACTGCTCTATTAAGCGCCGTGCAGCATCCAGCAAGCCCTGACCCTGGGAGCTTTGTGCCACCGCATTCCTACCCTTTGTATGCGCAGCAAAAGCTTTGCTCCTCGAGGTGACTGCTCGTGGCTTTAATGTTATTTTTTTAATAGCCTTTTGTTCCCGTAAATGTATTCGGAACGCGCGTCACGCAAGAATACGACTTGTCCCTGCGGAACTCTCGTGGAGCATCGCCTGAGCGCGTTGGAGAACAACCCGCAGAAGCATGTTTCAGAGAACTACTGCCGATGCCCCTTCAAAAGTGACCACTCTCGTCTACACACGAAAGGATGCCATTTCCCACATGCCCTGCCGCAGGGAAATGTTCATCGCATGGCAATCAAAACACATTGGGGTTTTTTTTTGTTTCACCCATTCTCAGAGCTGGAATTTTAGTCAAATTAAGTGAAAACACAAATTTAATCTTCAGTCTTTTTTTTTTGTGAAGTCACAGGTGACCAATCTGAGACTCGTCATCCTGGATTTGAACTCAGAATCACAGAAGTTCTAGCTCAGCGCTCTGACCCCTGAGCTGTACTGCCCTTTGCTGCCTCACAACGTAGCACAGGCTTGCACAGCTACCTACAACAATGTGGCACGCAAAGCGGTCACCCACCGCAGCACAATTCAGGATCGAACCCGACCAATCATCTTCCGAGATCCGAAGGCATCGGGTGAATTCCTAACCATCGAACAAAGACGGTCGCCGCATCGTGCGCTTTCAGATTCGCTTCTGCGGTCGTCTGGAACGCTCTTCTTTACGATATTAGGAAACTGCTGGAGCTAAGGAATTTTTAATAATTTAGATTGAAAACGGATTTATTTAGAACTGCTTTTTGTGTTCAGTTTGTTGTCCTTCCACCGCACCTCCAATTAGCACGATTGGCTACGCACAGTGCGAAAGAAGTTCAACATACATAACTAAGTATGGATATTATGATTATTGTCATTGTACATAGTATATTATTCGTGGCATATGGTCAGTGGGGGATGGACAGCCACTCACGGTTTTGTTGGGCCAGTTGTACTTCTCAAAGATGTCCTGGGCGCGGTCTTCGCCGCCGTCAGTGAACAGCATGATCATCTTGTTGCAGAAAGCGCGCGATATGTTGTTGAACTGCACCGGCAGGGACAACAACAACATGCCCAGTGAGAGCTTCAGCTGGGACACTTTCAAAATGCATCTGGCGATTCGATGGATTGCAGATATGCGAGGTTTGCCATTTAATTTCGGAATGGGTTACAAATAATTAGTTCTGTGGTGATTATAGTGGCCACTCGTGGCTGCAGGTGGTCCCAGGGTCCCACTACATACAATATACGACAACGGATTAACCACATCTGTTTGGTCGTTGGGGTACGACGGAGTGATGACTTACGAGAAAGGGCGAGTGGGTTAACATTAGCGCATTACACCTACACAAGTTGTACATTTACAGTCCTTTAGTCAGCCAACTACTGAATGAGGGCCTTCTCACACCGTGCGAGTTTGCAGGGCTTACCTGACCGTACCTCACCACGCCGGTCAGTGTGCGCGTTTGTGAAGGTGGGGGAGCAATAATGCGGGAGCACATAATCACGTTAAAACAATGGATTTTTCTACACTTCCCTCTGTAGATCACCACGGAGGACCACAATCACCTGCGACAGCCAATCCAAAAGCAGGCTCAACGTCTGAGAAACGTGGTGTTGCCAGCTCAAAAAAGAATCCTGTCTAGTACTCGATTGGTACAGCTAAGATGCTTGCAGTGACAGGTAACTGTCGTTCGCGGGCCGAATTTAAATGGTAAGGCTCCATGTGCCCATGGGTCATTGTTACAGCAGCGGCTTTTGGCTAACCGTTGAACAAGGACGGTGGTCACCGCATCGCGCGCTTCCAGATGCGCTTTTGCGGCCGTCTGGAATGCTCCTCTTTCCAATATTAGACAGCCACTTGAGCTATGCACTTTTAAAAAGAGATTGCAAACTCGTTTCTTTAGCCATAATACAGGTTTTTTTTTTTGGGGTGAGATTACATAAGTATAAATGTGTCGTTAAACCCGTTTCTTTAGAAATGCTCTTTGTGCGTCGTTAGCGGTCCTTCCCCCGCGGATCTCCGATTAGCACAGCTGGCTAGGTACGGTGCGAAAAAAGTTCAACACGCATACATACGGGTCCTATAAACTGAAGTCGCGGGCCGTGTCTGGCTCATGGGCCATAGGTTCCCCCAGCCCCTGCTCTACTGTGAGGGCAGCCAGAGGAACACCGGGCCTTCCCCTTACATTGAGCAACTGGTTGAACGCAAACTCCAGGCCCGCCGTGTAGTTGGTGACCCCTTTGGCCAACATCTTGTTCACGGCGGCCTTCAGCACGTTCTTGTTGCGTACGTTGGCTTGGACCAGGTGGTTGAAGCACGCCACCGAGTTAGCCGTGTTGTTGAACTGCGCAGCGGGAAGTGGCGAGCGGAGGGGAGGCATGGTGGGGAAAGAGAAAACGGAACAGATTAAACATCCCATCCTTAGCGTCCACGTGGCAATCACACGCTCGCTGGAAGCCGGCATTAACTCGGCAATTACTCCATACGCTCCCGTTCCAATGCAGTGCACATAACTGCTCGATCTATTTTAAGCCTCGCGCAGCCATTGCAATTCGACACTTCATTAAAATAACCCACTCATTAAAAAATGAGAAGTAAACGACAACGGATGAGGCGTCACGCACGTGCACGGTATTGCACGCAGACATTAAATGTGAGAGAATCTTTTTTAAAGTACACACCACCTTGCTCTCACGGATGGAGACATCTGATTTTGACCACTGCTGCTGCTGTATTAGATTTGTGTGCATTGTTTAACATTTTTCCCAAGCTAAATTGGAAGAGGGAGGCTCTTTTTAGCTTGCCTTTGACACTGTATTTGCTTGCTTTTGTACATGCCTGCAATTGCAATCTATCGTCAAGAGCCAATGTTCAGCTGATGAGCTTTGCATACGGTAGCGACGTAATTATTTCAGCGGCAACGTAAAACAGGGTTGACGGACGTACTTTCCATTTGCAGTGACTTTATTTGCTTCCTTTCAAATCAGGATATATCGTTTATGAAAATTAGCCTTTTAATTGTTCTCCCAAACGTTGCAGAAAATACTGAGCTCGAAAATGAAATGGGTTTCTAAGCACACTGCCGACAGCGTTAATTGGATTTGCGTTGCGAGAATGGTGGAGACGCCACACGTTTGCCGTCGCCACAGAGGCGACCGACGGACAATTAAAAGGAACGCGCATTGTCCTCCGAAACACCTAATTATAATGGCCACATTCACGCAACAATAACACTATGAGTGGCCTTGTCCACCTTCAATCAAGTGGGTGGACAGTTTCGGAAATTATACGATGTAATTAATTAATTAGAGACCAAATGTAATCATGTGCAGCCCTATGTGAGAAAACGTGTGGAGGATGGCCTCCCCATTCTGCGTTAGCCATGGGTGTTCTTTAAGACCATACTTCACCACAGTGGTCAGTGCAGGTGTATGAAACGAGGTGGGACCAGAACCAGACGTGATATCATTTGCCGCTGACAATAGCCGTGGCCAGGAATCTAACTCAGATTTCCCTGTCCCCACTGCATCCCTCGAAGCGATCTGGATATATCACTGGGACAATGTGGGGATGGACATGACATTCAAGAATCAATTATCTTTTGTCGTACGATGAACTTGACATGCTGACAGGTTCCCTTACCGACACAACATTCACGAAGTCGTCATCGGCCAGTGTTTCAAGCATGTTCAAGACGGACGTCTTGATCAGATTGAGCGTGAGGCCGCTGACACTGCCGCTCCTGGCGTAGGGGTGAGCGCGGAGAAACGCACAGAGCAATGCATCATCTCTCCATTGAGCTACCAAACAGTCCTGGTTCATCCAGGACAATCCCAGTTTTAGAAATGCTGTCCCTGTGTCCCCCCCACCCCCTGTCCCCCCACCACCACTCCAAAGCATTTTTTATGTTTAAATCACAGTTACTGAGCATGCCCAAATGCGCATAACGCCAAAAACAAACAATACTCTTGAGAGCATTATAGATAAGAATGCAACACATTCCTTGAGTTAAGCAAAGGTTGTAAGGACTTGGGAAAGAGACGATGGGAGGAAAATTGCGAGATTTGGAATTTTGTCCCTGTTTAAAATGTTCTGACCTTTTGCTCGGCTCGTGATATGGGCAAAGAGCAGAACTACCTGGGTCTTGGGCAGGACTGGCAGAGGAGTGGGTGGGGCCTTATGAACAGTAGGCAGGGCAAATATCAGAAAAGGGCCAAGGCCACTCACGGTTCAGGCAGAGCTAGGGGTTCAGTAGGTGTGGCTATGTAAAAATGGGCGGAGCTGACAGAGGGAGGAGCTACCAGCTCACCACGTTTCCTGGTTGAGCCTCCTAGAAATTTGGTAGCTTCATCACCGCATGAATACCAGCGCTGCTTCCATTAACAGCAGAACCCTTTGGGTGCTGTGCTAAATCATGCGGGTGACCTTTAAGCATGCCTTTATTCTAATTTCATTGTGTTCCGAGATTTGGGGACGCGTGAATAGGATGAAGAGGGCTTAACTGTGATAACATTCACGGCGAGTGACAGGAATACATTTTACTTCTACGCTCATTGCGAAAGCTTTGCAACCGCTGTCAAAACAAACATTGGCCTACAACAACAACAAATCTTCTTTTAATATATTCGACTCCTGTAAGCTTCAGTTCCTACTCTCTGTTGCTCGCAGAGCTGAAACGCTGGATTCCCTCGCAGTGCGACAGCGAGTGCCAGGGAGAATATACTCCTCGACTTATTATGAACGAGTTAGGATCCAGGTCTGTTCGTAAGTCGAAACTAATTTTACTCCTGTCCATTCCATCAGGTTGTACAGCATGTACACTAAACATGGGGAATGGCTTTAAAAGTTGTATAATCTCCTGCAGATGCCACTGGTTCTTCATGTTCTGCAGATGTAGGTGCCACCACTGCCATCCATTGCGCGGCGGTGGAACTTACGACTCTCGGCCCAAACAGGCAACTGGACAAACGAAGAAGTTTGTTCGTATCTCTTAAAGTTCCTAAGTCCCTGCATTCACTTACAGATACACGATTACGAGACAAAGATGCAGCCCTGCAATTTCTTGCTCACGCCACTGCTTGGGGGAAGGGCCTCCACTGGAGAACGCTCTACAGAACCCCTAAAGAGGTTTCCACTCCGGCCACACCGCTCGGAAGAGGTGGGCGTACCCACACTTTATCCCCACCACACGTGACCTGCTGACCGACTAACTGCGGTGACTCCTTTTATACTGCTAGGTGGACAGAGGTGGTGGGGCCGGGGGGGGGGGGCGGGCGGGCGGGGAGGGTCTTGAAGAAGCGTGCTCATCATTTCAACTGCCGTGGAGAGATCGAACCGGTGCCCACGGGGTGGAAAGCCTCTCACACCACGGACACACCAGGGTGCCGGACGTTTATGCACGTCGGACTTCTTTCGCCCCGTACGCGGCCAACCGTGCTACTCGGAGGTTAATGCAGAAACTCGACAGTGCTTCACGCTCAAGAAATGTCCAGCATCCTGAGCTGCTAATGGAGAGAATTACAACACTTACACGTCAACAAGTATGAGCATGTCTTTTGGAGAGGCTGCTCCTTGGATGTACCTGCATCGCACGCCACACAACATTCAAGTGTTGTCACTTGCACCTTTTTCTATATTTTCAAAGAATTTAAAAGCAGCAACCTCTTATGCAATGGGTGCAACCGAGGATCATTCTATTCAGACGCATCTCACAGAGTAATGCCACACTTCACATTACAGGATCACACATTGGAAGCCGGACATCACATAGCTTCGTCCGAGATCCTTTCAGGCAGCCTCTGTTCTCGCACCACAGTAGGGCAGCACTTTCCCACCGACGGTAATGGTCATCGCATGAAAGCCAACCCCAACGCGATTCATTCTTGGAGCAGAAATAAGTCTGATTAAGTGACAAACGCACGGATTGGCCATTTTGTGCGGTCATTAGTGTCCGAGATGATACCATCCTACTGGACATCTGTGAAAAATATCTTTGTAACTCATCGGATTCCTCCGGTATAAATAAATATTTTGATTCTGATCGACGAGCTGCACTTTAGAACCTGGTTTAATCATAGGTGGCCGCCTGGCTTCGGGTCCAGGATATCAGCGGTGCTGGCCCAATGCTCTGAGATGGTAATGTAATCCACACAGTAGCATGAATAGAGAAGCAATGGAATATATTTGTGGCTGTACAGTGGAGGGAAGGATACTAGCTGCCATTGTGTTTCAGTCTCTCAGCCTCTCTGCTCGTGTGCAGATATTTAAATTACCCCAAATCCTGACTGACAGATCGAGCTGTTTAGCCCAGCAAAAAATGCAGAACACAATCCTGTATTTACATGGTAAATACTACACCCTAAATATCAATTTTAGGAGTGCAACGAGATAAACGTCTGAAGCCAAAGAGATGGATAGGAGATGGCCACGAGCTTTGTTGCAAATGAGTGTCAAAATCATTGCCGCTTAGACAAAATTATGTCAAGCGTATGATATTACTTTTCTCTAGTCACAGCATTGGCTTATTTTCTTAGCAAATCACGTGGTGATACTGCTACTGCGTTTGGCAGTGGCGCACAAGCAACAACAATAAACAAAAAAACCTCACGTTCATCATTAATACTGATTTAAATATGCATGTATATATCTGGTGGAATTTTGGGGAAAATGCCCCCCATCTTGATAATGCACGATGTGCTATGAAGAAGGGCCATTGCCCCGAAACGTCGTCTGATTATGTTTTCTCTTCTCACCAAGGTCGTCTTCGCACATCGTACATGTCCACCCCTTTGCCTTCCTTGTTCCATTCAGACGCTGCGAGGGGGGAGGTAACGAAAATGCTTCGTCAACCTCGGCGGCTGCGTCACACGGCCACCAAGAGCTGACAAAATTGCAACGCAAAACTCTGTGGGCAGAGTTATTTTGGCTTTGTGGAAAAAAATATGCCTGTTCCGATTTGAATGCAAAGATTGTATTCCACCTTAGGGTTGTCTGTTGATGATCTATGGTTTACAGTCAAACATACTGCACCGTTGCTTGTAATGCTTACCTTTGTGTAAGTGGTATTCATAGGTTTGTGTGTCCATGTGTGTGGGAACGGAAGTGTGGTGGTTAGCGCACTGCACTATAAATTCAGTGACTAAAATTCGATTCCCGCTCACAGCTAACATCGGAGAGGAATATCTGAACCGGTCACAGGGCATCCCCTAGGTCGACTCAGCCTTAAATGAGGACCCGATGCAGTGTGTAAATATCACCGGGCATGGTACCGGTCACTTGGCTGAAATGTTGACATATTTATCATTCATCCACAAAAAGTGAAAACTAATTTTTAAAAAATATAATGTAAAGCCCTTTGTCAATCCACTGCTGGATGAAGGCCTCCTTCTGCCATGTCGGGTATACTGGAGCCTGCTGGTCAGTGCAGGTTGGTGTACACGATTGCAGTGGTCAGATATTACTGACCACTTACGGTAGCTGTGGCACTTCACTTCCAACCCCGCAGCAAGGTGCTTTATCCACTACGCCATTGTCCCCCATTCAAAGCTTCAAAGCTCCCTCGTATAGCCTTGAAAAGATTCTTGAAGCAAGCGCTGTTGGCGAGCAGCACCTATGAAGGCCGGCACGGCACATGAAGGGGTGAGTGACCAGCACCACGCCCGGCCACCTTTGTCACCCGAGTGGCAATGATTACAATGCGCCTTACTCATTTAAGGCCGAGTCGACCTAGGGGAGGCCCAGGACCAGTTCAGATATTTGCCACTGTTTATTGGTCGGGAGCTGAAATTGAACTCGGGTCGCCAGGTTCGTAGCGCCGTGCCGCTAATCACTGCGCCACCGTTCCCCACTCCATTGGACATAGACACACACATGCACTTTACAATGTTTTGTGACATAGTGCGCATAAGCATTCATGTAAGAATCACTGCATTAAAAAAACTTAGGAGTTTGGTGATGACTGCACCATTTGTAAAAAGGTACATTCAATGTAAAACGTTTTATTTTCCCACAAACTGCACCCGTTCGTCGATCTACATTACATTTCAGTATAGATTTTTTCTCCCCTCTCCATATTGCCTGTTTTATGAAAAACCAAAGAATGCATTATTTATTAGCTCACAGAGTGGTATTATGCAACATTCGGCTTCATTCTGTCCTCTTCTCGTGAGGATTTACTGCTTGACCCAATGGCAGGAACAACACCTCAGCACTCGGAACCGTAAACACCACCACGGTACGGACGAGGGTTGTTAAAACGACAAAACCGGTAAACATTTTGCAAATCGATTACCGGATCAAAAGAGGCCGTGAAACATTGTTTCCAGTGGAATGTCAGTGAAGAATGCACCGATTTAAGAGACGTACGCCATTGTTTCAACTGTCAAGAGATGGAAACGAATCTGCGACGTCTGGATTCGCAAGTCCGGTCTGATGACCCTTGTTACTCAGTTAAGAAGGTAACGGGGGTGTGTGTGTGTGTGCGCGCTTTGCCAAACATTTCTACGTGCGATACATAACTCGTTTTTTTTGGGTGAGATCATCGTAAAGGCATGATGTCAATAATTTTACGAGAAGCCTTCAACACCCGACAGAGCCAATGAAATCGAGTTGTCACGTCATGGGCAAACAGGCCAATAGATTTTGTTCATCGGCAAAACCGGAGGAATGTTGACAGCAAGCAAAGTTCGACGATTTTGTAGGATAATCATAACATTGGTCGCGAAAGCCGACGTGCATAACATGTCTGTGCGCGTGGCAAATCGGAAACCATGTCTTCGTATGCTAATGTCAAAACGACAATGCTAGCATGGACCCACAATTTCTACACGTCAACCTTTGAAGTAGAGAACGCAACGTAATGATTGACGATTACAAGCTGACGTTCCCTATTCCTGCAACATGTAAAGCATGTACCGACTCTAGGCGTTTGTGTTGCGACATACATGGCCACGATTGAGACTAAGACTGGAACTGAATGACGTCTGTACCGTCGCAGGACACCTATGACACAGCCTTACGGCCTATTTATCGGGCCCTTCCTGTGGAAATTTGAAAGCTGAATAAAGAAAAGCAGCATGCGCAAGTTAAACAACACAAGTCATAAATGTCACTTCATTATCAGCATGCACAACTGTTAATATGCCGCCGTAAGTATCACACTATTTCGACAATTACCGGCACAGCAGCTGATGCTTTTGTATTACATGGAAAAAATACATTGACCCATTTAAGTATGCTTTTTTTTGTCTTGTAAGGAAAAGGGGGAAATTTTGAATACTTTCCATATATTTTAAACTGGTAAAAAATCCAGAGCAGATATTTATTGTGATTTATTTTTTTCCCCCATTCAAGAATTGTGTTATGTTGTCATAATTTGAGATGTGGATGAATGAGTGGACTGCAATCCATATCATTGTTTGATGTAGAATTGCACATTTAGAGCAATGCCAATACCCTAAAGCCGTTTTGTGCAATCTTAAAGTAAGCCATGACGAAGCTAAATAATTGAAAACATAAAACAATTGGTTTATGCTGTATAATAAAAAAAATCTGTTATTGCAGCTGCAAGCTTAGGCAAATATTTATAATCCTATGAACAAAACACTTGGAATGCACCAGATCTCATCGTATCTGGCAAGCCAAGCAGGCTTTTTGAACCTGGAACACGCTTGGATGGGTGGCCACCGTGCATAAAACAGGTGCCGCAGTTCCGCTCTGGGACTACATCGTGGGCAGCAAAGGGTGATGCGGCAAAACGACTTTGTTGTCTTGCACTTCTATACCCCCCCCACCCCCCGTCAGTCTACCCTCCCCGCCTTCTCCAACCCACACCGAGCAACCGCGCAGACGGTGAAGTGCGGTGAAATAACCCTCATGGCCGACGCGGCGTGGGGGAGGCCTTCGTCAAGCAGTGGAATGGACACAGAGGCTGGGAAATGCTCCACCCCATCCCAACGCCTCGAATGTGGCAGCATCAGTGTCGAACCGCACACGATTCGGCTTTAACCTCCCATGGCAGATTCCACCCAGCAGACGCACCGCTTGGGTCACGTGGGCTTGCTCACCGGCAGCGCTTCTGGACAGCGCCTTCGTCGTGACTGGACCACGCTCGAGCGTCTTCGGCCGACGCGCG